>NC_133651.1:129843659-131043659 GCF_009905375.1 Apium graveolens
GTGTTTCTAAAGCTATGTGATAATTGAAAGTGCTCACTGGTGTAAATTTCAGAATGGTAACTAAGGTTTCTTGAGTGCATTAGACACTCTTAAACTACAAGTTTTTCTTCAAAAATTTTACACAAGACTCTCCTGACCTAAGGGAATCTCACAAGCTTGATGTGGCTCAAAGGCCTGGCTTGGGCCTTCTTGGGCCTAAGCTAAAAGTCCAAGGTTCCCCTGTTTTTCTGGGCAGAAAATGCCCTGACTTGAATTAACTTGTGACACATGGTTCTAGCTCATATCCTATGAAATATGGTTGGAAAAACTTCTCTGACATACCCTCTAACTAAGGCCCAATTGGGCCTAATGAGGGCCTACCCATGACATGGCCAAATCTCCCTATTTCTAAGTTGCAACAAAACTGTCCCCTGCTGGACAGATTTTGTTATTCTACTTGTGCACCTAACCAAATGACATGCAAACCTCCAACCAACTCCTAAAACCTATTATATACTCCCCATACTAACTTCTGGTAGCTTGGGCCTCAAAGTGCACATCAATGACATGGTCAAAACTCACTCTAAACCTCAGGGTACTAAACTGATTTTTCTGCAGAAACTATAACTCTCATTTTTCCAAGGCTTTGACTTGACAAACCTATCTAACAACAACTCAAAACTTAAACAAAGACTTATACATGGTATTCTACTGAACTAACTCCCTTTTTCTCAAAATAACCTTGGTGAGATCATCCTTACCTAAGGTGCAACTATGGCAAAACAAAAGAGACTACTCTTTACAAATCACAAACCTTTATGCTCTTGAAGCAACAAGATATATATTTTTTTATAATAGATAACCATGAATTATTACCATACAATAAGAAGTATAAATCAATATTAATACATTATTCCTACTGAAATTAAGGCTCACTAACAACATGAATCTAAATGATCAAAACTTCCAAAAAAAATCAAAAGTGATTTACATGCATGCATGCTTTCGGATCTTTCAAGCCAAAGCAACATGATTTCCAAATAAATTTTTATCATAATTCAACATGCAAGCCTAACATGGATTACAACTAAATGATCAACTAGCATGCAAAAGGGTTTTATCAAGCTTTTACTATAAAATTCACGTTATCATCACAAAATACACAAAAATGTAACAAGGCAACAAAACACCATCCATTCGGCTCCTATCAAGTCATGGCCGAATGGATTAGGGTAAGAATCAACATTTCATAAGTGTAACACTCTTATGTCTAGCCATTCTTGACCCTATGATACTATATCTCATGGTGAAAGCCTTAGATTCACAAGAATCAAGGAGGTTCACTTTGAGTTTAACAAAAACATCACCATGCAAGGTCAAAACATAGGTTTTTCACTCTAAACTTTTGAAATATATATAAGAATAACATATAGGGAGTAAAATTACTTGGATATAAGATGATTGTTTGAGTGATAGTTGAAGAAAGAAGGGGATGGGGCTCGGTTTTGGTGGTTACCGAGAGGGGAGGGGAAAAACCGAGAGGTGAGGGAGGAGGGAGGGAGAAGAGAGTGAAGTGGTGGGGTGAAGTGAGGTGATGATCACTTCTTGGACTTGTTTTTATGCATTGATTTGACTATAATGTGAGTGGGTTTGAGATTTTACAAGAGTAACCCTCCAATATAGTTAGGTAGATTTGCATGCAAGGGTAAAGGGGTAAATTGGTTAGCAAAATGTGAGTTAGTGGGGTTGAGAATGTCTTCTTTGCCCTTTGATTAAATAGAAGAGAGTTTGCATGCAAGGTTATTCATGTAATTTGATAAATATGACAACTAAAATTTATAATGATTTATTTTTATAAAATAAAATACAAGTTCAAAAATTATAAAATTTATACCATAAATTAACTTGTATTTTTAGAGACTTTATAAAATCATTTTCAAAATTTGTGAACAAAATGCCTTTTAAAAGAAGATTTTTCCAAAGCTTAGAATATTCCTTATAAATCAAAAATAAAGAAATTAAATAAACTCTTGCTTTGAAAAATCATATACTACCCAAAGCAAATTTATAATGCAGAAATTTTCACTCACACAAACGTACAATCATTGAATATATTTTCATTTGACTTAATATTATACCAAATTCACAAATAATATTACATAAAATGCCGGTCGTAACAATAAAAGCTAAACTCAAAATAACTTAACACTTCAATTCTTATATAGGAGTTTTACATGGATTCATGCTTTTATTCACAACACAAAAATAACACAAATATGCTTATTTGACCGTGCAATGAGTGAGGTCCACAAAAGACTTATACAATAATATCCATGTAGTAAGTGTTAGGTTAGTGGATCCCAGACTATAAAAAGCCTTAGGTCACTAGGCACAAAGTCCCCTAAGAACTTAATAACTCGAGTATTAAAGAGCCCACTCGTGATCAATTAGGCATAAACACACATTTATTTTTTTCTTTTTTTTCATCTTTTTCATAATTTCTAACGAGTGAGTTTCGCTCCATCTCGTTCAACCCTAAACTACTTATATAAAATGAGCCGGCTACTAGCCATTTGACACCTAGCCACAACAACTAGCAATAAAATCCAATTTTCTCCAATTTTTAAATTTCCATGATATTTTATCATTAAGAGAATATCCTAAATTCTAAATATAAACAAGCGATTAAACCTCGACAAACAAATAAACCATGACATGATCTAGCCCTCAAGCAACCTATAAGACTTAGTTAAATACAATTGTCTCTAGCATACAAATCAACTCGATACGACTTAACATCACTAAGCACGACATCACTACACTAGCATTAATATCATAAATCAATCGGCCAAATCATCTAAGGGATCATGTTATTATGAAAATATATGAACTATATCAATAAAAACTACAAAAATAAAAACAAGTACTACATGGAAAATATGCAACTATATGAACTAAACAAGCATGAATATGCAACCTATATTCGACTAACACAAAACACATAATCCTTGACTACTACCCCCAAACTTAAAATATTCACTGTCCTCAGTGAAGGTAATAGCACGGAATCAGGCATACCTAATCAGAATCAGGGTCATTACCCTCAAGGGGTGGAGTGTCAGGAGTGTCTAGAGGCGGATACACAGAATCCTCACCGAATAATGGCCACTGGATGTCAACTCTCGTGGCTCTGAATGCAGTCCCCAATGCCTGGGTGAGGTCATGTGCAAACCTGTTATGGATGTCATGCATCGCATCCATCCTCCTAGCTAAACACATATATTGTGTCGTACTCAAACCAGCCCTGCCCTGTGCTTCCTCCTGCTGCTGTTGCGATCCCGAAGGACCAGCCTCCTCTCCCAACTGAGCTCTCCAAGCTGATCGACGGGCCTGCGAAGTCCCACCAGCATACATCTGATCCGCTGGCCTTCCACCTGGCAGATGGTTATAAGAATATCCAAGCCCCTTAGGATCGGGCTTCCCACCATACCACTACATCATATTCAACAGCGTCGAACTATCGATTGGGGCATTCGGGAGCTACAATTGCTCATGTGCGGGCCAAAGAACTCCAACCGCCACACACAGCTTCATCACAATGGACACATAGGGTATAGAACCCGTAGTAGTCCCTCGCAAGAACCTCAGAATACCCTGATGAATCACCATCCCAAGATCCATATAGTCTCCCTGCAGAATGCCCCACAACAAACGTGCACGCTCCACAATAACATCATGCACGTGAGAAGATGGCATGATGTTAGCACAAATAAAAGAATTCCATGCACGTGCAAACCTGTTCATGCACGATGCAGGGAAAGTGGCATACTCGTTCGTGCCCTTCTTGAACTTCCAATGAGTCTCGGGCACACACAGGGTAGCAATAATTAAATCTAAGTTAAACTCCTATGGCGTCTTCTCATTCCAGTTCTCCTGATCTGGCCTCCTCTCGAGCTACTCAATCGCCATACGAATAGCCTCAGCACTGTACTCTACCGTCATCCCCCTAACCACCGTGAAACCATTCTTCTCCGCCTTAGCATTCACGTAGAACTCACGCACCACACTTATGGGCACAGCAGCGGGTGCCTCGCAAAAAGCAACTCAGCCCATCTCCAAGATCATCTCCAACAACTTACCATCTTTCCCCGATGGCAGAAAACCACGCTCTTTGGCTATAGGCTTCGAAAGAAGCCTCACATACTCCGCCTCAGCCTCGGGAGTTGAAAGTCTAGGCCTCACACAACCTGCACTCGAAGAATCAGTGGTGTTACTGCTTATTGGGTTCGCTATCTTTTTGGTGCCATTGAGATTGAACAAGTTTGAGAGAATAGAAGTTTATAAGAGAGATTTGTGTGTTTGAGAGTTTGAGATGTGATGGAGAAGTTTGTATATAAGTGTATATATATATATAGAAGTTTAGGAATAGAATTTGTTATGGAAAAGGAGTGGGAATTGATTATGGGAATAATGGAAATAATGGGTTTGATTTGGAGAGGGAAATTTGGGATATTGGTGAGTAAAAATCGGGTTTTAATTGATTTTGGAATAAAGTCCCTGATTTTCTCTTTAATCTGCCTTATAATTTATTTTGCAAATAGTGACCTAGCGCGGCCGCGCCGTGCTTCTGGAAAACCAGCGCAGCCACCCCGCATGCCAACTTGGGCGCGCCGTGCTACTGATTTTTTAGTGCGGCCGCCCCATTTCTCAGCGCGGGCGCGCCGTGCTACTGTAGTTGGCACTGATTTTTTCTGATTTTTTTGTGTTTTTCTCTTTTCTTTCTTCTTCCTCTATCTATTAATGTACAACAAACTTGGGTTGCCTCCCAAGAAGTGCGTGTTTTCGAGTCTTCAAAATGATTTTTAAAAGTTAGAGCGGATCCCAAAACTCATTTTTATATTTAAGATCTTCCTTTTAAAGGGGATTTAAATACTCGTTCAAAACTTGAGGGATCCGGCTCAGTGGTGTATTTTACATTCGCAACGAGGTTGTTGTTTTGAGAAAACATCTTAATTACTTGCCCATCGTTCGGGAAGTAAGTTCATCTATTTGAGTCGGCATAAGCAACATGGGCTCAGTGGGCGTCCATGAAAGTGTAAGAGGCTCAGTGGGAGTCCATCAAATGCGTAAGTGGCTGAGTGGCAGTCCAGCATAAGGTCCTATTACGGCCAGGGTGATGACCAGTGGGGAATTCGTCCATCTACTAGTAGAAAAGGTTACTTATTGGTATCTTTGCCTGATCAGCAAGATATCAGGTTTATGCCAAGGTTTTCTCCTTTCCAAATTCATTGGATATTACAACTCTGTTTATAATTTTCATAACAGAGGTTTTCAAGGAGTGTATGAAATGTATATATATAGGTGTATATATATATCGGGATTTAATGAAGTATCTCGTAACTTCATTATTTATAATAATATTTCAAAGATTGAATCTATTCAAGTCTTATCTTGTAGTCTCATCAGTGTGATGAACTTTTGAAACTAACTATAACTTGAACGGTGGTAGTTCAAGTAGTATTTGGAAAAGATATAAGTATATTGGAGTATCTTGTAACTTCATCTTTTAAACTTATATCTAGTAAATGATTATCTTATGCATGACAAAGATTTTCAGAAAAACGTTGAGACAAGGTTAGATATATGAGATCACCTTGCAACGATATTTGTATACAGTTATACACTGGAACTCTGTGTGTATTATGCATGGAAGAGGACTTCCCATATTTTGAAAAGTATATATGTATATATATATACTGAATATTTTGCGACTTCATCGCATTAAGATATCAACTTGGTTCATTTCTTTTGACCAAGACTTTCATGAGTACTATGAGAAGGCTCATATATTGTTAATCATTCTACATATTATTTTGGTGGGCTTGCTGCTCACCCTTGCTTTCTTCTTTCATCACACAACAACAGATAGAAAAGATGAACAGGACCAAGCTCCCGATTCGCAAGCGATTAGGAAACGTTCCGCAGCTTTCTGGAAGCGTTGAGGACGCTGTAGCTGAGGTAAAAATTACCAATAGGCTAAGTTTTCAACTAATAATGTACCAGACTTATGTATATTATGAATTGTAATAATGGCAAAGAAATGTAAATTTATTCAGAAACCTGTTTAAGGTGCATTGGCATATAATTGTGGAATAAAACGACTTGTGATTATTTTTGGATATTCATCTCTGAGGCTATAACTTGTGGTGTGTGTGTTTAATGGTGGGGTCACAGTACAGAGTAGTTGATTATTTATTAAGATTGGGTGTTGTTAAGGGAAATGGAACTCGTGACAACCCGGATCCCCGACCCCGGATTTGGGGGTGTTACAGAAGTGGTATCAGAGCTCAGCGTTATAAACCTCAGAGATGAAGTGACGTTAAGATAATAAGTACATTAAGATAAATAAGAACTCTTGCCAAGTTCATAGTCGGGCTACCTAACGTAGTACTGACAGTTAAAACCCTTACGGGAACCCTTATAAATATCGTGATAGTAACATAGTTCGTTCTCGTATAGGGCAGCGGGGCACCGAACCCTGAGGTTCAGGAGCATCAGCATGAGGATGTTTTATTACAAGCTGGAGATCAAATTGTGAATCCGATGGAGTACCCTAATGAGGGACCGGATGAGATTCATATTGAGAATGTTGCGGTTGAGGATGCTATTCCGGAAAGGATTGTGGCTGAGGAGGATCTCATGGAGGATCCTGATGAGAATGAAGAGAGGACCGCTGAGGAATTGATGACCGTAGTCAGGGCGACTACCAGAGCAAGAATGGCCGCGAGGGTGGCACTAGAGGATGAAGAGTTACCAAGGGCACAAAGGTTAATGAGGGCAGAAGGAGTGGGGCCTTCCACGACCCCAATTATACTAGTATCAGACCCTCTTCCAGAGGTTCCTGTAGACATCCATGAGGTTCCACCAATTCCTGTTCCATCCCCGGTACAGAGCCCAGCACCTACTGAGGAAATGCCACCTTTATCTCCTGCACCATTGTCACCTGATACCGTGCTTGGTTATCCATTTGGATCTCCTAGGTCTGCGCCACCTGCACCCCATGGACTGCTAGATGCTACCACTCAGGCTTCTCTTATCGCCAATTATCATATGACTTTGGGTGGCCTGTCTGAGGCCCGTAATGTTAGGAGTGATCTGTTGGATCGACTTACTGCACCGAGGATTGAGGGTGGGGTACTTCCGGCAGGATTAGCTCATAGCATGGAAAGGATTGAGGCTACCACCCGTGTTACAGCTAGAGGCCATCTCGAGGGTCAGATTGATCCGGCTCTACTTGCAACAATCTTAGACCTCATCACTTCTGTGATGGAGCAGGTTAGGGATGTCATGCGTGCCCTTATTTCTTGATCCATAATAGTGTGCAGAGTCTGAGCAATCTGACAAGAATTTCATGTAGCACCGCTTTTGGAGGATTAGCCTAAGTTATGAATGATTAGTTTTAATGACGAGATGACTATCTATGGTAGTACTTTTGGGATAGGAGCGATAAGATCAAATGATGTAATTCTCTTTAATATGTTCAGTTGTTGTACCCTCGAACCAATGGTTATGTATGTATTCGTTAATTTCAGTTCAGATCAGTTTGTTTGTGATAAAATCACATTGTTAATTGCTCTATTAACACTTAAGAGAGTGTTAGGAAGTTTATCGAACTTGAGAATTCATAATTTGCAATCGTGCAAGGACTGAACGAGGGAAAGACTTAAGCAAAGTAAGTAAAACAAATATCCAGAGATTCTCAAAATTTTTCCAAGTAATATGCCCCCACAAGGAATAAGATTAGGGGCAAACCTTGAATGTGATAATCAAGGAGGTCGCAATTAAGATATAAGGAACCCAGTAGAGGCGAGAGCCTGGCTAAAGGAAATAGAGGAATCATTTGAGATTCTGAATGATTGATGAACCACAAAAGACTGTTTTTGTCACTTACCCTCCTAAGAGAGAGGCCACCCGCTGGTGAAAGACCAAGAAAGGCACAGAGCCAGAGGTTAGAATAAACTGATTAAAAGTTAGTCAATTATTTTCGGGAAAGTAATTCCCAAGGTTATGGAGATAGTGTAAAATCTTTAAAGCCAGAACAAAGGCGGACGAGTATGATGAAATATGAAGCTAAGTTGTAAAAGTTGTCAAGATTCGTTCGGATGACAAGAATCCCAGAATGATGTGATGTTTGAAGTCAATGATTAGTGGGTTCATGAATTAATGATAAGAGAAAGGAAAATAAAAAGAAACTGAAGTGGAAAGGAATATAAAGGCAATAGAGTTTGAGGAATGATAAGGGAGTTGGGTATGAGGAAACCCTAAAGACTCGTAGCAATAGAAATAGAAAAGTATATAATCGTCAGGATGAGGGTGATTCACCATGAGTTAAAGTTGATGATTGAAGGAACAAGAGATACATATATTTTATCCCCTGTAAGTTGGGAGGATTCGAGGAGATAGTTCGAAGGATAAATAATGAGACGCAGATAGACTGAGGAGTCAAGGAAGTAAGAAATTAGGAAAATTGGATGAAGGAAGTGACCTTCAAGAATGTGAAGTGTAAGACCGGTGGCTTGATACCCAGAAAGGGAGACGCCAGGTAATGAAAGATATCCCAACATTGAGATGACTGTTGAGATAAACAACAAAAGTAAATAAGGAATTATTAAGAAGAAGTTCACGTTGAACACGACCAATATCTTCCAGAACATCCTTGTTATCGTTACCAGATTAGGCAAGAAAAGCGGATAACCGTTGTTATCTTTTGGAGGCCATTTTGATTAACCTCATTTTGTATACAGATGTTATTGTGAAATTAGGCATATACTATCGAGGTGGGAATGATTGAATAAGACACCCTTATCAGGGATATATGACTTGATTTATCCATGGAAGGATGCAGGTACCTTTTAAAGGTGGAATTAAGGATAGAACATCGGTAACTTAAAATGAATCCTAGGGGAATGCATAAAGGTTGGCATTCCACCCTTAATAGGGACAGTATGAGTTTTGACAGTATGATTTGGAAAGGGTTATGGTAACAACAACCTTTAAGAATCAGTGGAGAAATTTTTCAGAAGTATATAGACAATGGTTTTAGTATTAGTAAATGGTATTTTGATATGCCCTGTATCTAGGGAATACAGGAGGAACGATTCAAGGATAACCTTAGAGGTTTTACAAGGAGAAAGGTAAAATTCAAAATTTTCAAGAATAGAAATGTTGATAAAGGAAATATGATGTAATTATATTGATGCCAAGTGAGGCACGTGTTAAACCACGAGAAGGTATGGATCGAACCAATAATGGTCGAAATTGTTCAGGGCAATTAGGACTTAAGATAAAAGATGGTCTAATTATGATTGAGAGTCAGTCATGACAGTGATTAACCTCTAAAGACTGAGGCAATAACTTATGGAAAAATGGTAAAAAAAAAAAAATTACTCATCAGATTTTAAGGAAAACATCTTCACATAAGCTGTGATTGAAATAAGGTAGAAAATTTATTTGGAGGTGGTTAAAATGACATTGACTGTAAGGAAATTTTACTATCAGGAAAGGCCAAAGAGGTGGCCGACACTTTAAAGGTAAGAGGATAATTATAGGCGCTTGTGCTAAAAGAATACAGTGATGATGGTTAAAGCTGTGAAGGTTGTATTATGGTTTAGAAGATTGACATTCCTTCTGATGACTGTGCAATACCCAACCGTAATAGTAGTTGGTAAAGGTTTAATTCGTGTAATCGCCATGAACGGGCTATCTATCTTAGAAGGTCCTATCTTGAGATAAGCCAGGACCATGTTTCAAAAAGGACTAGACGAACCTTTGAGTAAGTCTTCTATTTAAGGCATATGATTTAGAATGGTATTAACCTGCTATCGTTGCTTTGATTGAAACTCTTCTGCAATTTTATCTGCTTCATGTCATGTATGTATGTCAGGATCAGGAGTGTTCTTTATGAATCAGGAATGGTGATTATGTTACCTTCTTAGAAGGATTTGATACGACATATATGGACTCCGTATGGTTAGATATTAAGATTTCATGGAACGTGAATGATGACAGTAGGTCAGTAGTGGACCATAGTAATGCAGCAATGATTTCGTGAGTAATGAGCTGGTTACAACCGTGAGAGTTGTATTGGAATGGATGTTGAGATTGAGTACCACTAAACGGGTCGTGGTAGTGTATAAGTTATCATTGATAGACTAATTAAGTCGATTATCTACCTATTGAATACTTATTCCTTCTTATCAATAGAGAGTCGTATTACTATACGAGGAAGGTTGCAGTGCAAGCATAGAATTTTAGTAATGGTGATGTCTAGAATGAAAACCCAGATTCGATTTTCGATGTCGAGGGAGTTTCAAAGGTGATTGTGTATAAGCTCGAGCAAGAGCATGGGTCCATAGAATGATGGATGGAATAGTAAATATTTAAGCATGTAAAATGCGATGCTATAATACTTGATGTTGATATAAATACACATATGTTTTGTTCTCCTATATCAAACCTCTATAGTTCAGAGGTAAGTTCCAAGCCAGATATTTGGTGGCAGTATATTTTTTTTCACATATACAATTCTCTTTAATTCGTTCTTTTCTCTTCTTTTCATTTTATATAAGCTGAGAAGAACAACCCTTCCAGAAGGGGAGGTATTGCTGAATGACTATCTATCTGTGTGATAGAAGCCGAGTAGGATACCATATATTGTTTAATTACTTGTCAAGTACTAAAGGCTGGCCACCTTCTGTACTAACTATGCAATGTAACAAGTGTTCATGATCATAGTGATCTCTCAATAAATTCTTTTACTTCTATATGAAGGACTAAGCTTTCGAAGATAGAAGCAGCTGAAAAAGGAGTAGTAAAGTTGTGGTGGTATGCGGAATGGAAACACATTTGTGATACTAAGGTTGACGAGGTTAGTAAAAGGTTATAGAACGCTAACGAGCAAAAGTATAACCAGTATAATATTAGGAACGGAAGGTAGTAGCGATTACGAACTGGAAAAGAATGGGTATTGAGAAGCAAAAGCTCTAATGCTAAAAGCTATAATGAGAGTCTGTGCAATAGACTTGAAAGAAATTGGAATGATCACTTAACACGGATTGAGTTTTCTTACGACAATAGATCTTATGTCATTATCGAGTTGTCGCCTTATGAGATCCTTGAAGGAAGACAATGTCGATCTCCCTTATGTTAGGATGAAGTTGTAGAGCGTAAGATGCCTGGACCCGCAGTAGTCCAAAGGACCAAGGATATAATAGATCTAATCAGAGGACGGCTGGTAGTAACCCAAGATGGACATAAGAAGTATGTTGATTTGACACGAAAGGACAAAGAATAAGAAGTAGGGGACCTAGTGTGTTAAAGGTATCCCCTTGGAAACCCTTGGAAAGGAGTGATGAGATTCGGAAAGAAAGGAAAGCTAAGTCCACCAATTGTTGGACCCTTGGATATATTAAGAAGTATTGGGAAGTTAGCATATGAGCTAGCCTTACCCTAGAACATGTAGCAACTCATAACGTGTTTCATGTATCAATGTTAAGGAAGTGTAATTCGGATGCCAGATAAATAGGGGCATATGAGCGCATAGACATGCAACCAGACGTAACCTATATGGAGCAACCAGGAAGGGTTATAGAGTGAAAAGGAACAAGTGCTTAGGAGAAGGGTTATCAAACTAGGCGAAGTTTGGTGGTAGGACCACAATGTGGGAAAATTTACTTGAGAGTTAGAAAGTGTAATGCTAAGAGAGTATCCCTATTCATTTTCCATCTGATTCTGGGACGGAATCCTTTTAAGGAGGGGAGACTGTAATAACCCCCAAAATTTTGAACTTTTTGTAACCCTTGTGAATAGTGTTTTAGCTGAATGAGAAAACTTTTCATGCCACACTATGTAGGGGTTCTGTTATGGATATTCTGAGATTTTATTAGTACTCTACATGGTATATAAGTGTATGTAAAGATCACCAGAATCCAATTCCGAACACTTTGATTTTTCCCGGAAATCCACTAGATACGGAAAGAATTGAGTATAAGATAACAGGATAAAAAGGATTTAAATTAAAGGATTATAAGAGAGGATCATAAAAGGAATATGATATATTGAGAAAGGTTAAGGTAACCTAAGTAATAAGATCCCGGATATGATCCCTCAAACGATAAACGAAAATGAAAGTTAAGCGAACCGTATAACAGATCAGCGGTCATTAGGCAAACAATTAGGAAGTTAATCAAAGAGATTAGTGGGGATGAGGTCACCCAACCAATAAGAAGAGGACAAGGAGGGAAAGATGACATCATAGCATAACACAAGCATGACATGGGAAGGAAGGAGGTGTGGTTGAATGAGAACCACACAAAGTCCAAGGTTAAATAGGTAATTAACTAAAACAAAAACAAAACCAACCAACCAAGCCAAATAATTCATTCTTCATCAAAACAAAAAAGAAACCAAGGCATTATTTCTTCATTTGCTCTCGGCTTTTTCACTTTTTAAAGGCAAGAATTTTCAAAATCCAAGATCCAAGCTTCCTAAATTGGTGAGTTAATTCCCTAATCATCCTTATGCATAGTTATGGCTATATCATGAGTTTAAGCCTTCAATTCCTTCTCAATATTCTTCAATAAATCAATGAAGAAGACAATGAATAGTGTTTTCATGGTTTTAACTTGAATTTTTTCTTGTTTTCCTTTAAGATCCAAGCATCCATAAGACTTCTCAAAGCTTCTTAAGGCTTCCTAGCTACTCCCACCACTTCAAGGAAGGTATATCATCTCCAAACCCTAGATTCCTATGTATAATAAGATGATTTTGATTATTATGGTGATATAGTAGCTTAATGCTTGTGGTTTAGAGTTTGGGTTGGAGTGGTAGTGAAATGGAATGGTAAATCTTGTTGTTTTGGTTAAAAGAACTTAAGTATAGTTAAATTCAAGCTTAGGCATAAGTATAAATGTTAATATTGAGTTGATTGGGGCTGCTATGATGAGATAAGGATGGACTTTGGTTGTATGAATGGGTTGAGGTTGAATTGTGATGGTTTTTGAATGGTTTAAAATTGGGAAATCGCGTAAACATAGCCGTCGTAATGTCCGATTTACTTTAGACTGCTTTTGTTCATAACATTAGGACCCGAGAACCCCCTGCTAGATTTTGACCATTGCCATGTTTAGATAGCTCATGTTACGAGCTTCGTTTTGATATGTAGTTCGTTCGATTCCGATGCACGGTTTAGGAGAAACGACCGTTTCAAGTAACGGCGTTTCGCGAACGAAACTTTTCCCCTCGCCTTACTTTGAAACATAGGTTAAAGACCAAAAAGGGTTAATTAATGTATGAAAAAATTATGGTAAGTGTGTTAGGAAGTTCGTAAGCCACTCGCGAAAGAATCGCCTTAAAACTCGTAATGGTTAATTTATTAAAAATGGTGGAGCCGAGGGTACTCGAGTGACTTAAGAGAATCAGTAAGCGCAAAGCGAGCGTTAGAGTCTAATTTGGTTAGAGTATAGATTTACAAGTGACTTTGGTTTAATTCCAACTTACTTGTTGTTTATAGGTTACCAGACTCGTCCCGAGCCTTTTATCACCCCCAGTCGCTCAGGCAAGTTTTCTACCCGTTATACTGTTGTTCTGATGTATACTCTTGTATATGCATTATCTTGTAATAGATGCATGATGGTTATTTTAGCAAATTCTTGCGATATATGGTAGCATGTGATATGGTACATATGCATGCCTGTTTCGTATTCTTGCCATATATATCTGTTATTGATAATACCTATGCTAGAGAATATCGGTAATTTGCATATACCCTTAGTATAGGGACCCAAAGGTGAAAACATTTTCTAAAACTGGGAGTCGAGGATCCCGAGTAGATTTTATATATATATATATATATATGGTTATAGTTTTCAAAACTATTAATCGAATAAGGTTTATTCGATAACTTTATTTTATTATTGAATATTATTTTGAATATTCATTCGAGGACTTATGACTCCTTTTATTTTATTATTTGAATATTATTTGAATATTCATTCGAGGGCTTATGACTCTTTTATATTATTTATTGAATATTATTTGAATATTCATTCGAGGGCTTATGACTCTTTTATATTATTTATTGAATATTATTTGAATATTCATTCGAGGGCTTATGACTCAGTTTATATTATTTAATGAATATTATTTGAATATTCATTTGAGGATCTATGACTCCGATTATTTGCTGAGATATGTTCTTTATTTTATTAAAGAATAAGGTGTCGATAATCAAACTTATCTTTGATTATTCAAATAAAGATAGTACTTTCGTATAAGTATATCTTTGGTTATTTAATACTCATTTCAAGTATAAGTTTTAAAACTTCTACTTCAATTATTTTTATAAAGATTATTCTTTATGGGAATATTATTTAAATAATAATATTCAGATATTTTCTAATATATTGGGACTGATTTATTTAATTAAATCAGCATTACTCCAAACACTCTTTAAAGTGTTTTCGAGTCTTCAAAATAATTTTTAAAAGTTAGAGCGGATCCCAAAACTCATTTTTATATTTAAGATCTTCCTTTTAAAGGGGATTTAAATACTCGTTTAAAACTTGAGGGATCCGGCTCAGTGGTGTATTTTACATTCGCAACGAGGTTGCTGTTTTGAGAAAACATCTTGATTACTTGCCCATCGTTCGGGAAGTAAGTTCATCTATTTGAGTCGGCATAAGCAACATGGGCTCAGTGGGCGTCCATGAAAGTGTAAGTGGCTCAGTGGGAGTCCATCAAATGCGTAAGTGGCTGAGTGGCAGTCCAGCATAAGGTCCTATTGCGGCCAGGGTGATGACCAGTGGGGAATTCGTCCATCTACTAGTAGAAAAGGTTACTTATTGGTATCTTTGCCTGATCAACAAGATATCAGGTTTATGCCAAGGTTTTCTCCTTTCCAAATTCATTGGATATTGCAACTCTGTTTATAATTTTCATAACAGAGGTTTTCAAGGAGTGTATGAAATGTATATATATAGGTGTATATATATATCGGGATTTAATGAAGTATCTCGTAACTTCATTATTTATAATAATATTTCAAAGATTGAATCTATTCAAGTCTTATCTTGTAGTCTCATCAGTGTGATGAACTTTTGAAACTAATTATAACTTGAACGGTGGTAGTTCAAGTAGTATTTGGAAAAGATATAAGTATATTGGAGTATCTTTTAACTTCATCTTTTAAACTTATATCTAGTAAATGATTATCTTATGCATGACAAAGATTTTCAGAAAAACGTTGAGACAAGGTTAGATATATGAGATCACCTTGCAACGATATTTTTATACAGTTATACACTGGAACTCTATGTGTATTATGCATGGAAGAGGACTTCCCATATTTTGAAAAGTATATATGTATATATATATACTGAATATTTTGCGACTTCATCGCATTAAGATATCAACTTGGTTCATTTCTTTTGACCAAGACTTTCATGAGTACTATGAGAAGGCTCATATATTGTTAATCATTATACATATTATTTTGGTGGGCTTGCGGCTCACCCTTGCTTTCTTCTTTCATCACACAACAACAGATAGAAAAGATGAACAGGACCAAGCTCCCGATTCGCAAGCGATTAGGAAACGTTCCGCAGCTTTCTGGAAGCGTTGAGGACGCTGTAGCTGAGGTAGAAATTACCAATAGGCTAAGTTTTCAACTAATAATGTACCAGACTTATGTATATTATGAATTGTAATAATGGCAAAGAAATGGAAATTTATTCAGAAACCTGTTTAAGGTGCATTGGCATATAATTATGGAATAAAATGACTTGTGATTATTTTTGGATATTCATCTCTGAGGCTATAACTTGTGGTGTGTGTGTTTAATGGTGGGGTCACAGTACAGAGTAGTTGATTATTTATTAAGATTGGGTGTTGTTAAGGGAAATGGAACTCGTGACAACCCGGATCCCCGACCCCGGATTTGGGGGTGTTACAGGGAAGCTCCCTCATGCGGAACCTTCGCCCATGATCATTCTTTTCCTCTTTATTTCTTTCTTCTCTCGTTCCTTCTGCATCTGTTCACTTCCGGCTTCTGCAATTGTTGCTTTTTACACCAGAGGGGCATAGTCTGTAAGCTCAAGGATTGCCACCCTATTCTGAATCCACGGTTTCAATCCATGCTGAAACCTTCTGGCTTTCTTTTCCTCAGTATTCACAAACTCCGGCACAAACCTTGATAACTCAGTAAATTTTGCTTCATACTCTGCTACAGATAAGTTATTCTGCTTTAGCTCCAAGAACTTGAGCTCCATCTGGTTCTCCATATACCTCGGGAAATATTTCCCCAAAAACAATTGACTGAACCTCTCCCAGGTTATGATAGCATCCATCTCCATGTTTTTCTTGGCCTCCCACCAGTAGTTGGCCTCTCCTTTCAGAAGGTAGGTAGAAAATACAGTCTTTTGTGCCTCATTGGTACTCAGAATCTCAAAGGATTTCTCCATTTCCTTTAGCCATGCCCTTGCCTCAACTGGGCCGGCTGATCCGTGGAACTTAGGGGGCTTAAGGGACTTAAAAGCCCTGAAAGATTTTGCCATAACATTGTTATTTCCTTGAGGGGGTGGGTTGGGTTGACGTTCCAATTTCTGCCTTAGTAGTTGCATGAACAGCCCCATGGGATCCATGCCTGGGTTTGGTACTTGTTGCTCAACCTCAACTTCTCCTTCTTCAGCCTCTATCTCAAATCCTTCCATATCAAATGTTTCCTCCTCCTCTTCATACTAAGAGTCATCCTGTTCAACATAATCCTCATCTTCCTCTTCATTGTGTCCTTGGTTTCTACCATCCTGGTTATGGCTTCCCTAGTCCTCAAATCCAGGGTTCGCCCTAGTTTCAATCCTTCTTGGCGGCATGATACTGATAAATTTTGGAAAATTCAACGTTAGGTCGCAATCATACATAAGATCGTACATTGCACAGTTTCTATAATGGCGAGAACGTATCTCACAATCTTATTATATTATGACAGTTCTAATCAAAAGAAGTGCAATAATAATAAAGATAAAACAGTTATCTCGTCACTAAGGAACTGAACTGAAAGGAAACAAATATATACATAATGCGAGAAATACATAGTTAGATCTGGTCAAAAGTACAACAGTGCTACATTCATCTGCCCAAAAGTGAAATACATGAGTCTATCTGTCTAGTCAGAGAAAGGGATACTATATACAAGTCAACTATCCCGGAAAACTGGCTCTTACTATGGCCTCGACTAACTAGACGACTAGACTACCACATCACTGGTCCTGAATCAATCACTAGAGAGGGTCAACTCCCACACCCTCTCCATCGCACGACGTAAAATGTAATCAGCCTGCCTCCTGGATATCCTGCCATGTCTGTCTTCCTGAAGTAATCGGAGTCTCGCACGGGCCATAAGCTCTATCCCAGTCAGCTCTCTCCTCAGAGATCGGGGTATGGTAGCTCTAGCCTCATGAGCTCGTGCACGCCTACCAGTTCTTTCTGCATCTAACTCTCTCCTAACCTAATCTAGTCGGGCCTTAACAACAGCCACTCGAGTCCTCAGAACATCATGAACATAGCCGTGAGCTAACAAAGACTGCCTATGGGCAGGGTCGAGAGGTGGTGAATCTGGATCCGCTGAGGGTGCCTCCTCGGTCTGCCTGGGCTCGGGAGTGTGGGTCTCAGAGCTGTCATCATAGGGGCTCCAAGATAGTGGTGGGGGGTGGGAGCTCTGACCACGGGGAGTGAGGGTAAAGGGGTACCAGTATACTTCACGATAACTCCGGCATGCTCCTCAGCTATTGGAACCTCATCCGGGTCCTCCTCATCTGAAATAACAATAACCTCTGTCTCCGACTCCTCGGAGGGGTCCTCCTCAGGCTCCTCCTGATCCTCGGCATCTAGCAGTGCCTCATCATGCTCACGCTCGAACATCTATGGGTCCTCTATCTCATGCGCCTACACATTAAACGAGCTAAGTTACTATCATGATACTTATAAAAATTCCCGGAAGGGTTTTAACTGTCAGTGCTACTTTATGTAGTCCGACCATGAACTTGGAAAGAGTTCTTATTATCTTTGTGAGTTTATTATTATATCGTCGCATCATCTATGAGGTTTATAACGCTTAGCTCTGATGCCATTTCTGTAACACCCCCAGATCCGGGATCGAGGATCCGGGTCGTCACGGTCTTTCTTTCCATAAATATCACTTAACTTAATTAAAAATAAATAACCTCATGCTATGACCCCACAATAACACACACACACACACCACAACACATTATAGTCTCAGAGATGAAATTGAAATAAGTACAAGTCCTTAAATCCACAAATTAAAAGTTATTACAACTCAAAATGATTACTTAATAAGTTTACAATTAGTTGCCATTATCCAACACAAGTTATAATTATACACAATTGATTCCCAAAAGTAGAATGCCTGGCCTACAGATAGATCTACCTCTGCAGCTATAGCAGCTATGATATCAATGGGAAGACGTGGGACGCTTCCCACGCTCTTGCACTGGGTCTGCTTGAGTCTGGCCATCCTTCCTAACTGTTGTTATGTGATGAAGAAATGAAGCAAGAGTGAGCATTACAGCTCGCAAGATAATATATAGTTTAATCAATAATGCAAGTATCTAAATAGATAACTTACTGGAAATCTTTATCAAGTGTAAGATAATTACTTACTGGATATAAGCTTAAAGGAAGATGAAGTTACCAAATACTTCACTATACTTATATCATTTTAGAAAACTACTTGAACTACCACTGTTCAAAGTATAATAAGTTTTCGAAGTTCGTCACATAGATGAGACTACAAGATAAGACTTGAATATATTCAATCTTTGAAATATCATTTAAAAGAAATGAAGTTACGAGATACTTCATTTATTTTTCGATATATATATATACCTATATATATATCTCTCATACTTTCCCTGAAAACCTCTGTCATGAAAACTATAAACAGAGTTGTAACATCCAATGAATTTGGAAAGAAGAGAATTTTGGCATAAACCCGATATCTCGCTGATCAGGCAAAGATACCCATTAAGTAACCTTTTCTACTATAGATGGATGAATTCCTCGCCGGTCATCACCCTGGCCGCATTAGGACCTCGCGCTAGACCGTTACCCGGCCACTCACGCGTGGATGGACTGTCACACAGCCTCTTACACCTTCATAGACCGTACCCCGGCCTATCGCTTATGCCGACTCAATTAGATGGACTTACTTCCCGAGCATTGGGCAAGTAATCAAATTTTTTTCTCAAAACAGCAACCTCGTTGCGAATATAAAATACACCACAGAGCCGGACCCCTTAGATTTTTGAGCGAGTATTCAAGTCCCCTTCGAAAGGGAGATCTTAAATTTGAAAACTAGTTTTTGGGATCCGCCCTAACTTTTAAAATCATTTTTGAAGACTCGAAAACATTTTAAAGAATGTTTAGAGTAATGATGATTTAATAAAATAAATCACTCCCGATATATTAGAAAATATCTTAATATTATTATTTAAATAATATTCCCATAAAGGATAATATTTATAAAAATAATTGAAGTAGAAGTTTTAAAACTCATACTTGAAACGAATAATAATAATAACAAAGATATAATTATACGAAAGTACGATCTTTATTTGAATAATCGAAAATAAGTTTGATTATTATTCAAAACTATCGACTATACCTTATTCGATTAATAGTTATAGAAAACTATATATATATATATATATAAATATATATATATATATATTATACTCAGGAACATCGACTCCCAGTTTAGAAAAATGCTCACATTTGGGTCCCCTATACTAAGGGTATTCGCGACTACTGCTTATCTCTAGCATAGGTATTATGCAGTTTATAAGCATTTGAATTGATAATAGAATATCAAGATTACGAAACAGACATACATATAAATATCATGTCAGCATGCTCCAATATATTGCAAGACTTTGCTAATAATAACCATGCACGTATCTCAAGATAATGCATCAATATATTACATCACAACAACAGTATAACGGGTAGAAAACTTGTCTGGGCGACAGGGGGTGGTAAAAGTCCTGGGGTGAGTATGGTAACCTATAAACAATCATATAAGTTGGAATTAAACCATATTCGCTTAAGAAACTAGACTTTAGCCAATTAGACCCTAACGTTCGCTTTTGCGCTTAACGATTCACATAAGTCGCTCGAGTACCCTCGGCTCCACCATTTATATAAAATTAACCGTTTAACTTTTTAAGGCGACTCTTTTGCGAATACTCTACCAACTGACCAATTAACCTCACATAATTGTTACGTACTCCGATTAGTCATTTAAGGACCTTAATCAAGGTTTCAAAGTAAAGCGAGGGGTAATGGTTTGCTCGTGAAATGCCGTTACTTAAAATGGTCATTTCTCCTAAACCGTACATCAGATCTAAGCAAACCACATATCAAAACGAAGCTTACGACACGATCTAGCTAAAAATGGCAAAGTTACAGATTAAACAGTTAGCTCTCTGTCCCAAACACTAAGAACAAGCAGTTTTATAAAAACGGGCATTACGACGGCTATGTTTACGCGATTACCAAAGTTTAAACTACTCCAATCAACCACAAATCAACTCACAACCACCAATAAAACCAATCTTCATCCAAACCTTACTACATCAGTCCATAACTTCATGATTATCCAACTCATTCAATCACAAACAAGAGCTACTAACTATCCTTAAGGTTCATTAACTATAAACAAGATTCAATCATCAAAATCACTACAAACCCAACCAAACTTTAAGGAAACAAGCATCATGCTTCTTATATACTATATCAATCAAAACCATTCCTAAATCCTAAAAGTAAAGCTAGGGTTTGAAGTTTATACCTTCTTGAAGCTTCCTTACACAACACAAGAGCTTTGAATGCCTAAAAGAACCTTGATCCTTGCTTGTATAACCTTAAACTTTCATAAAAATCAAGAAAACTAAAGTTATTTCTTGAAAGTTACTATTCATCATCTTCTTCCTTGATTTATTGGAAGAGATTTATGAGGAATTGGAAGCTTAAACTCTTAGGATATACTTATCTAATCACCAAGAAACTAAGGAATTTACCTTGGATTTGTTTATGAAGCAAAGCTTGGATTTTGCAATTTTTCTCTTCCTTGAAATGAAGAAGCCGAGAGCTATTAAGCAAAGTCAACTCCTCTCCTTTTTGTTTTATAAAATTATGCTTGGTTGCTTCTCTTTTTGTCTTGGCAATTGTTTTAGCTTTTTATCATGGTTAATTTTACATGGCCCAAAATCAACCGACAAAACAAAACCCTTTTGCATGCTTATGTCATCAAGCTTATGTCATTCTTTTAACACTTGTCTTCCCTTTGTGGTGTGATGACATCATCATCCACTAACCTCTTTGATTAACCCTCAATTACTTGGCTAATGACCGCTTATCTGTTATACGGTTCGCTTAACTCTCGTTCTCGTTTATCGTTTGAGGGATCATATCTGGGATCTTATTACTTGGGTTCCCCTAAAACTTTCTCAATATTTTATATTCCTTTTATGATCCTCTTTTATAATTCTTGAATTAAAATCCTTTTAATCATGTTACCTTATGCTCAATTCTTTCGGTATCTGGTGAATTTTCGGGAAAAATTAAAGTGTTCGAATTTGGATTCTGACGATCTTTACATACACTTATATACCATATGGAGTACTAATAAGATCTCAGAATATCAATAAAAGAACTCCTACATAGTGTGGCACGAAAAGTTTTCTTAATCAGCAAAATCACTATTCATAAGAATTACAAAAAGTCCAAAAATTTTGGGGTATTACATCCTGGATCATTCTATAAAATTTGATTATGAAAGGCCCAGACCATCTCGACTTCAATTTACCAAGAAAAAGACAGAGACGAGAGTTAAATAACAGAACTTGTTGTCCCGACACAAATGATTTAAGCACCAGACCCCTATCGTGCCACCTCTTGACTTTCTCCTTGTACATTTTGTTGTTTTCATACGCTTGAAGTCGAAATTCGTCGAGTTCATTCAATTGAAGCATTCTTTTTTTACCAGCTACATTCAAATCAAGGTTCAACTTCTTCAAAGCCCAATACGCTTTATGCTCGAGCTCCACAGGCAAATGACACCCCTTACCATAAACCAACTGAAACGGAGACATGGCAAGTGGAGTCTTGTATGCTGTTCTATATGCCCAAACAGCTTCATCAAGCTTCAAAGACCAATCCTTCCTTGATGGACACACAACTTTCCCTAGAATACGCTTGATCTCTCTGTTAGACACCTCAGCTTGCCCATTAGTCTGAGGATGGTAGGCTGTAGCAATGCGATGATTCATATTATACCTTTGCATCATGGCAGTGAACTTGCGATTGCAAAAAGGCGATCCCTCGTCACTGATTATGACTCTTGGAGTCCCAAATCACGTGAATATCTGCTTATGAAGAAAATTAAGCACTACCTTCGCATCATTTATTGGCAAAGCCTTGACTTCAACCCATTTCAACACATAATCGACTGCCAACAAGATATACTGATTATTGCAAGATGAGACAAACGACCCCATGAAGTCGATTCCCCAAACATCGAAGACCTCAACCTCGAGAAGCACATTAAGAGGCATCTCATCCCTCTTGGACATATTATCCACACGCTGGCATCGATCACACTTCAAAACAAAGTGATGCGCATCCTTAAACAATATAGGCCAGAAGAATCTTGCTTGAAGGACACGAGCTGCTGTCTTCCCTCCACCATAGTGGCCGCCATGAACAGTCGAATGACAATCTTGCAAGATCCTCCCCATTTTGATGTACAGAATACATCTCCTTATGATTTGGTTAGCTCATTTCCTAAACAAATATGGCTCATCCCACATGTACCACTTCACCTCATGAAGAAACTTCTTCCTTTGAGCATGCAACAAGTTTGGAGGCATGATATTACTCACAAGGTAGTTCACAATGTCTGCAAACCACGTTTCTTCCTCTTGCACTCCAAACAGCTACTCGTCGGGAAAAGACTCATTTATCAATATCTTATCCTGTGAAGTTGCACTTGGATCTTCCAAACGAGAGAGATGATCGGCGACTTGATTCTCAGTACCTTTTCTGTCCTTGATCTCTAATTCAAATTCCTGAAGCAAAAGAACCCATCTAATCAATCTAGGCTTCGAGTCCTTTTTCGAGACTAGATATCGAATCGCAGCGTGATCTGTGAAAACTATCATCTTCGTCCCAAGCAAATAAGATCGCAACTTCTCAAAATCGTAGACAATGGCCAAAAGTTCTTTCTCCGTAGTAGTATAAATCAGTTGAGCACCATTGAGGGTCTTACTAGCATAGTAGACCACATGAAATATGTTGTTCTTTCTCTGCCCAAGAACTGCTCCAACTGCATAGTCACTTGCATCGTACATCATCTCAAAAGGGTCATTACAATCAGGTGCAGTTATGACAGGTGCCATGATCAAACTCTTCTTCAAGAACTCAAAAGCAGCTAGGCACTCATCATCAAACTTGAACGGGACATCTTTCTACAAAAGATTGCACAAGGGTTTAGAGATTTTTGAGAAGTCCTTGATGAACCGCCTATAGAAACCCGCATGACCAAGAAAGCTGCGAATTCCCTTAACAGAAATTGGTGGAGGAAGATTTTCAGTGACCCCCACCTTGGCTTTAGCCACCTCAAGACCTTTACTAGAGACCTTGTGCCCAAGAATAATACCATGTCGCACCATAAAGTGACATTTCTCCCAGTTGAGAACCAGATTGGTCTCAACACACCTTTTACGAACTGCGTCGAGATTCTGCAAGCATTCGTCAAAAAAATCACCAAACATAGAGAAATCATCCCTAAACACCTCCACATTTTGACCAATCATGTCAGAGAAGATAGCCATCATGCATCTCTAAAATGTGGCAGGTGCACCAAACAACCCAAAAGAAACTCTTTTGAAGGGGAAAGTACCAAATGAACAAGTGAAAGTAGTCTTTTACTGATCTTCTAGAGCAATGAAATCTGATTATAACCCGAATAGCCATCCAGAAGACATTAATACTTGTACCCAACCAACCTGTCAAGCATCTGATCAATAAAAGGCAGAGGGAAGTGATCTTTCCTCGTGGCTTTGCACAGCTTCCTATAGTCAATGCGAACTCTCCATCCCGTGACTGTTCGAGTAGGAATGAGCTCATTCTTCTCATTAGCTACAACCGTGATACCTCCTTTCTTCGACACACATTGAACTGGACTTACCCAAGAACTGTCAAAAATGGGATAGATGATCCCTGCATCCAGCCACTTAAGAATTTCCTTTTTCACAACTTCTTTCATGATTGGATTGAGCCTTCTATGTTGCTCAACAGTGGGCTTGCTACCTTCCTCTAGCAGAATTTTATGCATGCAATAAGAAGGGATGATTCCCTTGATATCTGCTATAGTCCATCCAATTGCTGACTTGAACTCTCTTAGAATTCTTAAGAGTTCTTCCTCATCACTACCTGAAAGGTTAGATGCAATAATCACAGGCAAAGTAGATGCATCACCTAAAAAAGCATACCTTAAGTGTTTAGGCAATGGTTTAAGCTCAAGTGTAGGAGCCTCCTCAATAGATGGCTTGAGGCGCTTTGGAGATTTGTTCAGCTCCTCCATTCCAAGAGATTCAAAAGGCATATCCATCTTCCTCTTCCAGGGAAAAGCATTCAGATATTGCAACTGCTCATCACCTTCATCATCTTCACTATCTGAATTCCCCAACAAGCCTTTTTCTAAGACATCAGACCTTAGCAATTGATCAAGTTTTGTAGTAACCACCGAATCGACCAACTCCACCTTTAAACACTCCTCATTTTCGGTAGGGAATTTCATGGCATTGAACACATTAAAAGTTACATCCTAATCTAACACTCGCATGGTGAGCTCACCCTTCTACACATCTATCAAGGTTTGGCCAGTAGCCAAGAAAGGTCTTCCCATGATTATGGGAATCTTCTTATCCTCCTCGAAATCAAGAAATACAAAATTAGCAGGAAAGATGAGTTTATCCATCTTGACCAAGACATCCTCCACAATGCCTCTTGGATATGTAATAGAACGGTCGGCCAACTGCAAAGTCATATAAGTCGGCTTTGGATTAGGTAAGTCCAACTTCTTGAAGATTAACAAAGGCATCAGATTGATGCTGGCTCCCAATCACATAAACATTTGTCAAATGACACTTTTCTAATGGTGCAAGGAATAGTGAAGCTTCCAGGATCC
Organism: Apium graveolens; assembly: GCF_009905375.1. Classification (NCBI taxonomy): domain Eukaryota; kingdom Viridiplantae; phylum Streptophyta; class Magnoliopsida; order Apiales; family Apiaceae; genus Apium; species Apium graveolens. The sequence goes on from NC_133651.1 coordinate 129,868,963, forward strand.
TTAAGCTTCGGAGGCAACTTCTATTACAGAACAACACCGCATTCCTCTGTGAGAGCAACTGTCTCCAAGTCATCAAGCTTCACTTTCCAAAAAAGTATACCTTTCATAAACTTCGCATAACTAGGCATCTGTTCAAGAGTTTCAGTGAAAGGTATGTTGATATGAAGTTTTTTGAACACCTCCAGAAACTTCTCAAACTGCTTATCCAGCTTTTTCTTCTGCAGCCTCTTAGGAAAGGGAGGTGGAGGATAGATATGTTTCTCCCCTGTATTACCCGAAGGAGGAGTGTGTTCAACAGTAGTCTTCCTTGGTTCCACTTCTGCTTCCTTCTGCACTTCTTCTTCAGCTACAGCTTCTTCATCCGAAACTTACGAGTGTTCGGGATTTGCAGCCTTCCCAGACCTCAATGTAATTGCCTTTACCTGCTCCTTAGCTTCCCTCTTTCCTGGCATTTCAGTATCACTAGGGAGTGTACCAGGTTGACGATTTAGCAAGGCATTGGCAATTTGTCCAATTTGATTTTCCAAGGTCTTGATAGGAACCACTTGGCTCTTGCACATGAGCCTCAACTCCTCCAATTCAGATTTTTCATTAGACTATTGTAGCTGGAGTTTTTGCCTTGGTGCATATCGCGGTTGATCAAAACCAGGGGGGTTGTACTGCTTTGATGGATACTACTGATAAGGCTGTTGAACTGCATTCTGAGAATTGCTCCAACTGAAGTTAGGATGATTGCGGTTATTGGGATGATAGGTGGCTGGCACAGGTTGTTGCGACCTCTGAAAGTTGCTCACGAACTGAGCTGATTCACTAGAAATAGCATACTGATCCGTCTCATGGGCACCAGCACAAAGCTTATAGACACTAGTGATCTGATTAACTCTATAATTAGCCAAAGAATCCACCTTCATCGTTAAAGCCTTAAGCTGCGCAGCTATAGCGGTAGCTGTATCTAACTCCAGAATTCTTGTTACCTTGCCCTGAGATAGTCTTTGAGTAGGATTATGGTATTCATTAACAGCCATCAGTTCAATCAATTCATAAGCTTCATCGTAGCTTTTAGCCCACAAGGCTCCTCCTGATGCTTCATCAAGCATGGGTCTATAAGTAGCACCCAAACCATTATAGAAATAGTTAATGATCATCCAGTCAGGCATCCCATGATGAGGACACTTTCTAAGCATCTCCTTATAATGATCCCAAGCCTCACATAAAGATTATCCTGATTGCTGAGCAAATTGAGTAAGTGTGTTTCTGATTGCAGCAGTCTTCGCCATAGGAAATAATTTAGTTAAGAATTTTTTAACAAGATCCTCCCATTTGGTGATAGACCCTGGTGGTAGAGAATGTAACCAACACTTTGCTTTATCCCGCAGAGAGAATGGGAAAAGCCTCAACTTAATAGCATCTTCAGAAACTCCATTGAACTTGAAAGTATCGCAGATCTCGATAAAATCTCTGATGTGCATGTTGGGGTCTTCTGTCGGAGAACCCCCAAACTGAACTGAGTTATATATCATCTGAATCATGCTCGACTTGATCTCAAAGGTATTAGGCGGGATGGCTGGTCGAACAATGCTAGATTGAATATCATTAATCTTCGGTTGAGAGTAATCCATCAAAGCCTTCAGATTCGCTTCTGGTTCTCCCATTGCAATAAGTTCTTCTTCTTCCTTCTCAACTAAGATCTCTTCTTCAACTTTCTCCTCGACTACAACTTCTTCCTCAGCTTCATCCAATGTTCTCTTACGAGACCGAGAACGCGTATGCATACACGCTCGCTAGAATACCTGAAACACGACAAGGAATTTAGTAAGTAACAATATCTGAGTCACTGAACTTTAACGACCAATGATGACAAACACATAAACTAAAAATTAACACCGAAGTCCCCGGCAGCTGCGCCAAAAACTTGTTACGGCTAGAACACGCGCTAATATTCACGCAAGTACACGCGATCGCAAGTAATATAGAGTTAATTCTAGTTCGTTCCCACAGGGACTGGTTAGGTTAATTTCAATCAATGTATTTATGCAACAACGGTATGCTTATTATCCAATGCTAAGACGAATAAAAATTGAGGTTGTTTATAACTAAGATTAACTAAGAGATTATACTAAAGAACATTAACTAAGAGAAAAAAGAGAGTTGAATATTATATGACACAAATATGGGATTCTAACTTCATTAAATACTTCATTTAATAGCCTTTTCGTTCTTAACCTTAGCATGTAATGGTGATGACACTAATCAGATAACACGAAACTGATAAACGCCAACTTTCGTTGTACGAATACCATACTACCAGACATCCACAAAAGAGATAGAAGATGAATAGACACCAATTATATTGAGACCCTATATGTCGGTAGAATTTGACAACATAACGGTTTAATGCACAAGTTATCTATCATGATTATATAGGGAAAGTAAATTTGTTAAAATTACCTACGAATCATGCATAACAAATACATGAACCTATGCTAGCATGGCAAGTTCTAAACCCTTAAATTCACTTTTGCTTCATTAAAGATTAACACGCTATCTTATAAGTTCGTGACGCTCATAAGACGAATAAATACAACCAGTACTAGGTTATCATACAATTACCACACACTAAGGTATCAAAACGAATTAACTAAAGAAATCCATATATAAATCCGTTAGAACCCCACGATAACGATTAGCCCATGATCGGAGTCATCATCAACGTGGGTTCCGATGAAAGCATGGTATAATAAACGTAGTCTTTATATTGAATAAATAATAAACCAAGTACGAAACAAGAGTATAGGTTCACGAATTAGAAAACTAGCAACCAAAGTTACAACTTAAAACAAAGAATCACAAGTATAAACTAGATCCTCTTCGCCTTGGTTGAATTGTGCTCTACGATCTTCTTACGCCTTCTCCTTAAGCTCTGGTATGTCTTGTTATGAAAAATGACCTTAAGTTATGTTTATATAGCAGCCCATACAGATTAGAAGTCTTCTGGATCAAAATTAGAGGAGAATCAGGATTCTGAAATCCTGACCCGGCGTGGCCGCGCGCTTGACCAGTGCTGGGGCGCTGTACTTCTGCCATCCTGGCATGGCCGCGCAATTCTACAGCGCGGGCGCGCTGATTCTATGAAGAATTTTATGACTTCTTCTTTTCTTGATGATTTGAGTTGGTCTTTTCATGAGCTTTTATTGTAGACACCATCCTAACACCATATTAGCATCAAAACAATGCCAATTCACATGTATTCCTGTTAAATGCCTGAAATGTAAAACACTACAAAAACACATTAAAAATACCAACAACTTGAGTACAAATCATCAATTCAAAGTTGTATGGAGCGTTATAAATGCCACTCAACACTAATCAATATAGCAGCAGCTGAACTCAAGGTGAAAGAGCAAATGAAGAAAATTGATAAAAGAATTGAGAAGAAATTCGATCCAATTGCCAAGCAAGCACTCTACTCAATTAAGACTAATTCCAATAGATGACATGAAGTTGGGAAACATGGAAAGAGGTCATACTTCATCTAAAAGACATCAACATGCCATTATGAATTTGAAGCCTAAGAAACACTCAAGCAAAAATCCAATGGACCTAGTCTATTCAACTCCTAAACCTGATGTAAAGAAACTGCTTGGTCACTCTATTGCAAATCACAAAGATCCAAGAGACTCAGTTTTGAAGAAAAGGATAACAAAGATCTACAAGTATGGTAAACTAATTTGTGTGATGGTTTGACATCCTCAATTTGGATAAGTCAAAAGAGAAGAGAGATTGAGGCTCAAATCTCAGAAAAAGCATGTTACTTAGAAGCAAAGAAACAAGCTGAAAAGCCTGCTACCAAGTCAGAAACTGAGAAGCCTGCTACCATAACTGAAACTGAGAAGAATGAGGAACCAAAGCAGATATCTGTGAAAAGGGTAAAGAAGAGAGCCAAAAGGAAACTGATATTTAAAGAAGAAAAGGAAGAACCAAAGCCAACTCAGTCTACTGCTACAAATCAACCAACCATGCCCATAATGAAGCAAGTTAAAATCAAGGTCCATTTTGGTGTGAACTTTTATGGTGATCCAATCATTTCCAGGAATGAACCAATAGACTAGGAAAGATTACCTATACCTGATCTGAACATCCCAATTCCAACCACTTCAAAAAGAAGAAATAATACAGCAAGCAAGCAAGTCAAGTTTGTCCCATTCCAATCCAAAGCCTTATACAAAACCAAGTCAACATTCAATAAAGGAGATCAACTCTTTATCTATGACATAAAAGAATTCTCAGACATCAACCTTTACCTGGATGAGCTAGATGAAGTGAGAGCAATTGATGCCCACAATAGGCTTCCAGAAATATTGGTGTTCGGGTACAGGGGAGGAAAGGAAATTATATGCCCTCTTCATAGGATTCTCAATGAAGCCTACACTGTCTTAGTTGAAGTATTCTCTGCAATCAAGAAAAATTTTGAATTCACCAAGGTGGCTAAAATAGAGATATTTAATAAAATTCAACAAATATAAAGAAGCTGGAGAGACCCAAGTGCACTACCAAGAATCTTAACTATTCCTTACACTGGAAGTGTAGTGCACTTGAGGCCATACTGGTTGATGGAGTTCAAGGATGAAAGAAATACCAGAAGATTCTTTAAACTTGAAGACTAGCTAAAAATATCAAGCAATGAGACTATCAAGGAAATGCAGGAGATGTTGGATCTATCTAATGAAGATGAATATAAGTTTAACAGACAACTCCAACACCAGATAAAAGAGAATAATGAGAAGATGGGAAAGAAGACTAGACACTCAAGGAAAAAGAATTAATTTGCTTATTCTAGAGGAGCACCTTGAACAAGGCTCGTGAGATTTTTGTGAACTTTCTTATATCTATTTACAATAAAATTTGTAGCACTTATCATTTTTATCTACTATTGAATGATCAATTTGTATAAGGTGTTTTTGTTATCATCAAGTCCTCCTAAATTTATGCCTATAATTCTTGTAGACATAAATTGGGGGAGATTGTTAGGAATATGTTGTAGGCTTGATGATATTTCACCAAAACACCTTAGTAGATTTAATTAAGTGTGTTTATAACTTTCAACGGATAATCTTACTTTGTCATCCATTGAAATAGTAGCTTATGTTTAAATAAGTTTTTGTAGCACAATTTTGTATATTGTAATGTCTTAAAGAACTAGAGGTTGTAGGATATTTTAAGTCATGTTGACTACTAGAATGATATGCAAAATAGGTTGGATAATTATAAATATTAGATACCATGTAATTTTATATAAATAAAATTGTTTCAACTTCTATGGAAATACTTTCAATGGATGATTCTATAAGGCTTCGACGGATGACTCAAGATACTCTCAACGGATGATCCAATAGAGACTCAACGGATAATCTACAAAGTCTCGACATATAAAAAATTCAAATAGGAGTTAATAGTGACTTGACAGTCACATGAGTTGATTGTATACAAAAGGAATGTGGCAGCCTATTTGCAGGTTTATGAGAATAAAGAAGCATTTCTATTTTCATTCTTACTTGAAGAAATACAAAGATGCTGGATAGAGAGATGAAGAAACATGTGATTAGACTGAGACATTTTGTTTTATATGTTCGCCTTTTTCATATGTGACTTGGTGATATATAAACCAAGAGTAGCAAGTAGATTAATTATCGACTGAACTGAGAAATAGAAAAAGCTACATCTATTATGAATTTCTCTGTTCTTTGTAACTTTACTTGTAAGCAGCTGTGTGCATTCTTGCATCATAGAGTTCTCAATCAATATATATCTCTGGTGGAAAAGATCAATTCACCAGAAAGTTTTTAAATCTTTGTGTTTAATTACTTTGTGTCTTGAATACAAATATATTTCATTCCCGCACACTTGCATATTTAAACACAAATATATTTTGGTAAAGAGTTTTCTTAATTTCCAAAAGAAATCAAAAATTACATTCAACCCCACTTCTGTAATTCTATTGCTAGATTGTTTGGGAATAACAATAAACACAAGGCATAATTTTGTTTTATCAATAATATTGTCATTTTGAAATGCCTCTTATTAAAAAAACCATCAAAATATATGTGTATTAATATATTTATCATGAAATTATATCATTAAAAAAATAAAATGAATAAATTTAAAAATATAATTCAAATTAAATTTTTTAAAAACTATATAATATTATATTAAAAGTTATGATACGGTACCTGTTTTTTGTTACACGCTGATTTCATGTTAAAACAAATATATTCAACCCGGACTAAAATAAAACTAAAAACTGTAGTACAATTGCTTGAATTTGGTTTATATAAAAGGATTATATAATTACGGGTTTTCTTTTATGTCTATAATGTTAATACTATTTACAATAATATTAAGGACGAAACACTGAATTTTGTGTTGATAGTCGTCGGATCATCTGTATTTTTGTCATCCTCAACATTTAAAATTTTATTTGACATAAAACATTTTTCACCATATGATTATATAAATACAAATATAGTCAAATTTGTATAATGGATTCGGGAAAAAAAATACTCTCGAGCAAAAAAGATTATACCATTGAACCTGTCTAAAAAAATTAAAATCAAATGATAATTCATTTTTTAGTATAATAGTCCCTAAAAAAAATATAAATAATGTACACTATTCATCCGGGTTTAGACAAATTATACTATTATACAGGCTAAAAAAAGTAAATACAATTAATTGGATTTGTTGTATCGCCCTATAACAAAATAATAAATACTACGGAGGCTACTATTGAATAGGTTAAAACAAAATTAGAAATAAACGATAATTCGTTGGTCGATATAATGGCATCGGACAAAAACAAAAGAATATATACTACTCATTTGGGATAAAATAAAATTATATTCAAATCAGACTAAATAAAAATTTAAAGCAAACTATATATAATTACTTGAATTTGTTAATATAAAGGATTTAATATACTTATGGTTTTCTTCTATATCTATACTATCTATACTATTTAAAATAACAGTACATCGCACGAGTACACATATTTAGGCGTGAACAAATTTAATTAATAAAATATTATAAATAAATGAAACAAAATAATAATTTTTAAAACAACCGTGCATCGGGCATCGCACGGATTTTAGGCTAGTGCTATTATATAAAAGACGAAACATCAAAAATTTTGGTACGGTGCCTGTTTTTTGGTACTCGCTGAATTTACCGACTTACCCTTCAAATTAATAATTAAAATTAACAGTCAACCTATGAAATAACTAACCACTTAAACTTAAAAGTGTATCGTACCCTTTCATTAAAAAAATGTATCGTACCCCTAAGTTTTCTAAATCACAAATTGAAGTTCTTTCTTTAATATAGCAAATTGTTCCTTATTTCATAATAAAAACTTTTAAATTTGACCAGTTGTTAAACCTAATCGGGTAACTAAAATAAAATTGTAATTTATACACCCTATTAATCCAGATTTTAAAAAATTATTATAATTAATAACTAAAATAAAAAATAAAAAAGTTAAATATTTATATTATACAATATTAAAAATGACCTGTTGTAAATTTTGTTGGCAGTAAATAGGGATCACCTGTATTTTAGGGATACTTTAAATTTATAATTATATTTAACATAAAACACTCTCAATTAATATATTAATATTCACAATACAATTAATGGTCTTGCGCCAAATAATATAATATATAATATTCACAAAGGCAAAAATAAATAAATTATTGAACCAATCTAAAAAAATTAAAATCTAAAGATAAATCGTTGGTATGTATAATGGTTCCAGATAAAATAAATAGTATAAACTATTAAAACAATTATATTATTGATCTAAAATAATAATAATTATAATAATAATAATAATAATTAGTTGGATTTGTTGCATCATGCTAAAACAAAATAATAAAATATGTAGATATGGCTAAAAATATTATATTGTTGAACCGGGTTAAAACAAACTGAAACCAAAACCAAAAGATAATTTGTTGGTCGATATAATAAAATTGGATTAAAAATAAAATAGTATATATTATTTATCCGGATTAAACAGAATTTATACAATTAATCCAAGATAAAACAAGATTAAAATAGAAAACAATTAAACACACCAAATAAAAAAATACATATTTTAATATGGACTTATTAGATATAAACAAATTCATATCTTAAACAAAATTCATATTCATATCTTACAATTCAAGTTTAATATCAATGCTTCGTTTTTTCAAAATGCAAAAGTACACACTCCCGGAACTTTCTTCCACCTCCGAGGAGGCAAATTTGGACAACGCATCGTCCTTAGCAATTTTCTCTCTCAGAATATATTCGAACATGACACTCGTCGAATTGAGTCATTGCAACTCTCACTAGGCGTACATACTTTATCATGATTTCGTCTTGTTATGCCCAAATATGGATATGGGCTCGAAACAGACCCATTACATGAATTATTAATAGTATTTTGCTTAATAAACAAGTCCAAGAATATGGAGGAGCTCTCATAATTTGTATATGGAACAAGATCGTGTACCGCATATTGACCAAGACTTCACTGGATGACACGTGAGAATATGTAAAGAAGGATATTCATATCCACCTCTAACTAGAAGATGACACCTGCCCAGCTATAACTATGAGGTGACACATGCCCACCTCTTACTAGGAGGTGAGTCTTGCCCTCCTCTTACTAGGAGGTGAGTCATGCCCTCCTCTTACCACGAGGAGAGTCCTGTCCGCCTCTCAGCATGAAGAAGGTCATGTCCCCCTCTCCATCGGGAAGGGATTCATGTCCACCTCTCAACAAGACTGGAGTCATATCCACCTTTTCATCGGGAAGGGAGTCTTGTCCACCTCTCAACAAGACTAGAGTCCTATCCACCTCTTCATCGAGAAGGGAGTCTTGTCCACCTCTCAACGAGACATGAGTGATGTCCACCTCTCAACAAGAGAGGAGTCATGTTCTCATACTATTAGGAGGGGAGTTCTCTCCTCATATCATGCATGTCCTCATATTACTAGGAGGGGTGTCCTACCACCATATCACCATGAGAGGCAGCATGTCCACATATTATCAAAAGGAAGTCCTGTCAACCTCTCAATAAGAGAGAAGTCTTCTCCCCACATTATAAAGAGACTTGAAGAGACCCGTGGTAGTATAAACTCACGTGCAAGCTGAACAGAAAATATAATTACCACAAGTTATGACTATATGATTCCACGGGGCACATCATAGAGTCCTTGCAATACTATATCACACTTGGAAGGGCCTCATCGAGGTCAACACTACTTACATATTTCTGGGTCCACATCACATGACCAGACTCTAAGGGGTCGCATATGAGGGCTCTAGGTGTTCTCGTGCCTCACCAACGAGATATCTTCGCCTGATGCCATGACAGCCTATTACAGCCTAATTGGGCTTGGGCCATGGAATAATATGGCCTTATTACGAACTATCCAACGGTCAACGAACCTGGGCTTTGATGGACTGGGCCAAACCCTAGCCCGTCTAGGTAACTTTTCCTCCAAGAACTACGTGTAGCTTGAACCCCTATAAAAGGATATGTAGGCCTCTTGTTTAGGGATGATCAACAGTTTGAAATAAGAGAGAATAAACATTATTCCTCTGGCATTCTAAGAATCATCGAACAAGATCAACAATAACATCCATCAATTTTCATCCCGTGTTCTTCGTGTTCTACATGAAAATAGCCTTAAATCAACATATTTGCTCTGTGATTCTAGCAACATCTGAATTCGTGTTGTTACAAATTTTTCCCAATAACATGTCTCTTGCTTCAAACTCTCCCTTGACCTGAGATACTACAAGTTTCGAATCTCCACAAACTTTCAAATTTTTGACCATCAATGTATCTGCTAATCCTAGCCCCGCAATTAGAGCTTCGTACTCAGCCTCATTATTCGTGGTAGGAAAATCTAACTTCATAGCATATTCAATTAGGAACCCATCAGGGCTTTAGAGAACTATCCCTGCTCCACTTGAATTCATTTTTGATGTCCAATCAAAATAGAGTATCCAGGATTCTTTTTCCTTGATGTGCTCTTCTTCATTCTCCTTTTTTCCCTCCATATCTTGAGGTGTAGTATATCCCTGCCACCGGCTTCTTGGTTGGTGATTGTACATTCAACCACGAAGTCAGCCAAGGCCTGGGCTTTTATAGCCATTCATGGCTTATACTTAATGTCAAATTCCCCCAGCTCTATGGCCCATTTCATCAGTCTTCCACTAGCTTTCGGACTGTGAATGATGTTTCTCAAAGGCTGATTTGTTAGTACCTTAATCTTATGAGCTTAGAAGTGAGGACGCAACTTCCTTGAGGCCATAAACAAGGCTAAAACAAACTTTTCTATAGTTGAATAATTCAACTCAGCCCCATGTAGAATCTTACTGACATAATATATGGGTTTCTGGACTTTAAACTCCTTCTTCACCAACATGGCGCTTGGGGCATTTTCAGAAATAGCCAAGTATAAGTACAAAGTTTTATCCAAGACTGGCTTAGCCAATAGGGGGCTTGAACCATGTATTTCTTCAACTCCTCGAATGCCATCTCACTTTCATCAGTCCATGAAAAGTCTTTTGCTTTCTTCAAAGTTTTGAAGAATGGCAAACACTTGTTCCCAGACTTAGAGATGAAACGTCCCAAAGCTACAACCCTCCCGGTAAATTTTTCGTACATCATTTACGGAACGTGGAGGTTCCATATATAAGATGGACTTTATCTTGTCTGGATTTTTCTCAATTTCTCTCTTGGAGACCACCAATCCTAGAAATTTTCCCGAACCTATTCCGAAAGCATACTTGGCAGGATTTAACATCATTTTGTGATATCTTAAGACCTGAAAAGCTTCCCTCAAGTGGGCAACATGGGCTTCCTTTACGAGTCTCTTGACCAACATGTCATCTACATAAACCTCCATGGTTTTCCCAATTAGGTTCTTGAAAATCTTGTTCACCAATCTTTGGTATGTGGCTCCTGTATTCCTGAGGCCAAATGTTATAACGAGGTAACGAAAAACACCAAAGTCAGTGATAAACGATACCTTGGGGATATCATCCTTATGCATCTTGATTTGATTGTATCCGCTAAATCCATCCACGAAACTCAGCATCTCGTACCCCGCGGTAGCGTCTATCAGAGTGTCTATCCTCAAAAGAGGGAAACAATCCTTCGGGCATGCATTATTCAGATCAGTGATATCAACACACATGCTCCACTTTCCATTAGCCTTCTTTACCATTACATGATTCGCTAACCATTCCGGAAACTGTATCTCTTCAATGAAACCAACCTCTAAGAGCTTCTCAACTTCTTGCTTGATAGCTTCCTTCCTTTCAGGGGCAATTTTTTTCTTTTGTTTTACGGTCTTTTGATTTGGATCCACGTTCAACTTGTGGGTGATCAACTTGGGTCTATACCGGGCACATCTGTTGCCGACCATGCAAACACATCATTATTCTTTTTCAAGAATTCTATTAACTTTTCTTTAAGGGGCTCCTCCAACGATGCTCCAAGGAAAGTTACTTTCTCGGGATCCTCGGGAGCCCAAGGAATCAGGATCAAGTCTTCTGCCAGTATTCCTTGTTTCTCATCATTCTCATGAATATCCAAATCTTCAATGGGCAAGACCTGCCCCCGACTCCATCTACCCTCAACGAGGCTACATAACTGCTTCTGGCAATCTTCTGTTCTCCTCTTTCTTCTCCAATTCCATCTCTGGTTGGAAACTTGATCCCAGAATGGTAGGATGGGGGGACTTCCTTGAAGTCATGTATACATGTCCTTTCCATGATCACATTATATGTCGACCCAGCCTTAACCACCATAAAGTTCATCTGCGTGGCCTGTCTTGGATCCTACCCCATCATTAGAGGTAGTTTAATTATCCCTTCGATCGGATATTTGACTCTAGCAAAACTATATATCGGCATATCAATCAGGTTTAATTGAGAATCGCTATATCCCATACCTATGAAGGTATCATAAAGTAGGATGTCTACCAAAACTCCATTGTCTACAAGAAATCTCTTTACCAGGATGTTTCCTATGATAGGTGTCTTGACAGGATATATCTATCAAAGTTCCTTCTCCCATTATTGTTTCTTTCTCCTCTTTCATCTCCAGTGTACTTACTCGATTTTCCTTTTCTAAATTAAGGAATCCAATTTCATCTTTCAGTTGTCTCCACTCATCAGTGTCGTATCCAGCTACTTATAAAATCGGCAACATTTAATTTTATCCAGCTTGGCAAGATTAAGCTTCAGGGGCTTAGACCAGCGAATATCTCTATCTCTCTCGATTTCCGTCAATATTTGGCTCATAGGAGCATTCAGTCCAGCATACTCAATAAACTTTTGCCCAGGTCCCCCCTTTTTGGGTAGTGAATCAACTCCTTTGTCAACCCTAGGATACTTGTCCTTGGCATTGTATTCTTGGTCTGTCTTCCACTTCTTGCCTCTAGTGGGCTCACTATTCACCACTGTTTTCTTCATGCTTTCTTCAACTTGGATATATTTCCCCGCTCTACTTTGGAGTTGCAACATGTTTTCCGGTGGCCGTTTGGCCAAAGACATCTTGAAGAACTCATCCTTGGTTCCTTATTGTAACGCTATCATTGCTACCTTGTCATCAAGATCTGGGACCTTCAGGGCTTTCTTTGTGAAACAATTTAGAAAGTCCATAAGGGACTCCTTTGCTCCATGCACAATACTCATGAGAGATGCAGAGCTTTTTTGATGCACCTTTTCACTGATAATTGCTTGATAAAGGCTTGACTTAATTCGCTAAAAGATCCAATTGAGTTTGATAGCAAACGACTATACCACATTTGGCCCATCCCTGATAGGGTTTGAGGAAAAGCTTGACATTTGATTGCATCATTTACGGGTTGCATTAAAAGTGCATCAAATGAGTTTCCCCAAGGAAACCGTCGGGGTCTTGAGGTCCGTGCTGCCTTCCCCCAACGGCTCAAGGTGCCTACTCCAACGAGCTCTTTATCCCTTCTTCTCCTCCTATGATGAGCATCTTCATCAGTTGACTCTCCACTCTCCTCAATTGTATAGGGTCCTGATACATCTCTTTCTTTGTTTATTGATTGTAGACCTCTATGATAATTAGGGTCGTCGCAAGGCTGTGATAGATGGGGTAGGGGTGGCCTACTCCCTCCAGCCTTCGAGTAGATTGGAGAAATAAGGTTGGAGTCATTTGAAACAGCTATCAGGATCAGTGTGAAGACCTCAAGGATTCCTAGTAAAGTTGGTAATATTTGGTAGAAGACTTAACAGTGGTTTATACAGTTATAATACGAAGGCCTGAGAGCAGAACTAGTCATCTGTGAACCAGACCCTTGCACGAGACGTCAGTGATCCGTGAACGGAAATAGAGTATTATTTTTTAGAACATTGTTAAGTGGTTTTTATACTCGAGGAGACTGGAAATATATTAAGGTACGAAAACATGGAGATTAGAAGGCATGCAGGTACAGAGGAGTACAACTCAAAGATTTACACGATTTATTTTTTAATCAATGTGATTTTCTATTAAATGAATGAATGGAAATCAATTCATTTATTTATTTAATTTTATATATCACAATTGATTTTAAAATAAATAAATTAAAAATTGATTTTTATTAAATAAATAAATGAATTTCAAAATATTTATTTATTTAATTTAATATCAGTATTTAATTTTGGAAAAATAATATTAATGTCAGAAGTTTAATTAGATAAATAAATAAAATCTTAATTTTATTTACTTATTTATTTTACTTCAAAATAGTATTATTTCTTTTAATCAGCCTTGCATGCATAGGTGCACGAATTTTATTGATTCAACATAAAATAATTTGTGTACAAGTTTAACAAATCAATTTAGAAGTGTAAATTGCATGGACATCTGTTTGGTTAAAAGAAAATGTCCCGAGTGAACAAAAGAAGCTCTGATCAGCATGTGCAAATTCGAAAAATGGCAGGGCAGCCTTCGGATTTTTTCAACTCGCGCACCAGGCGCGTGGCGATCAAACCTGCACTCCTCCTTTCTTGTTTTTGGCGCGTGGTCAGCATAGCTCCCACTTGGCTGCTGTGGTTGTTTTTTGGGAAATACAGTAATAAACAAATGCAACGCATCAACAAAACTTATGTACAAATAAATACACAAGCAATTCACTTGTTACCCCTGAGAAGCTACACTAAGACAACAAAATAGGGAAACAATTGAATAAAGCTTTGTGCAAAACAAAAGTTGCAGGTTGTATTTTTTTTTGTTCTCACTCGCACGTGACGCGCATGTATGGCGACTCCTTCCTCTATTTCTGCCGCGTAAAGCAGACAATTCACTATCTGGCTGCTTTCCTTGTTCTTGTACGAAAAAGAGATGCATGCACCTGTTGTTCACAAATAAAGAAAATATGCAAGAGTTATACTTCTACCACCAGGTCGCCATAGGAAAAATAATTTGTTAAGGCAAAGGCGGCTACACTGATCACCACAGAGCCTCCTCTTACATGAGTAGTCGCCACAGAATATTTATCTCTAATGTTACTCTCCTTCTGATCACCACACAATATTCCTGGTACAAAAAATACAAGGACTAAAAACAGCTACGTAGTCTCTTCTATCTCTCCTACATCCTACCATCTATAAAAAGAATTACAGCAGATTAAAAGACTTCTAAGCAAAAACACTATCGAAGCTCTGCAGAATTTTTCTTGTAGAGTTAGTTGATTTCATTTATTGAAATTAAGGTGGGAAGTGCTGCCCAATTTATTTCACACAAATTAAAGCCTTACAAACTTGTAACACTCATTATTTAAAGCTCTCTTGATTGTATTTAATATCTTTTGATAGAAGCTTTAAATTCTTAGAGTGATAGATAGAACCCCGGATTGATAGATATTATTTTGGTTCTCTCTATATTTGTTGCTTCGAATTATTTATATTCGGAGTTGTAAGCAAACTTTTACGGTTTAATTTCTTAATAATAAGAATTATTTCGTGAATCTCTTAGTGTTTGTTTATTTCATTTTCGAGGTTTATTTTTCGCTGCAATTAATTTTAGAAAAACGAAGTACATACATTCACCCCCCCCTCTGTATATACATTTGGACCTAACAATTGGTATCAGAGCTTGTTGATCGATATACAGTTCCGATCCGTTAGATTAGCAAGTTTTTTTGTTGATTTTGGTTGTACGAAGTCTGGGAGTGCTTTCGGTGTGTAGATCTGATTTGGGTTTGCTGGTTTTGACTTGACTGGTTTGGTATTGTTGACTGAATGGGTTATCATATTTTGAGACGGTTTATTGCAAATTTTTCTCAGATTCGAAAAGATGAGTTCTCAGAAAGTTAGTAGTATCAAGGTTCCTCAGTTTGATAAATCGAGATATAATCTATGGAAAAAGAAAATGCTATTGTATATTCGGGCATTGAATCTAGAGTATATGAGAGTATTGAGAGAAGGAAGACATGTGCCGATGAAGGATCATCCGGAGTTGCCTAATATGAGAATGTCATGCCCTGAAGCAGAATGGAGTGCTCGTGACAAAGAACTGATAGCTCTGGATGAAGGCCTATAACTTATTTTGGTGGATTTGATGGATGATAATATGAGTCACCAAATTATGGTCTGTGATAGTGCCAAGCACATGTGGGAAACCATAGAACTTCTTATGGAAGGAACTGAAGATGTCAGGCAGAATCGATTGGATATCTTGACTTCATAATATGAGGCTTTTAAGTCCTTGCCTGGAGAAAGTATTACTCAAGTCTTTGAAAGACTGAACAAGCTGTTAAAGGAATTAAGTATTCATGGTAAGACTTATCCTCAGAGAGAAGTCAACAAGAAGTTTATGTTAGTCCTACCTCACCACTTAGAGAATAAGGCTTCATCCGTTCGTGAGCGTGTTGAGTTTGAAACCATGACACTTGAGAAGTTGCATGGTAAGCTGAAGACTCATGAAATAGAGCAAGAACAAAGAAAGATCATCTATGGTGGTGGTACAGTTGATAGCAAGAATGCTGAACTACTCAAGATAACTGCTCTTGTAGCCAATGGAATCAAAGAGCTTGACATTACTGGTGAAAAGCCTAAGTCTAAAGCTAAAACGTTCTTTGAGGCTGAGATGGATGATGGAAACCTCTCTGGGAGTCCAAGTGACTACTACACCACCGAGGAGCTGCAAAGTATTGAAGATCCTACTATGGCCAATCTAGCAGGGATGTTCAGTAACATCAGGTTTAGAAGAAAGCAAGGCTTTAGGGGTTCTGGAAGCAGCAACCGTGGTTAGAGGTCAAGTTCATCTTCTGGATCAGGTTACAAGATAGGTATGGTTGATAGAAACAAGTTCAGATGCTATAACTGTAATGAGGTTGGGTACTTTGCCACTGAATGTAGGAAGACTCAACAAATAAGGGATAAAGGCAAAGCTTATCTGAAAAAGGACTCAGGTAGCTCAAGGAAGTATCCAGTGAAATCTCACATAGGTGAGGGGAAGAGCTGGGATGACACTGATGATGAAAAAGAGCAATATGGAAATCTTGCATTGATGGCAGAATCTTCATCTCAGGTAACATTTCCAACTATTCGTGCTTTACCTCCAGATAACTTGTGTGAGAATGAACACTGTGTCGCCTTCAGGTAGACTGTCCTAGTGTATGGAAATGTTGTTTTTCATCACTATCTTAAGGCACGATGCAATACAAAGGAATTTATTGATCATCATGATGCCATAAAAGAAGTGTATAGAAACGTTAGTACTACACTAAGATGTACTCTGCTTAATGTCGAAGACCTTAAAGTAGAACTGAAGAAAGTTAAAGATGAAAATGATAAGTTAGTTCTAGATAGGGTCAGTGTTGAGAATCTTAAGCAAACCAATAAATATTTAGAGCTTAAGATTACTAAGCAACTTGAGACAGCGGAAGAGCTAAGGAACAAGAATGCAGAATTAGAAACTAAATTGCATGCTTTTACTGATTCTGCAAATCTTGCTAAGAAGCTCATAGCTGATCAAGTAGTAGGTGGAAAGGTTAGAATAGGTCTAGACTACGACGAACTTAGAAAAGCTTCTAAGAAACGAGTAGTTGAAAATGACCCTATAGAGAAAGTTGTTAATTCCCCTGATACACCTCATATTCTTAAGGAAGCTATAAAGCCTCTATTTAAGAAAGCTATTGTTGAGCCCTTTGATGAAGATAATCTTTATATTCATCATGAGATGCTTGTTGAGGATCTCGAGCTCTCAATGAGACAAAAGGCAAAGAAACCTATGTCTATTGCTAGTGACTCTGACTTATCTTTTGCCGGACTAGGTTTTACTTCCAAGAATAAGAAGAATAAAAGTAGAAATGGCAGGATAGGAACTAATGGCCCTAGGAAGTTATGTAATAATTGTGGTTCTGCTGGTCACCTAACTCATGCTTGTAGAAAGGTTAAAGTAGACAATGTTAAGAATGCTTATGTGCATGCCTAAAATTTCTAAGTGTGATAAATTCGTTTGCATGCCATGTGTAGTATCTTTCATGCACACCTATCTTGATTCCACACACTCACGTAATACATCTCATGATCATGATAAGTATGTTAGTAAGAACACTGGTAGATCAAAGACTGTAAGCCCTCCTAAAGCTAGGAAAGTGGCACCTGTCACCAAGCCCAAGAGCAAGTCTATTGGTGCTTCTGAAAGTGACAAGGAAACAGTCAATGATAAAGAAAAAACTGTTAAGCCTGTCAATTCTGTGAAGAGAAATATTATATATTCAAATGCTTCTAAGTCTTCTGGACCCAACGTAGTTTGGGTACCAAAGAAAACTTAATCACTTTTGTTTTCAGGGAATAAAGCAGAAGAAGGTCATGTGGATTCTGGACAGTGGATGTTCAAGACATATGACTGGAGATAGAGCCCTGCTATCAAAGGTGGTTAAAAAAGCTGGCCCAATGGTTACTTTTGGAGATGACAGCAAAGGTTATACTACGGGATATGGTTTTTTGGAAATTGGCAATGTCATCATTGAAGAAATCTCTATAGTTGAAGGTCTTATGCACAATCTTCTCAGTATCAGTCAATTCTGTGACAAAGGATGTGAAATGTTGTTCAAGAAGAAGAAGTGTTTGATCTCTAATCAGAAGAATGAGAAGCTGACTCTCAGTGGAGTTAGAAAGGGTGATTTGTTCGTAGCTGACTGAAATTCTACAGATGGTCAAGTAATGTGTTTCTATAGTAAAGCCTCTCCAGATGAAAGTTGGTTATGGCATAAGAAGCTCTCCCACTTGAACTTCAAGACCATGAATTCTTTGGTTAAGAGGGAATTGGTGAGAGGATTGTCCGAGATGGAATTCAGTCCTCATGGACTTTGTGAAGCATATGAGAAGGGAAAGTCAAAGAGGGCATCACACAAGAAGAAGACAATGATTGACATCACTGAACCACTGCAACTCCTTCACATGGATTTGTTTGGGCATGTCAATGTCATGTCTATGTCAAGAAAGAAATGTGGCTTAGTGATTATTGATGACTATTCCAGATACACGTGTGTGTTATTTTTACATTTAAAGGATGAAGCACCTGATATGATTATTGATCACATCAACAAGATTGAGTTAGAAGCTGGAGTGTCTGTGTGAAAAATTAGATTATACAATGGAACAGAATTTAGAAATGCAAAGATGATTGATTTCTGTGTCGAGAAGGACATCTCAAGTCAGTTTTCAGCACCAAGGACTCCACAACAAAATGGAGTGGTAGAGAGGAAGAATCGAACATTGGTTGAAGCTGCAAGGACTATGCTTAATGAAGCTAATCTTTCTACCTACTTTTGGGCTGAAGCTGTTAACACTGCATGCTATACTCAAAACAGAACCCTGATCAACAAGGTATATGAGAAAACCCCTTATGAGTTAATGGCCAACAAGAAACCACAAGTGAAATACTTTCACGTGTTTGGAGGAAAGTGTTATGTGCTTAAGGACGATGAGCATCTTGGGATGTTTGATGCTAAAGCTGACGAAGGTATCTTTCTGGGCTATTCTCTGGAGTCAAAGGTTTATGGGTGTATGTGATTAGTGATCAAAAGGTTACGGAAAGCCTTAATGTAACATTTGATGATGCCAAGCTCCCAAGTATTCAGAAGGAAGATGATAGTGATAATCTTGATGTTGAAGATCTTTCTGATGGAGAAGATGAGCTTGAAGTTGTTCCAGATAATAATGACAATGGCAATGATCCTGATGATCATAATTCTGATGCAGATTCTGAAGGTAAACGTCATGAGACAAGTCACACTATCTCATGGACTAGTCCTCAAGCTTCAGATTCTGTAGATCAAGCTGGCAACAACTCAGGGGGAGCAGAACAAGGAGAAGAATAAGGATCTGGTAGTCAAACACAACACAATTCTAGAAATACTGAGTCATCAAGGGATAGTCTCCCAAGACATAGACTATGGAGTAAAAACTACCCTCAAAACTTGATAGTTAGTAATCCTAACAGTGGAGTTAAGACTAGAAGAGCTACAGCAAATGAATGTTTCTATTCTGGGTTTTTATCTCAAATGGAGTCAAAGAAAGTAGATGAAGTTCTTGGAGATCCTGATTAGGTGATTTCTATGCAAGAGGAACTCAATCAATTCAAATGACAGAAAGTGTGGAAGCTTGTACCCAGACCTAAATATAAATCAGTGATTGGCACAAAATGGGTTTTCAGAAACAAGCTTGATGAAAATGGAATTGTAACAAGGAACAAGGCGAGACTGGTCGCTAAGGGATACTCTCAAGAAGAAGGGATTGACTACGATGAGGCCTTTGCACCAGTTGTTAGACTTGAAGCCATCAGGATGTTTCTAGCATTTACAGCACATTCAAACTTCAAGGTACATCAGATGGATGTGAAAAGTGCTTTCATGAATGGTGAGCTTGAAGAAGAGGTCTATGTGTAGCAACCCCCTGGTTTCATAGATCCTGAGTTTGAAGATTTTGTCTATTTTCTCTCCAAGGTTCTTTATGGTCTAAAGCAAGCGCCGAGAACATGGTATGACACTCTCTCAGAATTTCTTCTTGAAATTGGTTTCACTAGAGGTGTCATAGATAAGACTCTGTTTCATAAGAATCATAAAGATGATACCATATTTGTGCAAGTCTATGTTGACGACATTATATTTGGGTCTACGAATGATGCACTTTAGGCAAGGTTTCCTAAGCATATGCAGAGTAGGTATGAGATGAGTATGATGGGTGCGTTGAGCTACTTCCTTGGGTTACAAGTGAGTCAGAAATCATATGGTATCTTTATTTGTCAAACGAAGTACATCAGAGATCTTCTGAAGAAATATCAGTTGGAAGACTCAACACCTACAAAGACTCCGATGGCAACTGCCACAAAACTTGATCAAAATAAGTCTGGTAAGATGGTGGACATCACTTATTATCGAGGCATGATTGGATCATTACTCTACCTGAATGCGAGTCGTCCAGATATTATGTTTGCTACATGCTTGTGTGCACGGTTCCAAGCTGATCCGAAAGAATCTCATATGATAGCCATTAAAACAATTTTCAGATATCTGAAGGGTACACCTAATCTAGGTATATGGTATCCCAAAGATACGGGCTTTGATCTCATCGGTTACACAGATTCTGACTACGTTAGTTGTAAGATTGATCAGAAGAGTACTTCAGGAAGTTGTCAGTTTCTTGGGAGAAGATTGGTTTCTTGGTTTAGTAAGAAGCATCATTCAGTTTCTACATCTACTGCTGAAGCTGAATACATTGCTGATGGTAGCTGCTGTTCTCAACTTCTTTGGATGAGAAATCAACTCCGAGACTATGGACTTGATTTGAAGAATATTCCGATCTATTGTGACAACACAAGTGCTATAGCAATCTCAAACAATCATGTTCAACACTCAAGGACCAAACATATTGATAAAAGGTATCATTTCATTCGAGAGCATATAACGAATGGTATTGTGGAACTTCATTATGTTCCCACAACGGACTAAATTGCAGACATTTTTATGAAACCACTTAATGAAGTTACCTTCAATAAGTTGGTTAGTGAACTTGGCATGTTGAATTTGTCCAATTAATTGGAAACCAACAAATGTAATTTGGTGTGGGTAAACTTTACTATCCCCAATGATGATGCTTTGAGGGGAAAGTAAGTTTACATATCTATTCATTATATATATCCATGTTTGTAAACTTATTTTGAAGCTAACTGATTACCATGTGTTACATGTTATATGCTAGTGGTAAGTAAGTTAGAATTTTTGATGTAATATTTGAGATGTTTGATTGTTTACATGCTATATGTTTTCTCCGATACAAATACTCATGATATTGATATTTATTTTGGCACACACATACACATCTCAATATAGTTTGCACTCTGATCTAAGACCCTGTAATCTCATTTGTGATCTTATCATAATTCTGTTTATAGGTTTAGATTCTGCTTAAGATTCTATGCAACTATATTGAATACTCTGTTTATATATATGTGATTGTATCATGTTTCTGAGTAATTCTGTATTATATTTGAGCTTCATACCCTAGTTGACTCTGACAACAGATTCCTTGGTCACTCTGATTCTCCTTTTATACTGGAATAGCTCTGTCTATTTTGTGCTAGAATAAATATACAACATAACTAGTAATGGTTGTGATATGATTATGTTAGGAGTGAAGTTTTAATTGGTTCTATCTTGTGTTGACTAATCAATTGGTGCATACTTGTTGGATACACTCTTGGCATAATTAATTGATTTTATGACTTATGTGTTGTCTCTGTGTATAACTCTGATGATCTTTCTATGCTTATGTTTTGTTATGGATATTTGATCCAGATATATTTCTTATACTCTGATTACCTTATGCATGTCTTATAAGCTTAAAATAATGTTCATCTCTTTTCTCTATAGTATTGATATATATTGGACTAACTTTGAACTGTTTTGAGCTAATAAGATTTGATTGAGTAGTACTGTTAAAAGAATCAGAAAGCATGATCATCTGAGATATCATTCATGAATCCATATTGTGGTAAGTAAAGGTAAAAGATCTCTGGTTCTGAAATCACTCTGTCCTTATCATCAAATTCTCTGATATTGTACTTCAGATGTTTGTGATTTTCAACACCCTCAGTGGTTTTAGGAACAACACAATTCTGGAAATGCTGAGTCATCAAGGGATAGTCTACCAAGACATAGAGTACGGAGTAAAAACCACCCTCAGAACTTGATAGTTAGTAATCCTGACAGTGGAGTTAAGACTAGAAGAGCTACAACAAATGAATGTTTCTATTCTGGGTTTCTATCTCAAATAAAGCCAAAAAAAGTAAATGAAGCTCTTAGAGATCCTGATTGGGTGATTGCTATGTAAGAGGAACTCAATTAATTCGAACGACAGAAAGTGTGGAAGCTTGTACCCAGACCTAAAGACAAATCAGTGATTGGCACAAGTTGGGTTTTTAGAAATAAGCTTGATGAAGATGGAATTGTAACAAGGAACAAGGTGAGGCTGGTCGCTAAGGGATACTCTCAAGAAGAAGGGATTGACTACGATGAGACCTTTGCACCAGTTGCTAGACTTGAAGCCATCATGATGTTTGTAGCATTTGCAGCACATTCAAACTTCAAGGTACATTAGATGGATGTGAAAAGTGCTTTCATGAATGGTGAGCTTGAAGAAGAGGTCTATGTGGAGCAACCCTCTGGTTTCATAGATCCTGAGTTTGAAGATTTTGTCTATTTTCTCTTCAAGGCTCTTTATGGTCTAAAGCAAGCACCGAGAACATGGTATGACACTCTCTCAGAATTTCTTCTTGAAAATGGTTTCACTAGAGGTGTCATTGATAAGACTCTATTTCATAAGAAACATTAAGATGATACCATATTTGTGCAAGTCTATGTTGACGACATTATATTTGGGTCTGCGAATGATGCACTTTGTGCAAGGTTTGCTAAGCTTATGCAGAGTAGGTATGAGATGAGTATGATGGGTGAGTTGAGCTACTTCCTTGGATTACAAGTGAGTCAGAAATCAGATGGTATCTTCTTTTGTCAAATGAAGTACATTAGAGATCTTCTGAAGAAATATCAGTTGGAAGACTCAACACCTGCAAAGACTCCGATGGCAACTGCCACAAACTTGATCAAGATAAGTCTGGTAAGATGGTGGACATCACTTATTATCGAGGCATGATTGGATCATTACTCGACCTGACTGTGAGTCGTCCAAATATTATATTTGCTACATGCTTGTGTGCACGGTTCCAAGATGATCTGAAAGAATCTCATATGATAGTAGTTAAAAGAATTTTCAGATATCTAAAGGGTACACCTAATCTAGGTATCTGGTATCCCAAAGATACGGGCTTTGATCTCATCGGCTACACAGATTCTGACTACGCTGGTTGTAAGATTGATCGGAAGAGTACTTCAGGAAGCTGTCAGTATCTTGGGAGAAGATTGGTTTCTTGGTTTAGTACGAAGCAACATTCAGTTTCTACATCTACTACTGAAGCTGAATACATTGCTGCTGGAAGCTGCTGTTCTCAACTTCTTTGGATGAGAAATCAACTCCGAGACTATGGACTTGATTTGAAGAATATTTCTATCTACTGTGACAACACAAGTGCCATAGCAATCTCAAACAATCTTGTTCAGCACTCAAGGACCAAACATATTGATATAAGGTATCATTTTATTCGAGAGCATATAACGAATGGTATTGTGGAACTTCATTATGTTCCCACAACGGACCAAATTGCAGACATTTTCACGAAACCACTTGATGAAGTTACCTTCAATAAGTTGGTTAGTGAACTTGGCATGTTGAATTTGTCCAATTAATTGGAAACCAACAAATGTAATTTGGTGCGGGTAAACTTTACTATCCCCAATGATGATGCTTTGAGGGGAAAGTAAGTTTACATATCTATTCATTATATATATCCATGTTTGTAAACTTGTTTTGAAGCTAACTAATTACCATGTGTTACATGTTATATGCTAGTGGTAAGCAAGTTAGAATTTTTGATGCAATATATGAGATGTTTGATTGTTTACATGCTATATGTTTTCTCTGATGCAAATACTTGTGATATTGATATTTATTTTGGCACACACACACATCTCACTGTTTGCACTCTGATCTAAGACCCTATAATCTCATTTGTGATCTTATCATAATTTTGTTTATAGGTTTAGATCCTTCTTAAGATTTTGTGCAACTAGATTGAATATTCTGTTTATATATAAGTGATTGTATCATGTTTCTGAGTAATTCTGTATTATTTTTGAGCTTCAGACCCTAGGTGACTCTGACAACAGATTCATTGGTCACTCTGATTCTCCTTTTATACTAGAATAGCTCTGTCTATTTTGTGCTAGAATAAATATGCATCATAACTAGTAATGGTTGTAATATGATTATGTTAGGAGTAGAGTTTTAATTGGTTTAATCTTGTGTTGACTAATCAATTGGTGCATACTTGTTGGATACACTCTTGGCATAATTATTTGATTTTATGACTTATGTGTTGTCTTTGTGTGTAACTCTGATGATCTTGCTATGCTTATGTTTTGTTATGGATATCTGATCCAGATATATTTCTTATACTCTGATTACCTTATGCATGTCTTATAAGCTTAAAATAATGTTCATCTCTTTTCTCTATAGTACTGATCTGTATTGGACTAACTTTGAACTGTTTTGAGCTAATGAGATTTGATTGAGTAGTACTCTCAAAAGAATCAGAAAGCATGATCATCAGAGACATCATTCATGAATCCATATTATGGTAAGTAAAGGTAAAAGATCTCTGGTTCTGAAATCACTTTGTTCTTGATCATCAAATTCTCTGATATTGTACTTCAGATGTTTGTGATCTTCAACACCCTCAGTGGTTTTAGGAACTGACTAAGAGCCTATCAAACCTCATAGGTTCTAACCCAAGTCATTAGAACCAAACACTTCTCAAACAGTATGCCATTACCTTACTCTGATATATTCCCCATATTTTGCTCCGATTCACTTAATTTTCTTGAGATATCAACTTAGTGATCAGACAAAATTACCATTTGGTTTTGGATTTGTGTTGAGAGTGAGGGAGATAGTGCCAAGAAGTACCACATAAGGAAGGAAATGTCAACCCTATAGCTCTGTCTCTCTTAAAGAAGTGGAGTATCTATAACCCGAGACATCTGTAAGCCCATCTGTATTCTCTCAAAAGGATATAGAGCTGAAAAGGCATATAAACAGTTACTAGGTGCATTCTCCCAACAGAATGTTATCTATTGAAAAATTTGCCTGTCAGCCAGGGCATCTATATAAGAGTCACTACCCCTTGGTTAAAATGTTTCCAATGCACATGTGAGATTCACACACACAAGGAAGGTATTGACGCAACAATCATGGTCAAACCATATCAAGGTCAATGGTAATAGGTTGAAATCCTGGATCATGTTCTAATCTTTATCTCTGAGCTTGAATAAGAACATATGATCTTGGTTGGTTACTTTGATAAGTCCACACAGACTTTAGAAGAAATCTTTGATTCCTAATGGCATATCGTTGATCATTGGTTATCTTCCCAGAATTCAAATCTGGAACTGATTTTGACTTAGTCAAAACAACAACTTGTAAATGAGGACTCAGATATCAACTGACGAGTTTATAAGGTATACTTCTTCATGGAAGTTGAGGGATATTAGGAATTCTGCCACTTAAAAGAATCCTAATTTCCCCTATCAGAAGGAACATTTCTGAATCTCTTGACTGAGAGTTTTCATCCTTGAAGGTGGAAGGCAATTTTTCTATGAAAAGGATTTTCTCGCAGGTACACTTGGATGTTTGGAGCTTTGAGTGAGTGACACACTGTGAGACTGAGTGACAAACACTTGAGTGTAGAGTGGAGTGAAACACAATATGAGATCACTAAACAGAAATCACACACTTGCACTGTGAGGAATGGTTACCAAATAATCTCTTCACTTGGCTGGTTGATCCTAAGGTTTTACTTTGAATACATTTTGAAGGATTACTCAACTAAGGGGGAGAGATTATAAAGAGATTATAAAGAGATTATGAACTAATAGTCTTTCTATAACTAAGAAGAAGGTTTTCTAACGTTATTATACTAAGGAAGGGGTTCTTCACCTTAGGGGGGGAGATTGTTGGTTTTTGGTTATGGATTCCAAAATGTTTTCTATATGATTTATGGGAAGATCTGAAGATGATTGAAGACAGTATTTGGAAGACTGATGACAGTATTTGGAAGACGTATCTATCGGTAACTTTACATAAGGGAGAGAAGAATACGTTCTCTGCTGAAGCTAAATGCATATAGAAGATGCGGTAGATATAAGATAGTATTATTTTCAAGTCCTAGATTAAAAGTTGAAAGCTGATTGAAGATTTTTGGATAAGGTTAGTTGAGTTATCCTCCAAACTGTTGTTTCTCCATTATTATTTGACCGTCAGGTGTAATAGTCAAATAGGGGGACATTGTTAAGCAAGATTGAAGCTGTATGTTTATATCAACAATACTGGTTTAGATAACTCAACATAGAATGAGGACTTTGAAATAATCCATGTCCCACTGGAATCAGTACAGATAGTTTATTGGGTATATGCACAAAAGGTTTTGTTATCTGTAGTGAAAAAGATGTCAATAGTGATCCATATGAAGTTCATTAATATGTTCAGGCATCGGAGGAATAAGGTTGGAGTCATTTGAAGCAGCTATCAGGATCAGTGTGAAGACCTCAAGGATTCCTAGTGAAGTTGCTTATATTTGGTAGGAATATGATCTGTCACTGGTAAAAGGAATATGATCTTGAATGATCTGTCAAGGTCTTTCAACAATACTCTTGAATGATCTGTCACTGGTGGACAAGGAATATGATCTTGAAGATTCAAATCTAAAATTCCTTTTAGCTCTTCCTGAAAATTAGGATTTGAAGTCTACTACCATCAGAGACAACTATGACCTTACTAAAACTACTCTTGATGAATTTTATGGTATGCTCAAGACTTATGAACTTGAGATGGATCAAAGGAGCAAGAGGCATGGAAGAAAGTCAAGGACAGGTGCTTTTAAAGCTGAGGAGGAATCTCCTAAAGTGGTTGCCTCAAAGAGGGACAAATGAAAGTCTCTCATCATAAAGTCTGATTCAGAGTCATCATATTTTGATGATGATGATTCAGAAACTGAAAGTTTACCTCAAATGGATGTTGATGCAGAGATGATGAAACTGTGTGCTCTTATGGTGAAGGGTATCACAAAGATAGCCTACAGGAAATTCAGAAAGGGAAAGAAGTTTTCCAGAAAAGGTGGAAGTTCTGATAAGAGAGGATTCAGAAAGTCTGAAGGCAAAGGAGGAAAGTCTGACAGAGGAGAAAACTCAAATGTCAAATGCTACAATTGTGGTGAAAGAGGCCACATATCTCCTGACTGCAAGAAAGGAAAAAGTGACAAAGGCAAGGCACTTGTCATAAAGAAGAAAAGCTGGACAGACATTTCAGATTCTGAAAAAGAGGTGAACTATGCCTTGATGGCAAACGCTGATAGCAGTACTGAAACTGCTGAATTGAAGGTACCTCAAACAACTTATACTTTTCATACTGATGATATTACTGAGTTGAGATTATATCTTAAAACCATGTTCATTAGTTATAAAGATCAGAATTTAACATGTGAAAGATTAACATCTGAAAATCTTGCTTTTAAAAACAGAAATGACTATTTAGAAAAGGAGTTAGTTTTTCTTCATCAAACTAAGAAAGAAAGAAAGAGATAATGTTTTGTATGTTAGAGATGAAGTGTTAAAATTGAATGAATCTCTAAAAGCTAACTTAGAAAAGGAAAGAGAGATTATCAGAACTTGGACTAACTCTGGCAGAACGACTCAGAATTTACTAAGTAGTGGAAACTGGAAAGAGGGCTTAGGTTATGGAGATGATAAAAGTGAGAAAGGAACTGTGCAAATTAAGCTAATTGTTGTTAAATAGACTGCTAAGCCAAAGGTAAATCAAGTTACGTTTGTAGCAAAAACTGTAAAGTCTGATTCTGAAAAGATGAAAGAATCTAGGACAGAAGTCAAAAAAATGTCAACTTCTGACAAATTAAAATAGGATAAACCAGTTGAAGTTAACATAGGCTTAATGACAAAGAAGTAGCTTAAGCATAAGCTTAAAGAGATTAGAAATGTGAACAAGGTAAAAGAAGCTAGGAAAAATAGGAATGGAAAGGAAGGTGTGAATAAAAGCAATAATTATATGCATGTTCCTAATGCTCCTAGAAAGAAATGTTATAACTGTGGAACATCTAACCATCTTGCTTCTTTTTGCAGGAAAAATAAAGATATAAACTCTTTACCTCCTAGATCAGGAATTAAGAGTCAGTCTGTTAGGTTTAAACCACAAAATCCTTGTTTTTATTATGGTAGTTTATGACATTCCATTTATACTTGTAAGGAATATCATAGTTTGTACTATGATTATTATCAAATAAAACCTTATTTGAAGAAATTTAGTATTATTCCTTCTAGTGTAAAGTCTGATGCAAAGTCTGATATAAAGTCTGATAAACAGCATGTTAGCATAAACTGTGAAATTAAATCTGCTGCAAATGCTAACAAACTTAAAAAGGCCGAAGGATCCAAGCAAGTCTGGGTCCTTAAAACTAACCAATAGTGGTCTTTGTGATTGCAGGGCAACAGGAAAAACATCATAGTTCTGGACAGTGGATGTTCAGGACATATGACTGGAAATAAAGCCCTGCTATTAGACTTTGTGGAGAAAGCTAGCCCAGGAGTTTCTTATGGAGATGGTAACATGGGAAAAACTCTGGGATATGGCAATATCAATCTTGGGAATGTCATCATTGAAACAGTAGCTCTTGTCTCAGGACTTAATCATAATCTGCTAAGTATGAGTCAAATCTGTGACAGAGGTTATCATGTGGATTTCTTTGAAGAACACTGTGAAATTGTAAGTAATTCTACATGCAAAATAGTTATGAAAGGTTACAGGCATGGTAACATTTATGAAGCCAGAGTTTCAACAAGTTCTGATGGTTCTGCAACCTGTCTGTTGAGTAGAGCATCAATTGAAGAAAGCCGGAATTGGCACAAAAGACTCTCTCATTTAAATTTCAACAACATAAATGAGCTAGTAAAGGAAGATCTTGTGAGAGGACTGCCAAAATCAGTATTTGCTCCTGATGGCCTTTGTGATTCATGTCAAAAGGCAAAGCAAAGAAAATCTTCATTCAAGAGCAAAACTGAATCCTCAATTCTTGAGCCTTATCACTTACTGCATATTGATCTATTTGGTCCAGTAAATGTCATGTCAATTGTAAAGAAGAAATATGTTATGGTTATAGTGGATGAGTACATAAGATACACTTGGGTGTATTTCTTGCACAAGAAGAATGAAACTGCATCTACTCTAACTGATCATGTTAGACAACTGGATAAGTTGGTCAAAGATTTTGTTAAAATAATAAGAAGTGATAATGCTACTGAGTTCAAGAATTCATCATAGAAGAGTTCTGCAAAAAAGCATGGAATTAAGCAGGAATTTTCTGCACCTGGAACTCCACAACAAAATGGAGTTGTAGAAAGAAAAAACAGGACTCTCATTGAAGCTGCACGAACTATGCTTGATGAAGCAAAGCTGTCAACCTACTTTTGGGCTGAAACTGTGCAGACTGCTTGTTTTACACAGAATGCTACACTCATCAACAAGCATGGAAAAACACCATATGAGATGGTGAAGTAAAAGAAGCCAAATCTGAAATACTTTCATGTATTTGGATGCAAGTGTTTTGTTCTTAAGACTCATCCTGAACAGTTGTCAAAATTTGATCTAAAAGCTGATGAAGGAATTTTTATTGGATATCCACTTTCCACAAAAGCCTTCAGAGTCTACAATTTAAGAACAAAGGTTGTCATGAAATCTATCAATATATCTTTTGATGATAAAAAGATTACTGGACTTGAATATTTCAATGATTATGATCAGCTGAGATTTGAAAATGAAGATTTAAGTTCTGATTATGTAAATTTTGATGGCCTAAATCTTGATCCTGTAAGTTCTGACGGGTTAAACTCTGATGTCATTGAAACTGTGGTAACTACTCCAAGGCAAACTGCAAGGGGGAGCAAGCTGAAGATCCTACCACAACTCAAGACTCTCAAGAAGCATTAGAACCTGTCACTGGCTCTTCAAGTTCTGATTCATCAAGTTCTGATGAGCCAAATTCTGATAATTCTGGAAACTCTGATTCTTCAAATCCTGAAGGATCCAACTCAAATTCTGAAGTCTCAGAGAGCATATCTAAAAGGGGAGCATCAGAAAATGCTGATGGAGACAACATGGATCATGGGGAAGGATCCAGTCCTAGAAATCAACTTCCATCTGCAAGGAAGTGGACCAAATCACATACACCTGACTTAATAATTGGAGATCCTGAAGCAGGTGTCAGAACTAGAACTGCAACATTAAATGAATGTCTCTATCATTCCTTTTTGTCTCAGACTTTACCAAAGAAAATGGAAGAAGCTCTTCAAGATGCTGATTATGTACAAGCAATGCAGGAAGAGTTAAAGGAATTTGAAAGAAATAAAGTCTGGACCCTAGTACCAAGACCAAAGAACATATTGGTTTCTTGGTTTAGCAAGAAACAGAAATCAATTTCCACATCAACTGCAGAAGCAAAATATTTTGCTGCAGGAAGCTGTTTTGCACAGATTCTTTGGATGAAGAATCAGTTACTGGACTATGGGTTAGAATTTTCAAAAATACATATTTATCGTGATAATCAAAGTGTTATTGCTATGGCAGGTAATCCAGTTCAACACTCAATGACAAAGCACATCAGCATTAGGTACCATTTCATAAGGGAACATGTTATGAAAGGTACGGTTTTTGTTCCAACAGATCAACAACTAGCAGATATCTTCACAAAACCACTATGTGAAGCTACTTTTACAAGACTGGTAAATAAACTTGGAATGGTTTCAGGTTCTTTCTCAAAATCTGCTTAGTTTTTATTCTCATGCATCAGACTTTATGATCAGTGTTTACAGATTATCTTTTTTACATGTAATATGTGCTTAAATTGTAATATATTAAATACTAATTGTTATCAGATGTGATTCTATATACTCTGATAGTGTTTTGAATGTTCTGTGACTATTCAATCTAATGAGGATTACTGTGCTAGATGCTGACCTAGTAGTCTTTAACATACTAGAAATCCCATGTTTAAATTAGTTGTTTATGTGGAAATTCATTAACACAGGCAAATTCTGATTTTAAGCTTAGTCAAATTTACTTTGTGTATCTTATTACTAAGTCACAAACTAGATTCTTGCTTCTTATCTGTCAAATTCTGATGTCAGTAAATCTTAAGGATGAACCACATGCTTGATAAGCCTCACTTATCTGAAGAAAAGAAAAGAAAATTGAAGTCAGGTACTCGTTTGAGATCAAGAGTAAATATGTGGAAGGGAAGACCCAAGTGCATAGCTGGTATTAAGTTATATGCATTAGAAAAGCAAATAAATTTTTCTTGGTGACTTTTCACATTCTCTGATTACTGGAGAAATACTCTGAGAATAGAATAAATTCTGATAGCAGTTGTGGCTCTCTTACACTGAGAAGCCACTGTAAAAAGGAATTTCAAAAGATGCATAAAATGAGCACAAACAGTTGAGGTGGACTCTTGCATAAAATTGTTCTATAGTAGACTTCATAATTAAAGACGGATTTTAAGAACCTTTCTTAGTTATGCCTTATTTCTAAGATGTACTGAAGTTTATCAGACTTTAATCTTTATCTGATATTTTGCTAATGCACACACTCTCACTCCATATGAATGATAAAAATTACCATGGTGATTAAGTTGTTTTTGACAAACAATTAAGTGTCATTTGCATAAATTCTGAGGACAAGTTCTTATGGAAGTTCTGATGATTTAACTCTGAAGAAACAAGTCAGTTTTTGTATGAAGAATCACAGAAACAAACATTCACTTTCTGAGAACAGAAGCCATGTTCTGATGACCGTTAAAATCTGATAATAGTCAAGTTCTTATATTAAATCCTGATGGAAACTCTGATACTTACGTGGTATTATTTATTTACTTGACTTATTTGTGGTAATACTGAACGGTCATATTTTATCAGAATATATTTAAGTGAGATAAAAACAGTCATAATCATTTGTTAGCGGAAAACGTGTTTGTCTTAAAAAACTGTATGTGCACAATAACTACTGCTTATTTCTCGTGCCCACTAACTACTGCTTTAACTATTTACTGACTGTTCTCATGTTTCCAGATGTAAATTGTCTATCATGCTTCACAAATTTAGCTGTTATCACGTGGGATGTATAAATAAAAAAGTTAAAAGTGTTAGGTCACACACACACTGTAGAAAGAGGTGAATACAGTGTATAGCACAATCAAATCGAACTTTAATAACTCAAGTAACAGAAAACAAACTTTATTCATAGTAATAAACTCTGTTACAGTATGGAACTGTTCTCTCTTAGTGATGAACAAATATCACGAGAGTTGCTAGGGTTACAATGAATAATCTTCTCGATTATGATAACACTTATAGTGTAAACCCTATGTCTGTGTTTATATACTACACAGTTACAAGATAATCGCTAATTGATATGGAATATAATTCTGCTTCCTAAAATATATCAATCAGATATCTTTTCTTCCAAGTATTCTATTCTTCATAGAATTCCTTCTTCATGCATATCTCTTCTTATGTTTGTCTCGATCTTCTCTTCCTGTGAATCAGCTACCTTCCTTATCTGAACGTTTCCTTTAAGTCCTGATATTATCTTCTGATAAATATCTTCTGAATCTTAAGTACTGATGACTTAAGTTCTGACTTCAGTATAAGTGCTGATTTCAGTTAAGTACTGATTGGTCCTGTTTAAGTAAGATCTGTAAACTAAACATAAATCATATTAGTCATGACATTATTAAATATATCTAACAATCTCCCCCAACTTGAAATTTAGCATAATATACAAGTTTAACAGATATTTGATGATGTCCAAAACATTAAGTACAAATGCATGAGAATTTGACTAGATAACTACAACTTACAGTCCTTAAAGCTTTACCAATCTTTAACTTCTGATAACAGCTTCAGTCTGTATTCATATCAGAATTTAAGTAGTTGTAGATCTTGACTTGGCTTCATTTTCTGATCTCTTTGATGTCAGGAGTTGTTCTGAGATAGTTCTTCAACAAACATCTCTCAGCATATCTGAGTTCATCAATCATCCTCCTTTTAGCATCTTTAAGTTCTGCAGAATCTTCACCAGTTTGAAAGATTGCAGCCCTGAGATCATCAATTTTAGCTTTCTTTATGTCCTGATCCAGTCTGATCAAATATGCCTTGTCAGACTCAAGATTGAATTCCACAGCCCTGTAACCCAGAAAGGTAGTTATAATCTTAGCAGAGTTGGGCTTCATTTCAACAATATCACCCTTGTGATCTCTGTACTTTGGAAGATACGTGCTGTCAGACTTAACAGAATAAAGCCTTTTCTGTCTCTGAATCTGATTCTTCAAATAGTTTGCAGCACTTTCTGTTATTTTGTCATTCACTTGAAGTAAGAATAATATATGTTCCAGTTCTTCAAAATACTTCAGTGGAATGGCATTTTCCCTTATATGATAAACCCTACCATCTGTCATGAAGTACAACAAGATGTTCTTCAAGTAGGTATGGTAAACCATTTGTACAGATTCTAGTTGATTCAATCTCTCAGGAGTTGCTCTAATACCTGGTTCACTTAAGGAAGTTGGATCATTGGTTGTGTTCTGTACTCTTCTTTCATCAGCACTTCCCAATCCAGTTTTATCTCTTGCTTCCTTTCCAGTAACTACTCTTGCTTCAAAACCACTTATAGCAGTCTTCAAAGGTTGAGTCTGTTTGGCTTTGGTGAATCCTGGTAGGAGTATCTTCGAAGGTTTAACATGAGCAATGTCAGAGGTTTCCTTTGATTTATCTTCTGATATCAAGTTAACTTGAGCTATGTCAGAGATTACTTGCTTCTTTGAGATATCAGAACTAACTATCTCTTGACACTGAACAACTTGAGCCAAGTCAGAGGTTGTCTTAGAAACTTTTCTTGAAGTCAGAGCAAGATCAGCATCTTCATCAGTAATTTCTTCATTCACAGGAGGCTCATAAACTTTGATAGGTTCACCAACTTTCTCTTTGCCCTTGGACCTTGGATCTATCTGCAATTGTGATTTAGCTTTGGTTGCTTCAGGATTTGTCGTTTCTTTTATCACAATGCCTTTGAGCTTTGGAAGTTTCTTTTTACCAGAAGCTTCAGATTTAGATTTGACTTTTTCTGATTTAAGTTTAGCTTCTTCTTCCATCAGACTCTCCAAGTCCATTCCTGGATTTTCCTTAAGAAATAACTGTCTTGACATTTCTTCATCAAGATCCAAAAGTTCATCAGAACTTATCCTTTTACCAGTAGCAGAAGTAACTCTTTTTCCAGCATCAGAACTTGTCATGTGACTTGTAATTCCAGCTCTTCTTGATGAGAAACTTCTACCTTGACCATGACCTCCACCCATTCCAGAGTTTCCCTGGTCATCTTTTTCATCATCCTTCCCCTTCAGTGTCATATCAGTTTTGCATTTGGACTTAATTACTTTCTCCCCCTTTTTGGCATCAGCAGGTAACATAAGAGAGATAAGCAATTCCACTGAGGCTTGGATTTCATCGAGTTGAGATTGCTGAGAAGCTTGATTTTTCAAAATATCATCAATCTGAGACTGTTGCTTCTCTTGGGTCTTTTCAATATAAGCGACTCTGTCAAAGGTAGGTTGAAAGAATTTTTTCTTGTCAATTTTCTAAACTGTTTTTTGCTTGAGTAATTCTTCCTGAATTTTATGTAACTCTTCATGAGTTGTTGAATGGAGACCTTGCAAATGTCTAGTACTCAATGCAGTGGCTCGAAGCTGTGTCTTGAAATCATCATTAATAAACATTTCATCAGCTTTTGTCAAGTGCTCAGCAAGAATCTTTTCAGATGGAATAAAGGTAACTGAGTTCCATTCCTTAGTCCACTCCTGTCCTCGAGGAGTTTCACTCCAAGGCACTGGTGCTTCTCTTCGAGTAAACTTCTTGACTAACTCACTTTTGTGAACAGTTTGTTGAGGTGCATGTCCTGAAGGACCAGCTGCATCAGCATCTGCATTCATAGCAGTATCACCAGTAGGGTCAACATTTGAAGCATCAGAACTAACAGAATCAGCATCTTCTGATAGAACAACAGTATGAGAAGCAATTGAGGCTTCAGCATCATCCTCTAAGTGCTGATCTGGTTCCAAGTTCTGATCAACAGCCATATCCTGATGCTCACCTATATTCTGATCATCAACATCTAGATGCAGAGAAGGTGTTGGAGATAATTCTGGAGTTTTAGTAGCATCAGGAAAAGGTGTTGTAGATGGATTAATTGTTGTTGGAGCTTCTAAGTAAAGTACCTCAGGC
The DNA here is from genome assembly GCF_009905375.1 of Apium graveolens. Taxonomy (NCBI): domain Eukaryota; kingdom Viridiplantae; phylum Streptophyta; class Magnoliopsida; order Apiales; family Apiaceae; genus Apium; species Apium graveolens. The sequence continues at coordinate 129,904,558 of NC_133651.1, forward strand.
ACAACCAGGTTCTGAATATCAATTTTAGCACTTGTGCCTGGGTTAACAGGAGATACAGTCTTATGTACAAGAGACACAGATGGTGTGTTGGCCTTTTCTGTAGCAGCTTCATGAGTTGGAGACAATGGAGAAGCAGTGGCTTCAGCAAATTCTGGTTCTTGTGAGATCAGAGATTCTTGATCTCCTTCCTTAGCTGCTGCTTCCTCATCATCTGAAACTGGCCTTTAGCTCTCTGTTTCTTGTATCTCTTTGACGGTGGAGATTCCTTGGGAGGTTCAGCAGAAGTTTTTTTTTTCTAAGCCTTTTGAGAAGCTTAGATCCCCCAATTCCAGAATCCTTCTGAGAAGAAACTTTCTCAGCTTCTTTAACAACAGGTTCTGATGCAGAAACCTGTTCCTCACTATCAGACTCATCTCTCAGAATAATCCTCCTTCTCTTCTGTTGTGTTTGAGGAACAGTCTTTGTCCTCTTAGGCTTGGAAGATGAAGGCTTCACAGTAGGTGCTGAGGATGAAGGTTGAGCTGTCTGTGAACTTGTGAGATATGATTTGAGATATGTTCTGAGGGAGGGTTGAGGTATAAATGTATGAGTGGTATGTTCTGATGGTTGTTGTGGTGTTTGGGATGTGGTGGTGGGTTGTACATTAGGATAAACAGATCTATAGGTTTCAGGATCAGCATTTACCAAGATCTGTTTTACAGACTGAGGAATTTATAAAGGTCTAACCACCTTTTTCTTAAGGTCAGCATTTACCAAGTCATTAAAGGCTCGTTTTGCAATTTTAAAGGGTGGATATAAAGAACTGGCTAGTTGAGGGGCATCAACACAGCAAAAGGTATATATAAGCTGACAGAATCTAGCAAAGTAAACTACATTTCTATCCTCTGTCATCCTATCCCCTATGAAACCTATCACAGCACTTGCAAAATCAAAATGAGTTTGGTTAATAATAGCATACCCGATGTGCTGACTCATTATTGGAATGGCATCAAGTTTGAACACTTATTCCCGAAGGCTTTAGTGATGCAGTCGAAGAAGAAGCTCCATTCCTTTCTGATATGTGCCCGTTTCAACTGTCCAAACTTAGCCAAACTCTTTTCATACCCCAAACTGTCCATTAACTCTTGTAGAGCTGATTCCTCCGGTGTTGAAAATGTACAGCCTTCTGGTAAATGTAAGGCCTTGCGAATTGTACCAGGAGTTACCATATGTTCAGAATCATCCACTTCAAAAACAATACTGGGAGTACCAGTTGCACCACCATTATCAAAATGCCCAGTCCGCCAAAACGTCAGAACTTGTTGGCTTGAAAAGACTGAAGGCTGGGTCAATGCATACCCAATTTCACTGTGTGCAAGAAGATCTTGCACAAAATGCAACTCAGACGGAGCTTCATCATGATCGAGAATTGCAGCAAAGTTATTTGGAACGAACTTAGCTCCATCAATGATCAAATCCTTAGGTGCCATGAGAAGAATCGAAAATTAAGAGTGCCTGTTAGGTGTTTGATAAAATGTCTGTATGAAAAACCAATGTCAGGAGATGAGAAATAGTAAAAGCAAAGAAAAAGAGATAAAGTGTAAAAGTAAATAAAAGATTGTATAATCTTCTCTCTCTCTTACTTATACTTGATAAAAAAAATATAACCATTGGACACCTGTCAGACATGCAGCAATAATGAATAGTTAATGGGCACGGAAAAACAGTAATCAAGACTTATCACATGCAGGTTTTCAAGGAAAAACCGTTCCACTTACCCAGTAATCCCATTAATTGAGGTAAGTCAGTTTTAATTCAAAATTTAAATTGTTCCCACTTATTCAATTATTTTCACTGCAAAACCAATATTCTAAAAATAAATTTCAAGTGTGAGAATGACCAAAATAAATCAAGGAAACAAGTACTGATATTTTAACGTCAGAACTTAATTTAAATCAATGATTAAAATGATCATCAGAACATGGATATATCAGGATTTAACAGTGCATTTAAATGTGCAAACATCTCAGAGACAGAATCTTGATAAAATAAGAAATTTCATTAATATATTAAGAGAATACATTCATGAAATTGAAATTACATCAGAGAATTACAAGACTGTCCTAAGCTTCTAATCCTAACATCAACAGCCTTAGTCCTAGCTCAAGAAGAAGGGTAAAGCTGACGATGAAGAAAAACAGGAAGAAGAAAATAAGTTATTTCTTCTTCCTACTCTCCACAAAAAGAATAGCGAGTCTGATGATTCGCTCTTGCTGGCGGAGAGCTTCCAGCCTTTCCTCCTCCAATCGCTCCAGATGGTGATGGTAGTCCATGTAAAAGAACAGGAGGTGTGTGACAACCTCCTGGGGAACCGAGTCCCAAATCTCATCAGGAATGACAGTCACGTGCCATTCCTGCTGCCATCCCTCACGGCTTAACTCCATGTTGAAGATCTCATAGTTTAAAAATATATTGTAGTTAACCATGATATTGTGTATATGAGGGAAAAGAGAGTAAGTGTTTGAGGAAGGGAGTAATGTGTAAGCTGATGTGAAGTGTTGGTTTATATAGGCAGAAGAATGCCAGGAGACGCATGGATAATTTAATGCGATAGGTAGAAATAATTCTACCCCGTCTCCCTAGACTGGGAAGACGAAAAACAGTCATTGGAAGTGTAAGACAGGGTTTAATGCGCACAAGAAACAAGTAAAAATTACTGTGCATGTACGTGTTTTACTACCCCTAATTAGATTGACTGTTAATATGCTACCCAAACATATTCTGATTTAAAAAGGAGACTGTTTCAAATTGTAATCACAAATAAGTCAAGTAAAGGATCAGAATTTAATATCAAAACTTAGACTTATATCAGAACTTAACAGTCATTAGAACATGATTTCTGAACTCGAAAAATGAATGCCTATCTCCGTAATTCTTCACCCAAATTCTGATATCGATTCTTCAGAACTTAATCATCAGAACGTTCAACAGAACTTGTCCTCAGAATTTATGCAATTTGACACATAAACAGTTCATCTACAACAACATGGTACACCACAGAAATTTTCATCATTCATATGGAGTGTTAGTGTGTGCATTAAGCTAAATATCAGACAAAGAGTAAAGTCTGATTCACTTCAGAACATCTTAAAAATAAGGCATAACTAAAACTTTACTGAAAATCTATCATTATTATGAAGCCTACTATTGAATGAGTTCATGCTTGAGTCCACCTCAACTGTTTTGTGCTAATTTTGTGCATCTTTTTTAATTCCATTTTACAGTGGCTTCTCAGTGTAAGTGAGTCACGACTGCTTATCAGAATTTATGCTATTATCAGAGTATTTCTCCAGTAATCATAGAGTGTAAAAAGTCACCAAGAAAAATATTTATTTGCTTTTCTAATGCATATTACTTAATACCAGCAATGCACTTGGGTCGTCCCTTCCACATTTTTACTCTAGATCTCAAAGGAGTACCTGATTTTTATTCCTTGTTTCTTTTCCTTTTTCTTTTGATAAGGGAGGTTTATCAGCACTTAGTACATTCAACAGATTTACTAGAATCAGAACTTAATAGATGAGAAGCATTATTCTAGTTTTTGACTTAGTAATAAGATAGACAAAGTAAACTCAACTAAGCTCAATATCAGAATTTGCTTGTGTCAATAGATTTCCACAGAAATAATTACTTCTAACAAGGGATCTCTAGTGTATTGAAGACTACTAGGTCAGCGTCTAGCACAGGTATCCTCATAGGATTGAATAGTTACATAAACAGTCATATCACTATCAGAGTTTAGAAAGTCACATCAGACAACAGTCAGTACTTAAGCAATTGTCAATTAAGTACAGAATACACAAAGAGAGTAATTTCTGTAAATACTGATCATAAAGTCTGATGCATCAAAACAAAACTAAGCAGATTTAGAGAAAGAACCTGAAACCATTCCAAGTTCATTTACTAATCTTGTAAAAGTAGCTTTACACAGTGGTTTTGTGAAGATATCCGCTAGTTGTTGATCTGTTGGAACAAAGTGCAATTCCACTGTACCTTCATCCACATGTTCCCTTATGAAGTGTTACCTAATACTGATGTGCTTTGTCATTGAGTGTTGAACTAGATTACCTGTCATAGCAATTGCACTTTGATTATCACAGTAAATAGGGATTTTAAAATATGTTAACCCATAATCCAGTAACTGATTCTTCATCCAAAGAATCTGTGCACAATAGCTTCCTGCAGCAATGTACTCTGCTTCTGCAGTTGATGTGGAAATTGACTTTTGTTTCTTGCTAAACCAAGAAACCAATCTGCCTCCAAAAAATTGGCAGCTTCCACTTGTGTTTTTCCTGTCAATTTTGCAACCTGCAAAATCTGCATCTGAGTAACCTATTAGTTTAAAATCTGATTCTTTGGGATACCACAATCCCAGATCAGCTGTTCCCTTAAGATATTTGAAAATCCTTTTCACAGCTGTTAAGTGAGGTTCTCTTGGATCTGCTTGAAATCTTGCACAAAGACGGGTAGCATACATGATATCAGGTCTACTAGCAGTTAGATAGAGTAGAGAGCCAATCATACCTCTGTAATCAGTAATATCTACTGATTTACCAGTATCCTTATCCAGTTTTGTTGCAGTGGCCATGGGAGTGGATGCACTTGAACAATCTTGCATCCCAAATTTATTTAGCAAATTTCTGGTGTACTTGGTTTAACAAATAAAAGTGCCTTCTTCATTCTGCTTGACTTGAAGGCCCAGAAAATAGCTAAATTCCCCCATTATACTCATTTTATACCTTGACTGCATCAGTTTAGTAAACTTCTTGCAAAGTCTGTCATTTGTAGACCCAAAGATGATATCATCAACATATATCTGAACCAGAAGTAAGTCATTTCCATGGTTGAGGTAGAACAGTGTTTTGTCTATAGTTCCTCTGTTAAATCCACTTTCCAGAAGAAACTGAGCTAAAGTCTCATACCATGCTCTTGGAGCTTGCTTAAGGCCATAGAGTGCTTTATCAAGCCTGTAGACATAATCTGGATATTTGAGATCTACAAAACCTGGAGGTTGTTCAACATATACTTCCTCCTCCAATTCTCCATTGAGAAAAGCACTTTTCACATCCATTTGAAAGACAGTAAACTTTTTGTGAGCAGCATAAGCCAAAAATATCCTTATGGCTTCCAATCTAGCAACCGGTGCATCATAATCAATTCCCTCATGTTGAGAATATCCTTTTGCAACCAACCTTGCCATATTTCTTGTAATTATGCCATCACTGTCAGTTTTGTTTCTGAATAGCCACTTTGTACCAACAACAGATCTGTTCTTTGGTCTTGGCACTAGGGTCCAGACTTTGTTTCTTTCAAATTCATTCAACTCTTCCTGCATTGCTTGCACCCAATCAGCATCTTGAAGAGCTTCTTCCACTTTCTTTGGTTCAGTCTGAGAAAGAAAAGAATTGTAAAGACATTCACTTAAAGTAGTTGTTCTAGTTCTGACTCCTGCATCAGGATTTCCAATTATTAAATCAGGTGTATATGATTTTGTCCACTTCCTTGCAGATGGAAGGTTTTCTCTAGAACTGGATGTTCCCCCATGATCCATGCTATCTTCATCAACATTTTCTGATGCTCCCCCTGAAACTATGCTCTCAGTACTTGGCTTATCAGAACTTGACGAATCAGAACTTGAAGAGCCAGATGTATGTTCTGATGCTTCTTGAGATGTGGTTATATCTTGAGTATGCTCCCCCTGCATTGGTGCATCTTCCTTTGGCGTAGTCACCACAGTTTCAATAACATCAGAGTTTAATTCATCAGAGTTGGCAGTATCAGGATTTAGGCTGTCAGGATTTTCAGTATCAGAATTTAAGTCTTCATTTTCAAATCTCAGCTGCTCATGATCATTGAAGTCTTCAAGCCCAGTAACCTTCTTATCATCAAAGGAGACATTGATAGATTCCATGACCACTCTTGTTCTCAAGTTATAGACTCTGAAGGCTTTTGTGGAAAGTGGATACCCAACAAAAATTCCTTCATCAGCTTTTAGATCAAATTTGGACAGCTGTTCAGGGTGAGTCTTAAGAACAAAACACTTGCATCCAAACACGTGAAAATACTTCAGATTTGGCTTCTTTTTCTTCATCATCTCATATGATGTCTTTCCATGCTTGTTAATTAGTGTTGCATTCTGAGTAAAACAAGCAGTCTGCACAGCTTCAGCCTAGAAATAGGTTGGAAGCTTTGCTTCATCAAGCATTGTTCGTGCAGCTTCAATAAGAGTTCTATTCTTTCTTTCAACAACTCCATTTTGCTGTGGAGTTCCAGGAGCAGAGAATTCCTGCTTGATTCCATGGTTTTTGCAGAACTCTTCCATTATCAAATTCTTGAACTCAGTACCATTATCACTCCTTATAATTTTCACAAAATCTTTGACCAATTTATCCAGTTGCCTGACATGATCAATCAAGATAGATGCAGTTTCACTTTTTGTGTGCAAGAAATACACCCATGTGTATCTGGTGAACTCATCCACTATGACCATAGCATATTTCTTCTTTGCAATAGACATGACATTTACTGGACCAAATAGATCAACATGTAGAAGGTGATAAGGCTCAAGAATTGATGATTCAGTCTTGCTCTTGAATAAGGATTTCCTTTGTTTAGCCTTCTGACAAGAATCACAAAGACCATCAGGAGCAAATACTGACTTTGGCAGTCCTCTCACAAGATCTTTCTTGACTAGTTCATTTATATTGTTGAAATTTAAATGAGAGAGTTTCTTGTGCCAATTCTAGCTTTCCTCAATTGATGCTCTACTCATCAGACAGATTGCAGAACCATTAGTACTTGTTGAAAGCTTGGCTTCATAGATGTTACCACGCCTGTATCCTTTCAGAACAACTTTGCCTATAGATTTACTTACAACTTCACGGTGTTCTTCAAAGAAATCCACATGATAACCTCTGTCACAGATTTGACTGACACTCAGCAGATTGTGTTTAAGTCCTGAGACCAGAGCTACTTCCTTAATGATGACATTCCCAAGATTGATATTGTCATATCCCAATGTTTTTCCAATGTTGCAATCTCCATAAGAAATACTTGGCTCAGCCTTCTCCACAAAGTCTGATAGCAGGGCTTTATTTCCAGTCATATGTCCTGAACATCCACTGTCCAGAACTAGGATGTTTTTCCTGTTGCCCTACAATCACAAAGACCACTAATGATTAGTTTTAAGGACCCAGACATGCTTGGATCCTTTGGCCTTATTAAGTCTGTTAACATTTGCAGCGGATTTAGCATCAGAGTTTATGTTAACATTTTTCTTATCAGAATTTACACTATCAGACTTTGAATCAGAACTTACACTGAAAGGAACAATGGTAACTTTCTTTAAAGAAGGTTTTATTTGATAATAATCATAGTACAAACTATGATATTCCTTACAAGTATAAATGGAATGCCATAAACTACCACAATGAAAACAAGGATTTTATGGCTTATATCTAACAGACTGACTCTTAACTCCTGACTTTGAAGGTAAGGAGTTTATGTTCTTATTCTTCCTGCAAAAAGAAGCCAGATGGTTAGAACTTCCACAGTTATGACATATTTTTCTAGGAGCATCAGGAACAGGCTTATAATCATTGCTTTTATTCACACCTTCCTTTCCATTCCTATTTTTTCCTAGATGATTTTACCTTGTTTGCATTCTTAACTTCTTTCAGCTTATATTTAAGCTGCTTCTTTGTCATTAAGCCTACGTTTACTTCAGTTGTCTTTTCCTGTTTTAGTTTGTCAGAAGTTAATTCCTTCTTAACTTCTAATTTCTCAGTATCAGACTTTATAACTACAAACTTAACAGGTTTTAACTTTGGCTTTTGTTTAACAACTACATGCTTAATGGCTACAGTTTCTTTATCATTCTTATCCTCTCCATAACCTAAGCCCTCTTTCCAGTTTTCACTACTTAACAAATTCTGAGTTGTTCTGCCAGAGTTAGTCCAAGTCCCGATAATCTCTCTTTCCTTTTCTAACTCAGCTTTTAGAGATTCATTCATTTTAAGCACTTCATCCCTAACATAGAAAGCATCATCTCTATCTTTCTAAGTTTGATGGAACATGACTAACTCTTTTTCTAAATAATCATTCCTATTTTTTGCAAGCAATATTTTTAGAAGTTAATCTTTCACATGTTAAAGTTTGATCTCTATAACTGATGAACATGGTTTTAATATATCTTCTCAATTCATTAATATCATCAGTATGAAAGGCATAGGTAGTTTAAGGTACCTTTAACTCAGCAGCTTCAGAACTGCTTTTAACACTTGCCGTATCAGCATTTGCCATCAGGGCATAATTCTCCTCACTTTCAGAATCTGAGGTGTCTGTCCAGCTTTTCTTCTTTATGACAAGAGCCTTGTCTTTATCACTCTTCACTTTCTTGCAATCAGGAGATATGTGGCCTTTCTCACCACAGTTGTAGCATTTGACATTTGTATAATCTCCTCTGTCAGACTTTCCTCCTCTGCCCTCAGATTTTCTAAAATTCTTCTTATCAGAACTTGCGCCTTTCCAGGAAAACTTCTTTCCCATCCTGAACTTCGGTGTCTGTCCAGCTTTTCTTCTTTGTGACAAGAGCCTTGTCTTTATCACTCTTCACTTTCTTGCAATCAGGAGATATGTGGCCTTTCTCACCACAGTTGTAGCATTTGACATTTGTATAATCTCCTCTGTCAGACTTTCCTCCTCTGCCCTCAGATTTTCTAAAATTCTTCTTATCAGAACTTGCGCCTTTCCAGGAAAACTTCTTTCCCATCCTGAACTTCCTGTATGCAATCTTTATGATTCCTTTCACCATAAGAGCACACAGCTTCATCATCTCTTCATCAGCATCCGTCTCAGGCAAGCTTTCAGATTATGAGTCATCATCACTTTCAAAACTTGATGACTCAGTATCAGACTTTGTGAAGAGAGCTTTACCCTTGTCTTTCCTTGAGGTAGCTGCCTTGGGGGATTCTTCTTCAGCCTTAAGAGCAACTGTCCTTGACTTTCCTCCTTTCCTCTTGCTTCTTTGTTCCATCTCAAGTTCATGAGTCTTGAGCATTCCATAAATTTCATCAAGAGTTGTTTCATCAAGATTATAGTTGTCTCTTATTGTTGTTGCCTTCAAATCCCAGCTTTCAGGAAGAGCCAACAGGAATTTTAGGTTTGAATCTTCAAGATCATCCTCCTTATCAACCAGTGACAAATCATTCAAGAGTTTGACAAATCTATCATATAAATCAGTCAATGACTCATTAGCCTTTGAGTCAAAGTGTTCATACTCTTGAGTGAGTATTTTCTTCCTGTTCTTCTTGATCGAATCAGTTCCATGACACATTTTTTCCAAGGCATCCCATATCTCCTTTGCAGTCTTGCAGTTTATTACCCTGTTTGACATTACATTATCAATAGCACTATGTAGTAAGTGTCGGACCTTAGCATCCTTAGCAATTGATGTGATATCTTCAGCAGTGTAATCACTCTTCTCCATTGGTACAGACTTTGCTGCTTCACCTGCAACTGTAACAGCGAGCTTGGTTGGTTTGTGAGGCCCTTCCTTGATTCTATCAAGATATTCTGGATCTGTAGCTTCCAAAAACATGGTCATCCTCACCTTCCATATGGGATATTCAGATGGTCTCAATATGGGAACTCTAATAGTCTCATTTCGGCTTTGAATTTTTGTCTTTGGAGGTTCTTCAGCTTTGGTGGGCTTAGTTGGAGTTTCTGCTTCAGACATGATTGTGTTTGGATCTTAAACTGTTTGTGTGTTAACAGATAGGCTCTGATACCACTTGTTAGGTCACACACACACTGTAGAGGGGGGTGAATACAGTGTATAGCACAATCAAATCGAACTTTAATAACTCAAGTAACAGAAAACAAACTTTATTCAAAACAATAAACTCTGTTACAGTATGGAACTGTTCTCTCTCAGTGATGAACAAATATCACGAGAGCTGCTAGGGTTACAATGAATAAACTTCTCGATTATGATAACACTTATAGTGTAAACCCTATGTCTGTGTTTATATACTACACAGTTACAAGATAATCACTAATTGATATGGAATATAATTCTGCTTCCTAAAATATATCAATCAGATATCTTTTCTTCCAAGTATTATATTCTTCATAGAATTCCTTCTTCATGCATATCTCTTCTTATGTTTGTCTCGATCTTCTCTTCCTGTGAATCAGCTGCCTTCCTTATCTGAACGTTTCCTTTAAGTCCTGATATTATCTTCTGATAAATATCTTCTGAATCTTAAGTACTGATGACTTAAGTTCTGACTTCAGTATAAGTGCTGATTTCAGTTAAGTACTGATTTGTCCTGTTTAAGTAAGATTTGTAAACTAAACATAAATCACATTAGTCATGACATTATCAAATATATCTAACAAAAAGGTTTTCTAATCTTTTACCTACTTTTCTCATTCTCTCATATCTCTTATTTTCTCTCACCCACTAATATTCTCTGAAGCTCTATTTTCTCTCAGGCATTTTATCAAACACTTTGTGTACACACTATTCTCACTTGATTTTTCACAGAAATGGCACCAAAAGACATCGTTTTCAATGGAGCTAAGTTTGTTCTTAACAACTACTTAGCTATTCTTAGCAAGGATGAAGCCCCATCAGATCTTCACTTTGTTCAAGACTTCCTTGCTAACAGCGAGATTGGGTATGCATTGACCCAACCTCAATCACTCTCAGGAACTCAGATTTGGAGTTTTGGAGGAGTGGGGTTTATGATGATGGTGGTGCACATGGGTCCCCAAGTATCATATTTACAACAGGGGAGGATGAGCATGTGGTGACTTTGTCAACTGTTGGACAAGCACTACATCTGCCAGAAGACTACACTTTTTCAACAGTTGAGGAGCCAGCTCTTCAAAAGATGATGGCTAATCTGGGTTATGAAAAATCATTGTCCAAGCTGGGACAATTGAAGAGGCCATACATAAGGAAGGAATGGAGTTTCTTCTTTGACTGCATCACCAGAACTTTTGTAAATAAATGTTCAAACTTTGATGCAATTCCAATCCTAAGTCAGCAAATTGGGTATGCTCTAATTACTCAATCTCATTTTGATTATGCTAGTGTTGTACTAGGTTTCATTGGTGATAGAATGACAGAAGATAGAAATATAGTTTATTTTGCTAGATTATGTCAGCTTTTATACAATTTTTATAGCTCTGATGCACCCCAACTAGCTAGTGAGTTGATTTCACCATTTAAACTTGCTAAAAGAGCTTTTACTGACTCACTGATAATAAGAAAACTGTTCTAAGACCCCTGCAAATTCCACAATCAGTCAAATAGGTCTTAGTAAACTCTGACCCAAACACCTATACTACCATATATCCTGATGTCCAACCATCCTAACCTCCATCATCACCTACACAACCTACCACTTCTCAACCTCAACCAACTCAACCTACCATCAGAACTTACTTCCAACCAACTCAATCCAAACAACAACAACCATCTACTACAACATCAAGATCCAAACCTTCTAGAACAGAATATGTTCTTAAATCTCAACAAAGGAAAATAAGGATGATTTTAAGGGATAAATCAGATGAAGAAGAAGCACATGTTCATGCATCGGAACCTGTGACACAAGAAGCTGAAGGGTCAACCCATCAAATAAATACTAAAGCTGAGGGTTCTGGTAATTTGAAGAGGAAAAGAACTGTAAGTTCTGATGCAGATCAAGCAACTCCTTCACTATCAAGGAGATAAAAGAAAATGAGGGCAGGAAGGCACATGGCTAAGCCTCCATCTGAGGATACTACTGAAGCTGATGAAGGGGATCAGGAATCTCTGATCTCAAAGCCAATTGTGATTGAATCTTTGCCACCTCCAAATCAGGCTGAAGACAATGTTCAGGAAACAGTGATCACACCTCATGTCTCTCCTCTTTATGACAAAGTTACAGTTGAAGATTCAGGATTAAGTCCTGAAATTGATATCCACAGGCTGAATATTCCTACTGTTCTTTATCTGGAAGCTCCAACAGCAGTTCAGCCATCTATTGTCAATTCTCCTATCTTACAGGTTGAGATACCAACAAATCCTATTCTGGAGATAAATTCTGATGCTCAGAATTTAGATGAAGCTGGTACAGACTCTCTTCTGTTACACACACTCTTGTGTTGTCAGAAGATGATGGATTTTCTGCAAGTTCTGGAGAGTCAGCTCTAGTAAATGCTCCAATTCTTGGAAAGGAGACATTAATCCAAAAGTTTGTTGAATAGGATGCTCCTATTCCTTGGGAAGATACTCACAGAGGAGTGGAGTGGACCAAGAAGTGGAATGAAACTGATTTCATTTCAAGCTCTAAAGTTCTGACAGAGCACATTGCTAAGGCTGATGAGCTGATGACAAGTTCTGATTTTAAGACTCAACTCAAAGTCACAGCTCTAAGTGTCAAGACTCTTCAAGGTCAACACTCTACAACTCATGAAAAGGTTGACAAACTTCTGGAAAAAGCTGAAAAGCTGGATATGGAGACCAAACTTGATAAAAAGAGGTTTATCAGACCTATTTCTGAAAAAGTTGAAGCAATTGAGAAGGTTCAGGAGAAGCAACAGGCCCAAATTACTGAGGTCCTGCAGAATCAAGCTTCTCAAAAAGCTCAACTGGATGAAATTCAATCTTCAGTAGAACTTCTTCTCTCTCTCTTACTACCTGATGATGTCAAAAAGGGGGAAAAGGTAGTTAAGACCAAATGCCCACCTACTCAAATACTGAAGAAGAAGGATGACAAAGGTGATGACCAGGGAAACTCTGATAAGAGTAGAGGTCAAGGAAAAGTTGAAGGAAAATCTTCACAGAAAGTAATTTCTGATGTTAGCAAATCTTCTACACGGAACAAGTCAAGTTCTGATGCTGTGAATGTTAAAAGTCTGATTTCAAGTTCTGATAAGCAAAGTCTGATGACAAAGCCTGATGTTCTGATTCAAGGTGGAAGTCAAGACTCTCAGAAGTTTCTGCAAACTCTGAAGCTAAAGGGAAAGCAGACTACTGTCTACTACAAGGATCCCAAGATTCAGACACTTGATGAAGAGATTGCTAAAAGATTATTTCTGAAATATAATCCTAGAATGGATTTAGAAAATCTCAAGGAGGAAGAAGCTAGATTTAAAGCCGAGAAGAAAAATCTAAAGTCTAAAGCTTCTGTTGCAAAAAAACCTCCAAGGCCTAAGGAAAAAGGCATTGTGATCAAGGAGAAATCAAATATTGAGGCATCAAAGCCCAAGACTAGATCACAAACTGAGATTGATCCCACAGATAAAGGGAAAGGAAAAATTGATGAACCAATAAAGCCACAGGAGATGAAAATTTCTCAAATCCTGATGAAACCAGTGTACAAAATGGTTCAAGTTCATGATGATACTCTTGCTGAAGATGAAACTGTTCAAACTCTGAAAAGAAGGAAGATTACTGAAGAATCTAAGACAACCTTTAACCCCCCAAATCCGGGGTCAAGATTTGGTGTTACTTAAACAATCATTACATAAAATAAAGAAATAAATAAATAACCCCTTGAATCCGGATCGTTTACAGGTTATGGTATGAAACAAGAATCTAACCCTTTACAACTCACAATAACTAAAATACAAGTATAGATACCTTTGAACTAATGCTCTTGTCACATTCTTCTAACACCTTCAACCTCTCGCAATGGAAATTTCTCTAACTTCTGTTGTCTATCAAAGCTATTCACTTTTTATCCTTATCTGTTTCTGGCAGAAATAAGAATTTACAAAGCAAGAGTGAGCCAAAAATGCCCAGCAAGTATATATTTTGAGTTTCAAACATTAATATCAAAGAAAACTTCCGGACACAATCTCTGAAATATTTTGAAGAGCGAAACACGAAATCATTTAAAGGATATACTTCATTATCTTAAAATCAATTTGATTTGCATTGCTATAATGCACATAGGAAATACTGACATTTTGTAAGAGCTTCAGAGATCACGTGTTTTCAAAATAGTTTCTGGTAACACTTCATACTTGAGCAACGAATGCAATAACTATTCATAAAACGACGTTCAAGAAATTCCTAACTATTCAGTATCCATCATTATCAACTAAGTTTCCAGAGACTTAGCCTGCTAAACCAGCCTGATAAGGACGGGTTGAATAATTAAGAAGACCTCAATTCATTCAAGATTCTAATTATCACTGAGCAAATAATGCTGTAGCAACAATCTGAACCTCGAATTTATTTAGAAACATTGTAATTTCCCGAAATTGAGTGCTAAGAAAGAATAACTTTAATTCATAATCACATTTTATTTCAAGAAGGAATGCCATTAATGGCGATCAACAATAAATTAGACTGGACACTAGTTCACACTTATACCCTGCTGATCAATCAGGATATAGTGTAGATCTATACCTACCTGTATAGATCCAGTCGGGTCCCTAGGCACTACGGCCCATCTCAAGGCACCGATTATGTTTCGGTCCTTAGGATTAAGTAGAACTTAATCCCCAAAGTATCACTATCCAGCCCGTAGAGTGTTTTGATGTCAAACCATTTTGAAGTCAAAACTTCCCAATTCAGGGTTCGCAAATAACCCGAAAGAATGGGTATTTGCTCACGAGAGCAATCGAATTATAGGAACAATAATAAATGAGCATGCATAATATGAGTAATTGCAGCGAAATATAAAACAGTTAACTATTCTGAACTTAGAATAGGATCGAAGAAATAATTGCAGAAAATCAGAAATACTTGCAGTATTTTAAAAGAATGTTCTGGAATACTTGCCTCAATAAGCTTTAACCGCTATTGACTTTGGTTCGACTTTGATCGTTCGACTTTATCGTCAAACTACTATCCTATTCTGGATACGATCCCAACATTCAGACCCTTCTGTTGGAACTTCGTTGATCTCGACGTCTAATCACTAGATCGTTCCTATTCCGATGTCAAATCTCGGGTCTTCCGTCTAAAACCTACAGGGTTGAAATACCCTAATTCAGATAACCGCTTAAGGTTAACATCAAATTGTTATCCTATTCTACCCATACGATTTCATAACCGAACTCATATTTATATGTATTATTGAAATACACATAGCAATTATGGTTCACATCTTCGAAACTTGGTTCGGTATTTATTTTCAGAAAATACGTATACTCATCGTTTTGAAAAACAGGGTAATCAATTATTTATAAATTATCTTGTCTCAATCGTATTTAAGTTCATATAATATAACTATATATGGTTATTCGACGTTTCTGATAATTATAGGTTACGTTCCCGTAATTTCGGAATTAATTTCCCGAAAATCGGGCAGCGTCTCCTTTGTTTATCGGTCTACCCGTCGAACATCCCGACGTCAAATCAATCACAGCCAATTTCAAACCAACTACAATTCAATCCCCAACCACCGATTTCAGTTCATAACATTAATCCGCAAATTCACACACCAATTAAAACAATTATCAATTAATACTCGCATTTTTCGTTTTAATTCGCATTTTATAATTTTTATTCGTATTTTGCATTTTATTTGTAGAACTCAGATAAAAATCATCATCGCTCACCGTCGGCTCGCCGAGGCTCATCGCCGACGGCGGTAAAATTCGTCGGTGCCCGATCACTTAGGGTTTCCATATAAATTCCACCGATTAAATCTAATTTCCCGTATAAAATTAATTTATTTCACGAATATTAGTCAAATAGTTTCCCTACAAAAATAAAAAAACAATCCCAAATTATGGAAGGCATAACAGACCGCATGACAGCAGCAGAAACAACACATGCCAATTCCCGAGGAGACAGCCGGAAAAACCATCTTGGCCGGAATCCACATATCACCAACGCACACACCAGGAACACACGTACACAACGAATCACACTCACACACACGCGTAATACACGCGCACTCACACAACAAAACACATACACTTAAAATCACACAAGACACACAATCGCCTAAACAATCCTGGCCGGAAAATATACCGGCGACGAGGAGGATCGAACAGGCGGCGCGGCGGCGAGATTACCGGAAACAAGGGTGACAGAAAATGGGAGATAAGGAAAAAGAATCGGGGAAACGAAGGGGAGTGAGAAGTACGAGATCGAGAGGGAGAGATAGAGACCGTAGAGAGATTGTGAAGAGAGAGATAGGTGAATGAAGAGAGAGACAACAACAGGGGGGGTCGGGGATTTGGGGGTAGAATTAGGTTTTTATTATTTTTTTTCTTTTCTTATCTGTTTTGTTACGTATTTAACGATATCATGATATAATTTGCGAATAACGGTAACTCAAAATATCGTTTAAAATAATTTTTAAATTTTATAAATATTATGAAACAAATAAAACATCAATTTCGTAATTTTTAAAGCATTTCTGAATTTAATACAGAATTTACACTTAAATATGATCGGAAAATCATTTAAAGATAAATGATCAATAAAATATTGATTTCTAAATTTTATAAACTCCTAAAAATAATAAATTACATTATAAAGCAACAAACATAATTTTAGAAACAATTTTAGCATTTATGAAAGTAGATATTCAATAAAAATCATTTTAAAAATAAAATAAATTTATACAGCTCGATAAGTAATTATAAAGTTAATCTTCGCGTCCAACAAAGCACAAACAATTTATGATATAGCAATACAAGGCTGATAGAACCATCACATATCTTATTTATTAAATAATTTGATAATTACATTTACACATCAGATCCGAAAATAGGTTACTTAGCCGCTAAGTAACTAAAAAGACGATATGATTTTAATACCTGAATTGGATAATTATCAAAATAGAGCTTCCTATAAAATACTTTATACGAAATTAAGGTGATAATGTCTCGCCTTTTGAGAATATGGATTCTTGTCGATATATAAAATGATTTGCGTATTGAAAATTTCACACCGGGACTCGTACAGGTCAAACCGTATCCCGGATTGAAAAAGTCAAAACACGAAAAGTGTTCAGAATTATCAGATTAGGTTAGGAAGGAGTTTTTGGAAGAGTTTCGGGTTGTAAAAACGCAAAAACAATTGAAGTGGGACGATTTCTGATTCTAAAAATAAATTTTATAATTATGTAAGAATAATCATTATTAATTCTATAAATTCTTATAAAATCATAGGTAATCTAAAAATTACCATAAAAATACCAAAATTATCTAGATTTAATTCTGGATAATTGGAAATTAGAATATCTAAATTTTATCAGAAATAAACATTCAAATATTATTATCCATCATCAAATAATTTACCAAAATTCACATAAAAATCACAGAATAATTATTTATTGATAAAAATAATTACATAATATTTCCCGGGCGTTACATTTTTCCCCCTTTAAAAGGATTCCGTCCTCAGAATCATGCTAAGGAATAAACCATGATGTTTTCCAAGTATCTTTCTTATGATTACTCCGTTCTCATCATCTTAATCACAATTCAACGGCCTTTTACCGTCATCAAATTTATCAGTTGCTCATGCAACCCCTAACTCAGTTATCTATTTCACATATTTGGAACTAAATTACTCTTCATAGTCATACACACATAAATGCCTTATGGATTCGTTACACCTGTGACAACAAGACCAACTCATTCACAATCGTTCTATCTATCTCAGTATTTCAAAGGACTAACTTAATTTACACTAACCTTCTTTTCTTTCCAATTCTAATAGATCATGTTTATGAAATTCCTATTTTCACTGACCGTTCTTCTCTACTTATCAGGTCTCCTTCTGTTCGGCTGAATTGACCTATAACCATTTCCAATCGTATTCAAGAATCTTTAATCGGTCTCTTGCACTTCCTATTTGTCCGCACCCGATGTCCTGAGTTCATGACGTCTGATGCTTCGAAATGTTCTACATCTATTCAAAAGCTAAAAAGAAAAAAATCTCGACAATTGCATTTACTCACCATTTGGTAGCATACTTCTATTTCTTTTCAATCACTATCAAGTAGCTTCATCAAGCGAGAATCCCTTAATATCTGAAAGAAAGTACATTAATTGGGAACGGAATGAATTAGAAATTGGTTCAAAACCCGGTCTTTTGGTACTGATACTCATTTTATTGTCATATCAAATTAGATATCAATACGAACTTTGATGCACACAACATCCCAAACTGAAGTCAACATCAATCATCTGCATTAATACCACCTTTGATATCCAATAACAAAGTAAGTATCAGCATAACCCAGAAGACGGATTAAAACTTATTCTTCAATTTCTAACTTTTCCAATTCTTTTAACCTTTTCTCAACAATCTTAATGATATTTACCCTTTTATTTCTATTTGAAACATCTATTCCTAAATGGACCTTTCCTATTTGGAGTTAACCACATACTGGAGCTCATAATCCATTATACCCAGAATTCATATCTTTGAAGCTAAGAATGCAACTGCTATTTTCCAGCTTTTCGCAAGCATATCTTCAGTCGTTCGACTTAGTCTTCCTTAGTCCTTGAATTGGCGAGGATGTTATCAATAAATACGATCACTCTATCTCAATACTCCTGGTACATTGTGTTCACTTAACCTTCAAACTTACAATTTCTGATAATCGACGTGTAACCTCATATATCTATTTTCTTTTTCCATAACCACTTTTGTGCTTAGCGAAAAAAAAATACTTTTTATTTCTTTATTCTTACATTTCACATTTCTAAGGTTTTCCTTCACTTATTATTTCATTCCTATTGAGTTAGACAATATGGGGCCTTTGTCACCAGCTTGACTTTGTGCAATAACCGACGAGAAATCCTCACCTCATTCCTTGAGGTAATCTTGATAAAGCATTCATTCGAACCTCCGGGACTTCACTTTAGTTCTAAAGAATTCCATTTTGAGATTCATTGTAACACGCTTCTCCAATCGTTTGCCATTAATTCCTTTGTTTAATCATTCTTGTTTACACGCATTCCTTGAATAAAATTCTTATCTCCAACTATCGACGTTTTACCTCATTCTCCTAATAGTTCTGGCACAACCGACGTTCTCATCTTGCATATTTTCTGGATTATTTTATAAATTTCTTTATCATCCTTTTGATTCCACTTCTTGTCTTGATCAATTCTTCATTCTCATTATTCATTATCTTTTTCATACATAACGAATTTCTTTTTCTTAGTAATATTACTCTGTTTATTATTGGATAGGTCAATTCTGGAGTTCACACTGGAATGAAGGCTTTTATTTGTACTATTTAAATTCTTACTAACAAAATTATCGAATTTCCTCGGTAGTTATTTCCTTAGCTTTGCTTGACGTATCACAGATCGTGTGTTTGACTTCTCTTCATTGACCATCATCTCTTTTTCCTGAGTTCACATGCGGACTTCATCGATCTTCGTTTTTCATTGGGTGCTTGAATTTGCGAGCTTTCCGTTATTCTACCGCAACTTCCATTCAATCTCCGTTCAAAAGAAATGTACATTCAAATCTTCCATTAATTCGTCATTCGATATGGATATACATCCAAGTTCTTCCTGGAACGATATTACAGATGATATAATCCCTTTACTTTATCTTGAACCTTCAGTTCTTAAAAATATTCTTCTTACTAATGTGTACCAGTAACTTCATGTTCCTCTTATTCATCAAAAAGAGCGTATTCTTCTGGATCAAACCTTGCACTTGATTACAGTAACATCACACTAATTGAACTAAGCCTTCAATTTACGTTAACGCCATTATTTTTTTTTTCCAAATTTCTTATCGCTTATATTTCGGATCTGGAAATCATGTTAGAGCCTGACTCAACCTAATTGGAATCGATCTCCATTTAACTAACCATTAGTGGTTAAAGTTGATCAATTAACTCCTTTAACTGATCACTTAAACCATATGCTGATTAGCTAACTGGAATCAAAGACCAATTATATAAAGTCGGTTTGGTCATAACAACTTTCTCAAGAACCGAGATCGCAATTATTTGGAGTACTGACGAGAACGACAATATACTTCTTTATCCTTAACTATAGGGTAATTTCTGAAAATTTGGGCAGCACTTCCCCTACACCATTGACTACCAGTCGGACTCAAGCCGACACCATCAATCAATCAAAGCATCCACAATTATATCCGTCCATTTCCCTCAATCAAATTCATCAATTCCCACAATTCACCTTTTATCGACATCTGACTGGCACAACATATGTCTTTTTAACTGGGATTGGGTCTGAAACCCACAATAATTAATATAACCATACATTTCTCAATTCTTTCGAAATATTACAAAATATTATTGGTGAACTTAAAATTTATCTTGTTATTTCTCAAAATTTTATTTCGCAAGTATTTTAGCTTATTTCGTGTCATTATTAATTGTGTACGGTTACTTTAGAAAATTATGCCGCATCCTTCAACGAACCACATCAATCCTCCTTCTTTGACGATACACACTCAATTTCACTAATGAGTCTATTTATCTCTTAATAACCATACAAGATCTTGATTATCACCCTCATCTGTTGGAAACTCAATTGTCAGATCATTATTTCTTAAAAGATTTTGCAGTCGAATCACTATTTCTTCATCTTCACTTATGGTTCCGCATCAACTTTCATCACTGACCCGGGTATGAGCATTGAATTCACAATCACTTATTTACGCAAATTAGAAAACTTCACGATTTCTTGAAGAACACGTTCAAAGTTTGATTACATTTAAGATTTCCCCCATCTTGAATCTTCACGACAAGTATCTTCCAGCGACGAAGGGATGTTTCACGTCATAATTGCATGTCGGAGTCATTGTTCAGAATTTCCTTGATCTTTGATCGTCGTCCCGATACTCGTTTGCTCCGTTTGAGCACACAACTTCATTTCCTTATTTTGTACGATTTGCTAACCATTCATTTCGCGTCGAAACCCTCTGGTTTGAAGTGCATTACTTTAACACAATCTACCATGCTGATGAGATCCTCGTAACACGAACAACTATCAGATTTAATGTCTTTGTCACGACCACGTTGTTGGTGTTTCCATTCTTCCTTGCTCGCAAATATCCACCATTTATCAATTTGAAGTCGTGTCTATGTTCGTTGTATGATTCCACGCATCGCACTATCTCACTTCTTTTAAAATCGTCGGAGAACAGTCTCTACGCAAGAGGAAAGTTTGTGAACATGATTTTGATTGAAAAACGGAATAAGAAATAACAATGCGACAACTGATTGAAGGAAGAAAAATGAGTGAAGGATGAGACAACCATATTCGTACTCAAGATGGCCAGTCTTTCATACTATATGGCATACAACACATGATTAGGTGGCATCCCACCCGAACAAAGCGTCATATCATAACACTGCTGTCTCAATCAGGAATCAAGAATTTGAGAAAAGCAACAATTCAGAAGGGATACAAGAATGTTCTTTCGTTTCCGCCTCATATGATTTATCAACAGAAGAAGCTCATACATATTCAAATTTGAGAAGAACATATGCTATCGTATTAGAAGAAAGAATGTCAATGCCGATCACCTTCCACGCTTCACTTACGTATGTCTTCAGGATCGTACAGATACAAGTTCACGATTCAAGTCACATCACTGCTTCGAAATGCTTCCTGGAAATGCCTTCACACCAAATGCTTCAATAATTTAATCTTAATTGCGTCGTTCCGAAGTTAAAATCACAGCTTCAGATTTCATCTATGTCGTGTAAAATACCCATTGATCACGTAATGCCTCTATTTCGTCGATAGAAATACGATTCTTCTCCAATCATCTAGAAGATTCTGCCATTTCCTTCAATCATCCTCCGTCTATTCGAATCACGAATCTCGTTAAATTTTAATAATCTTATAAATTGGGTAAATAATAATTTAATACGTTGATTCAATTATTGATTTTATTAAACAACGTTTACTTTCATTTTTCACAGCAAACCTTAAACCTTCTTCCTGCTGATGGGTCTACTTGGCCCTTTGAATAACAACACTGAGTCTAATTCCATTTTTCTTTTTAGATCATTTTCTGTTTATAATAACAAGAACATAAGTAGTAATTTGACAACCAATTTGTAAAACTCATTTCATGCAAAAATCTTCTGAAAGTTGATTAAGATAATCTTTTCCGAAATCTCATTTTAAAGTTTTGGAAATCAAATATTTGGTCATCATTACTATATACATTACTTGCTATTTTTATGGTTTACCAATGAAATGTCTAATTAAATAATGTCCATATAAGGGTCTCTTCACTTTGGTACCTCTTCTATAATGCCTTTCACAAGTTCTCACAAGAATAAATCACATTTTTCTCAAACCCACATGAACAATTGGGTAACATCCCCAATCTCCGTCGATCTGTCGATCCTTCATTAATGTAGAATCTAAGAATTCAATATACCTATAGCGCTGCGATATTCGGCTTACACTTTCTCAGCAATCCTATCGTACCAACTCCAGACCGGATCTGCTAACCCTAATTCGCACTCAATTCCACTTAACCTGAGTATGCCTAGGGTCTTTCCTATCCTGTACGACCTATAGTTCCTATCTTACTCTCACCTATTCTTATTTCAGTGACCAATAACCTGCAGCTCTGATACCAAACTGTAACCCCCCAAATCCGGGGTCAAGATTTGGTGTTACTTAAACAATCATTACATAAAATAAAGAAATAAATAAATAACCCCTTGAATCCGGATCGTTTACAGGTTATGGTATGAAAAAAGAATCTAACCCTTTACAACTCACAATAACTAAAATACAAGTATAGATACCTTTGAACTAATGCTCTTGTCACATTCTTCTAACACCTTCAACCTCTCGCAGCGGAAATTTCTCTAACTTCTGTTGTCTATCAAAGCTATTCACTTTTTATCCTTATCTGTTTCTGGCAGAAATAAGAATTTACAAAGCAAGAGTGAACCAAAAATGCCCAGCAAGTATATATTTTGAGTTTCAAACATTAATATCAAAGAAAACTTCCGGACACAATCTCTGAAATATTTTGAAGAGCGAAACACAAAATCATTTAAAGGATATACTTCATTATCTTAAAATCAATTTGATTTGTATTGCTATAATGCACATAGAAAATACTGACATTTTGTAAGAGCTTCAGAGATCACGTGTTTTCAAAATAGTTTCTGGTAACACTTCATACTTGAGCAACGAATGCAATAACTATTCATAAAACGACGTTCAAGAAATTCCTAACTATTCAGTATCCATCATTATCGACTAAGTTTCCATAGACTTAGCCTGCTAAACCAGCCTGATAAGGACGGGTTGAATAATTAAGAAGACCTCAATTCATTCAAGATTCTAATTATCACTGAGCAACTAATGCTGCAGCAACAATCTGAACCTCGAATTTATTTAGAAACATTGTAATTTCCCGAAACGGAGTGCTAAGAAAGAATAACTTTAATTCATAATCACATTTTTTTCAAGAAGGAATGCCATTAATGGCGATCAACAATAAATTAGACTGGACACTAGTTCACACTTATACCCTGCTGATCAGTCAGGATATAGTGTAGATCTATACCTACCTGTATAGATCCAGTTGGGTCCCCAGGCACTACGGCCCATCTCAAGGCACCGATTACGTTTCGGTCCTTAGGATTAAGTAGAACTTAATCCCCAAAGTATCACTATCCATCCCGTAGAGTGTTTTGATGTCAAACCATTTTGAAGTCAAAACTTCCCAATTCAGGGTTCGCAAATAACCCAAAAGAATGGGTATTTGCTCACGAGAGCAATCGAATTATAGGAACAATAATAAATGAGCATGCATAATATGAGTAATTGCAGCGAAATATAAAACAGTTAACTATTCTGAACTTAGAATAGGATCGAAGAAATAATTGCAGAAAATCATAAATACTTGCAGTATTTTAAAAGAATGTTCTGGAATACTTGCCTCAATAAGCTTTAACCGATATTGACTTTGGTTCGACTTTGATCGTTCGGCTTTATCGTCAAACTACTATCCTATTCTGGATACGATCCCAGCATTCAGACCCTTCTGTTGGAACTTCGTTGATCTCGACGTCTAATCACTAGATCGTTCCTATTCCGATGTCAAATCTCAGGTCTTCCGTCTAAAACCTACAGGGTTGAAATACCCTAATTCAGATAACCGCTTAAGGTTAACATCAAATTGTTATCCTATTCTACCCATACGATTTCATAACCGAACTCATATTTATATGTATTATTGAAATACACATAGCAATTATGGTTCACATCTTCGAAACTCGGTTCGGTATTTATTTTCAGAAAATACGTATACTCGTCATTTTGAAAATAGGGTAATCGATTATTTATAAATTATCTTGTCTCAATCGTATTTAAGTTCATATAATATAACTATATATGGTTATTCGACGTTTCCGATAATTATAGGTTACGTTCCCGTAATTTCGGAATTAATTTCCCGAAAATCGGGCAGCGTCTCCTTTGTTTATCGGTCTACCCGTCGAACAGCCCGACGTCAAATCAATCACAGCCAATTTCAAACCAACTACAATTCAATCCCCAACCACCGATTTCAGTTCATAACATTAATCCGCAAATTCACACACCAATTAAAACAATTATCAATTAATACTCACATTTTTTGTTTTAATTCGCATTTTATAATTTTTATTCGTATTTTGCATTTTATTTGTAGGACTCAGATAAAAATCATCATCGCCCACCGTTGGCTCGCCGAGGCTCATCGCCGACGGCGGTAAAATTCGTCGGTGCCCGATCAATTAGGGTTTCCATACGAATTCCACCGATTAAATCAAATTTCCCGTATAAAATTAATTTATTTCACGAATATTAGTCAAATAGTTTCCCTGCAAAAATAAAAAACAATCCCAAATTATGGCAGGCATAACAGACCGCATGACAGCAGCAGAAACAACACATGCCAATTCCCGGGGAGACAGCCGGAAAAACCATATCGGCCGGAATCCACATATCACCAATGCACACACCATGAACACACGCACATAGCGAATCACACTCACACACACGCGCAATACACGCGCACTCACACAGCAAAACACATACACTTAAAATCACACAAGACACACAATCGCCTAAACAATCCTGGCCAGAAAATATACCGGCGACGAGGAGGATTGAACAGGCGGCGCGGCGGCGAGATTACCGGAAACAAGGGTGACAGAAAATGGGAGATAAGGAAAAAGAATCGGGGAAACGAAGGGGAGTGAGAAGTACGAGATCGAGAGGGAGAGATAGAGACCGTAGAGAGATTGTGAAGAGAGAGATGGGTGAATGAAGAGAGAGACAACAACAGGGGGGGTCGGGGATTTGGGGGTAGAATTAGGTTTTTATTATTTTTTTCTTTTCTTATCTGTTTTGTTACGTATTTAACGATATCATGATATAATTTGCGAATAACGGTAACTCAAAATATCGTTTAAAATAATATTTAATTTTTATAAATATTATGAAACAAATAAAACATTAATTTCGTAATTTTTAAAGCATTTCTGAAATTAATACATAAGTTACACTTAAATACGATCGAAAAATCATTTAAAGATAAATGATCAATAAAATATTGATTTCTAAATTTTATAAACTCCTAAAAATAATAAATAATATTATAAAGCAACAAAAATAATTTTAGAAATAATATTAGCATTTATGAAAATAGATATTCAATAAAAATCATTTTAAAAACAAAATAAATGTATACAGCTCGATAAGTAACTATAAAGTTAATCTTCGTGTCCAACAAAGCACAAACAATTTATGATACAGCAACACAAGGCTGACAGAACCATCACGTATCTTATTTATTTAATAATTTGATAATTACATTTACACATTAGATCCGAAAATAGGTTACTTAGCCGCTAAGTAACTAAAAAGACGATACAATTTTAATACCAGAATTGGATAATTATCAAAACAAAGCTTCCTATAAAATACTTTATACGAAATTAAGGTGATAATGTCTCGCCTTTTGAGAATATGGATTCTTGTCGATATATAAAATGATTTGCGTATTGAAAATTTCACACCGGGACTCGTACAGGTCAAACCGTATCCCGGATTGAAAAAGTCAAAACACGGAAAGTGTTCAGAATTATCAGATTAGGTTAGAAAGGAGTTTTCGGAAGAGTTTCGGGTTGTAAAAACGCAAAAACGATTGAAATGGGACGATTTCTGATTTTAAAAATAAATTTTATAATTATTTAAGAATAATCATTATTAATTCTATAAATTCTTATAAAATCATAGGTAATCTAAAAATTACCATAAAAATACCAAAATTATCTAGATTTAATTCTGGATAATTGGAAATTAGAATATCTAAATTTTATCAAAAATAAACATTCAAATATTATTATCCATCATCAAATAATTCACCAAAATTTACATAAAAATCACAAAATAATTATTTATTGATAAAAATAATTACATAATATTTCCCGGGCGTTACGCAACCTCTGACAAAACTCAAGTTGTTAAGAGTGAAAAACAACAAGCTACAAAAGAAACAACAAGTTCTGATAAAGTCTTCAAGACATCAACCTTTGACATAGCTCAAGTTGATTTAGACAAGATGAAAGTTGCTGATAAAAAGAAACTTCTATGGAAGAATGTCAAACCATCAGATCCAAAGAAAAGCCAATTGTTGTCTGATTTCATGACTATTGGGTTAAATGCTAGAGAACCAAGAGACAGAGCAGGGCTAGGTTCTGATGAAGCTAAGATCAAGACAGGAGTTGAAGTTGCTACTAGAGATCCATTTCTATTGACTGACAGACCTCTTGAAGTTGTTACACAGAAACACCTTGATAAGGTTATCTCTGTTCAAGGGTACTGGATGCTCATGACAAGCATAATGTCAAAGAAAATCTGATTCTATTTCTTGAAGATGGAAGGACATATCAAATGTCAGAATCAGATGTGCTGAACAAATCTGTAATAACCCCAATTTTTGGAGATTTTTGAAACCCGGATGAATAGTAACTTTTGCTGACAATGCTGATTAAGAAAAATTATCAGACCACGATATATAGGAGTACTGTTATGGAAATTCTAAGATCGTATTAGTATTCCATAAAGAAAATAAGTGTATATAAAAGCTGTCGGATTTTGAAAACGAGCACTTTTATTTTTCCCCGAGATTTCCACCAGACATTAAGGGATTTAAGGAATTAATATTAAGATGAAGGATTTTAAATTCAAGGATTATAAAGGAGAATTAATTTAGGTATTAAAAATACCAAGAAGATTTTATCAATAAAACCATTAAGGTATTTAACCAAACGGTCAACGAGATTGAGTGATAACCGGACAAAGTAATGAATAACGACTCTTGTAAATACCTTTGCAAGTGGCAAGGCAAGTGGATGGTTGATCAAACAAGAAACCAAGTGATAGTTAGGAAGGAATGGCTAGTTAATTATATAGTTAACTAGGGATGATCTCATCTCACCACAAATCACCAACACATGGCAAATGGTGAGATCATCTTCCACTAACTCCTTTGTTTATTATTAACCTAGCAAAATATCAAGACAACCCATCATTATCCACCACATTATTCCACCAACACAAGAAAGCAAAAGCATTTCCTCCCCCATTTCCATTGCTCTCGGCCAAAACAGAACCAGCACACTAAAACTGCTGTATCTCCTTCATTTCTCACTCAAATATTGTGTTTTATAGCTCGTTGGAAAGGTATTGAGATGGCCTACAACTCTTGTTCACAAGTCTCGTCCAAATAATCATGGTAAGACCCTCATTTTTACAGTTCTTTAAATCGAACTTTTAGAAACTTCAAAGCCTAACTTTGTGTTCTTGATTTCTTTGGAAAGATCAAGCTTGTAGGAGGCTCCCTAAGGCTTCCTAGCAACTTAACACCTCCCAAGGAAGGTATAAACTTCAAACCCTAGCCTTTACTTTATTTGTTAGTAAGTTTAATGGTTGGTTTTGTGAAATGAGAAGCATGGATTGTGATTATTAGTAGTTTGATTTGATTTGGAAGTGTTTTGGTAATTGAAGCTTGATTATAGTTCATAGGTCTTGATTGTGGTTGTTTGAGTTGAAAACCTTGGAGATTATGAACTGATGTGGTATGGTTTAGGTGAAGTTTTGTTGTATTGATGGTTATGAGTTGGTTGGTGGTTAATTGGAGTAGTTTAAACATTGGTAATCGCGTAAACATAGCCGTCGTAATGTCCGATTTACTTTAGACTGCTTTTGTTCATAACATTTGGACCAGAGAACTCCCTGCTAGATTATGACCATTGCCATTTTTAGATAGTTCATGTTACGAGCTTCATTTTGATATGTAGTTCGTTTGATTCCGATGTACGGTTTAGGAGAAACGACCGTTTTAAGTAACGGCGTTTCGCGAACGAAACTTTTCCCCTCGCCTTACTTTGAAACATAGGTTAAAGACCAAAAAGGGTTAATTAGTGTATGAAACAATTATGGTAAGAGTGTTAGGAAGTTGGTAAGACACTCGCGAAGGAATCGCCTTAAAACTTGTAATGGTTAAATTATAAAAAATGGTGGAGCCGAGGGTACTCGAGTGACTTAAGAGAATCAGTAAGCGCAAAGCGAGCGTTAGAGTCTAAGGTAGTTAGAGTATAGATTTACAAGTGACTTTGGTTTAATTCCAACTTACTTGTTGTTTATAGGTTACCAGACTCGTCCCGAGCCTTTTATCACCCCCAGTCGCTCAGGCAAGTTTTCTACCCGTTATACTGTTGTTGTGATGTATATGTGTATATGCATGATCTTGTGATAAATGCATATTTGTTATTAGCAAATTCTTGCGATATATTGTAGCATGTGATATGGTATATATGCATGCCTGTTTCGTATTCTTGATTTATATATCTGTTGGTTCAAATGCTTATTCGTTGCATAATATCTATGCTAGAGATAAGCGGTATTTGCGTATACCCTTAGTATAGGGGATCAAAATGTGAACTTTTTCTAAAACCGGGAGGCGAGACTCCCGAGTATAATATATATTTATATATATATTGATATAGTTTTTAAAACTATTAATCGATTAAGGTTTATTCGATAACTTTATTTTATTTAATGAATATTATTACGAATATTCATTCGAGGGCTTATGACTCCTTTATTTTATTTAATGAATATTATTACGAATATTCATTCGAGGGCTTATGACTCCTTTATTTTATTTAATGAATATTATTACGAATATTCATTCGAGGACTTATGACTTCTTTATTTTATTAAATGAATATTATTTTGAATATTCATTCGAGGGCGTATGACTTCTTTATTTTATTAAATGAATATTATTTTGAATATTCATTCGAGGGCTTATGACTTCTTTATTTTATTAAATGAATATTATTTTGAATATTCATTCGAGTGCTTATGACTCCTTTATATTATTTATTGAATATTATTTGAATATTCATTCGAGGGCTTATGACTCAGTTTATATTATTTAATGAATATTATTTGAATATTCATTTGAGGATCTATGACTCCGATTATTTGCTGAGATATATTCTTTATTTTATTAAAGAATAAGGTGTCGATAATCAAACTTATCTTTGATTATTCAAATAAAGATAGTACTTTCGTATAAGTATATCTTTGGTTATTTAATACTCATTTCAAGTATAAGTTTTAAAACTTCTACTTCAATTATTTTTATAAAGATTATTCTTTATGGGAATATTATTTAAATAATAATATTCAGATATTTTCTAATATATTGGGACTGATTTATTTTATTAAATCAGCATTACTCCAAACACTCTTTAAAGTGTTTTCGAGTCTTCAAAATGATTTTTAAAAGTTAGAGCGGATCCCAAAACTCATTTTTATATTTAAGATCTTCCTTTTAAAGGGGATTTAAATACTCGTTCAAAACTTGAGGGATCCGGCTCAGTAGTGTATTTTACATTCGCAACGAGGTTGCTGTTTTGAGAAAATATCTTGATTACTTGCCCATCGTTCGGGAAGTAAGTTCATCTATTTGAGTCGGCATAAGCAACATGGGCTCAGTGGGCGTCCATGAAAGTGTAAGTGGCTCAGTGGGAGTCCATCAAATGCGTAAGTGGCTGAGTGGCAGTCCAGCATAAGGTCCTATTGCGGCCAGGGTGATGACCAGTGGGGAATTCGTCCATCTACTAATAGAAAAGGTTAGTTATTGGTATCTTTGCCTGATCAGCAAGATATCAGGTTTATGCCAAGGTTTTCTCCTTTCCAAATTCATTGGATATTGCAACTCTGTTTATAATTTTCATAACAGAGGTTTTCAAGGAGTGTATGAAATGTATATATATAGGTGTATATATATATCGGGATTTAATGAAGTATCTCGTAACTTCATTATTTATAATGATATTCAAAGATTGAATCTATTCAAATCTTGTCTTGTAGTCTTATCTATGTGATGAACTTTTGAACTGATTATAACTTGAACGGTGGTAGTTCAAGTAATATTTGGAAAAGATATAAGTATATTGGGGTATCTTGTAACTTCATATTTTCAACTTATATCTAGTTAATGATTATCTTATGCATATCAAAGATTTTCAGAAAAACGTTGAGACAAGGGTAGATATATGAGATCACCTTGCAACGATATTTTTATACAGTTATAAACTGGAACTCTGTGTATATTATGCATGGAAGAGGACTTCCAAGTTTTTGAAAAGTATATATGTATATATACTGAATATTTTGCGACTTCATCGCATTAAGATATCAAACTTGGTTCATTTCTTTTGACCAAGACTTTCATGAGTACTATGAAAAGACTCATATATTGTTAATCATTATACATATTATTTTGGTGGGCTTGCTGCTCACCCTTGCTTTCTTCTTTCATCACACAACAACAGATAGAAAAGATGAACAGGACCAAGCTCCCGATTCGCAAGGGGTTAGAAAACGTTATGCAGTCTTCTGAAAGCGTTTATGCCGCCGTAGCTGAGGTAGGAGCTACCAATAGGCTAGGTTTTCAACTATTGATGAACCAGACTTATGTATAATATGAATTGTAATAATGGCAAGGAATATGTAAATTTATTCAGAACCTTTTTAAGGTGTAACGGTTTATAATTGTGGAATATAAGGACTTGTGTTATTTTTGAGTGTTCATCTCTGAGACTATAACGTGTGGTGTGTGTGTTTATTGTGGGGTCACAGTACAGAGTAATTGATTATTTATTAAGATTGGGTGTTATTAAGGGAAATGGAACTCGTGACAACCCGGATCCCCGACCCCGGATTTGGGGGTGTTACAAAATCCCTGAAAGAACTTCAATTCTTTCATTATCTTTTAGAGATAAAGTCTGATATTACCAGGAGATGGTCAAATTTCATATTGAAGACCATAAGAGATAAACAAGAATTTCTGGTTCAAGGGTTACATAATTTATTCCAAACATAGTTGAAGATGATGGAAGTAAAATTCCAATGAAGAAGGATTCTGCTAAACTTGAAGTGATTCCGAAAGAGAAATGTCTGTGCTACAATGAAGACTCTTCTCATCCAAGGGTGATCAGACTTGTTGATGGTTTAGAAAGAAACCACATCTCAGCACTAAGGACTGCAATCAACCAGATTGGTAGTCAAGATGAAGAGATGAAGCAAGTCAAGACTACAATAGCTCAAGTCCTGAGAAATAAAGAAGAAAAGCTGATATAAAACTTTGTCAAGAATTATTTTGGATTGAGATTGACTCAGTGAGATTGGTAAAAGCTAAAAGGACTGTAAGTTGTAGTTAGTTGTCTATTTAAACTCTCATTGCATTTGTACTTAAAATGTTTTTTACATCATCAAATCAATTAACTTGTATATTTTGCATAATTTACAAGTTGGGGGAGATTGTTAGATATATTTGAGATGTCATGTCTAATATGATTTGTGTTTAGTTTTCAGAACTTAACAACAAGACATATCAGGACTTACTGAAATCAGAACTTACTGAAGTCAGAACTTAATATCAGAACTTAAGGTGTCAGAAGATACATATCAGTACTTAAGTGCGGGAAGATTTTCAGATAAGGAATGCGGCTGATTTACAGGAGAATATCTGGACTAAAACAAAAGAAGATATGCATGAAGAGTTAGAGAACTAGAAGACTTGTAGAAGATATCTAATTGATATATTTTAAGGAGACAGAATTATATTCCATATCAATTAGAATATATCTTGTAACTGTGTACTATATAAACACAGCTTATGGTTTACACTATATGTGTTATCATTATCGAGAAGATTATATATTGTAACCTAGCAGCTCTTAGTGATATTTTTTTATCACTGAGAGAGAACAACAGTTCATATTGTAACAGAGTTTATTGAATATACTTGATCTTTGTTACATACTTGTGTTGAAATCGATTTGATTATATAAACACTATATTCAACCCCCTTCTATAGTATTGTATGACCTAACAAGACCCTTGCACGAGACGTCAGTGATCCGTGAAAGGAAACATATTATTATTTTTTAGGAACATTGTTAAGTGGTTTTTGTACTCGAGGAGACTGGAAATATATTAAGGTACGAAAACCTGGAGATTAGAAGGCCTGCAGGTACAGAGGAGTACAACTCAAGGATTTACAGAATTATTTTTTAATCAATCACCGATTTTCTATTAAATAAATAAATGGAAATCAATTCATTTATTTATTTAATTTTATATATCACAATTGATTTTAAAATAAATAAAATAAAAATTGATTTTCATTGAATGAATAAATGAATCTCAAAACATTTATTTATTTAATTTAATTTCTATATTTAATTTTGGAAAAATAATATTAATGTCTGAAGTTTAATTAGATAAATAAATAAAATCTTAAATTTATTTACTTATTTATTTTACTTCAAATTAGTATTATTTCTTTTAACCGGCCTTGCATGCATAGGTGCACAAATTTTATTGATTCAACATAAAATAATTTGTGTACAAGTTTAACAAATCAATTTAGAAGTGTAAATTGCATGGACATCTGTTTGGTTAAAAGAAAATGTCCCGAGTGGACAAAAGAAGCTCTGATCAGCATGTGCAAATTCGGAAAATGGCAGGGCAGCCTTCGGCTTTCTCTAACTCGCGCACCAGGCGCGTGGCGATCAAACCTGCACTCCTCCTTTCTTGTTTTTGGCGCGTGGTCAGCATAACTCCCACCTGGCTGCTGTGTTTGTTGTTCAGGAAATACAGTAATAAACAAATGCAATGCATCAACAAAACTTATGTACAAATAAATACACAAGCAATTGACTTGTTGTTGTTCAATGCAAGCATATGGTGGACCCCTAAGAAGCTACACTAAGACAACCAAACAGGGAAACAATTGAATAAAGCTTTGTGCAAAATGAAAGTTACAGGTTATATTTTTTTTGTTCCCACTCGCGCGTGACGCGCACGTATGGCGACTTCTTCCTCTATTTCTGTCGCGTAAAGCACACAATTCACTCCCTGACTGTTTTCCTTGTTCTTGTACGAAAAATAGATGCATGCACCTGTTGTTCACAAACAAAGAAAATATGCAAGAGTTATACTTCTACCACCAGGTGTCCATAGGAGAAATAATTTGTTAAGGCAAATGCGGCTACACTGATCGCCACACAGCCTCCTCCTACATGAGTAGTCGCCACAGAATATTTATCTCTAATGCTACTCTCCTTCTGATCGCCACACAGTATTCCTGGTACAAAAAATATAAGGACTAAAAACAACCACGTAGTCTCTTCTATCTCTCCTACATCCTACCATCTACAAAACCAAAGAATTGCAGCAAATTAAAAGACTTATAAGCAAAAACACTATCGAAGCTCTGCAGAATTTTTCTTGTAGAGTTAGTTAATTTCATTTATTGAAATTAAGGAGAGAAGTGTTGCCCAATTTATTTCACACCAATTAAAGCCTTACAAACTTGTAACACTCATTATTTAAAGCTCTCTTGATTGTATTTAATATTTTTTGATAGAAGTTTTAAATTCTTAGAGTGATAGATAGAACCCCAGATTGATAGATATTATTTTGGTTCTCTCTATATTTTTTGCTTCGAATTATTTATATTCGGAGTTGTAAGCAAACCTTTACGGTTTAATTTCTTAATAATAAGAATTATTCCGTGAATCTCTTATTGTTTGTTTATTTCATTATTGAGGTTTATTTTCCGCTGCAATTAATTTTAGAAAAATGAAGTACATACATTCACCCCCCTCTGTATGTACATTTGGACCTAACATGATTCGCCTCTAAAGGTGGGGGTTGCTGTGATTCAGATCAGGGATTCAAAGGATCCGCTGTGTCTGGGAGTAAGTTGAGTGAAGGAGAATCTCAATGAAGGATGAACTTGTCTGGGTAGTCCCATTCGGTGTTCCTTCAGGGACGTTGTTTCTGCTCTGTGTGTTCACCATGGTTGTTGTCGCTTTCCCACATACGACACTAAATGTAATCGGTAAAAAATTAGGGTGTATTTAATGCTAAAGTTCGTGAGCTAGCTTCAAGGCTCTGTTTGACTGCTCTCATTCTTCGTGATTCAATCCGCCTTCACAAAATGCCTACGTACCTTGATCTATGCCAAGGATCAAGTCAAAAAACGTAGTTCTGATTTGTGGGGCGAGACCCCTTATATAGGCATGAGATGCCATGAATTGAATTAGTGTTAGGAAACTTGGTGGTCAAGTCTCAGATTTAGAATGGATTTTGGAGTCCTAAAATGCAGGAAATTTATTCTTTATCCCATGAGGTTTCCTGGAGATCAGCCTCCAAGAAATTATATCCTCAATTGAACTCTATTTGTCAGCTGTTAGTTCAATTGAGGATATAATTTCTTGGAGGCTAATCTCCAAGAAACCTCGTAGGATAAATAATAAATTTTCTACATTTTAGGACTCCAAAATCCATTCTAAATCTGAGACTTGGCCACCAAGTCTCCTAACTCTAATTCAATTCATGGCATCTCATGCCTATATAAGGGGTCTTGCCCCACAAATCTGAACTACGTTTTTTGACTTGATCATTGACATAGATCAAGGTACGTAGACATTTTGTGAAGGCAGATTGAATCACGAAAAATGAGAGCAGTCAAATAGAGTTTTGAAGCTAGCTCACGAACTTTAGCATTAAATACACCCTATTTTTTTAAAGCGAACTCATGGTTTTGAGCCTCTCTAAATGGGCTTCTTTTATGACCCAAACCACGCATAATTAATTCCACATTAATTATGTAATCAAGAATTATATTATCCTCTATAAAAAATATAAAGTATATTTGGATAAATGAATAATATAATATAACATAATATTTTTCTTGAAATTTAAATATTATATATGAGAAAAATTTATTATATATATTATTTTGTTCGTTTCGGTTCTTACGATTCTCGGATATTAAGAATCGAAACGAACAGAGAATCAAAATTTCTCTAAAAATGAAATCAAATCGACCCAACTTAGTTAAGAGCCGAATTTGAAAATACTCGGTCTTAGATAGTGAGATTTAAAATCTCTGAATATATTTATAATTTTATAAATAATAACAGAAAAATATTTGTTTGCTGTTGAAGTTATTCGAACTTAAAAATTTAAATAATATATTGATAAAAGAATTTTTATTTGATCACATTTTTTTTTATATAATTTATAAATTTATATACTTCTTCCGCAACTAAACAAGGAATTTACATTATATACTTGTATCATCCAACATATACGTGGACCGAACAACTCCAAGTTGTGGTATTCATTTCATTTTGCTTCTCTCTCTCTCTGGATCTAAACTATAAGCCTACGTTTTTCCTTTCTCTCTCTAATCATCTATTTACTGTTTATACATACACCCCATCCTATACATACATTTCCTCTTTTACAAATCATCATCTTCCTCCTCCTTCGTATCCTCCACTATTTTCCATTTCTCTATATTTCCTGTTTTCTTTATTATTTATATAATTTCACCATCTTTTCTTTATTTTTTTCAACTTGATTTGAAAAATTCAAGCTTTACTATTACATATAATATTATATTCTTGTTGGTGAATCATATATTGTATTTTCTTAATTGTAATATCTTAAAGTTTTAATCTTTATTGTAAAGATCACAAAAGATTTGAACTTTGTTTGTGTAAATGTGAATAGGGGTGAAATTGTGTTGAATTAGGGTTTGATTGTGGTTGAATGGGAAGGTGTTTGATTGTTTATACAAAGGAAGAAACTTTGAATATAAAATTCAGTCAAATTTGGTTTAAGGCAGAAAAAGAATGCTATATTTGAAGCAACCAAGCTTCGTGTTTTGTTGATCATTTCTTTCTTGAATGCCCTTGTAGTCATTCCCGGGCTCGGGGCTCGGGATCTGCGTTAAACGAATAAGTACAAGTGATTTTTCTGTTAACAGTTGAGAATCGGAAATGGCAATGGAAGCTGAAAATGGAAATGAGGTGCACTTGCAAAATCAGGACATTGTTGTGGAGGAGCCTGGTTCTGATGTTAATGTTTCGCGTTCTGCCATTATGCAGAAGTTTCGGCTCTATCAGACTCATTCGGTAATCACTTTGAACTTTCTTGTGTCTTTGATTTTGATTATTGCTGATTGTTGTTTAAGCTTTTTTTTAGTAACTTGTAATTGTGTCTATGAAAGATTATTTTTTTAAGATCACGAGGTTTAATGTAATTGTTGTTGGTATTAAGTTGCACGTCCATTTTGTTAAGTTACAGTTGTCTGATTTTGAAGATCACAATGTTGAACTTAACCTATTTGAAGTTTTGACTTTGTAGTAAAGGCTGTGTTGGCATTTTTCATGTAAATTTAGCTAAAGGCATATGCGTCTTGGTAACCTGTAACGGTTTATTTTAGAATTTAGCGCGATGACTGTTAGTAAGCCGTTATTTATAGCGTCGTATTGATAACGACTTTAAAGTTGACCACTTCTATGCTTCCGTGTGCTGGGTTATTTGCTCTATTATTATTTATTAACAAATAAGCTTCACTTGGAAAAAAGATGAGTGACCGTTACTTTTCACTTACCTTTTAAGTTCTGCCTATCAATAAATAATTTCTTAAGAAACCAAAAGATCGTCTATGTGCCTGGCAATTCTAAAATGCTGCCTCAGCATTTATTTACTTTTGAACACGACGTAACCTTGTGAGACTTGGGAATATATAGGTCAAGTCTATTACTTGTTCGCTTGTTGCCTTCTTGTAACAAGATAAGGTTGATACTGTGTCTGTCTATTACTTGTCCATGTATTTTGGAATATTTAAAGTACAGAAACGATACTGAAAGTGGTTGAGGCAACAATTTTGAGAAAATGCTCAGAAGGAAACTTAACAATAATCTTTAGCTTGCTATCAGTATAAAGTCTGAAGCATCTCTAATTATTCACACCTATATATTAATGTACTTTCTTATCCACTGCAACTTCTAAAAGATAAGATAATCACAGATATTAACCAACTGTAAAAGTAAATCAATGTTATTAGCATATTGCTGGTTTCTAGAGCCTCTGATTTTTTCAGTTTTTTTTTTAAAAAAAATAACATTTTGACATTTGCCAATTTTACAAGCTGAGGACGAGTAAAATGATATGTTTTTGTTCATTTTACAAAATTTTGATATTTCACTTTTGTATTGATTCATCTAATTCTCA
This sequence comes from Apium graveolens, assembly GCF_009905375.1. Lineage (NCBI taxonomy): Eukaryota > Viridiplantae > Streptophyta > Magnoliopsida > Apiales > Apiaceae > Apium > Apium graveolens. Next base: position 129,942,217 of record NC_133651.1, read on the forward strand.
TACTAACTTGTTATACATTGTTTCCAAAAGTTGTAGTACATGTCTAAATCACTTTCTTGGTCAAATATTTCAATGCAGAATTTTTATATGGTAGGAAGGAATAAGAGTAAAACATACTGGAGAGTTTTAAAGATAGACAGGTTGGAGCCTTTCGAGCTCAACATTCTTGAAGATTCTACTATATATACACAGAGACAATGTGCTGACTTGTTGAGGCGGATAAACGAGGGAAACAAATCCACAGGAGGTCTTAAGTTTGTCACAAATTGCTATGGTATTGTTGGTATGTAGGTTGTCAAGTGACGTTTCTTTTCGTTTTAGTAGGTTATCATGACCCAGGCCATGGGGAAAAAGCTAAGTATGAGAAACTATTTTAATGATGTTTCTCTTTGCTGCTTTCTAGGTTTCATCAAGTTTCTGGGGCCGTATTACATGTTGATTATAACTAAACGGAAGCCAATTGGTGCTATTTGTGGTCACACCATCTATGCTATTTCCAAGAGCGAAATACTTCCTCTTCCAAATCCTGCAGTTCTAGCAGATATGGTTATTTCCAAAAATGAAAACAGGTGATCTTCAATCTACGTGTAGATAATAATATTTCCTTAAATGGTCTTTTTCCAAAAAAATTGTAACTGTAGTTGACTAGGTTGCAAGCACAGTTCATGTGATAACCCTTAGTTGTTCGGCACTCGTAATTAACAATATTAAAAGAGGGAACAATCTCCTATGAATATGATTCGAACCTCATTTTCTAATCACATACATGGGTTTCCTCATGTATTTTGGCATGTCTACCAAATACAGAAAGAATGAAGTCGATTTTTTTAACACGTTTTGAAATTATAATTCCAGATATATTGTCTTATCATCCATTTGTTTATTGATTTCAACTGAGTTGTAGTTTTATCTAGCTGCTTTACTATTTCAGTTCATTTCTTAAATATACTTTAGCAAGGTTTATGCATTGAGTTGGCATTAAGAGAACTTTGCTTCTAGCCATCATAGACAAGCCTTGGTGTGCTGTATCTTTTCATCCTCATTGTTTATGTAATTATTTCTTGTTGTGCCAGCACTGATTTTTAGTTTCTAAACCTTTGATGATACAGATACAAGAAGCTCTTTTGTACTGTGGATCTCACGAAGGACTTCTTCTTCAGCTATTCATACAATGTCATGTGCAGTTTTCAGAAGAACATGTGTGACGATGTGGCGGAGAAGGTCCTCTACGAAACCATGTTTGTCTGGAATGAATTTTTGAGTCGTGGCATCCGGAATCTAGTGAAGAACACTTTTTGGACTGTAGCCTTGGTCTATGGATTTTTTAGACAGGTGATGGTTGTTTGTCATTTATATTGTGTATGATCTGGTTTGTTCCAATGACTAGAATATAGAACTAGTAATTTGTAGCCTGTCTTATATAATGTGTAGACTAAAGTAATTTTTTCATTAACAATTTTCTTAGAAATGTGGTAGCATAGAAAAGCTAGTTGTCTGTGCACGGCAATGATTTTTTTCCCTCTTCAATGTATATTCAGAAGACCTAAAAAATCTTATGTTTTTTCTTGTCAAACACAAATTGTTGATTATAGATATTGCACATTATAATTTCTTGATTAGTTCTGTGTATGCTGAATTTGATAGCTCTTTGTTGTTGAATGCCAGACTACACACTCATTCTCTGGGAGGGACATTAAACTGACTCTTATAGCAAGACGTTCACAGTATTATGCAGGAACAAGGTTGGCATCCATACAATATTAATGTAGAGCTTGTTAATCTGAATATGTCACTTAATGAGGCATTTTAATATTGTTAATTTGTGTGTGCGTGCGTGCATGTGTGAACACTGAACCATTGCATTACAAACATGTTCTGGAGCTTGATGGAAGGGAAACTATATTACTTAGATCCAACCGAGTGATGAAAGATATGATGATGCCTATATTTTACTTGCTAAATACATCCTTGTTCTGAAGAACTTGTTAACTCTGAATGTGCACTTATTGAGGCATTGTAATGTTGTAGATCTGAGTGTGTGCTTCTGTGAACATTGTATTGCAAGCATGTTCTGTAGCTTGATGGAATGGAATCTATAAAACTTGGATCCACCCAAGTGATGTAAGGTGCCAATGACTATATTTTACTCGGTAAATACATTCCCCAACAAGAACAGATTGTAATGTGACAGACTTTAGTGATTGGTTGGCTTGTAAACATGAGCACTGCTATGCCTTAAGATGTTGAAGTTGTTGTATTTAGGAATTTAAGGAGGAACCCCGAGGGTGGACAAATTCCTGCAGGAAGTGTTTAGTGAATATCTGTTCAGCAGGTTGCTACAATAAATGCCATAAAGTCCTTTGCTGCAGGACTATATGAAGTTGAACAATGTTCATAATGTAACTATTCTTTCTAAATAAAAGATAAGGACCTGTATCACTTTTTTCCTATTATGTTAGGAGAAGGGCTAATGTTTATTACAATGTCTAGTTACACAGTTTACCTAATTGTATACTATCTTTTGTTTACTTGGTGGTTTTCTATTGATGCCAATTTTACATATGATTGGATGTGTTTTTGTATTGTCTTGGCCAAGGCTGTACTGAATGCATAGCTTATTGAGGCCATATCACATTCATTGTCCGGGCGAATGCTTGTAATACAAGAAAATGCTTTAGGAAAAGGGATATTTAATAGCCTAATACGTTTATTTAGGTGGAAATGAATTTAAATATGTTTATTGGTGTCTATCTGTTTGAAAGTCAGATGCTTAGTACTTCTCTCATGTAACCTATTACACGGGCTTCTCCCCTTTCGGACTGTCTTTCGCAATTGTTATTGTTATCTCAAATTGGAGCATTGATCTTTCAGAAAGAGTTATTCTTGCATTTCTTATATGTTGGTTGTCTGTTTTTTCCTTATTTGATATAGGTATTTAAAGCGAGGAGTAAATGAGCACGGAAGAGTTGCTAATGATGTAGAGACAGAACAAATTGTGTTTGAGGATGCTTCCGAAGGGTTTTCTATTCAAATTAGTTCCGTTGTTCAAAATCGTGGGTCAATTCCACTTTTTTGGTCGCAGGAAACATCACGCCTAAATATCAAACCTGATATTATATGTATGTTAGTGCATTTGCTTGGAATTTCAGAGGTTTAGTTTGAAATTCTTTACTGATATTGTCTTTTTCCAGTGTCTAAGAGAGATCAAACCTATCAGGCGACTAGACTTCACTTCGAAAATCTTGTGGAGAGATATGGAAATCCTATAATAATCCTAAATTTAATAAAGGTAAGGAGTTAAAGTGTGGAGGGATCTTTTGGTAAATAATTTTTATACTGTTCCCAGAATTCTGGTTTGCATATTAATATTTTTAAAATGCTAAACACTTTAACTCTGACTGTAAAAAAAGTGTGAGTGTAACATGTTTATTAATTTTAACACTTAGCTGAGAAATATATGATTTGGATTTACAGACAAATGAAAAAAGGCCTCGAGAGTCTATTCTTCGAACGGAGTTTGCCAATGCTATTGAAATCATTAATAAAGACTTGTCAGAGGAGAATAATCTCAAGTTCATTCACTGGGATTTGAACAAACACTCTCGGAGGTTTTCCTGTTCTCTATTCAGAATTCTGATAAAACATCCTTGTGAATAATAATCTGACTTCACTTTATCTTTGTCATCAAACCTTCATCTTCAGGCAAGCTACAACTGTATTGCTAAGTTTGGGCAAAGTGGCTGCATATGCATTGACACTTACCGGCTTTTTCTATTGTCAAGTAACACCAGACTTGATATCCGAGGGGCCGGTAAACTGGCCTGATTTCAAGTGAGTTTTTTCCACCCTGTTCACCAGTTTTGAAGTTATATGTGAAATCTTTGTGTAAGATGTCATATGTGCATAATATTTACTTGTTTAATTGTTATATTCATCCAATAAGATATGTATGTGAATTGATTATTCTATTTGACTCTGGATCTACTCCAAGGAAATTTTGCACCGGCTTGTTTTATTCCATCCTTTTGGACATTCTCGATAAATCTTTCTTTTGTTGATGAGTTAACCTCAACAAAACTCTGCATTTAACGTACCAGTATGTTTCGTGTAAATTTGTCATTTGTGCCATTCATTAGAGTACAGCAAAGCCTGGTTTTGCATGTAACATCCAGCAACCCAGTCTTACAAACTTGTTAAGCCTATTCTTGGGTCAATATTCCTATCCCGGTTTTCTTTTCATTAAGATACCCACTTTAAAGTGAATAGAATAATGTGAATACAGAGACTCCTTGTGTCACTAAATGACCAACTCTACCAAAACCCAACATGTTCTGGATAGCCACTAAACGGACTTATACATTTAATACTCGCCTCGCTCAAAAGCCTATAAAGGTAAAGAGTGGTTCACCAGAACGCACCCACCATGGGAAAGAAGATATATACTAAGGAGCAGCAATAGAGTTGTTAATTATAGTTAATTATAAATTGCGGATTTTATACCTAAACATGCCATTTATGCGGCCTGAGTTTGTAATAAATATTTTAATTGTTTGCAGTCCATTTATAGCACTGAAAAATGTTTTTGACTTTCTCAGAAATGTAAAATATATCTATCAGCTAGTAGGTTGACTATCTGGTATGAATTAATGTATATTGTTGCCCAGTACCCATATTAATACCAATGCCAAACTGCACAATTTTGCAATGGTAAAATGGATGTTTAATTGACCTGTTTCATCTCCTTTTTCTCTTGCTTTAAATGTACTGGTGAGTAATGACAATATCAATATATTTATCACCGCAGGAACGTTGTTTATGATAACATGTATCCACCAACACATCGCGACATCAATAAGGAGAGACACTGTGACGATGACCCTGAGGATGGCAAAAATGTTGAGAAAATATTAAATGGAGATAGTAATGTTGATAATGAGGAATATTATGGCAAGTCACCCTTGTTCCAGAAGGGTGTTCTTAGGACTAATTGTATAGACTGTTTAGATCGCACAAACGTTGCCCAATATGCATATGGTTTGATTGCTTTGGGGCAGCAACTGCATGCATTAGGAGTCAAAGATTCCTCCAAGATAGACCTTGATGATCCTTTGGCTGACGACTTAATGAGGTTCTATGAGAGAATGGGTGACACTCTGGCACATCAATATGGTGGCTCAGCTGCACATAACAAGGTATTCGTTTTTCCAATAAGATAAACTCATTAAATGGCTTAATATGATTTTGCAATTAAATGGGAACTTGATTTTGAAACAAAGAATTTCCATATGCATTCAACCTCTCTGAATAAGAAGTGACCCATTGCAAAAGATATGGGAAATTCTATTATCCTTTCTTTCTTTATTATCCCCTTACTCTTTAAAACATATATTGACAATATCCTTTTAGGGACGAAAGGATCATAATATGCTGAATAGTCCATCTTGAGGGTTGTTCCAAGTGCATCCAGAAAGGATGGAACCTCGTTTGATGTTTAGCAGAGAGGTTGAAAAACCTAAAAAGATGATTATATAATTTAGCAAAGTATAGTTATTTTTACATATTTTCTGTTTATTCTGCTTGAAAATTTTAGTTTCTAGTGTGCTCTGAACTCTGTTGCATTTAGGTTCCTGATTATCTCTCTTTGTGTTCTTGACGGCTGCTTCTGTTATTTTACCGTTCATATTTATTATTAGGTACTTTGATGATTTGGTCCTGAAATATTCCTAACACCTTCATTATTTTTTTATGCATAGATCTTTTCTCAGAGAAGGGGGCAGTGGAAGGCTGCAACACAATCCCAAGAGTTCTTCAGAACTCTCCAGCGATACCTTAGCAATGCTTACATGGACGCTGAAAAACAAAGTGCTATTAACTTGTAAGTCGGTACTTGTTTTTCATCAGGTATAGAATTGCTTGTAATTGAATATGATAGTAGATGACTATTTGGCAGATTCTTGGGTTCTTTTCAGCCACAACATGAAAAGCCTGAAGTCTTAGAGCTAAACTACAACCAGCATTATAATGTATACCGGAATGGCCAAGCTGATGAAAATGGAAGGTATGGAATAGCTAAATTTCATTTATTATCCATGTTTCTGAATCTTTGGCTCATCATATTTCTTGAGTCACGATTCGGAGCAAAGGGATTAATCCCAATGGTTACTGCTTGGGATGGCATAATTTCTCAGAAAATCGGTCAAACCGAACCAGCCAAACCGAAATTTTAGTTTAATTTTCAAGCTGGTTTAGTTTTGGTTTCACATATTGGAAGAGTCGGATTAGTATGTTTTTGTGTGTGGTTTACACTCCCGAGCCAACCGTTTGGCTCACTGAACTGACTGACATAGAAACTTGGGCCTATTCATAATTTTTTACCTCTTTGTACAGACATGTTATCTTCCCCAATCTTTCCCTATCTCTCTCCTAGTCTCAGTCTGCCATCATAACTAACAAGTAACAATTGATTCATATCTAAGTTCGTGAATAGTCATCCATAAAAGTATGCTTAGGCAGTTCTTTCGCTGAGCACAACAGAATGAATAGTCGCCGACGACAATGTAATCGTAGAAGGGGAATCGGGAGAGCACATTTTTATTATTATAAAAAGCATAAATTACTAAATTTCAGTCTAGAAGCTACTTCAGTTTCACGATCCAACTCCATTGGTTCCAGTTTCATTTCCCACATGCTCCATGAATCGTTCATCAATGCGTTCTTTATTACTGTAGATTGTGTTCTTTTGTTTGCAAGTGCAGGTGACTAATTTCACTGTACAAATCTTGTGTATAACGGATTTAAGAACTTCTTTGGACCATGCTATTTGGTTCATTTTTATCCTCAAAAACTGGCTGATGCTCATCCGTAGTTAGTGCCTTAGGGGCTGTTTACTTCAACTGTTTTCCAAAAAAAATTTCTAAGAAAATTGGAAAAACAAAAGACATGTTCAAATACAAAATTTTCAAAACCAAAAACTGGAAAAATAGAAAACACGGTTTTCCCGTGTTTTCCAAATTATAACTACAAATATGAAAAGTGTGGAAAATAACATTTTGATGTTTTCTAAACCTAGAAAAGTGAAAAAAACGTGAAAAGCCTAAACCGCTTGGATCTCTCATATACAAAAACATTTTATATTTTAATTTTTTAAACTTTATATGGCCCATTAACAATTTACTTAGAAAGTTAAAAAAAAAGTAGTGAATAAACAACCAATATATTACAAACTTCACTTTGGAACTTTTAAATTTTCAATACTATAATACATATTTTTAAATTAAAAAGTATAATACATATTTGTAATAAAAAATTTCAAAATAGTTTAGTCTAACAATTATTTTGTTAGTTTGATTAATATTAATATTTACATTATAAGAGGGAGTTTGATAATATAATAACTAATAACGTATATGTTAGAAAAATAAAGAAGGGACTCCTGACTAGAACTTAGTTATTAGTTATTTCATAAAATATTATTTAAAAAAATTGTATATAATTATTAATTGGATTATTTATTAAAAGCTCCAAAATTGTATATATATTTAGTCATATAATTAGAAAGTTTCATTATTCAACCTATTTCAGAAAACTGTTTTATACTTTATTTGTCATATTTAATTATATTTTATCTAAAAAAGTTATTTTAAACATGTTAAAGAAATATGTATATACAATTAAATTGTGAAATGTTTAAATTATTTTACTGGTTGCTCTTCTATATATTTACTCAAATTATATCGTCATTTATCTAATATTTTTAAGAAAACAGAAAACTGATCATATATTATTTTAGCATTTGGAACATATTCTCTCAGTTTTCAACTGTTTTCTTAGAAATGAAAATTTTAGAAAATTTTAGAAAAACAGAAAATAGAAAACTTGAAAAATTTTCTACAACAGCCCCTTAGTGATTGATTACCCGTATTCCCTCTTTTATCAAAGCTAACGAGGGTTCAATTTTGACTTGGGACATATTGTCTCGAGTATTTACCTGTATACAAGTGAATGTGCAGTGCTTCACAAGCATGAAGCTCTATGAAGGATGATCCATGTAGTTTCATCTTTTCAGTGTAATAGATCTTTTTCAGCGAAGGAGCACTATTACCACTATATATTCCTCTTCTGTGATGAAATATCTTGCTCTCTAGTAACTGAAATTTGTGATATTAATGTGATTATTTTTTCTATTTTCCGTGAAGGTCTTTTTTCCGGAGATCCATCTCAGATGGGAACATACTTCGTAAAAGCAGATTGCCTGGGTCCGCCTCTAGTGATGACTTTTCTAAGGCTGAAGATACAAGTAAAGGGCATAGCGAGTCAACACCAGATGTATCAGCTTGTGAGGCTGATGTGACATTCTCAAGGTCTGATCGTATTTCCTCGAACTATGTTCCATTTACTCGTAGGATATTCATGTACTGATTTTCTACGAGGAAGTCCGTAGTAGTAATTGCCAGTGTTGTTAAAGGCGCGCCGAGGCGCACGAGGCGCAGCGAGGCGCACTATCAGCGCATAGTTCTTACCGAGGCGCAGCGCCTTCAATGATGCGCGCGCCTAGACCCCTGAGGCGCGAGGCGCAACGAGGCGCAAAAAACAGTAAAAATAGTCAAAAACAGCCCTAAAGCCCATACTTTTTTAAGCCTATAAGTGTTTAGAAATTCATGTTATCAATAATAACAAAAGTGAAGATATATCCTTACATAAACATAAATATTCTACTTCTTTTCTACTCAGTAAAGCAGTGTGTGTATTATGTATATATATAATTTAAATAAATATATATATATATATATATATATATTGGGTGTGTATACAAATATATATATATAGTGTATATTCTTACGGCTGTAGTGTTATACATACTAATATACCATGTATTTACTTGTTCTTTTGTGTTTCCGGCTACATACTAATATATATGTATGAATTTACACTGTAAAGGAGCAATGACTACCGAAAAAAGTGATAGTAAAAAACTATGTTACTCGGACTCTTCATTTTACCTCCGAGTACCCGTGTCGGACACTCGACACTTGGACATGGACATTCGAACTCGGACACTTATTTTAAGCCAAAAACATTTATATTTTTCAAAATGTTACCGAGTCCGATACCTGGACATGTGTCCATGTCGAACACTTCTAGCCGAGTCCTAGTAACATAGGTAAAAAAATTAATCCAACATGGAAGTTCCTATAGGTTTCATATTCCTATTTGTGGTGTTTTTGCATAATTCTATAATAAATAATTTGTTTTCTAAATAAATTCTTTTCACTTCGATAAGGCGCGTGCCTCGCCTCGCGCCTCATCGCCTAGGCTTCAAGGGACCCTAGCGCCTCGGTGCGCATCTCGCCTTTAATAACATTGGTAATTGCTCGATGTTTAATGAATGCGTCGTTATTCAATTTGCTGATTATGAGGTATTTAGAGATGATATAATGGAGAATCGTTAATGATTTGAAGTATAAAATACTGGATTATATTGTTCATTTGTTCCTCAGTTTCGGGGATTTCTATATATTCTTCTTGTATTATCATGTCTTATGGGGATTGTGAAACTCTACATTTTATGTGTTAAGACTACACTACGTTTCATGTGTTAAGACGTACTGGGAGTCTAAAGATGGTTAGAGATATATTGCTTCCATTTGTACACATTGGTAGTAAATTTTGTTCTCCCAAAAACTTGAGATGGTTTATATTTTTACTCATGACAAGATGACTTCACCAGTCCATATCCTCAATTTAACTCACGTATGTCAAATAAAAATCATCTTCATATTTATCGTGGGAACCGGCAGTGGAGAATTCTGGAAGTTACTCCTAACATCTTTCTGGTTGATCCGTAAGTTCCAACACATCTGGATTGGTCTGGGCTTTGATGTCCTTGGTAAACTGTAACTCCTCAAATCTAAGTTCCACTGACCTAACATGTATGAGATAGTTTCAACAGAAGACAATAGATTTGGAGGATTGTACCTTTATATATCTTGTTCCAGAGAGATTATGCTTTTTCGGTACATGTGATGCACAGACTGCAAGTATTTTTCAGGACCTGTGTTTGTGCATCACAGAATAACTTTTCGTAATGTTACCCCCCCTTGACTTCCGGTTATTGCAAGTAGGACTGATTTATATTATTTGACTGGATTTTTTGACTAATTTCATAAGGTTGGGTTCAATTTAGTATTTAAGGTCCTTTCTAGTAATGTTGTTTGTAGAAATCAAGGCCTTCAGGTATTAATACTGCCTTCTAATGTGATAAACAGTTATGAACACTGAAGTTTTTGCAATCTTTGGCATTTGGAGTTCTTGCTTTTTGGGACTTGCTGTTAATGTTGTATTCAAAGCACACATTTGGGTGTATATAATTAAACATATAATGTCGTAGTAGTTTTGCATTTACCGTTGATTTTAGGTATTATATTATTAGTTACATGTAGTAAGAGTAGTGTCCTGAAAAGCTTCAGGTGGATTTAAGCTGTCACCTAAACTGTTTAAGCATCCGATCAAATATGTAGGATAAAAATCATTTATGAACTTACCTTTTATTTCATAATTAGTAATCTTCTCCCCTACCAAGAACATTTCTTATCTTTGTCCCAGATTTGCTTGATTATTTGTAAAGTCAAAGTTTTCCTGCCCTCATTTTTTCTATATTGTTAGTATTTCCTACGATTAATGTTTATATGTTTCATCAATTCATCTCAAATAGTTTTGTGCTCAAGTTATTATTCTGCGACATTTGACTCTTTAACGTGGTCAAAATCTTAGTACAGATATACCCCCTAGGCGCATCTCCTATAGTTTTGTGCTTCAATTATTGTCCTGCGAAATCTGACTCTTTAACATGCTCATAATCTTATTACAGATTTACCCCGCAAAGGCCTCGAAAGCAGCATTATGGAGATGATGACAATAGAGATGCATCTGACTACTCAAACTTTATAGATCTTGGCTGGCTTTCCTCCTCTTCGAGCTCATGTGAAGAGTTGTTTGACAGGTAATTCTTTAATAAGTGTTAATGGACATAACTGTACAGTCAGCACTGAGTTGAATTATAAATGAAGTGGCTCATTTGTAACTTTCGGAGCAGGAAAAAAAAGAGAGATATATTGATGAATGCAGCAGCTGAACCAATGCTTCTTTTAGCTGTTCGCTGTTTTGGCCATGACCAACACTATGTTTGTCACTCCTATAAATAAAGGGTCTTTATAGGCAGATATTCATGTACTCAAAAGCAGTCAGACAAATTGTCTGGTAGTTTTTCTTTCATTAAAGATTTTCCCTTGCTTTATATTTTATTTAAGTTAAAGATAATGAAGGATTTTATTAATCAAAGTACTACCCTTCTGTAGAAACCGTAAAAAAGATAGCCATGGAGATCATTTGTATAGATTGTGTTGGGGTTTAGGGTGATAATGGAATGCTAGTCGTAAATCAAATAGATGCCAAATGTATGTATAGCTATCAACAGACTCATAATTAGGGTTTGGTGCATGATGTCTGGATAAGGTCTTGATGTTCATATAAAATTTCAGTAATTATGGTCAGTTAAATGAAGGAATTCTACACAGAATACAGTATTCTTTGAGGCGCTATACGTTGACAAACAGTAAACGAAATATATTTTAAACTTACTTCAAAAACAGATGAAGTAATCCTAGAAGTGATTAGCATTTTTACGTTTTAAAAATTTAGTGTTGGGTTTAAGTAACTGAATAAGTTGGAATGATATTTAAGCGGAAAGTTTGCAGAGTTGTTCTTGAAATATACTCCCTCCGTCCCTCCCAATTGTTATTGTTTCTCAGAGAGTGTTCGGCACGCATTTTAAGATGAATAAAAAGTATAGTTTTATAATTTTTTTTAAAAAATTTCTTTTTCTGAATAAAAGTTTAAACATTCTATTTTTATTCAGAAAAAGAAAATTTTTAAAAAAAGTTTCAGAACTATACTTTATATTCATCTTAAAATGCGTGTCAGACACTCTTTCAGAAACAATAACAATTGGCCGGGACTGAAGGAGTATCCTTGATGTCAAAAGGTTGGTAGTCCATTTGCTTATATTTATTGAATGTTCATGTCATCTTGGCTTACTCTTACCTGAAACAGGCAATCCATTTTAAAATTAAATTATATATTTTGCTCTAGATCCGACAAGGGAGATATTTATGATCGGATGAAGTTAGTGATAAAATGCAGTGTGGGAGAGGAAAGCAAAAGGGTTATAACGACATATTGGTATTTGACAGTCTAGTCCCCATCTTAGGGACCGACATATTATAATTATGTGAATTCTTACTATCAATGGTGGGTATGTGGATGCTAGGCAAGTAGGTATGTCACATATTATAATTATGTGAATTCTTACTATCAAAAGGGTTATGTGGTTTGATTAGTTTATATACAAGGGCTTTGCAAGAGCATGACAAATTAAATGACATTTATTTAGGCCTAAGTTAGATGTTTTCCAAAATGGCAATATGCATACGTTTGATCTTCGTGTAGATTTTTCTAGGATGTAAATTAATGTTATACATGGTCTCCAAATATAGAGTGTAAGTGTACTAGCATTATTGGAACAAAAGGTTAACTTCTATTAAAGTTAGTCCATTACTACCGGTATCATTGGATCGGAAGATCGATTTTTATTAACGTTGGTTCATTAGTATGTCATATCCGGGTCTCATACTAGACTCAATACAGTTTCACACAACTTGTGATATGTGTGTAAACTATCTTCTAATCTTTCTGTGTTCGAATAATAATTTAAAGTTGTTGTTTTTTAATTATTAGTTATTGGTTATTAGGATAAGCAGAATTAGAAAGTTATCACATGACTATCTTTTAGAAGTAGTTGTCCCAATGTATTAGTGTATAAAAACAAGCTTATGTATTCGGAATTTTATGATTGAGATGGTAAAGTTTTTTATCCTAGCTTGATTTTTTATGTTTCCAACTAAACCTACAAATGGTATCAAGAGCCTTAATGATCTTACAAGGGCACATGATAATTTGAGGGAAAACATAGCGATGACTTCAAACAACTCTTTACAAGCACAAAACAAAGGAGAGCGATGAGAAACAAGGAAGCTCAAAATTCTGTTGAAAGAGCATTTTTTACAAAACAATCAAAAGAGAAAATAAGTTTTTTTCAATGCGGTCATTGTAAAAATGAGCATGGAAAAATAGTTGTTGACATAGGGAAAACCTCAATGCTTTGATTGCAAGAGGTTTGGACATGTGCAAAAGTATTGTAGATATAAGACGGAAGAATGTGTCAATAATACATAAATTATTGACAAAGAGAATTGTTTTGAATTTGGTGAGACGTGCTCAGGGGTGTAAGTTTGTGAGACGTGCACTAACATGGAACTGATGAGAAGTGCATCAAAATGTGAAATTGGTGAGGAGTGTACATAGAAGCAATCATGGAGAGTACTTCTGCAAAAATGATAATGATGGGAAGTACATCATTGGTTTAACCAAATTTTAGTTATTTGAATTAAGAGGGAGTGTTAATAATTTAGAGTTTTACTTATTTCAAGTTGTTTTTTAATTATTAGTTATTGGTTAATACAATAAATAGAATTAGTTACAATGATTAGGATGAATAAATAGTAGAGATAGTTATTGAAAGTTTTTTCATGCGACTATCTTTTAAAAGTAGTTAGCCCAATGTATTCAGAATTTTATGATTGAGATATCAAAATCTTTGTTCCTAGAATGTTAATATCTGTTTTTTTGTTAAACCAACATTCTGCAACTGTCCTGTAAAACTAAGGTTGTTTTTATTTATTCGTTGCCAAAATAGGCAAGAGAATTACCTGATGATAAACAACCTAATAAATAAATTGATTACAGTTGCTTTTAGGTCCGTCGTGTTCAAAAAGTGGTGGTATCTTTCATAATACTGGCCTTATTGATCTTGAACCAGTACTTAGCTGACTTTTTAAGCTGGGAGTGCTATTGCTGAAGTTTTTATAATCCTGTATATCCATAAAAATTCAAATTCCAATCCATTTTTCTGACTGCAGGTCAACGGCGATGAATTCGTCAGTTGCCACATTGTCAACTGAAAATCTAGTCAACGAACTAGTTGGAGAGACTACTCCATCCACCAGTGGATATGGCTCTAGCATGAAGGTCAGTATTGTTGTTGTCTCTTGCGTTGGATACCATCATACATTATATGCTAAATAAGGTTGGGTCGACGAAATTCTTGAGCAGAAAGAGTTGCATTGGCGATGGTAGGTGCAGTTCTCATGTTATGAAAACAATATCTTTGTTGTTAGCACTTAGCATATTGTTTAGTGAACAGAGTACGAAAAAAGTAACAATAAAACTTGAAACAAAATTCCTTTCTTCAGTCTCCATTTAGTTGTACAGTTACTTAATAGGCTATCTAAAATTCCTGCTAATCGGTATGAGATTTGTGTTATATTATCAGGTGAGGGAGATGATTGGGACAGAGCTGTCCTGTGATGAAAATCAAAATGAAGAAGTTCTTGATGAATTTTCAGACAGTTTTGTTCGCTGGGTAACCCAGGGGGAGACACTTTGCTTCTGATACCATCATGAGCTTCCGCCAGGTTTTAAGCTGAACACACCATCCTGCAGATGCTTTAATTGCACAGAGAAATGCGTGTAAATGACAGGGAAATTTATAAACGACGAATATATAGAGCATCACCATTTACAGGAAAATTGTCATGAAAAAAAATCTTTACCCTTGCAAATGATATCGCAGAATTATTATGAGCATGAATGCCTTGTTAAGTATACAAGAGTAAATAACCATCGGTTTTATAAATTTTTCAGCACTTTCTTAAGCATTCTGTATGTTTCCATTGTAAATATTAAATTTCAACTAAAGGGAGCTCACTGTTGTGTACTTTCTTTGATTCTTTACACTAACACTCCCTGCCATAAATGCTCGAAATTTCTTCTTACCTGGATGCAGGCCTTTCACAACGATATTTGGACGTTAAGTTGGGGGATACAACTGCACTTTTAAGCTAGTAGTGTGCTTAATCTATTTTAATGCTCACAGTTGTACTGAAATGTGTTTAAGATGACTTTCGGCACCAAGACATTAGTATTATACAAGGACTAGGGTGCGGTGTGGGCAACTTAAAGTGTGAACCCTGAATTCCAAAGTTGTTTCAGATTTGGTTCTTACTTAGAGTTGAATCTAGTAGTACTCCATATTAAGTCGGAATCGAAAGTATACAAGTCCAATTAGTAAGTATTCCATGCTCTTTAAATAAGGTATTATATTTGAGTAGTGCAAGGTAACTCAGATTCGTTCCCCAACTTTTTTATCAAATGAAGTGGCATATACGTGAAGTGTTTTGATTTAGGGGCTCATATGTATAAACACATGCTTTATATCATTTTCAGGAAACTTACTAATTACACGATTGGCACATCAGCATTTGGGGGAGAATTTGGGGTTTTTAGCATTTTCCATTGTATTTATAACGTAATATATTGGATGGAGTCCTCAAGGAACAAGAAGATATGAAGAGCAGAATAAACGAAAAGAAATAGGTCATGACAAGCAAGTCCGACTCCACCATGCAGCTAATACCTCAAAATCTTCTACGATGGCGCTCACCTTGAGATCTCCTTGTACCAATAACTTGTGACTTATGTTGCTTGCCTTTGATCAATCCTAATAGGCTTGTCAATGGAGTGGGGATCCGATCCGATTCGATCCGGAGCTTGATAAATGGATATGAATTGTATAAAAAAATGTCCGATCCGTTAAAAATCTGATCTGATAAGGATCCGATCCAGTAAGAACTGGATATGGATTTTACGGGATCCGATCTTTTAAAAACCCGATCTGGCTTATATTATATATATATATATATATAATAAAATCTATATATTTAAATATTATAAGTTTCTAAGTACAAAATTTTCATTAAATTTAAATTTCTTAATATTTTTTCCTTGCAATTTATATATTGAACTTGATACATAAAATATTCAAATGTATTCATATATTTGCCGGTTATGCAACTTTCAGAATATATCTATATTTAACCGTAGAAAATTGAAATTTTACATAATCAATTTACTAATAATTTAATTTTGCTACATGAATCCTCAAAACTGAATCTATGTGCATTTTTATGATGTAACTATATCGGTGCTATATTTTAAAATTCATAACTTTCGATTGACTCGTTTCAATATGCAAAAATAAATAAATTGAAATTCAATGACACAAGTCTTTTAATGGCTTGCACATTTTTCTAAACACACATCGCATCATTTCATATTTTTCTTCGTTCATTCTTTTTTAATGTTATTCTCCTGACAAAAAAGATGATATCAGGTTTTCTCCTCACATTTTTAGCTTTATACACTTTATTTTACAAATATTTTTCTGTGTTTGTTCATTTTCGATATTTCTCGTGTGATAAGTTGAATAATTAGTTTATTCCATTTCGAGAGATTTTTTTTTATTAGATGATAAATTGATTTTACGCACATTATACACTTAATTTTACAAGTATTTTAATTTTCTTAAAGTTACTTTTCGTAACTTTTGGTAATTTTAAAAAAAACTTACAAAATTATTGTGCAATTAAATTGCGTAATTAATAAATAAAATAAATATTTTATATTATAAATTATTCTATAATCTAATAACTCTTTTAAATTCTAAATAATTATTGAGTCTTAAAGTTCTAACTCCTACAAAATACCGTAATTGATGGGTCTGGTGACTATGTCATTGCATATTTGCAATATTAGATAGCTTTAATTTCCAAATATTTTTCATTTTTGGAAATTAGCATGTAGCAAGAATAATTTTTTAAGAAATTTTATATATTTATATCTAAATGGATTGGAGCTCCGATCCGAAATCCGAAAATCCTAATGGGGCGGATATGTATTGAGCTATAATTTATTCGACACACGATCCGATCTGAATCCGATCCGAAAAAATTAAATGAATTTGGATATTGATTTACTTAAATCCGATCCAAATCCGACCCGTTGACAAACCTAAATCCTAACGTTTTGAAGCTGACATCAGTCCCCCAAGCACACACGTAAGGTATCTTGAAAACAAAATGTATGTATGACTGTAAAACGCCTGTATTAGCAGGAATGCCAAAAACTTGTTATATTATTTATTTGCAGGTTACAACCAAGAAGTAATAGAAAAACAAACTACTATGCTAAAAACAAGGACTAACAACAACAACTTCCCTGCACGTACTCTACTACTTTATTTCCTATAAAATCTCCTAACAGACACTATGTCTCAGTCATGTAACAAATAAACACAAAACATTAATTGAAACAAATTGAAATAAACAACTTATTATTTAAGATTATCCAACAATTCCCCCCTTAATCTCAAATCTCCTTGTCTACCTGCTATACTCCAAGAAGCCTGCGCATTCTTTCAAACTTCACGGTTGTCATTGCCTTGGTCAGACTATCAACTCGCTGCATTTCGCTACTTACGTGCTTAACTATGACTTCACCTCTCTCAACACATTCACGGATAAAATGATAACGAATATCAATATGTTTGGACCTCCCATTGAACACCGGATTTTTGGCCAAGTCGATAGCTGACATGTTATCAATGTAGAGAACAATAGGCCCGATCTGATCTGCGGTGATTTGGTTAAACACGTTTCTCAACCAGATTCCTTGGCAGGCTGCAGCAGTGGCCGCCATGAGTTCAGCTTCACAAGTAGATAAAGCCACACACCTTTGCTTCTGTGATACCCAAGATATGAGGCTCTCATTTAAATAAAATGTCATTCCCCCGGTGCTCTTCCTATCATCTACAGTACCTCCCATGTCGCTGTCTGAGTACCCAGAAATGATGCTATTTTCTCCATTCTCTGTATATACAAGTCCGAACTGCAGTGTGCCCCTCAGATACCGCAAAATCTTTTTCACAGCATTCAAATGAAGAGTAGTTAGTCGTTCCATATAGCGACTAACAACCCCTACGGCATAGGCAATGTCCGGATGGGTGTTAACTAAGTAATGTAAACTTCCAACTAAACTCTTGTACATAGTAGAGTCGACCACCTTCCCAAGTTCATCCTTGCTTATATGATCCTTAGGGTTTATCGGGTATTTGGTAGCATTACAATCCTTCATTCCAGCCTTCTCTAAAATCTTGCTTGCATAAGCTGTTTGTTTCAAAATGATATGGCCTCCATTCTGTTCTACCTCGATCCCCAAGTAATAACTGAGCTTTCCCAGGTTTGTCATTTCAAACTTCGTTCCCATCTGCGTCTTAAACTCTTGAATTCCAGCTAAGTCAGCCCTTGTGACCAATATGTCATCGACGTAGACAACGATGATCAGACTCTCGTTTCCCTTTCCTCTTGTATAAACTGCGTTCTCGTATGGGCATCGTTTGAAACCTAGACTCTCGAGACACTGATTGAGCTTCGCGTACCAGGCCTTTGGTGCCTATCGAAGGCCATATAAGGCCTTGATTAACTTGTACACCAGTCTCTCTTGCCCCTGTTTCTTATACCCTTCAGGCTGAGATACGTACATGTCCTCTATGATTTCACCATTAAGAAATGCGGTCTTCACATCTAAATGATGCACCTCCCATTTTCTCTTTGCAGCTAGTGCCAACAGCAGACGCACCATTTCTAAGCGAGTCACTGGAGCATACACTTCTTCGTAATCTATACCGTGCTCTTGTGTGTAACCTTTCGCTACAAGGCGTGCCTTGTGTTTTGTCACCTTTCCCATTGCGTCTTTCTTCAATTTGAAAACCCATTTCAAACCTATTTCTTTTTGCCCTGCTGGTAGCTCGACAAGAGACCAGGTATCATTTTTCTCTATAGACTCTATCTCTGCATCCATGGCTCTTCGCCAGTTCTGATCCTTTACAGCTTCTCCGTAATTTCCTGGCTCCTCAATCCCCATAAGATATAGCTCCTCGTCTAGAACTACATTTTCAGTATCGTCATAAACTTCTGAAAGCATCCTGGTTTTCTTCGGTGTTGCACTATCATCATAATCCTCAACACGCAGTTTTTGTGTTGCAGGTGATGACACAGGACTCTCTGGTCGTCCCATGTATTCGTCTCCACCTATGTCACTGCCATCATCCTCCTGTAAACCATCAATATTGAATGTGACCATTTGCTCATCTCCTTTAGTTTCAGCTTCATCCCACTCCCATGCTCTGTTCTCTTCAAAAGTAACGTCTTTACTCACCAGTACTTGGTCTTTAGTAGGATTATACAACCTATAACCTTTGGTACCAGGCTCCTTCCCGAGATTTATGACTCGAATACTTCGATCATCCAGCTTGGACGTGTGTTGACTGGGAATTTTCATATGCCCAACACAACCAAACACACGTATATGTGATATATCCAGTTTTTGTTTCGTCCATGCCTCATACAGAGTAATACCAGTCAGTGCTCTTGTTGGTAAATGATTCAATACATACACCGCGTGCCTGACTGCTTCCCCCCTGAATTTTGCAGGCAAAACCATTTCTTTCGACAAACAATGAGCCATCTCCATAATAGTTCTATTACGACGTTCCACAACCCCATTTCCTGTGGCGTATAAGGGGCAGTGTAGTGTCGTTTTATACCATTCTCCTCACAATACAATCTGAAATTGTTCGACCCAAACTCACCACCTCTGTCTGTTCTGAGAATTTTGATCCTTCTATCAGTTCCCTTTTCAACTAGTGCCTTGAATTTTCTGAACGCATTAAAAGCTTCATCCTTGCTTTTGAGTAGATATGCCCACATAACACGACTAAAATCATCAACTATCAAGAAGACATACCTGTTTCCAGCAGCTGTCGTGGGTGTGATTGGCCCGCACAAGTCGCCGTGTATTAGCTCTAAAGCTTTGGATGCACTGAATGTTGACTTTGTTGGCTGTTGCTTCCTTGCCTGCTTTGACAGTAAACAACCTTCACACACTCCTTTTGAATTTATGATTTTTGGGAGCCCCTTAACCATTTTCTCCTTGGCCATGAGTGTCCTGGCTTGATAATTTACATGCCCCAAACGTGCGTGCCACAACTTGGATTCTTCTTTTGCCTTTCACATCAAACACCCCGATTTTTCAGACTCAAGGATGAGTTTGTATAGTCTATTTGCAGACCTTTTTACCTTCATCAGCAACTTCCCATTCTCTTCATGGACCCACATGTAGTCACCTTTAATTATGACTTGTTTTCCCTCCTCGGACAATTGTCCTAAGCTAATGATGTTGTCGCGTAGGCTGGGAATAAAATACACATCCTTGAGAGTCCTTTCTTCACCGTTTTTGCATTTCAAAACAATCGTTCCTTTCCCTTTGATCTCCACAGCTAAACCGTCTCCAAATTTAACTCTACCTGTCATTCCCTCATCTACTGAATAGAACCTTGATTTCTGCCTGGACATATGATTACTGGCTCCGTTGTCAAGATACCACATATTCAATTCCTACTTTACGCTCTCCAAGCCAGACCTCAACATTGGTTTCACTCCTCCTTCATCGAGAACCAACAATTTTGTCTCATCCTTGGTGTGCTCAACCAAAAACAATGCTGGTTCGTCATCATCTTCTACTCGAGTCAGGTTCAATTCCTGCCTTTGATCTCTCAAACGCCTTGGCTTTCTACATTCTGCAGCGAAATGCCCATAAAAAAACCATGAACTATGGTGCAAATTATTTGTTATTCCCCAACCAAGTTTTTTTAACTTCTCTTTGCACTCTTGAAGAGATGGTCCGCTGTTATTTTGAACCATAATATCGAGTGCACTGATCATCTTATCCTCAAGCTGTAAATTTTTAGAACTTTTAGATGAAGTTTTAGTTTTTTTCATTGGTCTTTCCCCTTCGGCAAAGAAGTTTGGAACATTGACATGTGATCCAGGAACTTCAGAGTTACGAGGTGAATCATTGTGAGATTGATTAGAAAATTCTTCGGTCTCAAAAGTCTCTAAGTCATCAGATAAATCAATAGTCCTATTCTTATTAGAGCTTGGTCCCCATCCACTGACACCCGTAGAAGCAGCCTGTTAAGTGGAATTTATGTCCACTTAGAATGATCTATAAAGGCTTGAATTAATATTTTGTACTCGAGTTATTTGTGTATTTGATGTGTTTTTGTAGTATTTTTACATTTCAGGCATATATAAAAGAATTAGGAGATTTAGCATTATTTTGGTGCTAAATTGGTGTTAGGATGGTGTTCAGGAAGATTGCTCGAGAATTGCCAACTCAAACCAGCCAAGAAAATAAGAAAATAAAGATTTTCCAGAAGGTCAGCGCGCCCACGCTGTGAAAGCGCGCGCCCGCACCGAAGATGCAGAATTGCAGTGCGCCCGCGCTGATGAAGCGCGCACCCACGCCAGGTCGGGATGAAAGAATCCTGATTCTCTTATAATTCTAATTTCTGGGCTTCTAATCTGCATGGCCTGCTATATAATGACAACTTAAGGTCGTTTTTCAAAAAGGAGACATAACAGAGCTTAAGGAGAGATCGACGAGAAGACCTATAGCACAATTCAACGAAGGCGAAGAAAACCTAGTTTATTCTTGTGATTCTTTGTTATAAGTTGTAATCTTAGATGCTCGTTTCTTGTTTGTTGAACCTATACTCTTGTTACGTACTTGGTTCATTATTTATTCAATATAAAGACTATGTTTATTATACCATGCTTTCATCAGAACCCACGTTGATGATGAGTCCGATTATGGGCTAATCGTTATCGTGGGGTTCTAACGGATTTACTTATGGATTTCTTTAGTTAATATTGTTTCGATACCTTAATGTGTGGTGATTGTATGATAACCTAGTATTGGTTGTGCTTATTCGTCTTATGAGCGTCGCAAACTTATAAGATAGCGTGTTAATCTCTAATGAAGCGACAGTGAATTTATGGGTTTAGAACTTGCCATGCTAGCATAGGTTCATGAATTTGTTATGCATGATTCATAGGTAATTTTAATCATCTTACTTGCCCTATGTAATCAGGATAGATAACTTGTGCATTAAACCGTTATGTTGTCAAATTCTATAGACATATAGGGTCTCAATATAATTGGTATCTATTCAGCTTCTATCTCTTTTGTGGATGTTTGGTAGTAGGATATTCGTACAACGAAAGTTGGCATTTACTAGTTTCATGTTATCTGATTAGTATCATCACCATTGCATGCTAAGGTTGAGAACAAAAAGGCTATTGAATGAAGTAGTAATGAAGTTAGAATCCCATGTTTGTGTCATATAGTAATCAATCCCTTTTAATCTCTTAGTTAATGTTCTTTAGTATAATCTCTTAGTTAATCGTAGTTATAAACAATCTAAATTTGTTAATCGTCTTAGCATTGAATAATAATCATACCATTGTTGCATAAGTGCATTGATTGAAATTAACCTAAACCGGTCTCTGTAGGAATGAACTATAAATAATTCTATATTACTTACGATAGCGTATAGTTGCGTGAATATTAGCGCGTGTTTTCGTTTGGCGCCGCTTCCAGGGACTCGGTGTTAATTTTTAGTTTATGTGTTTGTCATCAATGGTCGTTAAAGTTCATTGACTCGGACATTGTTAATTATTTTCTTGTTGTGTTTCAGGTACTCTAGCGAGCGTGTATGCATACGCGTTCTTGGTCTCGTAAGAGAACACTGGATCAAGATGAGGAAGAAGTTGTAGTAGTTAAGGAAGTTTTTGAAGAAGTTCTTGTCGAGGAGAGATTTGAAGAAGAAGCTCTTATTGCAATGGGAGAACCAGAAGCGAATACGAAGGCTTTGATGGATTACTCTCAACCGAAGATTAATGATATTCAGTCTAGCATTGTCTGACCAGCCATCTTGGATAACATCTTTGAGATCAAGTCAAGCACGATTCAGATGATACATAACTCAGCTCAGTTTGGGGGTTCTCTGACAGAAGACCCCAACATGCATATCAGAGATTTCATCGAGATGTGCGACACTTTCAAGTTCAATGGAGTTTCTGAAGATGCTATTAAGTAGAGGATTTTCCCATTCTCTCTGTGGGATAAAGCTAAGTGCTGGTTACATTCTCTACCACCAGGGTCTATCACCAAATGAGAGGATCTTTCTCAAAATTTCCTAACTAAATTCTTTCCTATTACGAAGACTGCAGCAATCAGAAATGCCCTTACTTAATTTTCTCAGCAATTTGGAGAATCTTAATGTGAGGCTTGGGATCGCTACAAAGAGATGCTTAGAAAGTGTCCCCACCATGGGATGCCTGACTGGATGATCATTAATTGCTTTTATAATGGATTGGGTGCTACTTCTAGACCCATGCTTGATGCAGCATCAGGAGGAGCCTTATGAGCTAAAAGCTATGATGAAGCTTATGAATTGATTGAGTTGATGGCTGCCAATGAATACCAGAACCCAACTCAGAGACTATCTCAGGGCAAGGTAGCAGGCATTCTGGAGGTAGATGCAACTACTGCTATAGCTGCTCAGCTTAAGGCTTTGACGATGAAGGTAGATTCTTTGACTAATTATGGAGTTAATCAGATCACTAATGTCTGTGAGCTTTGTGCTGGTGCCCATGAGACAAAGCAGTGTGCTATTTCTAGTGAATCAACTCAGTTCGTGAGTAACTTTCAGAGGTCGCAGCAACCAATTTCAGCCACCTATCATCCAAACAACCGCAATCATCCTAACTTCAGCTGGAGCAATACTCAGATTGCGGTACAGCATCCTTTTCAACAGTATGCAGCAAAACAATACAACCCTCCTGGTTTTCAGCAACTGCAATATGCACCTAGACAAAAACTCCAGCTGCAACAGTCTATTGAAAAATCTGAATTGGAGGACTTGAGGCTCATGTGCAAGAGCCAAGCGGTTTCTATCAAGACCTTGAAGAATCAAATTGGGCAAATTGCCAACGCTTTGCTAAATCGTCAAACTGGTACACTCCCTAGTGACACTGAAGTTCTAGGAAAGAGGGAAGCTAATGAGCAGGTTAAGGCAATTACATTGAGATCTGGAAAGGTTGCAAATCCTGAAAAATCTCAAGTTTCGGAAGATGAAGCTTTGGCTGAAGAAGAAGTACAGAAGAAAGCAGAAGTGGAACCAAGGAAGACTACTGTGGAACACACTCCTCCTGAGGGTAATACAGGGGAGAAACAGATCTATCCTCCACCTCATTTTCCTAAGCGGCTATAGAAGAAAATGCTGGATAAGCAGTTTGAAAAGTTTCTGGAGGTGTTCAAGAAACTTCATATCAATATACCTTTCGCTGAAGCTCTTGAACAGATGCCTAGTTATATGAAGTTTATGAAAGGTATTCTCTCTCGGAAATTGAAGTTTGATGACTTAGAGACAGTTGCTCTCATGGAGGAATGCAGTGCTGTGCTGCAACAGAAGTTGCCCCCGAAGCTTAAAGATCCTGGAAGCTTCACTATTCCTTGTACCATTAGAAAAGTGTTATTTGACAAATGTTTATGTGACTTGGGAGCTAGCATCATTATGATGCCCTTGTCAATCTTCAAGAAGTTGGACTTACCTGATCCAAAGCCTACTTATATGACTTTGCAGTTGGCCGATCGTTCTATTAAACAGACTCTAGATACACCTCTCAACAAGGTGTGTCTATTAAAAAGAGCATTCACCCAAATGCATCCTGTATAGAGTCTGCACAGCCTGCACTTGATAAAATCCAAGTGTATGGTAATAGAAATAAAGATGGCACACACGGTGAGAGCACATCTTTTGAAGCTCCTTCATCCATTCAGGGGAGCTGTCAACACTCACTATTGAGCAACAACTTCTAATCTCACAAATTTCTTCTCCACCTAAAGCATTTGAATCTAACTCTCAAGTGCAAACTAACTCAAGTGACTTGGTTCAAGCAACCTTGTTCACCACCCAGAAACTACATTCAGATGGTGAGAAGCTTCTAGCTGGGGTAGACCTTGATGGCACCATCAAAACCATGGGGGATTCATCAGTTTTTACTGAAGACCCCATGGATGTCACAAATGCACCTTCATATGCAAATCAGCCTTCACAGGCTGTTAGGTTTGAGGGTAGTTGTTGAGTGGCATTTATGACACTTTATAATGCTCCGTAAAGCTTTGAATTGATGTTTTGTACTCGAGTTGTTAGTGTTTTTAACGTTTTTTGTAGTGTTTTTGCATTTCAGGCATTTATCAGGAATACAGGTGAATTGGCATGGTTTTGATGCTAATTTGGTGTTAGGATGATGTCTAAAATAAAAGCTCGTGAAAAGACCGACTCAATTCAGCAAGAAAAGAAGAAGTCAACAATTTTTCCCGAGAGACGGCGCGCTCGCGCTGAAGAAGCGCGCGGCCGCGCTAGGTCGGGAATTAAAATCTTGTTTCTCATGGAATTTTGATCCGTTGGACTTCTACTCTGCATGGGCTGCTATATATACATAACTTATGTTTGTTTTTCATAAGAAGACGTACCAAAGCTTAAGGAGAAGGAGCAAGCAGACCGTAGAGCACAATTCAACCAAGGCGAAGAAGATCTAGTTTATTCTTATGATTCTTTATTTTAAGTTGTAACTTTGGATGCTAGTTTTCTTATTCGTAAACCTTTACTCTTGTTTCGTACTTGGTTTTATTTAAGTATAAAGACTACGTTTATTATACCAAGCTTTAATCAGAACCCACATTGATGATGAGTCCGATTATGGGCTATCGTTATCGTGGGGTTCTAACAGATTTACTTTTGGATTTCTTTAGTTAATCTTGTTTCGATACCTTAGTGTGTGGTGATTGTATGATAACCTAGTATTGGTTGTGCTTATTCGTCTTATGAACGTCGTGAACTTATAAGATAGTGTGTTAAACTTTAATGAAGCGAAAGTGAATTTAAGGGTTTAGAACTTGCCATGCTAGCATAGGTTCATGTATGTGATATACATGATTCATAGGTAATTTTAACCATCTTACTTGTCCTATATAATTACGATAGATAACTTGTGTGTTAAACCATTATGTTGTCAAATTCTATAGACATATAGTGTCTCAATATAATTAGTGTCTATTTAGCTTTTATCTCTTTTGTGGATGCTTGGTAGTAGGGTATTCGTACAACGAAAGTTGGCGTTTATCAGTTTCGTGTTATCTGATTAGTGTATCACCATTACATGCTAAGGTTAAGAACGAAAAGGCTATTGAATGAAGTATTTAATGAAGTTAGAATCCCATGTTTATGTCATATATTATTCAACTCTCTTTAATATCTTAGTTTATGTTCTTTAATATAATCTCTTAGCTAATCTTAGTATAAATAACCTCAATTTGTTATTCGTCTTCGCATTGGATAATAATCATACTAGTGTTGCATAAATACAGTGATTGAAATTAACCTAAACCTGTCCCTGTGGGAATGAACTAGAATTTATTCTATATTACTTGCGATCGTGTATACTTGCGTGAATATTAGCGCATAATTTAGCCCTAACAAGTTTTTGGCGCCGCTGCTGGGGATATCGGTGTTAATTTTTAGTTTAT
Source organism: Apium graveolens (assembly GCF_009905375.1). Taxonomy (NCBI): domain Eukaryota; kingdom Viridiplantae; phylum Streptophyta; class Magnoliopsida; order Apiales; family Apiaceae; genus Apium; species Apium graveolens. Next base: position 129,968,722 of record NC_133651.1, read on the forward strand.
GTATTTATCATCATTGGTCATTAAACTTCAGTGACTCGAACATTGTTACTTACTTAATTCCTTGTCGTGTTCCAGGTACTCTAGTGAGCGTGTATGCATACGCGTTCTCGGTCTCGTAAGAGGACACTGGATCAAGCTGAGGAAAAAGTGGTAGTCGAGGAGAAAGTTGAAGAAGAGATCTTAGTTGAGAAAGAAAAAGAAGTTCTTATTGTAATAGGAGAACCCGTAGCGAATCCAAAGGCTTTGATGGAATACTCTCAACCGAAGATCAATGATATTCAGTCTAGCATTGTTCGACCAGCCATCGCGGCTAATACCTTTGAGATCAAGTCGAGCACAACTCAGATAATACAGAACTCAGTTCAGTTTGGGGGTTCTCCGACAGAAGACCCCAACATGCACATCAGAGATTTCATCGAGATCTGTGACACTTTAAAGTTCAATGGAGTTTCTGAAAATGCTATTAAGTTGAGGCTTTTCCCATTCTCTCTGCGAGATAAAGCTAAGTGTTGGTTACATTCTCTACTACCGGGGTCTATCACCAAATGGGAGGATCTTGCTCAAAAGTTCTTAACTAAATTCTTTCCTATGGCGAAGATTGCTGTAATCAGAAACACACTTACTCAATTTGCTCAACAATCTGGAAAATCTTTATGTGAGGCTTGGGATCGATATAAGGAGATGTTTAGGAAGTGTCCTCATCATGGGATGCCTGAATGGATGACCATTAACTATTTCTATAATGGTTTGGGTGCTACTTCTAGACCCATGCCTGATGGCTTCTAATGAATACCAGAATCCTACTCAGAGACTAACTCAGGGCAAGGTAGCAGGAATTCTGGAGTTGGATGCAACTACTGCTATAGCTGCTCAAATTAAGGTTTTAACGATGAATGTGGATTCTCTGTCTAACTATGGAGTTAATCAGATCACTAGTGTCTGTGAGCTTTGTGCTGGTGCCCATGAGACTGATCAGTGTGCCATTTCTAGTGAAAACTCAGTCCGTGAGCAACTTTCAGAGGTTGCAGCAACCTGTACCAGCCATCTATCATCCTAACAACCACAATCATACTAACTTTAGATGGAACAACACTCAGAATGCGGTTCAGCAGCCTTATCAGCAGTATTCAGCAAAACACTACAACCCCCCTGGTCTTCAGCAACCGCAATAAGCACCAAGGCAACAACTCCAGCTACAATAGTCTAATGAAAAATCTGAATTGGAGGAGTCGAGGCTCATGTGCAAGAGCCAAGCGGTTCCTATCAAGACCTTGGAAAATAAAATTGGATAAATTGTCAATGCCTTGTTAAATCGTCAACCTGGTACACTCCCAAGTGACACTGAAGTGCCAGGAAAGAGGGAAGCTAAGGAGCAGGTAAAGGCAATTACATTAAGGTCTGGGAAGGTTACAAATCCCGAACACTCTCAAGTTTCAGATGAAGAAGCTGTAGTTGAGAAAGAAGTGCAGAAGGAAGCTGAAGTGGAAATAAGGAAGACTACTATTGAACACACTCCTCCTGAGGGTAATACAGGGGAGAAACAGATGTATCCTCCACCTCCCTTCCCTAAGAGGCTGCAGAAGAAAAAGATGGATAAGCAGTTTGAGAAGTTTCTGGAGGTGTTCAAGAAACTTCATATCAACATACCTTTCGCTGAAGGTCTTGAACAGATGCCTATTTATGTGAAGTTTATGAAAGGTATACTTTCTCAGAAAATGAAGCTGGATGACTTAGAGACAGTTGCTCTCACGGAGGAATGCAGTGCGGTGCTGCAACAGAATTTGCCTCCGAAGCTTAAAGATCCCGGAAGCTTCACTATTCCTTGCACCATTGGAAAAGTGTTGTTTGAAAAATGCTTATGTGACTTGGGAGCTAACATCAATCTTATGCCTTTGTCAATCTTCAAGAAGTTGGACTTACCTGATCCAAAGCCTACTTATATGACTTTGCAGTTGGCCGATCGATCTATTACATATCCACAAGGCATTATGGAGGATGTCTTGGTCAAGGTGGATAAACTCATTGTTCTTGCTCATTTTGTAATTCTTGATTTCGAGGAGGATAAGAAGATCCCCATAATCTTGGGAAGAACATTCTTGGCTACTGGCTGAAGCTTGATTTATGTGTAGAAGGGTGAGCTTACTATGCGAGTGCTGGATCAGGATGTAACGTTCAATGTTTTTAATGCCATGAGATTCCCGACTGAAAATGGGGAGTGCTTAAAAGTGGAGTTGGTCGATTCTGTGGTTACTTCAGAACTTGATCAAATTCTAAGGTCTGATGCCTTAGAGAAGGCCTTGTTGGGGAATTCAGATAGTGAAGATGATGAAGGTGATGAACAGTTGCAATATTTGAATGCTTCTTCTTGGAAGCAAAGGCTGGATATGCCTTTTGAATCTCTTGGATTGGAAGATTTAAACAAATCTCCAAAGCACCTCAAGCCATTTATTGAGGAAGCTCCTACACTTGAGCTTAAACCTTCCTCCACCAATTTCTGTTAAGGGAGTTCACAGCTTTCTTGGTCATGCGGGTTTCTATAGGCAGTTCATCAAGGACTTCTCTAAAATCTCTAAACCCTTGTGCAATCTTGTAGAAAAAGATGTCCCTTTCAAGTTTAATGATGAGTGCCTTGCTATTTTTGAGATCCTAAAGAAGAATTTAATCATGGCACCTATCATAACTGCACCTGATTGGAATGAGCCTTTTGAGATGCTGTGCGATGCAAGTGATTATGCAGTAAGAGCAGTTCTTGGGCAGAGAAAGAACAACATATTTCATGTGCTCTACTATGCTAGTAAGACCCTTAATGGTGCTCAACTGAACTATACTACTACTGAGAAAGAGCTCTTAGTCATTGTCTATGGTTTTGAGAAGTTTCGATCTTATTTGCTTGGGACGAAGGTGACAGTTTTCACTGATCACGCTGCTATTCGCTATCTTGTCTCGAAGAAGGACTCGAAGCCTAGACTGATTTGATGGGTTCTTTTACTTTAAGAATTTGAGTTAGAGATCAAGGACATGAAAGGTACTGAGAATCAAGTCACTGATCATCTCTCTCGTTTGGAAGATCCAAGTGCAACTTTACAGGATAAGACATTGACAAATGAGTCTTTTCCCGATGAGCAGTTGTTTGGAGTGAAAGAAGAAGAACCGTGGTTTACATACATTATGAACTACCTTGTGAGTAATATTTTGCCTCCAGACTTGTCTTCTGCTCAAAGGAAGAAGTTTCTTCATGAGGTGAAGTGGTACATGTGGGATGAGCCATTCTTGTTTCGGCAAGGAGCTGACCAAATCATCAGGAGATGTATTCCGTACAGTGAAATGGGGGGGTGATCTTGCGAGACTGTCATTCGACTGTTTATGGAGGCCACTATAGTGGAGAAAAGACAGCAACTCGTATCCTTCAAGCGGGATTCTTTTAGCCTACATTGTTTAAAGATGCGCATCAGTTTGTTTTGAAGTGTGATCGATGCCAGCGAGTTGGTAATATGTCCAAGAGGGATGAGATGCCTCTTAATGTGCTTCTCGAGGTTGATGTCTTCGATGTTTGGGGAATTGACTTCATGGGGCCATTTGTCTCATTTGTAATAATCAGTATATCTTGTTGGCGGTTTATTATGTCTCAAAATGGGTTGAAGTCAAGGCTTTTCCGATAAATGATGCGAAGGTAGTGCTTAATTTTCTTCATAAGCAGATATTCACAAGATTTGGGACTCCAAGAGTCATAATCAGTGATGAGGGATCACATTTCTATAATCTCAAGTTTACTGCTATGATGCAGCGATATAATGTGAATCATCGCATTGCTACAGCCTACCATCCTCAGACTAAGGGTCAAGCTGAGGTGTCTAATAGAGAGATCAAGAGGATTCTAGAGAAAGTGGTGTGTCAATCAATGACGGATTGGTGTTTGAAGCTTGATGAAGCTATTTGGGCGTATCGAACAACATATAAGACTACGTTAGGTATGTCACCATTTTAGTTAGTTTATGGTAAGGGGTGTCATTTGCCTATGGAGCTCGAGCACAAAGCGTATTGGGCTTTGAAGAAGTTAAACCTTGATTTGGATGTAGCTGGTAAGAAGATGATTCTTCAATTGAATGAACTCGATGAGTTTCTGCTTCAAGCGTATGAGAACAACAAAATGTATAAGGAGAAAGTTAAGAGGTGGCACGATAGGGGTCTTGTGCTCAAATCATTTGTGCTGGGGCAACAAGTTCTTTTGTTCAACTCTAGTCTTCATCTTTTTCCTGGAAAGTTGAAGTCGAGGTGGTCAGGGCCGTTTATTATCAAAACTTTGTTTTCACATGGAGCGGTGGAGATTTTTGAGAATGATCCAGGCCAAGCATTCAAGGTGAATGGAGGTTGAAGCATTACTATGGGGATACGACAAACTGTGAGGTGGTTAGTGCCATTTTATTATCTACTTGATCTCGAGTTTCTATGTCAAGCTAACGATGCAAATCAAGCGCTTCTTGAGAGGCAACCCAAGTTTGTTGTACATTAGTATATAGAGGAAGAAGAAAACAAGGAGAAAAACACAAAAAAATCAGAAAAGAAAATTTTTCAGTGTGAACTACAGAAGCACGGCGTGCCCGCACTGCCTGGCGGGGCGGTCGCGCTGGATTGATAGAAGCACGGCGCGCCCGCGCTGGCCCCTAAAGCCGAAAAAAATCAGAAAAATCGAAAATCAAAAACAAAAACAGCTTGCAACCGAATTTTCCTCCTCCACTTCCCATATTTCCCTCTCCAAATAAATTTCAATTAACCCCATTACTACCATTATTCCCATAATCAATTCCCACTTCTTTTCCATAACTAATTCTCTCTCAATTTCCTATATATATACATACTTATACACAAACTTCTCCATCACTTCTCAAATTCTCAAACACATAAATCTCTCTTATACACTTCTATTCTCTCAAAATTATTCACTTTCAATGGCACCCAAGAGACAACGAACCCAAGTTAGCAGCAACACTACCGATTCTTCTAGTGTTGGTGGTGTGCAACCAAGGTTTTCAACTCCAGAGGTTGAGGCGGAGTATGTGAGGCTGCTTTCGAAGCCCATAGCCAATGAGCGAGGTTTTCTGCCATCAGGGAGGGATGGTAAGTTGTTGGTGATGATTGTGGAGATGAAGTGGATTATTATTTGTGAGGTACCAGTTGTGGTGCCTATGAGTGTGGTTCGCGAGTTTTACGCGAATGCAAAAGTGGAAAAGAACGGTTTTACTGTGGTGAGGGGGTTGACTGTGGATTACAGTGCATAGGCCATTCATCGGGTGATAAGTTAGCCCGAGAGAAAGCCGGAGCAGGAGGATTGGAATGCGAAGACTGGTGAGGATTTTAACTTGGATTTGATCGTTGCTACTTTGTGTGTGCCAGAGACACATTGGAAGTTCAAGAAGGGCACAAACGTGTATGCTACTTTCCCAGCTTCATGCATGAACAGGTATGCCCGTGCATGGAACTCGTTTATTTGAGCTAACATTATACCTTAATCCCATGTGCATGATGTTACGGTGGACCGGGCATAGCTGTTGTGGGGTATTCTGCAGGGTGATTATGTGGACTTGGGGTCCCTTATATTTCAGGGGATTTTGAGGTTCTTGCGAGGGAGCACTATGGGGGCTATTCCCTATGCTTCCATTGTGACGAAGCTATGTGTGGTGGTTGGAATTCATTGGCCCGCACACGAGCAACTTCAGCTTCCTAGTGCCTCGATTGTTAGTTTGACGATAGCAGTTATGTAGGAGTGGGGAGGAGGTAAGCCTGATCCGAAGGGGTTTGGTTATTCTTATGACCACTTGTCGGGTGACCGCCCATCTGATCAGATGTATGCTGGTGGTACAACCCAGGCGAGTAGAGCAGCTTGGAGAGCTCAGCTGGTCGCCTATATTCGATGAGGATTCTGTGTACCCGCCGCCTGACACTCCTGACACTCCACCCGTTGAGGGTGATGACCATGATTCCAAGTAGGTATGCTTGATTCCTTACTATTACCTTCACTGAGGACAATGAATATTTTAAGTTTGGGGGTAGTAGTTAAGGAGTATATGTTATGTGTGAGTCGTATATAGTTTGCATATTCATGATAGTTTAGTTCATATAGTTGCATATTTTCCATGTAGTAGTTTTTTTATTTTGCATGATAGTCTGTTGCCATACAGTTCATGCATTTGCATTATAACATGATCCCTTATTTTACTTTTCCAACTGATTTGTGATATTGATGCTAGTGTGGTGATGTCGTATTTAGGAATGTTAAGTCTTATCAAGTTAATTTGCATGCTAGAAGCAATAAATTTGACTAAGTCTCATAGGTTGCTTGAGTGCTAGATCATGATCATGTTTTGTTTGTTTGTCGAGGTTTAATCATATATTTATATTTAGAATTTAGGATATTCTCTTAATGATAAAATAACATGGATATTTAAAAATTGGAGAAAAACATTGGATTTCATTGCTAGTTGTTGTGGCTAGGTGTCAAATGGCTAGTAGCCGACTCATTTTACATGAGTAGTCTAGGGTTGAACAAGATGGAGCTAAACACACTCGTTCAGAAATTGTTAAAAAAAAAGGAAAAAAAAGAAGAAAAAAGAAGAAAAAAGAAAAGAAAAAAGAAAAAAAATGTGTTATGCATAATTGATCACGAGTGGGCTCTTTAATACTCGAGTTATTAAGTTCTTAGGGGACTTTGTGCCTAGTGACCTAAGGCTTTTATAGTCTGGGATCCACTAACCTAACGCTCGCTACATGGGTATTATTGTATAAGTCTTTTGTGGACTTCACTCATTGCACCGTCAAATAAGCATATTTGTTTTATTTGTGTGTTATAAATAAAAGCATGAATCCATGTATAACTCCAATATAAGAATTGAAGTATTATAAGTCATTTTGAGTTTAGCTTTTTATTCTATTTATAACCTTGTGATTTCCTTGGTGAGTAGTGAGTCATGATTATTGATCTAGTGGTGATAGTATGTCTGTTAAGCAATTGCACACACACACGCTTCTGGTTTGTGAATTGATTTATGAGATTTAATTGAACTTGTGTGAATAACTGTATTTGTGGAGATGTTGCTTGTTGGTTGGTTAAGTTATTCTATGGGGATTGTTGCATTCATATAGTTTGCATTCATGCATTTTTATTTCTTGTTCTTTGAGTCTATTTATGCTTGAGGACAAGCATCGGTTCAAGTTTGGGGGTGTGTTAAGTGGCATTTATGTCCACTTAGAATGCTCTATAAAGGCTTGAATTAATGTTTTGTACTTGAGTTATTTGTGTATTTGATGTGTTTTTGCATTTCAGGCTGTTAGGTCACACAACACTGTAGAAGGGGGTTGAATATAGTGTTTATACAATCAAATCGATTTAACACAAGTATGTAACAAAGATCAAGTATATTGAATAAACTCTGTTACAATAAGAACTGTTCTTCTCTCTCAGTGATGAACACATATCACTAAGAGCTGCTAGGTTACAATGTATAATGTTCTCGATAATGATAACACATATGTGTAAACCCAAAGTCTGTGTTTATATAGTACAAAGTTACAAGATAACTTCTAATTGATATGGAATATAATTCTGTCTCCTAAAATATATCAATCAGATATCTTCTACAAGTCTTCCAGTCTTCTAACTCTTTTCATGCATATCTTCTTTTGTTTAAGTCTCGATCTTCTACTGTAAATCAGCTTCCTTCCTTATATGAAAGTCTTCCCGCACTTAAGTTCTGATATGACCTTAAGTTTTGATATTAAGTTCTGACTTCCAGTAAGTCTTGATATGTCCTGTTTGTTAAGATCTGAAAACTAAACATGAATCATATTAGACATGACATCTCAAATATATCTAACAATCTCCCCCAACTTGTAAATTATGCAAAATATACAAGTTAATAGATTTGATGATGTCAAAAACATTTAAGTACAATTGCAAATAAGAGTTTAACTAGATAACTAACTATAACTTACAGTCCTTGTAGTTTTTACCAATCTCACTGAGTCAATCTGAATTATAATGATTCTTGACAAAGCTTGATATCAGCTTTTCTTCTTTAATCCTCAGGACTTGAGATATTGTAGTCTTGACTTACTTCATCTTTTCATTTTGACTTCCAATCTGATAGATTGCAATCCTTAAAGCAGAGATATGGTTTCTTTCTAAACCACCATTCAGTCTTATTACCCTAGGTTGAGAAAAATCTTCATTGTAGCATAAACATTTCTCATTCAGTAACACTTCAAGCTTAGCAGAATCCTTCTTTATTGGAGTTTCACTTCCATCATCTTTAACAATACTAGGAATGAATTCTGTAATTCTTGAACCAGAAATTCTTGCTTTATCTCTGATGGTCTTCAATATGAAGTTTGACCATCTCCTGGTAATATCAGACTTTACCTCTAAAAGGTAATGAAAGAATTGAAGTTCTTTCAGTGATTTGTTTAGCACATCTGATTTTGACATCTGATATGTCCTTCCATCTTCAAGAAATAGAATCAGATTTTCCTTGACATTGTGCTTGTCATGAGCATCCAGTACCACTTGAACAGAGATAACCTTATTAAGGTGTTTCTGTGTAATATCTTCAAGAGGTTTGTCAGTTAATAGAAATGGATATATAGTAGCAACTTCAACTCCTGTCTTAATCTTTGCTTCATCAGAACCTAGTCCAGCCCTGTCTCTTGGTTCTCTAGCATTTAACCCAATAGTCATGAAAGTAGACAAAAATTGGCTTTTTTTTGGATCTGATGGTTTGACATTTTTCCATAGAAGTTTCTTTTTATCAGCTACTTCCATTTTGTCTAAATCAACTTGAGCACTGTCAGAGGTTGACTTGATGACTTTATCAAAACTTGCTGTTTCTTTTGTAGATTGCACTTCTTCACTCTGAACAACTTGAGCCTTGTCAGAGGTTGTCTTGAATTCTTCAGAAATCTTCTTTCTTTTCAGAGTTTGAACATCTTTATCTTCAGCAAGAATATCATCAGTAACTTGAACCATTTTGCACATTGGCTTTATCAGAATTTGAGGAATTTTCATCTCCATTGGCTTGATTGGTTCATCAACTTTTCCTTTCCCTTTGTCTTTGGGATCAATCTCAGATTGTGATCTTGTCTTGGGCTTTGATGCCTCAGTTTGTGACTTATCCTTGATCACAATGCCTTTTACCTTAGACCTTGGAGGTTTCTTTGTAATAGAAGCTTTTGGCTTTAGATTTTTCTTTTCAGCTTTAAATCTAGCTTCTTCCTCCTTGAGATTTTCTAAATCCATTCCTGGATTATGCTTCAAAAATAATCTTCTAGCAATTTCCTCATCAAGTGTCTGAATCTTGGGATCCTTGTAGTAGACTGTTGTGTGCTTCCCCTTGAGCTTCAGAGTTTGCATGAACTTTTGAGAATCTTGACTTCCACCTTGTATCAAAACATCAGGCTTTGTCAGACTTTGCTCATCAGAACTTGATATCAGATTTTGAGTTTAGTACTTGCTATCAGATTTTGAGTTTGAGCAGCTTCAGAACTTGTCTTCTTTTGAGTAGAAGATTTGCTTGCATCAGTAATTAGTTTCCTTGAAAAAACCTTGCTACTCTGCTCTTTTCTTTGAACTTGACCTCTACCCTTGCTAGGGTTTCCCTGGTCATCAGCTTCATCATCTTTCTTTTTTAGTATTTGATCATTAGAGCATTTGGACTTAACTATCTTCTCCCCCTTTTTGGCATCATCTGATAGTAGGAGTGAGAGAAGAAGTTTAACTGAAGATTGGATTTCATCCAATTGAGCCTGTTGAGAAGCTTGATTAGCCAGGACCTCAGAGATTTGGGCCTGTTGCTTCTCTTGAGTTTCCTCAATTGCTTCTACCTTTTCAGAAATAGGTCTGATAAACCTCTTTTTGTCAAGCTTGGTCTCCATATACAGCTTTTTAGCCTTTTCTAGAAGTTTGTCAACCTTTTCTTGAGTAGCATAGTGTATACCTTGAAGAGTTTTGGTAGACAGAGCTGTGACTTTGTGTTGTGTCTTGAAATCAGCATTAGTAAGCAACTCATCAGCTTTACCAAAATGGTTTGTCAGTACTTTGGAGCTTGGAATGAAATCAGTGTCATTCCACTTCTTGGTCCACTCCACACCTCTGCGAGTATCTTCCCAAGGAATAGGAGCATCTTGCTCAACAAATTTCTCAATTAGTGCCTCCTTTCCTAGAATGGGAGCAGGAGTATCAACGGAAACACTGTCTTCTGAACTTGAGGAAGACTCATTATCTTCTGAAAGTACTAGAGTGTGTGAAGCAACTGGAGATTCTGGAACAATCTCATCTAAATTCTGAGCTTCAGAATTTATCTCCAGAATTGGTGTTGTTGGTGTAGATGGTATCTCAGCATCAGCATTTAAGATTGGAGAATGAGTTGGAGATGTCTGAGCTGCTGTAGGAGCTTCCAAATACAGAATAGTAGGAGATGCAGCATGTTGATGTCAATTTCAGGACTTAAGCCTGAATCTTTAACTGTAATATCTTCATGAAGAGGAGAGACTGGAGGTGTAACCACTGTATCATTAGCAGTGTCTTTGGCTTTAGCTGGAGGTGGCAGAGATTCAATCACAATTGGCTCTTTTGAGATCAGAGATTCCTGATCTCCTTCCTCAACTTCTTCAGCATCTTCTGATGGAGGCTTAGCGTTATACCTCTTTGCCCTCATTTTCTTCAATCTCCTTACCAATGAAGGAGTTTCTTTAGCAGCATCAGAACTTACAGTTCTCTTTCTTTTCAAGGAATCAGAGTCTTGAGCTGCAGTTTCTTTCTGAGAAGTAACATTCTCAGCTTCAACTGTCATAGGTTCTGATGCATAAGCCTATGCTTCCTTTTCACTATTAGATTCATCCCTGAGAATCATTTTCCTTATCTTTTGTGGAGGCAGAGGAACAGACTTTGTCTACTTAGGCCTGGAAGGTGAAGGTCTGATGGTATGTGTTGATGGTTGAGGTTGTGATGATTGTGTTGGTTTGAAGTATGTTTTGATAGTAGGTTGTGGTTGTGGTTGAGAAGTGGTTGGTCGTGCAGTGGTTGGAGGTTCTGATGGAGGTTGGGATGGTTGAACATCAGGATATAGAGCAGTGTATGTGGATGGGTCAGAGTTTACCAAAAACTGTTTGACAGATTGTGGAATTTGGAGGGATCTGAAAACAGTTTTCTTATTATCAGCAAATAATAAGTCAGTAAAAGCTCTCTTAGCAAGCTTAAATGGTTCAATTAACTTGCTAATTGGGGTGCATCAGAACAATAAGAACTATAAATAAGCTGACGGAATCTAGCAAAATATATAGTGTATCTTCTGTCATCCTATCCCCAATAAAGCCTAAAACAACATTTGCATAATCAAAATAAGTTTCATTTATGAGAGCATACCCGATTTGTTGACTAGGAATTGGGATTGCATCAAAATTGGAGCACTTGTTTGCAAAAGTCCTGGTGATGCAGTCGAAGAAGAAACTCCATTCCCTCCTTATGTGAAGTCTCTTCAACTGTCCCAGCTTCGCCAGAGTCTTCTCATAGCCCAGATTGGCCATTAGCCGTTGAAGAACTGGCTCTTCAACTGTTGAATATGTGCAGTTTTCTAGCAGATGGGGTGCTTGTCGAACTGTGGCCAAAGTCACCACATGGGCATCCTCCCCTATAGTAAAGACAATACTTGGGGACCCATTGGCACCACCATCATCATACACGCCTGACCTCCAGAACTCCAGCACTTGAGTTCCTGAGAATGTGTCTGGATGGGTCAGTGCATAACCTATCTCAGAGTTAGCGAGAAAATCCTGAACGAAATGAAGATCTGATGGGGCTTCACTCTTGCTAAGAATAGCCAAGTAATTGTTGGGGACAAAATTCGCTCCATTGAAAATAATATCTTTTGGTGCCATTTCTGTAAGAAATAAGTGAGAAAATATATTGTGCACAAGGTGTTTGATAAAAGTCCTGTATGAAAAAGCTTCAGAGAATATTAGAGAGAGAGAGAGAATAAGAGAGATTAAGAATAGAAAAGTAGGTAAAAGATTAGAAAATCTCTTAACTCCCATATATATACTCTCTCCACTGAACAGTCCTTTTTAGAAGTAAAACTGACACTTGTACACCTGTCAGCCAGTAAATAGTTAAAGCAGAGTTAGTGGGTACGAGAAATAAGTAATAATTACTGTGCACATGCAGTTTTTCAAGACAAACACGTTTACCACTAACCCAAATGATTATGACTGTTTTTATCTCACCTAATTATATTCTGATTAATTATGACCGTTTCGGTAATTACCACAAATAAGTCAAGTAAATAATAATGCCACGTAAGCATCAGAGTTTCCATCAGAATTTTGTATTAGAACTTGACTATTATCAGATTTTAATAGTCATTAGAACATGGCTTCTATACTCAAAAAGTGAATGTCTTTTTCTGTGATTCTTCATATAAATACTGACTTGTTTCTTCAAAGTTTAATCATCAGAACTTCCATCAGAACTTGTCCTCAGAATTTATGCAAATGACACTTAACTATTTGTCAAAAACAACTTAATCACCACAATAATTTTCATCATTCATATGGAGTGAGAGTGTGTGCATTAGCAAAATATCAGATAAAGATTAAAGTCTGATAAACTTCAGTACATCTTAGAAATAAGGCATAACTAAGAAAAATGCTTAAAATCTGTCATTAATAATGAAGTCTACTATAGGATAAATTTGTGCATGAGTCCACCTCAACTGTTTGTGCTCATTTTATACATCTTTTAGAATTCTTTTTCACAGTGGCTTCTCAGTGTAAATGAGTCACAACTGCTATTAGAATTTATGCTATTATTAGAGTATTTCTCCAGTAATCAGGGAATGTGAAAAGTCACCAAGAAAAATTTATTTGCTTTTCTAATTCATATAACTTAATACCAGCAATGCACTTGGGTCTTCCCTTCCACATATTTACTCTAGATCTCAAAGGAGTACATGACTTTAATTTTCTTTTCTTTTGATAAGTGAGGCTTATCAGCATTTAGTTTATCCTTAAGATTTACTGACATCAGAATTTGACAGATAAGAAGCAAGAATCTAGTTTGTGACTTATAAGATACACACAGTAAATTTGACTAAGCTCAAAATCATAATTTGCTTGTGTTAATGAATTTCCACATAAACAACTAATTCAAACATGGGATTTCTATTATGTTAAAGACTACTAGGTCAACATCTAGCACATGAATCCTCATTGGATTGAATAGTCACTGAACATTCAAATCACTATCAGAGTATATAGATCCACATCAGATAACAATCAGCATTTAATGTATTTCAATTTAAGTACAGATTACATGAAGATAAGATAATCTGTAAACACTGATCATAAAGTCTGATGCATGAGAACAAAAACTAAGCAGATTTAGAGAAAGAACCTGAAACCATTCCAAGTTCATTTACCAGTCTTGTAAAAGTAGCTTCACATACTGGTTTTGTGAAGTTATCTGCTAGTTGTTGATCTGTTGGAACAAAATGCAATTCCACTTTACCTTCCATCACATGTTCCCTTATGAAATAGTACCTAATGCAAATGTGCTTTATCATTGAGTGTTGAACTGGATTACCTGTCATAGCAATAGAACTTTGATTATCACAGTAAATAGGTATCTTAGAAAATTCTAACCCATAATCCAGCAACTGATTCTTCATCCAAAGAATCTGTGCACAACAACTTCCTGCAACAATATATTCTGCTTCTGTAGTTGATGTGGAAATTGATTTCTGTTTCTTACTAAACCAAGAAACCAATCTGTCTCCAAGAAATTGGAAGCTTCCACTAGTGCTTTTCCTGTCTATTTTGCATCCTGCAAAATCTGCATCTGAGTAACCTATTATCTTAAAATCTGATTCTCTAGGATACCACAATCCTAGATCAGCTGTACCCTTGAGGTACTTGAAAATTCTTTTCACAGCTATTAGATGAGGTTCTCTTGGATCAGCCTGAAATCTTGCACAAAGACAGGTAGCATACATGATATCAGGTCTACTAGCAGTTAAATAGAGTAATGAGCCAATCATACCTCTGTAGTTAGTAATATCTACGGATGAACCAGTATCTTAATCTAACTTGTTTGCAGTGGCCATGAGAGTGGATGTAGTTGAACAGTCTTGCATTCCAAATTTCTTGAGTAAATTTCTGGTGTACTTGGATTGACAGATAAAAGTACCTTCTTCATTTTTCTTGATTGAAGTCCCAGAAAATAACTAAGTTCTCCCATCATACTCATTTGATATCTTGACTGCATTAGCTTTGCAAACCTTTCATAGAGTTTGGCATTTGTAGAACCAAATATGATATCATCAACATATATCTGTACCAAAAGTAAGTCCTTTCCATGGTTGAGGTAGAACAATGTTTTATCAATTGTACCTCTGTGAAATCCACTTTCCAGAAGGAATTGAGCTAAAGTCTCATACCATGCTCTTGGAGCTTGCTTAAGGCCATAAAGTGCTTTGTCAAGCCTGTAGACATGATTTGGAAATTTTAAATCTACAAAGCCTGGAGGTTGTTCAACATATACATCTTCTTCCAATTCTCCATTGAGAAAAGCACTTTTCACATTCATTTGAAAGACTTTAAACTTTTTGTGAGTAGCATAAGCCAAACAGATTCTTATGTCTTCCAATTTAGCAACTGGTGCAAATGTTTCATCATAATCAATACCCTCCGGTTTAGAGTAACCCTTAGCAACCAGCCTTGCTTTGTTCCTTGTAATTATACCATCACTGTCAGTTTTATTTCTGAACACCCATTTTGTGCCAATAATGGATCTGTTCTTTGGTCTTGGCACTAGGGTCCAGACTTTATTTCTTTCAAATTCATTTAACTCTTCCTGCATTGCTTGCACCCAATCAGCATCTTAAAGAGCTTCTTCCACTTTCTTTGGTTCAGTCTGAGATAGAAAGGAATGATAGAGACATTCATTTGAGGTTTTAATCTTAAGAACAAAACACTTACATCCAAATACATGAAAGTATTTCAGATTTGGCTTCTTTTTCTTCAGCATCTCATATGGTATTTTTCCTTGCTTGTTTATGAGTGTTGCATTCTGTGTAAAATAAGCAGTCTATACAGCTTCATCCCAAAAGTAGGTTGGTAACTTTGCTTCGTCAAGCATAGTTCGTGCAGCTTCAATGAGAGTCCCGTTCTTTCTTTCTACAACTCCATTTTGCTGTGGAGTTCCAGGTGCAGAAAATTCCTGTTTGATTCCATGCTCTTTGCAAAACTCTTCCATGATTGAATTATTGAACTCAGTGCCATTATCACTTCTTATAATCTTAACAGAATCTTTGACCAATTTATCCAGCTGTCTGACATGATCAGTTAGAGTAGATGCAGTTTCATTCTTCTTGTGCAAGAAATACACCCAAGTGTACCTTGTGAACTCATCCACTATAACCATAACATATTTCTTCTTTGCAATAGACATGAAATTAATTGGACCAAATAGATCAACATGCAGTAGGTGATAAGGCTCAAGAATTGAAGATTCAGTTTTGCTCTTGAAAGAAGATTTTCTTTGTTTTGCCTTTTGACAAGAATCACAAATGCCATCAGAAGCAAATACTGATTTTGGCAGTCCTCTCACAAGATCTTTCTTTACAAGCTCATTTATGTTGATGAAATTTAAATGAGAGAGTCTTTTGTGCCAATTCCAGCTTTCTTCAATTGATGCTCTACTCAATAGACAGATTGCAGAACCATCATAACTTGATAAAATTTTGGCTTCATAAATGTTACCATGCCTGTAACCTTTCAGAACCACTTTGCATGTAGAATTGCTTGCAACTTCACAGTGTTCTTCAAGGAAATCCACATGATAACCTTTGTCACAGATTTGACTCACACTTAGCAGATTGTGTTTAAGTCCCGAGACAAGAGCTACTGTTTCAGTGATGACATTCCCAAGATTGATATTGCCACATCCCAGAGTTTTTCCCATGTTGCCATCTCTATAAGAAACTCCTAGGCTAGCTTTCTCCACAAAGTCTGATAGCAGGGCTTTATTTCTAGTCATATGTCCCGAACATCCACTGTCCAGGACTAGGATGTTTTTCCTGTTGCCCTGCAATCACAAAGACCACTAATGGTTAGTTTTAAGGACCCAGACTTGCTTGGATCCTTTGGCCTTTTTAAGTTTGTTAGCATTTGTAGCGGATTTAATTTCAGAGTTTATGCTAACTTGCTGTTTATCAGAGTTTATATCAGACTTTGCATCAGACTTTACACTAGAAGGAATTAAAGTAACTTTCTTCAAAGAAGGTTTTATTTGAAAATAATCATAGTACAAACTATGATATTCCTTACAAGTATAAATGAAATTCCATAAACTACCACAATAAAAACAAAGATTTTGTGGCTTAAACCTAACAGACTGACTCTTAACTCCTGAACTAGGAGGTAAAGAGTTTATATCTTTATTCTTCCTGCAAAAAGAAGCAAGATGGTTAGAGTTTCCGCAGTTATAACATTTCTTTCTAGGAGCATTAGGAACAGGCATATAATTATTGCTTTTGTTCACACCTTCCTTTCCATTCCTATTTTTCCTAGCTTCCTTTACCTTGTTGACACTTCTAATCTCTTTCAGCTTATGCTAAAGCTGCTTCTTTATCATTAAGCCTATATTGACTACAGCTGGTTTATCCTGTTTTAATTTGTAAGAAGTTGACTTATCTTTGACTTCTGTCACAGACTCTTTTATCTTTTTAGAATCATACTTTACAGTTTTTGCTACAAACTTAACAGGATTTACCTTTGGCTTAGCAGTCTGTTTAACAACAATTGGCTCAATATGTTCAGTTCCTTTTTCACTTTTATCATCTCCATAACCTAAGCCCTCTTTCCAGTTTCCACTACTTAATAAATTCTGAGTTGATCTACCAGAGTTAGTCCAAGTTCTGATAATCTCTCTTTCCTTTTCTAAGTCAGCTTTTAGAGATTCATTCAATTTTAACACTTCATCTCTAACATATAAGGCATCATCTTTTTCTTTCTTAGTTTGATGAAGGAAAACTAACTTTTTTCTAAATAATCATTTCTCTTTTTATAAGCAAGATTTTCAGATGTTAATCTTTCACATGTTAAAGTCTGATCTCTATAACTAGTAAACATGGTTTTAAGATATAATCTTAACTCAGTAATATCATAAGTATGAAAGGCATAAGTTGTTTGAGGTACCTTCAATTCAGCAGTTTCAGGACTGCTGTCAGCATTTGCCATCAAGGTATAATTCACCTCATGTTCAGAATCTGAAGTGTCTGTCCAGCTTTTCTTCTTTGTGACAAGTGCCTTGCCTTTGTCACTTTTTCCTTTCTTGCAGTCAGGAGATATGTGGCCTTTTTCACCACAGTTGTAGCATTTGACATTTGAGTTGTCTCCTCTGTCAGACTTTCCTTTACCTTCACACTTTCTGAACCCTTTCTTATCAGAACTTCCACTTTTCTTAGAAAACTTCTTGCCTTTTCTGAATTTCCTGTAGGCTATCTTTGTGATACCCTTTACCATAAGAGCACACAATTTCATCATCTCTTCATCAACATCCATCTCAGGTAAACTTTCAGTTTCTGAATCATCATCATCAGAATATGATTACTCTGAATCAGACTTCATGAGGAGAGCCTTTATTTTGCCCCTTTTTAAGGCAGCCATTTTAGGAGATTCCTCCTCAGCCTTAAGAGCAACTGTCCTTGACTTTCTTCCATACCTCTTGCTCCTTTGATCCATCTCAAGTTCATAAGTCTTGAGCATACCATAAATTTCATCAAGAGTAGTTTCAGTAAGGTTATAGTTGTCTCTTATGGTAGTAGACTTCAAATCCCAATTTTCAGGAAGAGCTAAAAGGAATTTTAGATTTGAATCTTGAAGATCATATTCCTTGTCCACCAGTGACAGATCATTCAAGAGTTTGACAAACCTGTCATATAAGTCAGTTAATGACTCATCAACTTTTGAGTCAAAGTGCTCATACTCTTGAGTGAGTATAGTCCTCCTGTTCTTCTTGATTACATCAGTTTCCTGGCATCTTGTCTCCAAAGCATCCCATATCTCCTTTACAGTTTTGCAATTAATTACCCTGTTTGACATGACATTATCAATGGCACTATGCAGCAAATGCCTTACCTTTGCATCCGTGGAAATAGATGAGATGTCTTCAGTTGTGTACTCACCTTTCTCCTTTGGTATGGTCTTTGCTGGTTGATCAGCAACTACATCAGAGAGCTTGGTAGGCTTATGTGGTCCTTCATTAATTCTGTCAAGGTATTCTGGATCGGTAGCTTCCAGAAATATATTCATCTTCACTTTCCATATGGGATACTTAAAAGGTTTCAGTATGAGAACCCTAATAGTCTCATATCGACTGTATGTTTGAGTCTTTTGAGTTTCTTCAGCTTTGGTGGGCTTGGTTGGAGTTTGTGCTTCTTCAGACATGATTGTTTGGATCTTTACTGTATGTGTGTTAACAGATATGCTCCGATACCAATTGTTAGGTCACACAACACTGTAGAAGGGGGTTGAATACAGTGTTTATACAATCAAATTGATTTAACACAAGTATGTAACAAAGATCAAGTATATTGAATAAACTCTGTTACAATAAGAACTGTTGTTCTCTCCCAGTGATGAACAAATATCACTAAGAGCTGCTAGGTTACAATGTATAATCTTCTCGATAATGATAACACATATAGTGTAAACCCAAAGTCTGTGTTTATATAGTACACAGTTACAAGATAACTTCTAATTGATATGGAATATAATTCTGTCTCCTAAAATATATCAATCAGATATCTTCTACAAGTCTTCCAGTCTTCTAACTCTTTCCATGCATATCTTCTTTTGTTTAAGTCTCGATCTTCTACTGTAAATCAGCTTCCTTCCTTATATGAAAGTCTTCCCGCACTTAAGTTCTGATATGACCTTAAGTTCTGATATTAAGTTCTGACTTCCAGTAAGTCCTGATTCCAGTAAGTCCTGATAAGTCCTGTTTGTTAAGATCTGAAAACTAAACATGAATCATATTAGACATGACATCTTAAATATATCTAACACAGGCGTATATAAAAGAATCAGGAGATTTAGCATTGTTTTGGTGCTAAATTGGTGTTAGGATGGTGTTCAAGAAGATTGCTTGAGGATTGTCAACTCAAACCAGCCAAGAAAACAAGAAAATAAAGATTTTCTCGAAAGTCAGCGCGCCCGCGTTGTGGAAGCGCGATCCCACGCCGAATATGCAGAATTGCAGCACGCCCACGCTAATGAAGCGCGCGGCCGCGCCAGGTCGGGATGAAAGAATCCTGATTCTCTTATAATTCTGATTTATGGGCTTCTAATATGCATGGGATGCTATATAATGATAACTTAAGGTCATTTTTCAAAAAGGAGACATAACAGAGCTTAAGGAGAGATCAATGAGAAGACCTATAGCATAATTCACCGAAGGCAAAGAAAACCTAGTTTATTCTTGTGATTCTTTGTTCTAAGTTGTAATCTTGGATGCTCATTTCTTGTTTATTGAACCTATACTCTTGTTACGTACTTGGTTTATTATTTATTCAGTATAAAGACTACATTTATTATACCATGCTTTCATCGGAACCCACGTTAATGATGAGTCCGATTATGGGCTAACGTTATCGTGGGGTTCTAACGGATTTACTTATAGATTTCTTTAATTAATCTTGTTTCGATACCTTAGTGTGTGGTGATTGTATGACAACCTAGTATTAGTTGTGCTTATTCATCTTATGAGCGTCGTGAACTTATAAGATAGCGTGTTAATCTCTAATGAAGCGAAAGTGAATTTAGGAGTTTAGAACTTGCCATGCTAGCATAGGTTCATGTTGTTATGCATGATTCATAGGTAATTTTAAGCATCTTACTTGCCCTATATAATCAGGATAGATAACTTATGCATTAAACCGTTATGTTGTCAAATTCTGTAGACATATAGGGTCTCAATATAATTGGTGTCTATTCAGCTTCTATCTCTTTTGTGGATGTCTGGTAGTAGGATATTTGTACAACGAAAGTTGGCATTTACTAGTTTCGTGTTATCTGATTAGTATCATCACCATTGCATGCTAAGGTTGAGAACAAAAAGGCTATTGAATGAAGTAGTAATGAAGTTAGAATCCCATGTTTAGGTCATATAGTAATCAATCCCTTTTAATCTCTTAGTTAATATTCTTTAGTATAATCTCTTAGTTAATCGTAGTTATAAACAATCTTAATTTGTTAATCATCTTAGCATTGAATAATAACCATACCATTGTTGCATAAGTGAATTGATTGAAATTAACCTAAACCATTCTCTGTGGGAATGAACTAGAAATAATTCTATATTACTTGCGATCGCGTATACTTGCGTGAATATTAGCGCGTGTTTTCATCCTAACACAGCCCCGCCATAAAGATTCTTGCACAACTCTGGATATAACAATGTTGCATTCCTTACAGTACCCATATATGTATTAGCCTGCACACATAATATTATCAACTAAATTAAATGGTCTTAAATTAAATGGTTAATTTTAGTTGATCTAGTATTACGATAAAAAAATGAGAGTGTTGTGTCCCATCTGCATCAGTGAAGTTGAATTTGTTGGTTGCAGGATCATAATGATTCACTGTCTTTGATTTGAATAGACACCAATCACTATATCTGAACTTCAGGTAATCATATTAATTTTGCATTTTCCTAGGGGTAACTTCAAAATTATGTTTATTCTTAAGTATTTCTCCCACTTTGATCCAACACTGCGGTTGTAAACTAATACCTTGTTTACCGTAAATTGTAACTTCATGAATACATGCTTCAGGAAAAGTTTTGTTCAGAAATTCATCTTTCCAGCATGTTCTATTCTTTTTTTTTGAGTTTGAGTTTGAGTTTCAATATCAGTAAATTGAGTTTGAGTATCAACGACTTCATCCATACCTAAATAAACATAGGGATAATAAGTATTATAGACGGAGGAAGAATGACTAAACCATTGTGCCTCGTAATAGTCAGACATGTAATATGTACTCTGAAAATGAGAAAGTCACACTTTGACAGGCTAGTGCAATGAAAATATATCCTATAATATACTCAAGATAAATAAAAAAAGCTTCTCTGAAGTCTAAACTTTAAATTTATGTCTATAAAAATTAAAAATCTACTAATGAGTTTCAGTAAAAAAATTATTATATAACCATCACTTAGTAACAATTATAAAATAGATAATCCATGTATATATAAATTAATATTTTGGTGCAAGTCTTGGTGTTGGATAATATTATCTACAAATTGTAGTTACCCTACGCACCTCTCAAGTGCTAATCTAATATGATATATTGTTACTAATTGTCTCATCATGTCTGTCAAAGTTAAGTACAAATTTTTTTTATTTAAACAGAAAAATAGCAGAGAGACTTGGTGCAGCCAGTGGGGGTGTTTTGAGATTGTAACAATAATGAATGATTGTTATTTTTAAGCATCACAATATATAGTGACATCTTTGTTTCTACTACATGCCAATATATAAGAGAACTATAATATATGATAAATAGATAGAACATCATGCAACAAAAAGAATAGATGATAAAATAAAAAGAAAAGAGTATAATCATGCACCTTATGACATGTTGATTTACACATGATTTAAATCAGAAAAGATCGTACATATTGTAGATAGATAATACCAAAAAGAAAGAATTGTACCTGCTGGTTTTGTTTATCTTTGGCGTTGTAGGTGTTAGGTGTACATATAGGAGAGAGCAGTATATATAAAAAAACCTAGATGTCACCTGTGTCTTAACGTTTCAGCAACCTTTTTTAATTTTAACGATTAAGATATATTTTAATCATTAAGATATTAAAAAAAGCCCAAACAATCTTAAGTGTTAATAAAAGCATAAGAAGGATTAAGGCTCTGTTTGGGAGTGCTGTTGAAAACTGCTGTGCTGTGAGAAAAAGTGCTGGTGGAAAAAGTGCTGTCAGGAAATTTAGATAACTGTTTGGTATTTTTTTTAATTTATGCATATTTTGATATATAATATACAAAAATAATATTTTTGAAAAGGTTTAATTGTGAAACTGATAACTACTTCCGTCAAAAGTTGAAAACAACTTTTTCCAAAAGTACAGAGGGACATGCTTTTGCTAATAACAGCTTTTATACCAAAATCGCTTTTCCCGACATCAGCTTTTAGAATTTACCAAACACCTTTCTGACAGCTTTTCAGCACAAAGCTGCTGTAGTTGTCTGTAACAGCAATACTAAACGGAGCCTAAGAAGGGTTAAGAAGAAAATAAATGATTCATGGGATTAGTTATGCCCGACTATTATCACGGGATTATAATCCCATGAAACAAATATGGCCTTAGGTACAAAGTTTTTAAAAAATAATAACAATAAATACCTTCAGAAAATGACACTTCTAGTGTTTGTATAGTAAATTAATGGAGTGTTCTTGGATTGAATTTTGATTTAAAAACTAATCACCTAAGTTTGAATTAAATTTTTGTAAAATTTAATCTAAATAATGCATTTTCATCAAATTCCCCTTCCTTAGGCAAACAAATTCCCCTTTTTCCTCTACTTTTTTCATCAACTACTCTCTCTCCCTCTACTCTACCGTTTTTCATTCTCTTCATCTCCATCACTCTCTCTCTCTCTCTCTCACCTCGCGTCTCTAAAACTATTACGAACCCTAATTTCTTAAACCTATCCCAAACTTTAATTCCTAATTTTTAAAATCAAGCTTGTAATTGTTCCATTTTTGCTAAGCTCAGATCTTCTTGTTATTCTTATTACTTGCGTTTATGTATATCATGTTTATGTTTTTCATTATTACACTCACTCGAATTTAAGGGTCGATTGAGATTGAACTTTGCCTTTTGATTTATGTCGTTTATTTGATGATGGTGTCGTACCCTTTTTAACTTTTCATTATTTATTGAATTTTAATTGGGTTTTTGTTTAGTGACTGTTATGTGTTTGACAAAAGTCCCCTGATAAATGTTTAGTATGTATGTCATGTACACTTAGGTATTTTTTTATAATTATACTTAAATGTAACCTGGAATGCAAAACTATTGACTTTTAGTTTATGTGTGTACTAATTTTCATTTGTTTTATCTTTGTTGACAGATCTTGAAATCCAATTTTTTTCAATTATGCTTTGATTCTGACTCTTCGATTTGTTGAACTCCATTTCGTTCATTTTATATTAATCCTGGTAAGTGAGCTTTTCCCTCAAATTACGCGTGTTTACAACTTTTTTATATGTAATTATGTGATTGCTAATCCGATGTGTTTGTACAACAACCAAGTCCAAGGATGCCAAGTCACCTATCCCTATTTCTGCTACTTCTCAGAGGTTTTCTCTCTTCCATTACTACTTTTTTTAATTCTATGTTTGTGTTCAGACTAATTTTTACCAGCATTGACATTGACCTGTGTATATATTTTTAGTGAATTATGTGGTTATGTTATAAGTGATGTTTATTTAAATTGTACTATGTGGAGATAAAGATTACGCATATGTGCCTGTGTTTCTTCTTGATGATGTATATGTATTACGTGCAGTACTAATTCAAGATTTAGTTGTGTGTGTGTGTTTATTACATTAGGTATGTTAATTTATAGTGGACACAAAATATGCTAAGACAATCCTTCAGATTTTTACGGCGCGGTATCCTTATGGTTACAGTTTTATTTTCCGTTAAATGTTAAACTACAAAACCATAAGTAAGAAGCAAAAGTCAGTGGCACCATTGACAAAAGGCAATAGTTGTATAAAGAATATCTCTTCTAAAATTGCAATTTGTAATCTAATTAATCGGTTTGTTAGACCTTAATTCTGCATCTTATCGATCTACAAAATAATTGATGTATTTGAGCCTCACATGCTGACATCCCCCCTACGTAGCTGACATATCAGTGACACATGTGTGAGATATACGGACATGTGTCAGTTCAATTTTGTTAGAGCATTACCAATCGCTTTTAGCTGACCAACTTTCGGTCGGTTCGGCAGTCTGGTTATAGAAGAGGACCCTTAGAAAATTTACAAATATATGATTTGTATAACTTTAAGTTCCCTATATATAATGTTCTGAAGCAAACTTTTAAAAATATATTGGATTCTTTCTAGTAAATGCAATTGAACTCCTAAAAAGTGCATTTGATTCATCCCTTTTTACTCGCTCTAATCACCTACAATCGGACTTGTTAAAGATATTGATTGTTGTCTCGATTACACTTATAATAATAGCCTTTCCTTCAAATTTTCTGTTACTTATCTTTGGTTATGAACTTTATTAGCATTTCCTTCTATTTGGCGTATGAATTTTGTATTTGAACTTTTTTAGGCTTATGAAATTGACCATTTGGTGCTCCCAACCAGAGACTATCTTTTTGCTCCAGTAATGACAGATATATCACAAGCTGTGGACTTCATTCATGGTAGGATCTCAACTTTGTGGCTTTTCAGAAAATATCTACACTTGAATACTATGTTTAGTCTGTACTCTTTATATCAATAAGATGTTTTTAGTGTACCGATACTGCTATTTGATATGATGGTTTAGGTTCCATAACTGAAGGTGGATTTATAATTACCGACTACACTACTGTAACATGTGTAGAATCAGATGGACAAGTTATGTAATTATAATGAAGTATTAGTATTGATCTACTGACTACTGGTGTAATTTTCCTTTGTTTCCAACAAATGCATAGGATTTCCTCAAACCACTTAGCCCTCTGGTTTTGAAGAGTAAGAATGAGAGGCATGCATAACTATAAACTAATTAAAGGTTTAAATTGGAGAACTTGCAAACGTTTTTACTATTTAAGGTATTTTGTTTTCAGTGTAAATGTCAACAAATATATTATTGTGGTAAGGGTTGAAAACCATTACATGACCAAGTTACTGATGTTTAGTGCACTACTTATATTTGATATCTTTTCGTTTCCTGTCATGTATTCCTCATAACAAACTTGAGATTTTATTAACTGCCTTTATATTTTTGTTTGGTGCATACTAATTGCCTATATGGTGATGTCTACTATATTGGTACAGTTCTGTCCTAATGATCAATAATCCCTTGGTTTAACTAGAAAACACATTGCAAGGGCGAACCACCTATGTACACTGTAAAGCTGGTCGATGACGTAGTATAACTATTGTAATCTGTTATTTGGTAAGGGCATAGCATTGGGAGAAAATACTCTTCATGTCCACTATTATTGTTAAAATATTTATCACAATTATTTTATAGAGATAACGAAGGATTGTCTCAGAATATTTTATGTCCATTATAAATTAATATTATTTTATCTTTATTGTAACGTTAATATCTTTGCTGTATAAGATATAAAAAGCTCTTTTAAGCTTTAGACGTTCCCCAATAGCTTAGGTAGTTGCTTTAACTAGAAGCAGCCACACAGAAATAGTATTTCAAGCAACTTCAGCTTCCATATGTTATTTGGAAGACTAGTTATTAAACAACAAGACAGATGTCATAGATCTAGATATATTAAATTATTTAATTTGTTTTGTGATGCCAGTGAATATACTGTCTTAAAAATGGCCAGGCATGCATTTCGTGTTTTAAAATACCATGATTAAGAATATAAACTATATTACTTTAAAAGTTTCACTTCTTTATCTTGTGAAAATTTGATTGAGTAATGGAGTTCAGTGCTACTGCTTAATAATAAATCATCTAGACGTGTTTTGATACCTCGTCTTATGGTGTATTCTATTAGTTTATTTTTTCAAGATCACTTAGTTCTTATGTATTTTTTTCTAACATTCGTGATGGTTTTCCTGGAGACAATATGTTAGTGCTGTTTTTTTTTACTCCTGGACTCATGGGGCTATATCTGGTGTTCCTCTGCTGGTCAGCAGTATATGCATATGATGTAGAAACTTAACAAAAATTCTCAAAAAATTCATGTGTTCTAATTCTATTTAGCTTCATCTGCAAATACATTAAAGTTAAAGGTGAATTCGGGAAAAACATATCTCCTCCGATTTATCAATGTTGCACTCAATGATGAACTCTTTTTTGGCATCCCAAACCATAGTCTTACAGTAGTTGATCAGATGCAATTTCTGTGATATTAGAATGAATTTTCATATGTATGTATATGCTTTTTTATTAACAGTAATTATATTACTAGCATTATTAATGACAATATCATTTTTTGATTATTTTTGTTTTAAATGCTTCATTTATCAATGGCTTATATCACTTTCCACTCATGAATCCATGGAATGAAAACAATGTCTAAAATGTTAAAACACATCGACTTGTGCAAGTGAAATCGATGTCAAAAGTAAAAGTTAATATTAAAATAATTGAAATAAACTGATGTCTTTCACTATAATGCACAACGGTACCATTGAAAAATGATATTAAATAAGAACTTTGACATCGCTACATCAAGGAAAATCGATATAATATATTATATATAACATCGTATCTTGGAAGAGAACTGATGTCTAAGGTCCTCTTTAACAACACTTCCATAGACCAAACGATGAACTATAGAATTTAAGACATCATTTTTTTAAGAATCTGATGTCTATTAGTTAAAAGTTCTTCCCTGTTATATGTTTGTAGTGCTTTTTAACCTCCTAAATACCATTTTCACAATCTAGTTTTAACATGTTATTAAAAAAAGGACTAATTATACATCAGTTTGCTCAGAAAATTGATGTCTGTGTTAATCTTTAACATCGACTAAAAATCGATGTTAAAGACCCCTACCTTTCTCTACACATGCGAAGGTATCGGTTTGAAAAAAAGACCTGGGTGAATGTTTTTTAGATTATTTTTAAGATTTTTAGACTGTTATGGAAGTGGTGAACAAAGTAATCTAATTTATAGAGTTAAAACATTTTTAACAGAGATAGTAAAACATGCAAATGAACACACTATCTTCAAAACTCACTTAATTTTATGTTAAAATCAAGCATGTCTTGCTACAAATTTCTGGGTTCTTTGTTGATAAAGAACTCAATTTCTTTCTTGAGAGAGTTACAAGATTTTTAGATCTATTTTTTACACCTAAAACAAAACATCCAGTGTTTACTTTATAGAACTAGTAAACACTGGTTTTACACAACATGCAATAGCATGTACTAAACCCTACTTTAAGTTAACTGAAACTTTCTATTTCTGGCTTAGTGTATATTTTCAAATCGTGTATGTCTGTGACTTTACTTTATCAGTTAATCTTGGCCTTTGATCTTGTACTTTTCAAGCTACTTTTGTAGACTTTTCAAATCAATGATTGATTTGTTTATTGATTAATAATCTTGGATATTTAACTAGTCTGCATTTTATACTTGAGTTTTACATCGAGATCTCCAGTTTTTTATATAGAGAACTCGACATCTCGATAAGTATAATGACTTATCGAGATCTCTTATTACTCTAGTTGTTTTAACTTATCGAAGTCTTTGAGTGCTCTATAAGAGAATTTGGCTTGTCGAGATCTCTGAATTTCTGCATGTAGAAAAGACTTGTCGATATCTCTAAAATCTCTGTAGGCATATTGACTTATCGATATCTCTGAGATTGCTAATGAGAGTTTGACTTGTCGATATCTCCAATCTTCACATCTTCAACTATACTTGTCGATATCTCTGAATTCTCTATTGCAGGAATGACTTATCGATATCTCAGATATCTTTATATACATTTTGACTTATCGATATCTCTGAGATCTCTAATGATAATTTGACTTGCCTATATCTCCAATCTTCATATCTTTATTTGGCTTGTCGATATCTCTGAGACTTCTCTATAAGCTTTTCTTGACTCCTCGATAAGTCATTCTGGAGTTCTCGAATGACTTCTCTATATGACTTGATCCGTGACTTGTAGATTTCTTGACTTAGAATGTTTTTCTTAAAACAGATTTATTCAACTCCAAGCTTCTTTACACTTTCTCTGAGACATGATCTTCATGATCTTCTTCCAGAGTTTATTCTTAGGTTTGAGGCTGTTTACAGGAAAATACTCCAGTCTAATCTATTTACACTTTCACGGACTCAAGTAATACAATACAAATTGCAAACTTAGATTATCATATAACTTACTTAGGGTTGTCAATTTGATTTAGTCTTGTTATAGCACAAGAATGTCTTGCACAACAATCTCCCCCAATTTGTGAGAAGATTGGTTATCAAAAATTCATGCTTGATAATAAGACTAACCCCAAGCTACTATGAACAAATAAACTTTATATACAAATTGACAAAATTACAACTTTTATACATTGAATAATTTCTTGATTTGAAAGTTACATTCATTAGACAAATGTCTCATCTCCAGTTTCTTTTCTAATGAGGTCCATCAACTCTACAAGTACTTCCAGTTCCTCTATGATTGGTGTCCCCCTTAGAGCTTGTACTAGTTTGAGTTTATCATCTAATGGATAACTATATAACAACTTAACCCTGAATCTTGAGAATCCGCGATCTTTGATGTTTAGAAATTATCAATCCTTGGTTAATTTTCTCATCCCCTTTGCCTTGAGTTCTTCAGATCTTTGTATATACATTTCTATCTCCTCATTATACTTTCTTTTCCTATCCTCACTTTTAGCCTTTTCTCTTGCTTTTCTTTCTTCCCTTTTTATTAACCATTCCGCCAGAACAAATCTCCATGCTTTAGTTACAGTATCTTTATCCTTCAGTAAGCTTATCACCCTTTTGATCTCTGTGGGAAAAAATGTGTCCATTAATTTACTGCCAAGGAATGTGAAGGTTCCATATTGATAGTAGATTCTTACTTCCCTAAATGTTACAACCCAAACTCTGACCATTTCTTCAGCTAATTGTTGAAAGTAGTCTTCATCTGAGGTGCACCAGTTTAGAGGTAGAAAATCACTTTGATTGAAACAGTTCCAGATGGCCCTCTCAGTAACTTGCATTTTCTTTGGTTTTATCCCTACAGATTTATAATGAATTTTTGTTGGTGGCTTAACAGAAGGTAGGTTTGAGATTTTATTTAGAGATGTTTGGCTTGAGGTGATTAGTATTTTCAGAAAGGTGTTAGCAGTTTGTTTGTATAAGAATTTGGGCTTTGGGGTTTGAGGTGGTTTGGTATTTGAGTTTGCTGGCTTAGAAAGTTGAGCTTGATTGATTTGGATTTTTAGGGTTTGTTGTTGTGGTTCTGAGGCATCTTCATTTTTCTTCTTTCTTCTTTCATCCCCTTTCTTCTTCTCATCTCCCTTCCTCTTCTCATCTCCTTTCTTCTCATCCTGCTTCTTTTATTTGTTACCAGTTGCTCTAGAGGATTGACTTGGATTGGAGCCAGAAGGTTGTTGATCATCTTGCTTCTGCTCATCATCATCCTTATCATCCTTTAAGTTGTATTTTCAGTTTGGCAACATGGTATCAGCATTCACAAGGTACCTTCCAAGAATTCTGATCATTTATTCATCTTCAGTTTTCTTATGCTTTTTACATTTCAGATCAGATCGAAGAGTCATAATCAACCTCATGTTTCCTCTTACACAATTCCTAGGAACATTGAAGATTTTGCATTTCTTAGACTGAGGAGAAATGTAGGCCACACCTTTGCTTGGACAGAGATAGGCTTCAGGAAAAGAATCTATCTGAGCCATCTTGAGTTCATGTAGAAATTGTGTGTCCTCTGGAATGACTGTATGTACTTTATCAATCACCACATCCAGCTCAGATGCTCTTAGTTTTTAAATATTGGAGAGAGACACCTGTAGACATCTGTCCAGTCCACAATCATTCACATTTGCTATGATCCTTTTCTCCAGAAAGTTATCAACTTTGACAATCACCACTCTAACAAAGGTGATATTATTGGCCAGTGCCCTTTTGTAAGTGATGTAGTTGTTCTGGAGAGACACCATTAAAACTGACAGAAGTTCATTTAATTTTTTTATCCTGACAGGGTCCTTCTGCAGATTTTAGAAGTCTGTCCTTCCCAACATCTCTTGATAATTGAGCTTTAGAAGAGCTTTGACCAGTTTGAGTAGTTGATGTCAATTTTCTAGGCTCCTTTGATTTACCAGCATCCTTGGATTGTTAAATCCTAGCATCTATCTCCCCCTTAGTCTTGGAAACAGGCATGATTAGGGGAGTTGGTATTTCTAGCCTCACAGACTCAGGAAATACAGGCAATGGAATGTTAAGCTTTCCCATGATAGCTCCCAAAGCCACAGAATTTTGCATTTGTAAATGCATGTGGGAGTCCACCAAGGTCTATATATCTGCATGTTGACTCTGCACTAGAGTAGTGAGAGCTTGCACTTGAGCTGTGAGTGAGTCATTGGAGGACTGCAAAGTTGAAACTTGGTCTTGAAGAGCTTGAATTTGTAAATTTTGTGGATGTAGAATTGGGTTGTTGAGAGCTTGAAGCAATTGAGGACACAAAGGTTGCTTCCATAGCTTCCCTTATTCCTTCCATGAGCAATGCAGAAGGCTCATATATACTTTGATGAAGCTGGTTCAATTTGAGCTTTGTATCATTTGATCTCGTAATTTCTTGTTGAACCACCTCATGTAAAGCTATGAAATACTGTCTAAGATTTTTGACATCCTTTTCCACAGAAGTCAGATCAAATCTTGCCATTTGGTCAGCAAAATGTTGAAATTTTAAAGTGATCTTGATTTGAGAAGGTATGATCTCATCCATCTTCTCTCTCACTAGCTTCCTGATCTTGTCTTCATGACCAATCAACTTTAGTTCTAGAGCTTTACCAAATAGGTGAAAAGCTTTAAGTTGAGCTTTGTATACTTCATTGATTGTATCATAGATAGCTTGTAGAGTCAGGACCTTGGCATTGCTTCCCATAATGGTTACATATTCATCTCTAAACCTAGCCAGGACTTGATCCATTTCCAAAGAAAAGTCCTTAGACTACCAAACATCTACATTTCCATCTTGCTCAGCTTCATTAACTATTTTCTGCTTTTACTTTTCAACTTCTTCATTGTATCTTAGCAGAATGGATTGATAGTCTTGATTGCTCATATTTGAGGTAAGAAGATGCTGTGAGATGTTGGCTAGTCCAGAAATTTGCTAAACCAGGAGATCATCTAATGTTGTAGGTTGAGTTTCAGTTGCATGTAGCCATTGGGAGATGATGTGTGGTTGTTGTGGTTGAGAAGTAGAAGGTTGATCTGAAGGGTTAGAACCACCTGTGACTAAGGTCATAGTTGACTCACAGATTGCTCTTTGTTTTTGACAGTTTGTTGTTCCTCACTTATGGTGGAAACCTCCATTTGGATTAGAGGGGAGTTAGCTAGGTTACTATTACGTACTCTAGCCTCAAACCCTTACTCATTTTACAGTGAGCTTGCACTTGAATGTGCTAAAATTGCCTCCCCTATAGCAGGAACATTGGCAATTAAACTCCTAGCTTCAATTGTTAGTGCAATTTCAGCTAGGGTTGTGAGAGGAGTTGTTACTGTAACAGGAACCTCCAACTGAATTAGAGAGGATTTATAAATAGCTCCCCCTTAGGAGTACTACCCTTAAACCTGACAGCCTGTGAAGGATGATTTGCACATAAAGGTGCATTTGTAACTACTATGGGGTCTTCAGTAAGAACTGATGGATACCCCATGTTTGTGATGGTGTCATCAAGGTCTACCCCAGCTAGTAGTCTCTCCCCATCTAGATTTGGTGTCTGGATGGTGAGCACAGTTTCTTGAACCATGTCACTTGAAATTGACAACACTTGAGGATTAGATTCAAATGTTTGACTATAAGATGAAGAAATTTTAGAAATCAGATTTTGAATCTCAGATTGGAGTGTTGGAAGCTCCCCATGAATAGAAGAGAGAGCTTCAAGTGATGTGCTCTCCTTATGTATGCCATCCTTATGTCTCCTTCCATACACTTGAATTGCTTCAAGTGATTGTGCAAACTTATTATAGGGTGCACTAGGGAGAGTGCTCTTTTCAATAGAGACACTCTGTTGAGAGGATGCCCCTAGAGTCTGTGTTTGTCCCTGTTATATAACTACATCCTTTTGAGAGGATGCAAAGGTGGTTTGAGTGGTCAGCTCAGATTGTTTAGCCTTCTTTGTCTTTTTGACCAAGGGTGACTCAGTTTTTGTCTGTTCCTCCCCACTCTCATTTATGATTGTTAGGTTTTCCTGCTTTCTCTTCTTTTTACTCACTTCGCCCTTTTGAGAGGATGAAATGGTTGGTTTCCTAGCTTCTAGTTGTATAGAAGAAGTGGTCTCAGCTTGGGAAGGCCCCTGTTGGTGTTCATGTGTTTGTACTTCCACAGAGACAGGAGCTATAGTTGTACTAGAGTTAGCATTGCTTCTCATATCAGGCATAGGATAAGGGTAAGTCTTAAACCTCTCCATCATAAATGGAGTGATTTTAAGACTTAAAATTACCTTATTCTTTGTAATAAGTGAGACAAATATAATTTTGGATACTTGCTTATAATTGCCTAATTTTGTGATATCTATATCATTAAGTAAATGAATGTCTCACACTTTATGATTTAAAGTAGACATTATAAATCTAGGAAATAAAATTTACTTACCTCTTGCAGCTAGGTGCATTATGAGTCTGGTGGCAAGTTCTACCAGGTTCAATAGACCAATATTCAAGTGTCTATTATGGGCTATGGAGAACACCAGCTTCTGCACCACACTTGATATATTGTCATATCCTATCTTTTTGCAGGTGAAGGCCCTCACTATAGAATCAAACAAGAAAGACCATTCCTTCATCAAGTTTGTTCTGTATAGACTTGCTAGGTTTATTCTTCCACCATAGTTGATGAAATCCATGAACTCAGCTAGCTCATCCTGTGTTGGCACCTACACCAGATTTTCAGTTGGAAGACCCAAAGCTGCATTCACATCTAGCTCATTGAACTCTATTTATTGGCCTCCAATTGAGCATTTCACCACTATAGATGTAGAGTTGTCATTTATAACTGTCCTCACCACAACAGTTGTCCAGAATTCATGCAGAACATCCAGGTACAGGATTGGGTTAGCAGTTAAAGAACCTGCAAGATATGATTCAGACAAAAACTTAACGCCTTGAAAGAATCATGGGCTTGGTTAGCATCAGTAAAAGCAAGGTAGTTAGTTCCATTCTTGGGGATATCAACTCTAACATTGTTGAGTTCCATTATTATTGAGTAAGAGAGAATGGATAAAAAAAATGAGAGCGAAAGAGCTTGAAATGAGAGAGAAATCGGTTTGGATTTGAAAATTAGGTCACTTAGAGTTTTCGAATGATTAACTGGAATAACCACAATAGATATAACACTAGTATTGTCACACATAATTGGAATTTCATGTAACAGTAGGCCATAATCCATTAGCTGATTCCTAAACCAAAGCACTTGAGCACAACAACTTCCAACAGCTATGTATTCAGCCTCAGCTGTGGAAGTTGACACAGATTGTTATTTCTTGCTATAACAGGATACAAGTCTTTGTCCAAGAAACTAACAACTTCCACTAGTGCTCTTTTGGTCAACCCTGCATCCAGAAAAATCTGCATCTGTATATCAAACAGCTTCAAAACCAGTTCCCTTAGGATACCATAATCCTAATTTTGGAGTTCCCTTTAAGTATCTGAAAATCCTCTTAACAACCATCAAATGTGATTTCTTTGGATTGGCTTGAAATCTTACACACAGACATGTAGAAAATATGATGTCTAGTCTACTTGCAGTTAAGTATAGCAAAGATCCAATCATTCCTCTATAGCTTGAGATATCTACACTTTTGCCCTTTTTATCTTCATCCAACTTTGTAGCTGTAGACATAGGTGTAGATGCAGGTGAACAATTAACCATATCAAACTTCTTTAATAAATCCTTTATATGCTTAGTTTGGCTAATGAAGATTCCATCACTTCTTTGACTGACTTGAAGTTCAAGAAAGTAACTCAATTCCCCCATCATATTCATTTCATATTCACTCTGCATAAGCTTAGAGAATCTTTGACAAAGCTTTTCATTTGTAAAACCAAAGATAATATCATCCACATAGATGTGAACTAGGATCATATCATCACAATGCTTCTTGTAGAAGAGAGTTTTGTCAATAGTACATCTAGTAAATCCATGCTCGATCAAAAATTCTGACAGTGTATCATACCAAGCTCTAGGTGCTTTTTTTAGTCCATGGAGAGCCTTGAGTAACTTGTATGCAAAATTTGCAAATTCTGGATCTTCAAAGCCAGGTGGCTGTTGCACATAAACTTCTTCTTCCAACTCACCATTAAGGAATGCACTCTTCACATCCATTTGATAAACCTTGAAATTAAAGTGTATAGAAAATGCAAGAAAGATCCTTATTGATTCAAGTCTTGCAACTGGAGCAAATGTCTCATTATAATCAATTCCTTCCTCCTGTGAGTATCCTTTTGCAACCAACCTTGCTTTGTTTCTGGTGACAATTCTATTTTCATCCATTTTGTTCCTGAACACCCACTTTGTTCCAATTATACTTCTGTTCTTTGGTGCAGGAACCAATTTCCAAACCTTGTTTCTCTCAAACTGATTTAGCTCTTCTTGCATAGCAGATATCCAATCAGGATCAAGAAGGGCTTCCTCAGTTTTCTTAGGCTTAACTTGAGACAGAAAATATGCATAAGACATTCATTTACAGTTGCACTTCTAGTCCTGTAAAGATTGAGAAATTACGCTTGCATTATATCTTAATAATGATAATTTATGTGTTTTATTATGCCATTAAGTGTGTTGAGTCATAAAATCTTAGCTGTTATGTGCTACGTGTATTCTGTTTTGGTCGGAATGTGTTCTGGATAATTACCGGATGTTTTACTATTAGTTAAATGCTTTTAAATCAAAAGTTGTATGGCCCAAACAGTATTTTAATAGCCTATAATTCAAACAAAATCATTGGCCTTATTTTTCCCAATATGGCTTATACTATCGCGATATTCTGAACATCCAGACGTTTTACAAATTTTCTCATTTTGCGAAAAATAACTTTTCCGGGCACCTTCGGGTGTCAAAAGCCCCACAAAAATCACATTTTTATTTTTATAGGGTCATAAAATGATCAAATATCATTTTTCTTTGCATTTTTGTATTATTCACAATTTTTGAGAATTTTTGGCATATATTTTATATTTATTGGATATTTAAAAATTCAAAATTAATACCCAAAAATTATAAAAATTGGGGCCGATTAATTTTATTAGATGTATGATTAGGGCCTTCATTTTATTTAGGGGTATTATTTTTACTAATCTAAATAGCTAATTAATTACTAACTAATTATTAATTAATTATAAAAAAATCAGAAAAATCAAGAAATTGTAGTGTTGGTGAAGAACATCTCAGGATTTCAAACCCAGATTTCATAATGATTCTGTTGTCCAAATCTCACATGTGAGTAACCAAAATGAAGTCTATGATCTCTACTTTCCGTTAACATCATCAATTTCATGTTTTGATGCTTGGATTTTGATTTCGTAATTTAGGGTTCATGAACTGAATTTGGGGGGTTTTTGATTGTGGGGTCATGGGATGAAATTGATTGTTGGGATAGTTTTATATACTTGTTTGTAATCGATTTGCACTATTTACTTCATCAACTGATAACTTGGATTGTTAGTTCTTATTTTAGGGTTTATGCAACTTTTAGTTTAATCATTTTTTAATTTGCAGTAACCTGAGATTATTTTGATGATAGGGGTTAGATTGTAGGAGTTATAAGCTTTATTTTGAACTATAATTTGCAATTTTTCATGTACGAAATCGTTAGTTTGGATTTTGGCCGGAATATCTTTGTGTTTGGTCGTAGAAATCGTTGTAGGGGTTATAAGATTATAATGTTAGCATATTTGAGTTCCTGATTAGATTTTGAATGAAAACCATGTTGAAATCGAACCAAACGATTCCGTTGTGACCTCGAATTGAGCTCCCCGGAAATCGTCGCTGCCGGCGACGTTTCTCCGGTTCCATGCCTCAACGACGGCGAAGGAAGGAGGAGAAAGGGACCCAGGTTGTCGTGGATTGAAAACGCAGAAGAATCGAGCCAGAAATTACGTGTGTTGATCGTGTTTTGCTCGCCGGAACAACCACCGACGCCGGATTCTAGGCTTGGCCGGTGGTGTTCTTCGCGACCAAGGTTCGACCCGGTTCCAACCCGGAAATCGACCCTGGTTTGATCCAATAAACCCCTAATTTGTTTTCTGGATTGTGTTTTTGATTTTTGTAATTTAGTTTAATTTTATAAAAATGAGAAAATCAATTTTTGTTAATTAGAAAATCAAATAAATAATTTGATTAAAAATCTGAATTATTTTGTAAATAATTTCTGAATTATTTTGTAAATAATTTCTGAATTATTTTCTGAATTCAGAATTTCAAAAATTTATTTATTTATCTATTTATTTACTTATTTATTTATTTATTTAATTATTTATTTATTAGTTGAAGATAAATTATTTAGACTGATTAGTTGTTCGATAATTGATCGGTTCAAGTGAACAACTCGTAATAATTCGAGTTGTGTTCTAATTTTTAGAGATTCAGAATGTAACCATTTATTTATTTAATTAATTACTTCCTAAATTACTTATTATCTATTTGAATTGATAAATTAATTATAATTAATCAATTTAACTGCATAATTTGTAATAAATTATATTTAATTCCAAAAATTAGGGAGAAATTATTTTAAAATATGATAATTCCTAAATAATTATTTAAAAATATAATTGAGGGTTAGTTAATTGTGAATAATTAATTATAATTGTTTAATAATTGATTAATTCTTGTTTATTGTGTAATAACTAAACCGTTTATCAGATTTAATCGAAACGAAGACCCTTAGACTCAGAAAAATGACCCGATTCCATTAAAAATAGCTATAAATTATAATTTCTTTCGAGAACGAGTGAGCTTATGATACTTATTCATTTTTAGACCTTGTTATTAATAAATGTGAGTCAAATAAATCCCGAAAAAATAGGAATCGAGTCAGACACTGTTAGTTAATGCAAATATAGGTCTATTATCGATTCTAAAAATAAATATAAGCCTAAATTAATTATGTGCCTTATGTGCTATGTGATTTACGTGATTACTTGAACTCTATTTATTGAATAATTATATATACAAGTTAGATAGTATCGTATGGGTAGACGATAAGGGCTACGTGGTTTCTGTCTGAGATACGCGTACGATGTAAGGTAACTAAACGAGTATCTTTCTTTGATAGATACAACACCGATAAGGAGAATCAAGCCGGAGATAGAGAGTTGTGAATTACCAGAGGCGAAGCGCATACCAGGCAAGTTTTTCCCCTATTCTAAGTTCAGAATAGTGAATGGCTTCCAACTTTCCATGACAACCATACCTTGATAATTATTGTTCACAAATACTAATACACAATCGTTGTTCCTTTATTCCTATTTCATTTCAATTCCTGATTTCTCCTAATTCATTGAATCCTCTATTCATATTCCAATAGTTACGTACACACATATTCACATACTCTGATATATTCCGATATTAGGTTACATCGAAAGCATGCCGATTATTGTGGATGCTAAGCTATGAACTAAATGGTTATGATACGGGCCGAGTATGAACCGGACCCTTGATTATTAGGCCATAGTGCCTGGGTACCCTATATGTTGGTGGGTCTATGCAGTTGGGTATAGATCCACGCTATATCCTGACTGATCAGCAGGTTATAGTGCATATATTGATTTTTATGTCCAGTCTAGTTCAATTGGTACTCGCCAATAATGGCTTTCATTGTCCATTACAGAAATAAATGGTTGTGGTTTGAATAAAAGAAGTTTATTTTAAAATTTATATAGATAACTGGTTTGTAATAAAGAAGATTTGTAAGACAGGTTATTTGAGATATTGTAATAAAGTTGGTAAGTTGTTTTTGTTGTCACACCTTAACCTTAAAAGATCCTGAGTAGTAGTAATAAGGGGTTATTATATATTTATATTATTATTGTATAGGTTCAGTAAGGCAGTTAGTGATAGTAATACTCCAGATCTATACCCCGGATTTGGAGGGTGTTACAGTTGGCATCAGAGCCTAGGTTTTGGCCCCTGAAAATAAGAACATTAGAGTTAAGATAAGATAGGAAGATCACATAAGATAGGAATAATGGTATTAGGGTTTGGTTAGTTTCTTAGATTAGGAAATTGTAAGTTCTAGGAATGGGAATTGACCTTTTCTTGTGTTATGATTATTCTATCAGATGGCATCATCAAGATCTTCAGATAGGACAGTATCCGGACCAACATTACCACCAATGTCAGCACAGGTGTTTCCACCACTTCCACCACCTCAACCACCACCACCACTACCGCAAGAGCTAGCACCACCAACTTCAGAGTAGATACCTGTTGTGAATATGTTGTGCACTTGATGATTTCATTAACAAAACACCTTAGTAGATTTTACTAAGTGAAAAATATAGCACTCAACGGATAAGGATTATAGTCCTGACGGATGACTTCATATAGTCCCGACGGATGATGATTTACTATCCATCGAGTGAGTAGCTTGTGTAACAATAAGTCTGTAGCACATTTCTGAATACACATTGTTTAGATTATGTAAGTAGTAGTCAAGTCATGTTGACTGTAACTAGATATGCAGAATAGGTTGATTAATTGTACATAAATGCTAACCGACGGATAAACAACAATGCTACTCGACGGATGATCAACCAGGCAACCCGACGGATGATCATGTACCCGACGGATAATCAGTTCAAACATCATTTGACAGTGACAACACAGTCACATGCGTCGAGTGTATGCAAATGGAATGTGGAAGCCTATTCAACTGGGTTTTAGAGAACAAAGAAGCATTGCCATTTCCATGCTATTATGAAGATATTCAAAGATGCTGGAAAAGAGTAATGAAGCAGCATAGTATTATTAGACTAGATAGTTTTTTTCTTATTATCTTATCTTATTACTTTGTAATCTTGGTGTTATATAAACCAAGAAGTACAAATAGAATAACAAGAACTAAGAAACAAACATAGAAACATTTGTAAGCTGTATTCTTAGCATTTCTCTGCAATCTTAGTTGTTAAAATTTGTAAGCAGCTGTGAGCTAACTGCTACACAGAGTTCTCTTGATATATATTATATATCTCTGGTGGATACATTCAAATCCACCAGAAAGTTTTTAAAGACTTGTGTTTTTAATTACTTGTGTTTTGATTCATTTCAAGTTATTATTCTGCACTCTGCAAATCAATTCACACTGATATATATATATATATATATATATATATATATATATTCAAGTTAGAACACCTTTATTTGTGAAAAAATTTCAAGAATTCCATTCAACCCCCATTCTGTAATTCTTGTTGCATTGTTAGGGGCTAACAATTGGTATCAGAGCAAGCTCTTGATAAACAAAGAGTTTAAAGATCACAACAAAATAGCAAGATGAACAAGAAGGATGTTGGAGTCAAGATTCCTTTTCTGGATAAAGATAATTACCAGCACTGGAAGGTAAAAATGCATCTTCATTTACTTTCTCAAGATGAGCCCTATGTAGATTGCATAGAAAGGGGCCCTCATGCACCAATGAGAGTTGCAACTAGAAATGAGCCATCTATCCCCAAGCCAAGGCATGAATGGTCTGATCCTGGTATTGAACAAGTCAGAAAGGATAAGAAGGCCATGAATATTCTGTTCAGTGGAGTTGATGGTGACATGTTTGACAACATCATCAATTATAAAACTGCCAAGAAAGTTTGGGATACTATACAGATTATCTGTGATGGCACTGAGCAAGTAAGGGAAAACAAGATGCAACTACTTATTCAGCAATATGAGCATTTACATAGTGAAGAAAGTGAGTCTCTCACTGACATCTTTAGTAGCTTTCAAAAACTACTAAATGCTCTGAAGTTGCATGGAAGGGTCTATCAAACAAAAGACTCCAATCTTAAATTCCTTAGATCTCTTCCAAAGGAATGGAAACCTATGACAGTCTCATTGAGAAACTCTCAAGATTACAAGGACTTTACTTTGGAGAGACTGTATGGCATCCTGAAAACTTATGAGCTTGAAATAGAGCAAGATGAGAGGATGGAGAGAGGAAAGAAGAAATGAGGATCCATTGCACTATTTGCTGAGTTAGAGAAAGAAAAGGAGATGAAGATGGAAGCTGTTGAATCAACTTCAAAGGTCTTTGAAAATAAGGGCAAGGGCTGGTAGCAGAAAATGAAGATTCTTTGAGCCAAGATGACATGGAAGATATTGATAAACATCTAGCATTTCTTTCCAGAAGATTTGCCAAGTTCAAGTTTAAGAAGAACTTTGGAGCAACTAAGCCAAATAGGAACATGGTGGATAAATCAAAATTCAAATGTTTCAAATGTGGCTTAGCAGGGCACTTTGCCAGTGAGTGTAGAAAGTCAGATTCCAGCAAAAGGAAGTTTGAGCCTGTTGATTATAAACAGAAATAGTTTGAGTTGCTCAAACAAAAGGAAAGGGCTTTCATTACACAAGAGAATGATTGGGCAGCTGATGGTCTGGATGAGGATGAGGATGTCAGCTATGTCAATCTAGCCCTAATGGCCAAGTCTGATGAAACAGAGACAAGTTCTTCAAGCAATCAGGTAATCACCACTAACCTTGCACATTTATCTAAAGTTGAGTGTAATGATGCAATAAATGATCTACAGAATTATATCATTTGCGTGTTACACTTAAGTCTCTTACTAAGGAAAATGCTAAAATTAAAGAAAATAATTTGTTTTTAAGTGAGAGGAATAATGTGCTAGAGTCCCAGTTCATTGAATTTGAAAAATTAAGAACTGAGTGTCAATTTAAGAAAATAAGTGTGAGCTATAATGCCTAACATAGTAATGTACAGTATGAAATGACTGTATAATAAACTCAAGTAAAAACGTAATATATGATAATTACATTTTATTCAAAAATAGTTTTCCTTGGTGACATACGCCTTCTTTTGAAAACAATTCTTTAATGGATTTATAATCCTGCAAATACCTTAATGATAAACCCAGCACCTAGGCTTGGGTTATTGTATTGCATCACAATTCCAATTGGAAGAATTTAGGACATTCACTGGAGGCCCCGAGATACGATGATCAGTCGTATGACGGTAATAGTAACCTTTTCTACATGTAGAGGGACGACTTCCTAACATCCTGGTTGTCACCCAAGCCGCATTCGGGCTTTATATGCTTCCCCATTCCACCCGGGTATATTTTGCATACTTCGTATGTTCTTCAGTACACATGGTACCTTCTCATAAGGAAAATAAATATGGCAGTCTCCCCAGTCCATGAAGTACTGGATCTCTACCCCTCCTTGTCCTTTTAATAATCCTATCATATACTTGGAATCATCGAACTATATCGAAGTTCCCCAAGCGTTTTGCTTGTTGATAGGCACAACTTTACCTCATATATATATAAGTACTTCCGAAAGTTTTCGGAGGAAGTACTAAGGATGTGAGTTGACCGTTGTCAACAGATAAGTAAATAAGGGGGATTTTCTTTTGAAACTATATTCAAAATATTTAAAAATAAGTCGAGATAATATTCTCCGACGATCTGAAATTATTCAAATGATTTTCCGAAAATCAGAAAGTATTTTAAATCAGGTTTTATGATTTTTAAATCATAAATAAATCATTTAATAAATAATTAATAATTAAATATTAATCTTTAAATAATTAAACCTCGAATAGTTATACTATAAAAGAATATTAAAATAATATTCCTAACCTTATTTATGTTTAAGTAATTTAATAATCTTTAATATTAAATCGGGTTTGAAATAAATAATCGTTGGAGAATACTTCTCCCATAATAAACGAATAGTTAATTAATATTTATTATTCGAACAATAAAATATAGTTGAGGGAATACGATCTTTGGAAATCGTTTTAATAAAAGTTCGAGGTATTTTATGTTTCGTAAGTGGACGTTGAGTCCCTTGAAACGTAACTACTATGGACTTCAATCGTCCTATAAATATCACCGGAATAATTCCCGTGTTTTTATTTTAAAATCCCGACCGACTCACGGTCTTATAATTATACATAATGCTTGTGGCAAAGTTAAATATTTTACGACATATACGTATCGTACAACATTGCTACATCATGCGAAAACTCAATTACTAAGTATCATGGCAAGCATGGTATTTATGCAATGATAATAAAACAACCTTTTCACAACACAATAGTAAATGGAGTTGGGTTCGTAAACTTGCCTGGGTATCTCGAGGTGGAGGATGTTCTAGGTTCCGCTCGAAAATTTATAACCATAAACACAAATCATTTTGTTAGGTCCTGTTCTAATGTACGGCGATTCACACTCATATGTTACTTATTATGCACCCTCTCAACTTATATTACCCTTATCATTGTCCTTATTCATATTACAGTCGCTTCCTTTTTCGAAGTACCTTATGTCCGTCTTCATTTTCATCGTCGGCTCCGCTTATGGATTTTACGGTTTTCTAATCGCGCGGTCTCGACTCCGATATTTTTCTAAAATTGAAAAATCATTATTTTCACTTAAATTTTTTATAGAAGTTAAGGAACTCTATTTCATACTCTTTTTAAAAATTCCATGATTTATGAACATTTTTAAGTTGATCCTTTTTATTTCCAAAATTCGTAATTCGTAGCAGTTTTTGTCGCGTAAATCACTTTTAGTAAAACGGCCATAACTTTTGATCCGTAAATCGGAATCAAGAGATTCAAGCGCCTAAACGATCTTTATAATATTTTCTATCATAATCAAGTGTTATTTTTAGGAAACTACAGTTTATATCTTCGGGACTTTCTGCAGAAACTTAATGTTACATTTTGTTTGTTTTAGCGAGATTACGGTTACGATCCGAGTTCCGTTTACGCCTTAAATCTTTATACTACCACCAACAATCATCATATCATAATCACCACCACACTAACTCCTCTCAAGAAAATCATGTTCTTGAGGCAACAATCATCAACCTTAAATCTACTTAATTAAACATCAAGATTACCACAATACATTCACCAAGACTAGGTTTACAACTATGTTCTAAAAGATTCTTGACCTTAAATCTTAAGTAAGGATGTGTTAGATATATTTACAATGTCATGTCTAATCTGTTGTGTTTAGTTTCAGAACTTAATATCAGGACTTACTGGAAATCAGAAATTACTGAAGTCAGAATTTATATCAGAACTTAAGGCCGTCAGGATTTATATCAGGACTTAAGTGCTGGTACTTCAGATAAGGAATGCGGCTGATTTACAGGAGATGATCTGGACTAATACAAACGAAGATATGCATGAAGAGTTGTACAACTAGAAGACTTATAGAAGGTAATATCTGATTGATATATTTTAGGAGACAGAATTATATTCCATATCAATTAGAAGATATCTTGTAACTGTGTACTATATAAGCACAGCTTAGGGTTTACACTATAAGTGTTATCATTAACGAGAACATTATACATTGTAACCTAGCAGCTCTTAGTGATATTCATCAATGAGAGAATAGTTTAACCTACTTTGTAACAGAGCTTATTATATTGAATAAACTTGATTACTGTTATATACTTGTGGTCTTAATCGATTTGATTGTATAAACACTTTATTCAACCCCCTTCTATAGTGTTGTGTGTCCTAATAAGTGGTATCAGAGCCTCTCTGTTGATATACAAATAGTAAGATCCAATTTACAATTATGTCTGAAGAAACACAAACTCCACCTAAGCCCACCAATACTCAAGATACTCAAAACAATCAAACCCACAATCGATATGAGAGTATTAGGGTTCCCATACTGAGAGCATCTGAGTATCCTACATGGAAGGTAAATATGGCTATATTTCTGAAAGCCACAGATCCAGAAAACCTTGATAGAATTAATGATGGACCATATAAGCCTACCAAGCTTTCTGTTGCAGTTGCTGATCAACCAGCAAAGATGATACCAAAGGAGAAAGGTGATTACACAACTGAAGACATCTCATCTATTGCCAAGGATGCAAGGGTAAGACATCTGTTGCATAGTGCAATTGACAATGTCATGTCAAACAGGGTAATTAGATGCAAGACTGCAAATGAGATATGGGATGCTTTGGAGACAAAATGCCAGGGAACTAAAGCAATCGAAAAGAACAGGAAGACTATACTCACTCAAGAGTATGAGCACTTTGACTTAAAAGCTGATGAGTCACTAACTGATTTATATGACAGGTTTGCCAAACTCTTGAATGATCTATCACTGGTGGACAATGAATATGATCTTGAAGATTCAAATCTAAAATTCCTTTTAACTCT
This sequence comes from Apium graveolens, assembly GCF_009905375.1. Taxonomy (NCBI): domain Eukaryota; kingdom Viridiplantae; phylum Streptophyta; class Magnoliopsida; order Apiales; family Apiaceae; genus Apium; species Apium graveolens. Next base: position 130,013,109 of record NC_133651.1, read on the forward strand.
TCCTGAAAATTGGGATTTGAAGTCTACTACCATAAGAGACAACTATGACCTTGCTGAAACTACTCTTGATAAAATTTATGGTATGCTCAAGACTCATAAACTTGAGATGGATCAAAGGAGAAAAAGGCACGGAAGAAAGTCAAAGACAGTTGCTCTAAAAGCTGAGGAGGAATCTCCTAAAGTGGTTGTCTCAAAGAGGGGCAAAGGAAAGGCTCTCATAATACAGTCTGATTCAGAGTCATCATATTCTGATGATGATGATTCAGAATCTGAAAATCTATCTGAAGTGTTGATGCAGAGATGATGCAACTGTGTGCTCTTATGGTGAAGGGTATCACAAAGATAGCCTACAAGAAATTCAGAAAGGGCAAGAAGTTTTCCAGGAAAGGTGGAAGTTCTGAAAAGAGAGGGTTCAGAAAGTCTGAAGGCAAAGGAGGAAAGTCTGACAGATGAGACAACTCAAATGTCAAATGCTACAATTATGGTGAAAAAGGCCACATCTCTCCTAACTGCAAGAAAGGAAAAAGTGATAAAGGCCAGGCACTTATCACAAAGAAGAAAAACTGGGCAGACACTTCAGATTCTGAAGAAGAGGTGAATTATGCCTTGATGGCAAATGCTGAGAGCAGTTCTGAAACTGCTGAATTGAAGGTACCTCATTCAACTCTTGCTTTTCATACTGATGATATTTCTGAGCTATGATTATATCTTAAAATAATGTTCAGTAGTTTTAGAGATCAGACTTTAACAAATGAAAGATTAACATCTGAAAGTCTTGCTCTTAGAAAAGAAACGACTACTTAGAAAAAGAGTTAGTTATATTCCATCAAACTCAGAAAGAAAGAGATGAGGCTTTGTATGTTTGAGATGAAATGCTAAAATTGAATAAATCTCTTAAATCTGAATTGGAAAAGGAAAATGAGATAATCAAAACTTGGACTAACTCTGGAAGAACAACTCAGAAAATCTTGAAAAATGGAAATTGGAAAGAAGGACTAGGTTACCTAGATGATAAAGAAGAAAAGGAAACTTTATCATCTAAACCAAACTTTACCAAGAAAGCCGAAAAGCCTAAAGTTAATCCTGTCAAGTTTGTGTTAAATTCTGACAAGTCAAAATCTGAAAAGATGAAAGACTCTAAAACAGAAGTCAAAGAAAAGTCAACTTCTGAAAAATTAAAATAGGATAAACCAGCTGAAGTAAATATATGTTTAATGACCAAGAAGCAGCTTAAGCATAAGCCGAAAGAGATTAAAAATGTAAACAAGGTCAAGGAAGCTAGGAAAAATAGGAATGGAAAGGAAGGTGTGAATAAAAGCAATAATTTTATGCATGTTCCTATGCTCCTACAAAGAAATGCTATAATTATGGAAACTCTAACCATCTTGCTTCTATTTGCAGGAAAAATAAAGATGTAAACTCTTTACCTCCTAAATCAGGAGTTAAGAGTCAGTCTGTTAGATTTAAACCATAAAATCCTTGTTTTCATTGTGGTAGTTTATGGCATTCTATTTATACTTGTAAGGAATATCATAGATTGTACTATGATTATTATCAAATAAAACCTTCTTTAAAGAAAGTTAGTGTAATTCCTTCTAGTGTAAATTCTGATGCAAAGTCTGATATAATGTCTGATAAAAAGCATGTTAGCATAAACTCTGAAAATAAATCTGCTGTAAATGCTAACAAACCTAAAAAGGCCAAAGGATCCAAGCAAGTATGGGTCCTTAAAACTAACCAATAGTGGTCTTTGTGATTGCAGGGCAACAGGAAAAACATCCTAGTTCTGGACAGTGGATGTTCAGGACATATGACTGGAAATAAAGCCCTGCTATCAGACTTGGTGGAGAAAGCTAGCCCAAGAGTTTCTCTGGGATATGGCAACATGGGAAAGACTCTGGGATATAGAAATATCAATCTTGGGAATGTCATAATTGAAACAGTAGCTTTTGTCTCAGGAATTAAACACAATCTGTTAAGTGTAAGTCAAATATGTGACAAATGTTATCATGTGGATTTCTTTGAAGAACACTGTGAAGTTGTAAGTATTCTACAGGCAAAGTAGTTCTGAAAGGTTACAGACATGGTAACATATATTTAGCCAGACTTTTAACAAACTCTGATGGTTCTGCAATCTGCCTGTTAAGCAGAGCATCAATTGAAGAAAGCTGGAATTGACACAAGAAACTCTCTCATTTAAATTTCAACAATATAAATGAGCTAGTAAAGTAAGATCTTTTGAGAGGACTTCCAAAATCAGTATTTGCTCCTGATGGTCTTTGTGACTCATGTCAAAAGGCAAAACAAAGAAAATCTTCATTCAAGAGAAAAACTGAATCCTCAATTCTTGAGCCTTATCACTTACTGCATGTTGATCTATTTGGTCCAGTCAATGTCATGTCCATTGCAAAGAAGAAATATGCTATGGTTATAGTGGATGAGTTCACAAGATACACTTGGGTGTATTTCTTGCACAAGAAGAATGAAACTGCATCTAATCTAACTGATCAAGTCAGACAGCTGGATAAGTTCGTCAAAGATTCTGTTAAAATAATAAGAAGTGATAATGGCACTGAGTTCAAGAATTCAATCATGGAAGAGTTCTGCAAAGAATATGGAATAAAGCAAGAATTTTCTGTACTTGGAACTCCACAACAAGATGGAGTTGTAGAAAGAAAGAACATGACTCTTATTGAAGCTGCACGAACTATGCTTAATGAAGCAAAGCTACCAACCTATTTTTGGGTTGAAGCTATGTAGACCGCTTATTTTACACAGAATGCTACACTCATAAACAAGCATGGAAAAACACCATATGAGATGGTGAAGAAAAAAAAGCCAAATATGAAATACTTTCATGTATTTGGATGCAAGTGTTTTGTTATTAAGACTCATCCTGAACAGCTGTCAAAATTTGATCTAAAAGCTGATGAAGGAATTTTTGTTGGATATCCACTTTCCACAAAAGCCTTCAGAGCCTTCAGATTCTGTAAATTCTGATGACCAAAGTCCTGATCCTGTAAGTTCTGACGGGTTAAATTTTGATGTCATTGAAACTATGGTAACTGCTCCAAAGGAATATGCACCTATTTAGGGGGAGCAAGCTGATGATCATACCACATCTCAAGACTGTCAAGAAACATCAGAACCTGTCACTGGCTCTTCAAGTTCTGATTCATCAAGTTTTGATGAGCCAAATTCTGATAATTCTGGAAACTCTAATTCTTCAATTCCTAAAGGATCCAACTCAAATTCTGAAATTTCAGAGAGCATAAGTTCAGGGGGAGCATCAGAAAATGCTGATGGAGACAACATGGATCATGGGGGAGGATCCAGTTCTAGAGATCAACTTCCATCTACAAGGAAGTGGACTAAATCACACACACCTGACTTAATAATTGGAGATCCTGTAGCAGGTGTCAGAACTAGAACTGCAATATCAAATGAATGTCTCTATCATTCCTTTCTATCTTAGACTGAACCAAAGAAAGTGGAAGAAGCTCTTCAAGATGTTGATTGGGTACAAGCAATGCAGGAAGAGTTAAATGAATTTGAAAGAAATAAAGTCTAGACCCTTGTGCCAAGACCAAAGAACAAATCCATTGTTGGCACAAAATGGGTGTTCAGAAATAAAACTGACAGTGATGGCATAATTACAAGAAACAAAGCAAGGCTGGTTGCTAACGGTTACTCTCAACAGGAGGGTATTGACTATGATAAATTTTTTGCTCCAGTTGCTAGATTGGAAGCCATAAGGATCTTTTTGGCTTATGATGCTCACAAGAAGTTTAAAGTCTTTCAAATGGATGTGAAAAGTGCTTTTCTCAATGGAGAATTGGAAGAAGAGGTATATGTTGAACAACCTCCAGGCTTTATAGATCCAAAACTTCCAAATCATGTCTACAGGCTTGACAAAGCACTTTATGGCCTTATGCAAGCTCCAAGAGCATGGTATGAGACTTTAGCTCAATTCCTTTTGGAAAGTGGATTTACCAGAGGCACAATTGATAAAACTATGTTCTACCTCAACCATGGAAAGGACTTACTTTTGGTACAGATATATGTTGATGATATCATCTTTGGTTCTACAAATGCCAAACTCTATGAAAGGTTTGCAAATCTAATGCAGTCAAGATATCAAATGAGTATGGGGAGAACTTAGCTATTTTATGGACTTCAAGTCAAGCAAAATGAAGAAGGTACTTTCATAAATCAATCCAAGTACACCAGAAATTTACTCAAGAAATTTGGAATGCAAGACAGTTCAACTGCATCCACTCCTACGACCAATACAACCAAGTTCGATAAAGATACTGGAGTATCAATAGATATTACTAACTATAGAGGTATGATTGGCTCTTTACTCTATTTAACTGCATGTAGACCTATTATCATGTATGCTACCTGTCTTTGTGCAAGATTTCAGGCTGATCCAAGAGAATCTCATCTAATAGCTGTGAAAAGAATTTTCAAGTACCTCAATGGTATAGCTGATTTGGGATTGTGGTATCCTAGGGAATCAGATTTTAAGCTAATAGGTTACTCAGATGCAGATTTTGCAGGATGCAAAATTGACAGGAAAAGCACTAGTGGAAGCTGCCAATTTCTTGGAGGCAGATTGGTTTCTTGGTTTAGCAAGAAACATAAATCAATTTCCACATCAACTGCATAAGCAGAATATATTGCTGCAGGAAGCTGTTGTGCACAGATTCTTTGGATGAAGAATCAGTTACTGGACTATGGGTTAGAATTTTCTAAAATACCCATTTACTGTGATAATCAAAGTGCTATTTCTATGACAGGTGATCCAGTTCAACACTCAATAACAAAGTACATAAGCATTAAGTACCATTTCATAAGGGAACATATGATGGAAGGTATAGTGGAATTGCATTTTGTCCCAACAGATCAACAACTAGCAGATATCTTCATAAAACCACTATGTGAAGCTACTTTTACAAGACTGGTAAATGAACTTGGAATGGTTTCAGGTTCTTTCTCAAAATCTGCTTAGTTTTTTTTCTCATGCATCAGACTTTATGATCCGTGTTTACAGATTGTCTTATCTCAATGTAATCTGTACTTAAATTGTTATATATTAAATACTGATTGTTATCTAATGTGATTCTATATACTCTGATAGTATTTTGAATGTTCTGCGACTATTCAATCCAATGAGGATTATCTTGTTAGATGCTGACTTAGTAGTCTTTAGCAAACTATATATCCCATGTTTGAATTAGTTGTTTATGTGGAAATCAATAACACAAGCAAAGTCTGATTTTGATATTAGTCAAATTTACTTTGTGTATCTTATTACTAAGTCAAAAACTAGATTATTGCTTCTCATGTGTCAAATTCTGATGTCAGTAAATCTTAAGGATGAACTACATGCTTGATAAGCCTCACTTATCTGAAGAAAACAAAATAACAGAAAAATTGAAATCAGGTACTCCTTTGAGATCTAGAGTAAATATGTGACAGAGAAGACCCAAGTGCATTGCTGGTATTAAGTAATATGCATTAGAAAAGCAATTTCTTGGTGACTTTTCACATTCTCTGATTACTGGAGAAATATTTTGATAATAGCATAAATTCTGATAGCAGTTGTGACTCATTACACTGAGAAGCCACTGTAAAAATAATGTCAAAAGATGCATAAAATGAGCACAAACGGTTGAGGTGGACTCTTGCATAAATTTATTCTATAATAGACTTCATAATTAAAGACAGATTTTAAGCATTTTTCTTAGTTATGCCTTATTTCTAAGATACACTGAAGTTTATCAGACTTTAATCTTTATCTGATCATTTGCACATACACACACTCTCACTCCATATGAATGATGAAAATTACTGTGGTGGTTAAGTTGTTTCAGATAAACAGTTAAGTATTATTTGCATAAATTCTAAGGACAAGTTCTGATGATTAAACTCTCTTACAGGTATTTTATCAAACACCTTTCGTACACACAACTTTTCACTTAATTTTTTACGGAAATGGCACCCAAGGACATCATCTTTAATGGAGCCAAGTTCATCCCCAATAACTACATGGCTATTCTCAGCAAAGATGATGCTCCATCAGATCTTCACTTCATCCAAGACTTTCTTACTAACAGTGAGATTGGGTATGCTTTGACCCAACCGTAATTACTCTCAGGAACACAGATTCTAGAGTTTTGGAGGACTAGTATTTATGATGATGGTGGTAAAGCTGGGTCCCCTAGTATTATTTTCACAACAAGGGAAGATGAGCATCTGGTTACCTTGTCTACTGTTCGACAAGCTCTACACTTACCAGAAAATTGCACTTTTAATGCTCAGATTGAGGAGTCACTTCTACAGGGTATGATGGCCAATCTTTGCTATGAGAAAAGTCTGTCCAAGCTGGGACAGCTGAAGAGGCCATACATCAGAAGGGAGTGGAGCTACTTCTTTGACTGCATCACCAGATCTTTTGCCAACAAATGCTCCAACTTTGATGCCATTCCCATTCTGAGTCAGCAAATAGGGTATGCACTTTTGAATCAAACTCACTTTGATTATGCTACTGCTATTTTGGGTTTTATTAGGGATAGGCTGAATGAGGACCCAAATACTAATTACTTTGCTAGATTTTGTCAACTCATTTACAGTTTTTATTGTCCTGATAAGTCTCAAAACTTTAGTGAGACAATTCAACCTTTTAAACTTGCTAAAAGGGCTTTCACAGACATGTTATCTACTGATAATAAGACAGAGATACTAAGACCCCTTCAAATTCCTACTTCAGTAAAACAGTTCTTAGTAAACTCTGACCCCAACACATACACACCCAAATTTCCTGAAATTGCATACTCTCAACCTGCATCAGCACCTACAACCAATACTCAACCAGCTCAATCCTCTCAACCACAACCACAGCCTACCATCAGAACTTATTTCCAACCAGCACAATCTTCTCAACCTCAACCATCAGCACCTACTACCAAACCAACCTCTGGTACTTCCCAAAAAGTGCCAGTTGTAAAATCTTCAAGGGCAAAATCTGTTCCTAAATCTCCACCAAGGAGAAGAAGGATGATTTGATGGATGAATCAGATGAAGATAAGCAAGTCCAGGTTCATGCATCGAAACCTGTGACAATAGAAGTTGAAAAGGAAATTTTTCAGAAAGAAGTAACTCCTCAGAAACAGACTGAAGCTGAGGATTCTGGAATTTTAAAAAGGAAAAGAACTTCAAGATCTGATGCTGCTCAAGCAACTCCTCCATCATCTAAAAGATCAAAGAAGATGAGAGCATGTAGACATATGGCACAACCTCATTCTGAGGATGCTAAAGAAGCTGAGGAAGGGGATCAGGAATCTCTGATCTCATCAGGACCAATAGTGATGGAAGCTTTGCCACCTCCACCTCAAGCTGAAGACACTGTTCCAGACACAGTGATCACACCTCCTGTCTCTCCAATATGAGAAACAACTGCAGTAGAAGATTCAGGATTAAGTCCTAAAATTGATATTCATAGGCTGAACATTCCATCTGTCTTGTTTCTGAAAGCACCATAAGGACAAGTGACCACTCCACCTGTTTCTCCATTAAATGCTGAAATACCAACTACTCCAATTCTGGATGTGGAAACAGATGAAGTTCTACCAGAATCTCCTACAACCACATACACTCTTGTGTTGTCAGAAGATGATGAGTTTCTAGAATGTTCTGGAGAGTCAGCTCCAGTAAACACTCCAGCTCAAATTCTTGGAAAGGAGGCACTGCTTAAAAAGTTTGTTGAAGAAGATGCTCATGTTCCTTGGGAAGAAACTCACAGAGGGGTTGAGTGGACCAAGAAGTGGAATGAATCTGACTTCATTCCTAGCTCTCATGTTCTGTCAGAGCATATTACAAAAGCTGATGGGTTGTTGACAAATTCTGACTTCAAAGCTTAACTTAAAGTCACAGCTCTCAGTACTAAATCTCTTCAGGGTCAACACTCCATTACTCATGAAAAGGTTGATAAGCTTCTGGAAAAAGCTGATAAGCTGGATATGGAGATCAAGCTAGACAAAAAAAGGTTTATCAGACCTATTCAAGAGAAAGTTGAAGCTATTGAGAAAGTTCAAGAAGAGCAGCAGGCCCAACTGGCTGAGGTCCTAAAAAATCAAGCTACTCAACAGACTCAACTGAATGAAATCCAATCTTCAGTGGAACTTCTTCTCTCTCTACTCTTATCAGATGATGCCAAAAAGGGGGAGAAGGTAGTTAAGTCTAAATGCTCAACTATTCAAGTACTGAAGAAGAAGGATGATAAAGGAGATGACTAGGGAAACCCTAGCAAGGGCAAAGGTCAAGGTCAAGGGTAAAGCAACAAAGTTTCTTCACAGAAACTAATTTCTGGTTCTAGAAAATCTTCTACACAGAAGAATACAAGTTCTGAAGCTGTGAATACTCAAACTCTGATAGCAAGTTCTGATAATCAAAATCTGATATCAAGTTCTGATATTCTGATTCAAGCTGAAAGTCAAGACTCTCAGAAGTTTTTACAAACTCTGAAGCTTAAAGGAAGGGAGACTACTGTCTACTATAAAGATCCCAAGATTCAGACACTTGATGAAGAAATTGCTAGAAGATTATTTCTCAAGCATAATCCTGGAATGAATTTAGAGACTCTAAAGGAGGAAGAAGCTAGATTTGCAGCTGAGAAGACAAATCTTAAATCTAAAGCTTCTAATGCAAAGAAACCTCCAAGGCCTAAGGCAAAAGGCATTGTGATCAAGGAAAGGTCAACTTCTGAGGCTTCAAAGCCCAAGACAAGATCACAAGTTGAAATTGATCCCAAGGCAAAATGGAAAGGAAAGATTGATGAACCAACAAAGAAATATGAGATGAAGATTTCTCAAATCCTGATGAAACCTGTGTGCAAAATGGTTCAGGTTTTTGATGATACAGCTGCAGAAGATGAAATTGTCGAAACTATGAAAAGAAGAAAGATAACAGAAGAATCTAAGACAACCTCTGACATAGCTCAAGTTGTTCAGAGTGAAGAACAGCAAGCTACAGAAGAATTTGCAAATCCTAAACAAGTCATCAAAACATCAACCTCTGACAGAGCTCAAGTTGATTTGAACAAGATGACAGTTATTGATAAGAAGAAACTCCTATGGAAGAATGTTAAACCATCAGATCCTAAGAAAAGTCAACAACTATCTGATTTCATGACTATTGGATTGAAAGCCAGAGAAGCAAGAAACATAGCTGGATTAGGTTCTGAAGAAGCCAAGATCAAAACAGAAGTTGAAGTACTTACTAGAGATCCATTCTTATTAACTCACAAACCACTTGAGGAAGTTACACAGAAACATCTTGACAAGGTTATATCTGTTCAAGTGCTACTGGATGCTCATGATAAGAGTAATGTCAAAGAAAAGCTGATTCTTTTTTTGAAGATGGAAGCACATATAGAATGTCAGAATCAGATGTGCAGAACAAATCTCTGAAAGAACTTCAATTCTTTCATTATCATTTGGAGATAAAGTCTGAGATTACCAGAAGATGGTCAAATTTCATAATGAAGACCATAAGGGATAAAGCCAGAATCTCTGTATCAAGGGTTGCAGAATTTATTCCAAATATAGTTGAAGATGATGGAAGTGAAATTCCAATAAAGAAGGATTTTGCTAAACTTGAGGTTATTTTTAAAGAGAAATGTATGTGCTATAATGAAGACTCATCTCATCCAAGGGTAATCAGACTTGGTGATGGATTGAAAAGAAATCACATCTTAGCACTTATGAATGCAATCTACCAGATTGGAAGTCAAGATGAAGAATTGAAGCAAGTCAAGGCTACATTAGCTCAATCCCTGAGGAATGCAGAAGAGAAACTGATATCAAACTTTGTCAAATATCATTTTGGATTCAGATTGACTTAGTAAAATTGGTAAAAGCTGCAAGGACAGTAAGTTGTAGTTAGTTGTTTAAATAAACTCTCATTGCATTTGTACTTAAATACGTTTGACATCATCAAATCTATTAACTTGTATATTTTTCATAATTTACAAGTTGGGGGAGATTGTTAGATATATTTGTGATGTCATGTCTAATCTGTTGTGTTTAGTTTCAAAACTTAGTATCAGGACTTACTGGAAATCAGAACTTACTGAAGTTAGAACTTATATCAGAACTTAAGGCCGTCAGGATTTATATAAAGACTTAAGTGTGGGTACTTCAGATAAGGAATGCCGTTGATTTACAGGAGAGGATCTGGACTAATACAAACGAAGATATGCATGAAGAGTTGCACAACTAGAAGACTTGTAGAAGATAATATCTGATTGATATATTTTAGGAGACAGAATTATACTATATAAACACAGCTTAGGGTTTACACTATAAATGTTATCATTAACGAGAACATTATACATTGTAACCTATCAGCTCTTAGTGATATTATTCATCACTGAGAGAGTAGTTTAACCTACTTTATAACATAGCTTATTATATTGAATAAACTTGATTAATGTTACATACTTGTGTTCTAAATCGATTTGATTGTATAAACACTATATTCAACCCCCTTCTATAGTGTTGTGTGTCCTAACAAGTGATATCAGAGCCTCTCTGTTGATATACAAACAGTAAGATCCAGTTTACAATCATGTCTGAAGTAACACAAACTCCACCTATGTAACACCCCCAAATCCGGGGTCGGGGATCCGAGTCGTCACGAGTTCCATTTCCCTTAATAACACCATCTTAATAATTAATTAACTACTCTGTACTATGACCCCATAATAAACACACACACCACACGTTATAGTCTCAGAGATGAACATCCAAAAATAATCACAAGTCATTTTATTCCATAATTATCTGCCAATACACCTTAAAAGGTTTTCTGAATAAATTTACATTTTCTTTGCCATTATTACAATTCATAAGTATACATAAATCTGGTACATTATTAGTTGAAAACTTAGCCTATTGGTAATTTCTACCTCAGCTACAGCGGCCTCAACGCTTCCAGAAAGCTGCGGAACGTTTCCTATCCGCTTGCGAATTGGGAGCTTGGTCCTGTTGATCTTATCTATCTGATGTTGTGTGATGAAAGAAGAAGCAAGGGTGAGCAGCAAGCCCACCAAAATAATATGTATAATGATTAACAATATATGAGCCTTCTCATAGTACTCATGAAAGTCTTGGTCAAAAGAAATGAACCAAGTTGATATCTTAATGCGATGAAGTCGCAAAATATTCAGTATATATATACATATATACTTTTCAAAATATGGGAAGTCCTCTTCCATGCATAATACACACAGAGTTTCAGTGTATAACTGTATAAAAATATCGTTGCAAGGTGATCTCATATATCTAACCTTGTCTCAACGTTTTTCTGAAAATCTTTGTCATGCATAAGATAATCATTTACTAGATATAAGTTTAAAAGATGAAGTTACAAGATACTCCAATATACTTATATCTTTTCCAAATACTACTTGAAATACCACCGTTCAAGTTATAATTAGTTTCAAAACTTCATCACACTGATGAGACTACAAGATAAGACTTGAATAGATTCAATCTTTGAAATATTTTGAAGGAAATGAAGTTATGATATACTTCATTTAAGTCCCGATATATATATACACCTATATATATACATACGTTTCCTGAAAACCTCTGTCATGTAAAGTATGAACAGAATTGCAATATCCAATAAAATTGGAAAGGAAAAGAATTTTGGCATAAACCCGATATCTTGCTGATCAAGCAAAGATACCAGTAAGTAACCTTTTCTACTAGTAGATGGATGAATCCCCCACCGGTCATCACCCTGGCCACATAAGGACCTTGTGCTGGACCGCCACCCGGCCTCTTACGCGTTGATGGACTGCCACCCAGCCACTTACACTTTGATAGACCGTACCCCGGCCTGTCGCTTATGCCGACTCAATTAGATGGGCATACTTCCCGAACGTTGGGTAAGTAATCAATTCATTTGTTTTCTCAAAACAGCAACCACGTTGCGAATGTAAAATGCACCACAGAGCTGGATCCCCCAGGTTTTGAGCGAGTATTTAAATCCCATTTGAAAGGAAGATCTTAAATATAAAAAAATGAGTTTTGGGGTCCACTCTAACTTTAAAAATCATTTTGAAGACTCGAAAACATTTTTAAGAATGTTTGGAGTACTGCTGATTTATTAAAATAAATCAGTCCCGATATATTAGAAAATATCTGAATATTATTATTTAAATAATATTCTCATAAAGATAATCCTTATAAAAATAATCGAAGTAGAAGTTTTAAAACTTATACTTGAAATGGATATTAAATAACCAAAGATATACTTATATGAAAGTACTATCTTTATTTGAATAATCGAAAATAAGTTTGATTATTGACACCTTATTCTTTAATAAAATAAAGAATGTATTTCAGTAACAAGCGGAGTCATAATACCTCGAATGAATATTATAAATAATATTCATTAAATAAAATAAAGGAGTCATACATCCTCAAATGAATATCCAAGTAATATTCAATAAATAATATAAAGGAGTCATAAGTCCTCGAATGAATATTCAAGATAATATTCATTAATAAAATAAAGTTATCGAATAAACCTTATTCGATTAATAGTTTTGAAAACTATAACCATATATATATATATATATATATATATACATATAATCTACTCGGGATCCTCGACTCCCGGTTTTAGAAAATGTTTTCACCTTTGGGTCCCTATACTAAGGGTATATACAAATTACCGTTATTCTCTAGCATAGGTATTATCAATTGAACCAACAGATATATATGGCAAGAATACGAAACAGGCATGCATATGTACCATATCACATGCTACAATATATCGCAAGAATTTGCTAATAACAAATATGCATTTATCGCAAGATCATGCATATACACATATACATCACAACAACAGTTATAACAGGTAGAAAACTTGCATGAATGACTGGGGGTGATAAAAGGCTCGGGACGAGTCTGGTAACCTATAAACAACAAGTAAGTTGGAATTAAACCAAAGTCACTTGTAAATCTACACTCTAACTATCTTAGACTCTAACGCTCGCTTTGCGCTTACTGATTCTCTTAAGTCACTCGAGTACCCTCGGCTCCACCATTTTTTATAATTTAACCATTACAAGTTTTAAGGCGATTCCTTCGCGAGTGTCTTACCAACTGCCTAACACTCTTACCATAATTGTTTCATACATTAATTAACCCTTTTTGGTCTTTAACCTATGTTTCATAGTAAGGCGAGGGAAAAAGTTTCGTTCGCGAAACGCCGTTACTTAAAACAGTCGTTTCTCCTAAACCGTACATCGGAATCAAACGAACTACATATCAAAACGAAGCTCGTAACATGAAATATCTAAACATGGAAATGGTCATAATCTAGCAGGGAGTTCTCGGGTCCAAATGTTATGAACAAAAGCAGTCTAAAGTAAATCGGACATTACGACGGCTATGTTTACGCGATTACCAATGTTTAAACTACTCCAATTAACCACCAACCAACTCATAACCATCAATACAACAAAACTTCACCTAAACCATACCACATCAGTCCATAATCTCCAAGGTTTTAAACTCAAACAACCACAATCAAGACCTATGAACTATAATCATGCTTCAATTACCAAAATACTTCCAAATCAAACCAAACTACTAATAATCACAATCCATGCTTCTCATTTCACAAAACCAACCATTAAACTTACTAACAAATAAAGTAAAGGCTAGGGTTTGAAGTTTATACCTTCCTTGGGAGGTGTTAAGTTGCTAGGAAGCCTTAGGGAGCCTCCTACAAGCTTGATCTTTCCAAAGAAATCAAGAACACAAAGTTAGGCTTTGAAGTTTCTAAAAGTCCGATTTAAAGAACTGTAAAAATGAGGGTCTTACCATGATTATTTGGACGAGACTTGTGAACAAGAGTTGTAGGCCATCTCAATACATTTCCAATGAGCTATAGAACACAATATTTGAGTGAGAAATGAAGGAGATACAGCAGTTTTAGTGTGCTGGTTCTGTTTTGGCCGAGAGCAATGGAAATGGGGGAGGAAATGCTTTTGCTTTCTTGTGTTAGTGGAATAATGTGGTGGATAATGATGGGTTGTCTTGATATTTTGCTAGGTTAATAATAAAAAAAGGAGTTAGTAGAAGATGATCTCACCATTTGCCATGTGTTGGTGATTTGTGGTGAGATGAGATCATCCCTAGTTAACTATATAATTAACTAGCCATTCCTTCCTAACTATCACTTGGTTTCTTGTTTGATCAACCATCCACTTGCCTTGCCACTTGCAAAGGTATTTACAAGAGTCGTTATTCATTTCTTTGTCCGGTTATCACCCAATCTCGTTGATCGTTTGGTTAAATACCTTAATGGTTTTATTGATAAAATCTTCTTGGTATTTTTAATACCTAAATTAATTCTCCTTTATAATCCTTGAATTTAAAATCCTTCATCTTAATATTAATTCCTTAAATCCCTTAATGTCTGGTGGAAATCTCGGGGAAAAATAAAAGTGCTCGTTTTTAAAATCCGACAGCTTTTACATACACTTATTTTCTTTATGGAATACTAATACGATCTTAGAATTTCCATAACAGTACTCCTATATATCGTGGTCTGATAATTTTTCTTAATCAGCATTGTCAGCAAAAGTTACTATTCATCCGGGTTTCAAAAATCTCCAAAAATTGGGGTTATTACAGTCTCCCCTCCTTAAAAGGATTCCGTCCCGGAATCAGATAGAAAACAGTTGGGGATGGTTTTCTAGCATTGTGCCTTCTAACTCTCTAGTCAATTTTCCACATTATGGTTCTACCACCAAACTCTGACTAGTTTGATATCCCTTCTCCTAAGCACTTGTCCCTTTTCGATCTATAACCCTTCCTGGTTGCTCCATATAGGTTACGTCTGGTTGCATGTCTATGCACTCATATGCCCCTATTTATCTGGAATCCGAATTACATTTTCTTAACATTGATGCGTGGAACACGTTATGAACTTGCTACATATTCGGGGGTAGGGCTAGCTCATATGCTATCTTCCCAATATGTCTTAATATATCCAAGGGTCCAACAATTCATGGACTTAGCTTCCCTTTCTTTCTGAACCTCATCCTTCCTTTCCAAGGGAATACCTATAACAACACTAGGTCCCCTATTTCATACTCTTTGTCCTTTCGTGTCAAATCAACATACTCATCATGTCCATATTGGGCTACTACCAGCCGTCCTCTGATTAGATCTATCATATCCTTGGTCCTTTGGACCACTGCTGGTCCGAGCATCTTGCGCTCTACAACTTCATCCTAACATAAGGGAGATCGACATTGTCTTCCCTCAAGGATCTCATAAGGCGATACCTCAATACTGACATATGATCTATTGTCGTAAGAAAACTCAATCCGTGTTAAGTGATCATTCCAATTTCTTTCAAGTCTATTGCACAGACCCTCATTATAGCTTTTAACATTAGAGCTTTTGCTTCTCAATACCCATTCTTTTCCAGTTCGTAATCGCTACTACCTTCCGTTCCTAATATTATACTGGTTATACTTTTGCTCGTTAGCGTTCTATAACCTTTTAATAACCATGCCAATCTTAGTATCACGAATGTGTTTCCATTCCGAATACTACCACAACTTTATTACTCCTTTTTCAGCTATTTCTATTTTCGAAAGCTTAATCCTTCATATAGAAGTAAAAGAATTTATTGAGAGATCACTATGATCATGAACACTTGTTATATCGCATAGTTAGTACAGAAGGTGGCCAGCCTTTAGTACTTGACAAGCAATTAAACAATAGATGGTATCCTACTAGGCTTCTATCACACAGATAGATAGTCATTCGGCAATACCTCCCCTTTCTGGAAGGGTTGTTCTTCTCAGCTTACATGAAATGAAAAGAAGAGAAAAGAACGAATTGAAGAGAATTGTATATATGAAAAAATATACTGCACAAAATATCTGGCTTGGAACCTACCTCTGAACTATAGAGGTTTGTCATAGGAGAACAAAACATATATGTATTTATATCAACATCAAGTATTATAGCATCGCATTTCACATGCCTAAATATTTTCGCCATTCCGTCCATCATTCTATGGACCCATGCTCTTCCTCGAGCTTATACACAATCACCTTTGAAACTCCCTCGATATCGAAAATCGAATCTGGGATCTCATTCTAGACCTCATCGTTACTAGAATCCATTTCTATACCGCAACCTTCTTCGTATGGGTAATACTACTCTTTATCGATAAGAAGGAATAAATATATCATAGGTAGATAATCGACTTAATTAGTCTATCAATGATAACTTATACACCACCACGACTCGATTAGTGGTACTTACTCTCAACATCCATTCCAATACAACTCTCACGGTTGTAAGTAATCAGCTCATTACTCTCAGAATCATTCCTGCATTACTATGGCCCACCGTTGACCTACTGTAGTCATTCGTTTTCCATGAAGTTTTAATAGCTAACCATACGGAGTCCATTCATATCATATCGAATTCTTCTAAGGAGGTAACATGATCACCGTTCTTGATTCATGAAGAACACTCCTGATCCTGACGTACATTCATGACGTGAAGCAGATAAAATTGCAGAAGAGTTTCAATGAAAGCAATGATAGCAGGTTAATACCATTCTTAATCATATGCCTTCAATAGAAGACTTAACTCAAAGGTTTGTTTAGTCCCTTTTTTTTTTGAAACATGGTCCAGGCTCATTCTCAAGATAGTATCTCCTGAGATAGATAGCCCGCTCATGGCGATTACACGAATTAAACCTTTACCAACTACTATTACGATTGGGTATTGCACAATCATCAGAAGGAATGTCAATCTTCCAAACCATAATACAACCTTCATAGCTTTAACCATCATCACTGTATTCCTTTGGCACAAGTGCCTATAATTATCCTCTTACCTTTAAAGTGTCGGCCACCTCTTTGGCCTTTCCTGATAGTAAAATTTCCTTACAGTCAATGTCATTTTAACCACCTCCAAATAAATTTTCTACCTTATTTCAATCACAGCTTATGTGAAAATGCTTTTCTTTAATATCTGATGAGTAAATAAAAAAAAATATCACCATTTTTCCATAATTTATTGCCTCAATCTTTAGAGGTTAATCACTGTCACGACTGACTCTCAATCATACTTAAAACATCTTTTATCTTAGGTCCTAATTGCCCTGAACAATTTCGACCTTTACTGGTTCGATCCATACTTTCTCGTGGTTTAACACGTGCCCCACTTGGCATCATTATAATTATGTCATATTTCCTTTATCAACATTTTTATTCTTGAGAATTTCGAATATTTCCTTTCTCCTTGTAAAACCTCTAAGGTTATCCTTCAATCGTTCCTCCTGTATTCCCTATATACAGGGCATATCAAAATACCATTTACTAATACTAGAACCATTGTCTATATACTTCTGAAAAATTTCTCCACTAATCCTTACAGGTTATTATTACCTTAATCCTTTCCAATTCATACTATCAAAACTCATACTATCCCTATTAAGGGTGAAATGCCAACCTTTATGCATTCCCCTAGGATTCGTTTTAAGTTACCGATATTCTATCCTTAAGTCCACCTTTAAAAAGGTACAAGCATCCTTCCATGGATAAATAAAGTCATATATCCCTGATAAGGGTATCTTATTCAATCATTTCCACCTCGATAGTCTATACCGAATTTCACAATAGCATCCTTATTCAAGTTAAGGTCAATCCACATGGCCTCCAAAAGATAAAAATGGTTATCTACTTTTCTTTCCTGATTTGGTAATGATCACATGGATGATCTGGAAGATATTGGTCGTGTTCAACATGAACTTCTTCTTAATAAATCCTTATTTACTTTTGTTGTTTATCTCAACAGTCATCTCAATGTTGGGATATCTTTCATACCTGGCGTCTCCCTTCCTGGGTATCAAGCCACCGGTCTTACACTTCACATTCTTGAAGGTCACTTCCTTCATCCAATTTTCCTAATTTCTTACTTCCTTGTCTCCTCAGTCTATCCGCGTCTCAATATTTATCCTTCGAACTATCTCAAGGTTTCCTCAAATCCTCCCAACTTACAGGGGATAAAATATATTTATCTCTTATGCCTTCAACCATCAATTTAACTCATGGTGAATCACCCTCATCCTGACGATTACATACTTTTCTATTTCTATTGCTACGAGTCTTTAGGGTTTCCTCATACCCAACTTCCTTATCATTCCTCAAACTCTATTGCCTTTATATTCCTTTCCACTTCAGTTTCTTTTTTATTTTCCTTTCTCTTATCATTATTTCATGAACCAACACAACATAAGCATTGATTTCAAATATCCCGTCATTCTGGATTCGTGTCCTCAGAACGAATCTTGATAACTTTTACAACTTAGATTCATAATTCATCATACTCATCCGCTTTTGTTCTAGCTCCAAAGCTTTTACACTACCTCCATAACCTTGGGAAGTACTTTCCCGAAAATAATTGTCTGAACTTAAATCAGTTTATTATAATCTCTTGCTCCGTGCCTTCCTTGGCCTTTCACCAGCGGGTGGCCTCTTTCTTAGGAGGGTAAGTGACAAAAACATACTTTTGTGATTCGTCCATCATTTAGAATCTCAAATGATTCCTATATTTTCTTTAGCCAGGCTCTCGCCTCTACTGGGTTCGCTTGTTCCTTGGAACTCTGAGAGCTTAGCGACTTAAAGGTCCTGAAAGAATTTCTCACCGCATTGTTTCCTCAGGGTGGTGGTTGGGGATAATAGTCTAAGTTCTGTCTAGACTGGTCCATAAATTGTCGTATAGGAGTACCATCTCGGGTCTCCTTTCCTTACTCGACTTTCTGTTTCCTTAGTATGAAATGTTTCAACCTTCTCCCATAATCGGGGTTATCTTATACATTAAAAACCTTGTTTTCCACTCTATTATGTTATGGGTTCTTTCTTTCTTGATGGCAACCTCCCTGACTATCACATTCAGGGTTTACCCTAAATCTTATTCCTCAAACTATGGCTCTCATCTAAGTTCTCATCCTTAAGCTCTTGAACTTTTGGAACCCAATTTCTGTAGGAACACCTCACTATCCCCTTATCATCTTTCTCGGTGTGGATCTCTTCTCCAGTCATTGACTCTCTGCCTTCATTCATCACTTTTTCTGGCACAATATGTTCTTTTCCAAAAATTCGGTCTGTATTGTAATCTCAAACAACTTTTCGGTACCGGCTCCGGTTACCTTCACTTCTATTTCCATTTTCTCAAAATCTCTTATAAACTGTCCCAAAGACATTATCATCTTGGGTCTCTCCTTTTTACTAAGGGCATCAGCCACCACATTGGCTTTCCCCGAATGATAAAGAATCTCCCAATCATAATTCTTGATTAGCTCTAATCGCCTCCTCTGGCGTATGTTGAGCTCTTTCTACGTAAAAATGTACTAGAGCTCCTATGGTTTGTGTAAATCTTGCACTTCTCTCCATACAAGTAGTGCCTCCAATCTTTAGGGAAAAACTATTGCCACGAGCCCAAGCTCATGGGTGGGGATATCAAATTTTATATTCCCTTAATTGTCTTGACGCGTACGCGATTACCTTGCTGTGCTGTATATGAAGCACCCTAATTCCTTATGCGAAGCGTCACTACACATCATAAAATCTCATTTTCCATCCGGCAACGCCAACATAGGGAACGTCACCAACCTTTGCTTCGGTTCTTAAAAGTTGTTCTCGCATTTCTCTGTCCATTCGAACTTCTAAGTCTTACGAGTATGCCGCGTTAAATGGGCTACTATCTTTACAAACTTGAATGAACCTCCGGTAGTGACCGGCCAATCCTACCTCTGGTAGTTTCCCTAACCATGGTCATCAATTCCTCAGTGGTCCTTTATTCATTCTT
Source organism: Apium graveolens (assembly GCF_009905375.1). Taxonomy (NCBI): domain Eukaryota; kingdom Viridiplantae; phylum Streptophyta; class Magnoliopsida; order Apiales; family Apiaceae; genus Apium; species Apium graveolens. The sequence continues at coordinate 130,033,040 of NC_133651.1, forward strand.
GTCAGGATCCTCCACGGGATCCTCCTCAGCAACAATCCCTTCTAGGACAACATCCTCAACCACTACATCCTCAATATGAACATCATTCGGTCCTGCGTTAGGACGCTCTATCGGATCCACAATCCGATCTCCAATTAGTAATAAAACATCATCGCGTTGTTGCTCCTCAACCTCAGGGTTCGAAGTCCCGCTACCATATACGATAACGAACTACTCTTCTATCACGATATTTATAAGGGTTCCCATAAGGGTTTTAACTGTCAGTACTACGTTAGGTAGCCCGACTATGAACTTGGCAAGAGTTCTTATTATCTTAGTTATTATCTTAACGTCACATCATCTCTGAGGTTTATAACGCTTAGCTCTGATACCACTTCTGTAACACCCCCAAATCCGGGGTCGGGGATCCGAGTTGTCACGAGTTCCATTTCCCTTAATAACACCCAATCTTAATAATTAATCAACTACTCTGTACTGTGACCCCATAATAAACACACACACCACACGTTATAGTCTCAGAGATGAACATCCAAAAATAATCACAAGTCATTTTATTCCACAATTATCTGCCAATACACCTTAAAAGGTTTTCTGAATAAATTTACATTTTCTTTGCCATTATTACAATTCATAAGTATACATAAATCTGGTACATTATTAGTTGAAAACTTAGCCTATTGGTAATTTCTACCTCAGCTACAGCGGTCTCAACGCTTCCAGAAAGCTGCGGAACGTTTCCTATGCGCTTGCGAATTGGGAGCTTGGTCCTGTTCATCTTATCTATCTGATGTTGTGTGATGAAAGAAGAAGCAAGGGTGAGCAGCAAGCCCACCAAAATAATATGTATAATGATTAACAATATATGAGCCTTCTCATAGTACTCATGAAAGTCTTGGTCAAAAGAAATGAACCAAGTTGATATCTTAATGCGATGAAGTCGCAAAATATTCAGTATATATATACATATATACTTTTCAAAATATGGGAAGTCCTCTTCCATGTATAATACACACAGAGTTCCAGTGTATAACTGTATAAAAATATCGTTGCAAGGTGATCTCATATATCTAACCTTGTCTCAACGTTTTTCTGAAAATCTTTGTCATGCATAAGATAATCATTTACTAGATATAAGTTTAAAAGATGAAGTTACAAGATACTCCAATATACTTATATCTTTTCCAAATACTACTTGAACTACCACCGTTCAAGTTGTAATTAGTTTCAAAAGTTCATCACACTGATGAGACTACAAGATAAGACTTGAATAGATTCAATCTTTGAAATATTTTGAAGGAAATGAAGTTATGATATACTTCATTTAAGTCCCGATATATATATACACCTATATATACATACGTTTCCTGAAAACCTCTGTCATGTAAAGTATGAACAGAATTGCAATATCCAATAAATTTGGAAAGGAAAAGAATTTTGGCATAAACCCGATATCTTGCTGATCAGGCAAAGATACCAATAAGTAACCTTTTCTACTAGTAGATGGATGAATCCCCCACCGGTCATCACCCTGGCCACATAAGGACCTTGTGCTGGACCGCCACCCGGCCTCTTACGCATTGATGGACTGCCACCCAGCCACTTACACTTTGATAGACCGTACCCCGGCCTATCGCTTATGCCGACTGAATTAGATGGGCTTACTTCCCGAACGTTGGGTAAGTAATCAATTCATTTGTTTTCTCAAAACAGCAACCACGTTGCGAATGTAAAATGCACCACAGAGCTGGATCCCTCAGGTTTTGAGCGAGTATTTAAATCCCCTTTGAAAGGAAGATCTTAAATATCAAAAAATGAGTTTTGGGGTCCACTCTAACTTTAAAAATCATTTTGAAGACTCGAAAACATTTTTAAGAATGTTTGGAGTACTGCTGATTTATTAAAATAAATCAATCCCGATATATTAGAAAATATCTGAATATTATTATTTAAATAATATTCTCATAAAGATAATCCTTATAAAAATAATTGAAGTAGAAGTTTTAAAACTTATACTTGAAATGGATATTAAATAACCAAAGATATACTTATATGAAAGTACTATCTTTATTTGAATAATCGAAAATAAGTTTGATTATTGACACCTTATTCTTTAATAAAATAAAGAATATATTTCAGTAACAAGCGGAGTCATAATACCTCGAATGAATATTATAAATAATATTCATTAAATAAAATAAAGGAGTCATACATCCTCAAATGAATATCCAAGTAATATTCAATAAATAATATAAAGGAGTCATAAGTCCTCGAATGAATATTCAAGATAATATTCATTAATAAAATAAAGTTATCGAATAAACCTTATTCGATTAATAGTTTTGAAAACTATAACCATATATATATATATATAAAATCTACTCGGGATCCTCGACTCCCTGTTTTAGAAAATGTTTTCACCTTTGGGTCCCTATACTAAGGGTATATACAAATTACCGTTATTCTCTAGCATAGGTATTATCAATTGAACCAACAAATATATATGGCAAGAATACGAAACAGGCATGCATATGTACCATATCACATGCTACAATATATCGCAAGAATTTGCTAATAACAAATATGCATTTATCGCAAGATCATGCATATACACATATACATCACAACAACAGTTATAACAGGTAGAAAACTTGCCTGAGCGACTGGGGGTGATAAAAGGCTCGGGACGAGTCTGGTAACCTATAAACAACAAGTAAGTTGGAATTAAACCAAAGTCACTTGTAAATCTATACTCTAACTACCTTAGACTCTAACGCTCGCTTTGCGTTTACTGATTCTCTTAAGTCACTCGAGTACCCTCGGCTCCACCATTTTTTATAATTTAACCATTACAAGTTTTAAGGCGATTCCTTCGCGAGTGTCTTACCAACTGCCTAACACTCTTACCATAATTGTTTCATACACTAATTAACCCTTTTTTGTCTTTAACCTATGTTTCATAGTAAGGCGAGGGAAAAAGTTTCGTTCGCGAAACGCCGTTACTTAAAACAGTCGTTTCTCCTAAACCGTACATCGGAATCAAACGAACTACATATCAAAACGAAGCTCGTAACATGAAATATCTAAACATAGAAATGGTCATAATCTAGCAGGGAGTTCTCGGGTCCAAATGTTATGAACAAAAGCAGTCTAAAGTAAATCGGACATTACGACGGCTATGTTTACGCGATTACCAATGTTTAAACTACTCCAATTAACCACCAACCAACTCATAACCATCAATACAACAAAACTTCACCTAAACCATACCACATCAGTCCATAATCTCCAAGGTTTTAAACTCAAACAACCACAATCAAGACCTATGAACTATAATCAAGCTTCAATTACCAAAATACTTCCAAATCAAACCAAACTACTAATAATCACAATCCATGCTTCTCATTTCACAAAACCAACCATTAAACTTACTAACAAATAAAGTAAAGGCTAGGGTTTGAAGTTTATACCTTCCTTGGGAGGTGTTAAGTTGCTAGGAAGCCTTAGGGAGCCTACTACAAGCTTGATCTTTCCAAAGAAATCAAGAACACAAAGTTAGGCTTTGAAGTTTCTAAAAGTCCGATTTAAAGAACTGTAAAAATGAGGGTCTTACCATGATTATTTGGACGAGACTTGTGAACAAGAGTTGTAGGCCATCTCAGTACATTTCCAATGAGATATAGAACACAATATTTGAGTGAGAAATGAAGGAGATACAGCAGTTTTAGTGTGCTGGTTCTGTTTTGGCCGAGAGCAATGGAAATGGGGGAGGAAATGCTTTTGCTTTCTTGTGTTAGTGGAATAATGTGGTGGATAATGATGGGTTGTCTTGATATTTTGCTAGGTTAATAATAAAAAAAGGAGTTAGTGGAAGATGATCTCACCATTTGCCATGTGTTGGTGATTTGTGGTGAGATGAGATCATCCCTAGTTAACTATATAATTAACTAGCCATTCCTTCCTAACTATCACTTGGTTTCTTGTTTGATCAACCATCCACTTGCCTTGCCACTTGCAAAGGTATTTACAAGAGTCGTTATTCATTTCTTTGTCCGGTTATCACTCAATCTCGTTGATCGTTTGGTTAAATACCTTAATAGTTTTATTGATAAAATCTTCTTGGTATTTTTAATACCTAAATTAATTCTCCTTTATAATCCTTGAATTTAAAATCCTTCATCTTAATATTAATTCCTTAAATCCCTTAATGTCTGGTGGAAATCTCGGGGAAAAATAAAAGTGCTCGTTTTTAAAATCCGACAGCTTTTACATACACTTATTTTCTTTATGGAATACTAATACGATCTTAGAATTTCCATAACAGTACTCCTATATATCGTGGTCTGATAATTTTTCTTAATCAGCATTGTCAGCAAAAGTTACTATTCATCCGGGTTTCAAAAATCTCCAAAAATTGGGGTTATTACAACCTAAGCCCACCAAAACTCACTTTGCTCTATAGCTTTTTATGTCATAGCTTACTTTGCTCTATAGATGCCTTGGTGTAGAAGCAATAAATTCCATCCTCATTTGCTGAGTCCAAGTCTGCAACAAATAAGCTTCCCTTTCTTGCTCCTTTCAGAGAAACTTCACCAGTCTTTTTGCTGATAGAAGTACATTCTCCTTTGTCAAATGAGACCTTGAATCCTTTGTCTGCAAATTGACTAACACTAAGAAGATTCACTTCAAAACCACCTACCAGTGCTACATCTTCAATGACAACATTTCCAGAAATCAATTTGCCATATACCATTATGAAACCTTTGCTGTTATCTCCAAAAGTCACCAATGGGCCAGCCTTCTCCTCAAACTGTGATAGCAGGGCCATATCACCTGTCATATATCTTGAGCATCCACTATCTATGATCCATATGACTTTCTTCTTTTTCCCTTATACATAATGAGGATTAAGTGTATTTTGCAACCCAAGCAGTGTTGGGCACTTTTTCTTGTTAACAGAATGAGCGGAATCATAATGAATTGTTTCAGAAAGAATAGTGTTCATTGACTGTTGTGCCTTTTCCATTTTTGATGCAGACCCAATTTTTACTTTTTTGAGGTCTACTCTCAGCTTATGGAAACTGTTGTGCATATGTTGTGTACTTGATGATTACATAAACAAAACATCTAAGTAGAATTTACTTACTGAAATTATGTAGCACTCGACGGATAAGAATTATAGTCCCGATGGATAACTCATTATAGTCCCGACGGATGATAAACTTATTATCCATCGAGTGAGTAGCTTATGTAATAATAAGTTTGTAGCATAGTTATGTATGCACCTTTGTATAGAATCTGTAGTAGCATATAAGTCATGTTGACTTTAACTAGATATGCAGAATAGGTTGATTAATTGTACATAAATGATGTCTTGTAATTCTGCTAAGTGAAATAGAGTCAAGTGCCAAAATAGCTACCGACGGATATTTAACAAAGCCATCGACGGATGATCAAATGACTATAAACGAATGTTTAATATAGCAGTCGACGGATGATCAATTAAACCATCAACGAATATTCTGAAAGTCGACGGATGATCATATGAAGAATTCAAACAGCAGTTGAACAGTGAAAGCTGACACACAGCCGTCGAGATGTATACAAACACACTGTGGAAGCCCATTAACTAGGTAATAGAGGACGAAAAGCAGCAAAGCTTAAGACTGATAGTTTTTATATTTGTTCAGTCTTTTTGACTTTGTAATCTTGGTATTATATAAACCAAGAGTGTAGCAAATAGAAATATAACTAAAATAGCTGAGAAACACAAAAACAGAGAAATCTTTGTAAGCAGAATCATTAGCATTTCCTGTATTCTCAGTAGTTCCTTTTGTAAGCAGCTGTGAGCATTCTTGCAAATAGAGTCCTCTCGATATATTATATATATCTCTGGTAAAATTGTTTAAATCCACCAAAAAGTTTTTAAAGACTCTTGTTTTTAATTACTTATATTTTGATTCAATTAAGTTTCTATTCCGCATTGTGCTAATCAAAACATTATATCTATATTCGAGTTGAACATTTTTATTTCGAGAAAAAGTTTCAAGAATTCCATTCAACCCCCCTTATGTAATTCTTGCTATATTGTTAAGGGACTAACAGAAACTTTTCATCACTTTCATGTTGCAAGGAATGCAATCAAACTTGTCACAGAATGAGTAGGGATCATTTGCATTTACTTCATTACACTTGCATGCTCCTTCTACTGGCTTGCTAATAACCTTTTTACAAAGGTGAGTTAGATGATTCACGGAGCCACATCTTTGACATTATTTCCTTGGAGCATCTGCAACAAATGCAAAGTTGATGTTTTTTTATCCCAATCTTCCCATTTCTATTCTTCTTCTTCTTTCTTGCATCTTCAGTCTTTACTTCCTTGCAGGTATTTTGGAATCTTGGTTGACCATGGTTTTTTTTTCAACTTTAGAAGTTTGAGTTGTTTCTGCATTTTTCTTTTCATTATCTTCATCAACAATTTCTTGCTTTATGATCAACTCTTCTTCACTGAAATCTACTTCACATGCTTTGAACATAGGTGAACCAACCTTTCTCAGCATAGCTGGGACATCTTCATTTTCAGTTGCTTTTCCTTTACTACCTATAGCTTTCTTGTTTCTATTCAAGGCATGATAATCAAGACCAATAGCTATGTTAGCACATGGCTTGTTCTTCTCATGGTACTGACCAACCAACTCAGATGCATTCCTGAAAGACTTCAACTTCATTCTTTTCCAGCTTCTCCCTCAACACAGCTTCAATTTCAGCAGCACACTTCAGTTTTTTTTTTCAAATATTCATTTTCTTGCTTGACTGACTCAAGCTCCATAAGCAGCAGATCCAGCTTTTGCTTCTCACTCTCAAGCTTCTCATTGGATTTTGTTAGCCTACTGACTTCCTCAGTAGCTTCTACCAAGCTAGTGTGTATATGAAATATCTTCACACTCATCTTTTCTATAGTCTCCTTATATTGACTAGCATTTAAATCAATAGTGGTTAGAATTGGTACCTTTGATTTTGAATTGGATGATTCTCCATGCTCAAAGGCCATTAGTGCATAGTTTCCAACTTCTTCATCCTCATCATCAACATCAGTATCATCCCAACTCTTTCCTTCTGCAATATAAGCTTTTCCAGACTGTTTCTTCAATAGAGATTCATATTTTGCTTCCAGTTCCAAGTAAGCTTTATCCTTCTTCACCTTTCTAGGCTTTCTGAATTCAGTAGCAAAGTGACCCAACTCATCACAGTTGAAGCACCTTATCTTTGATCTGTCCACAGATCCAGTTTTATAGCCACATTTGCCAACTGAATTAAACTGAGCTTTTGGTTTCCAATTATTGCTGTTGGAAGATTTTCCCTTGCCTCTGAAAAATCTTGGCTTCTTGACTCTTATGTTGGAAAATTTCCTAGCATAGTAAGCCATGGATTGATCCATTTCATCTAGCTCATCCAAGGTGTAATATTCATCTTCCTCTAGCTCCAATACAACTTGCTTCCGAGGTCCTTTTCTATTTTATTCCATAGCTTGAATAACTGAAAGTTGATCATCATGCTCATCTTCACTTTCTTCTCTGTCATGTACAATCAAAGCATTGGAACCATCAACAACATGTCCAAGGTGTGCTTTCAATGACTTTCTTTGCAGCATCTCAAGTTCATAAGTTTTCAAGATTCCATATAGAACTTCCAGAGTCATTCTGCTTAGATCTGTTCCTCCTCCAATGGCTGATATCTTCTGTTCAAGATGGTCAGGAAGGGCTAGTAAAAACTTTAGGTTAACCTCCTTAGCTTCATAATATTTATCATGTAGCTGCAAGTCATTTATCAATTTATTGAACCTTTCAAAAACTTCATTGATTCCTTCTTTTGGTTTAGCCATAAACCCCTCATACTGAGAAACCAGAATCCTCCTTTGGTTTGACCTAACTTCCTCTGTTCCTTCACATAGAATCTCTATCTTCTCTCAGATCTGTTTGGTTGTGTCATAGTTGACAATGTTATTGTACATTACATTGTCAAGTGACTCTATTAAAATCAACTGCAAGCCACTATCCAGAAAGAATTTTTTTTTCAGGTTCAGTATATTCTGAAGGATCTTTAGGAGCATAGTGTGCTGAAATGACCATGTCTCCATCTGTAGATTCCTAAACTCTTACCATGGGGGTAAAAGGCCCATTCTTGAGGATCTGAATATATAATAGGTTAGCCATCCTTATGAACAACATTATTTTCTCTTTCCATAGAGTGTAGTTAGATCTGTCAAAGGTAGGGATTTTGATACTGCTTAGCTTCTGTGTATTAATTCTTCCAAGATCTTTAATCTATTTGCTTTCAAATTTTGCTATGATACCACTTGTTAGGTAATGAATACAACACGGGGGGGGGGGGTGAATGTGTTTTAAATTATTTTTAAGCTTTTTGAACTATTATTGAAGTGGTGAACAAAGTAATCTAATTTATAGAGATAAAATGTTTTTAACAGAGATAGTAAAACATGCACATGAACACACTTACTTAATTTTATATTAAAATAAAGTATGTCTTGCTACAAATTTATGGGTTCTTTTTTGATAAAGAACTCAGCTTCTTTCTTGAGAGAGTTATAAGATTTTTAGATCTATTTGTTACACCTAAAATAAAGCATCCAGTGTTTACTTTATAGAACAGTAAATACTAGTTTTACACAGCATGCAATAGCTAACTGAAACTTTCTATTTCTGGCTTAGTGTATCTTTGCAAGTCGAGCATTTCAGTAACTTTACTTTGTCAGTTAATCTTGGCCTTTGATCTTGTACTTTTCAAGCTGCTTTTGTAGACTTTTCAAATCGGAGATTGATTTGTTTGTTGATTAATTATCTTGGATATTTAACTGGTCTGCATTTTGTACTTGAGTTTTACATTGAGATCTCCAGTTTGTTATATAGAGAACTCGACAACTCGATAAGTATAATGAATTATCGAGATCTATTATTACTCTAGTTGTTTTAACTTATCGAAGTCTCTGAGTTCTCTATAAGAGAATTTGGGCTTGTCGAGATCTCTGAATTTCTGCATGTAGAAAAGACTTATCGATATCTCTAAAATATCTATAGGCATATTGACTTATGAGTTTGACTTGTCGATATCTCCAATCTTCACATATGCAATTAGACTTGTCGATATCTCTGAATTCTCCATTGTAGGAATGACTTGTTGATATCTCAGAGATCTTTATATACATTTTGACTTATCGATATCTCTGAGATCTCTAATGATAATTTGACTTGTCGATATCTCCAATCTTCATATCTTTATTTAGCTTGTTGATATCTCTGAGACTTCTCTGTAAGCTTTTCTTGACTTCTCGATAAGTCATTCTGCAGTTCTCGAATGACTTCTCTATATGACTTGATATGTGACTTGTAGATTTCTTGACTTAGAATGTTTTTCTTAAAACAGATTTATTCAACTCCAAGCTTCTTTACACTTTCTCTGAGGCATGATCTTCTTCCAGAGTTTATTCTTAGGCTTGAGTCTGTTTACAGAAAAATACTCCAGTCTAATCTATTTACACTTTTACAGACTCAAGTAATACAATACAAATTACAAACTTAGATTATCATACAACTTACTTAGGGCTGTCAATTTGACTTAGTCATTTTATAGCACATGCATGTCTTGCACAACACCTTAAGTAAGAAAGAAGGTTGGATTAGTATATACCGATACTAAACCAAGATATAATTCAATATCTTAAATAATATGCAAAGCATAAAATACAACGGGGACGTTTAAATACAAGCACTATGAAAATATTAAATATTAGGCCAAATATACATCAAGGTCGAATATTAATTACTTAAATAAAATTCAAGTGTATCTCGACTGTTATTTAAAAGTGATGGGAGAAATATAACAATAAGTGTTAGATATTGAGTACAACACAGGGGGTGAATGTGTTTCTTTTGATTTTCAGCCTTTTATAAAGTTTGGATATTATATGTGAACAAAGCAGTTTAATTGCAGAGATATTGTGTTAGCAGAATTAAAACAACAAGCATAATATTTCAAAACTCACTGAATTTGTATTAATTAAGTTTGTCCTGCTACAAATTCTGTGTTCTTAAATATATAAGAACTCAGCTTCTTTCTTGAGAGAATACAAGAAAATATAAATCTCTTTGTTACTACTAAACCGAAGAGCAGTGCATGCTTTATACACTAGCAGCACGGGGTTACAAAACTTGCACTAAAATATACTTAACTCTTTTCTAAAGCAACCTTTTTCTATTTCTATTTCTAGCTTATCAAATCAGTGCAGAATCTTGCAGGTGTATAACCATCCTTTGTCTAGTTAATCTTGGCCCTTGATCTTGTATTCTCTCCAGCTACTTTGTAGACTTTTTAATCTAGTTGATAGATTGTTTGTTGACTATTAATCTTGAATCTTGAATTTGTTTACATTCTGTATTTGAGATGCATATCGAGATCTCCAGTTTGTTCTATAGAGAAGTGACATCTCGGTAAGTATAATGACATATCGAGATCTCTGAGTTCTTTATAGGTATATTTTACTTGTGGAGACCTCTTGATCTTTGCATGTTAAATGACTTGTCGATATGTCTGAGATCTTTACATGTAGAATTGACTTGTCGATATCTCATAGATCTCTATATACATTTTGACTTGTCGATATCTCTGAGATCACTAATGAGAAATTGACTTGTCAATATCTCCAATCTTCACATCTTCATTTGACTTGTCGATATCTATGATTTCTCTACATGCAGAAATGACTTGTCGATATCTACAATCTTAACATCTTCATTTGACTTGTTGATATCTCTGAGACTTCTCTATAAGCCATTTTAGACTTCTCGATAATTTATTACGGACTTCTCGAATGACTTCTCTATATTGCTTGATCTGTGACTTGTCGATATCTTGACTTAGAACATTTTTCATACAACAGTTTTATTCAACTCCAAACTTCTTCACTTTTCTCCGAGGCATGATCATGGCTTGATCTTCTTCCAGAGTTTATTCCTTAGCTTGAATCTGTTTATAGAAAAATACTCCAGTCTAATCTTCTAACCTTTTTTACAGAATCAAGAAATACAATATAAAACACTAAGTAGATTATCAAACAACTAAATTTTAGGATTGACAATGTGACTTAGTCTTGTTATTATATAGGCATGTCTTGCTCAACAATCTTCCCAATTTGTGAGAAGATTGCTTAACACAAATTTATGCCTGATAACAAGACTAACCCTAAGCTACAAACAATTACATAAAAACTGACAGATTAACAAATATAACTTTTATACATTAGATGATTACATAAATTCAATAATTACAGTCATCAAATGAATTTCTCATAGCTTGGTCGTTTTCTTATAAGGTCCTTTAGATTTACTAGCAGTTGGAGTTCCTCTATTATTTAAGTCCCTCTTAGAGCTTCTACAAGCTTGAGTCAATCATCCAATGAGTAACCATTTAGGTAACCAACTTTGAATCTTGAGAATCCCAACTTGTATGTTCAGAAAATGTCCATCCTTTTATATTCAACTCAACCCCTTGTCTTGAGCTCATTTGATCTCTTCTCAAACATCTCTATCTCTGTTGCATATTTTTCAGCCTTCAATCTTGCATGTCTTTCATTCCTTTACCTCAACCTTTCAGACACCAAAGCCTTCCACATTCTTGTACTTGTGTCCTTATCCTTCATCAAGTTGATCACCCCCTTCAGTTCTATAGTTGAAAATGTTTCCATTACTGTCCTTCTAAGAAAAATGAAGGAGCCGCCCATGTAGTAGATTCCGACTTCTACTAAAGATACAACACAAACTTTGACAATTTCTTCAGATAGTTGTTGGACAAAGTCATCATCTGTGATGCACATGTTTAGAGGCAGAAAGTCAGTTTGATTGAAACAGTTCCAGATGATCCAGCACCAGCTTGTATTTTCCTTGGTTTTCTTCCAACAGTCTTGAAGTGAGTTATGGTTGGAGGCTTGAATGAAGGTAGGTTTATGATTTTCTTTAGTGTGACAATGCTGTATCTAATTGGTATTTTGAGTAGAGTGTTTGTAGTTTGTTTATACAAGAATTTTGGCTTTTGAGGTAGGTTTTGTTGAGATGGTGTTTGGTTAGGTTTGGTGGTTTGAGTTTGTGAGATTTGGATTTGTAGGACATTTTTCTTGATACCTTCTTCTCCACCCTTTTTCTTTCTTCTACTTTCATCTCCCCTTTTTCTATCATCCCTATTCTTTTCATCTTTCTTCTTCTCATCTACTTTACTGCCAGTTGCCTTAGTAGATTGACTTGGATTTGATCCAGAAAGTTTTTGCTCATCATTCTTCTTCTCATCATCATCAAAATCATTTTTGGTATTGAATTGAGTAGTTGGAAACATGGTTTCAGCATTTTGTAGATATCTTCCCAACATCCTAATCATCTCCTCATCTTCATTTATTTTTTCTTCTTTGTCTTGAGCTCAGTCTCCAATTTCATGATTAATCTTAGATTAGTCCTTACACAGTTCTTGGGGATTGTAAATTATTTGCACTTCCTGGTTTGTGGAAAGATGTAGGCCACCCATTTACTTGGATGGAGATAGGCTTCAGAAAAAGCAGCTATCTGAGCCTTATTGAGTTCAGTAAGCTATTGGGTGTCGTATGGAATAACTGGATTAACTCTATCAATTATTATATCCAGCTCAGAGGCTCTCATGGATTGAAGATTTGAGAGAGACACCTGTAGACACCTGTCCAAACCACAATCATTGACATTTGCAATTATCCTCTTCTACAAAAAGTTTCCAACCTTTACAATTACCACTCTCAGAAAGTTGATGTTGTTGACCAAAGCTCTCTTGTAAGTGATGTAGTTGTTGTGAAGAGAGACTCTTAGAACTGTTAGTAGCTCATTGAACTCCTTGTCTCCTTGTCTTGACAGGGTCTTTCTGCAGCTTTTCGGAGTCTGTCTTTACCAACATCTTGAGAAATTTTGACTTGAGTAGAGCTTTGGCCAGAGTGTGTTGATTTTCCAGCTTCTTTTGATTGCAGTCCAACTTCTTTAGATGGTTGAATTCTAGCTTCTATCTCCCCCTTAGTCTTGGTAGCAGGCAAGCGTAGAGGATTTGGAATTTTTGGCCTTACAGCTTCAGGTAGGGCAGGTAGTGGAACATTCAGGGCACCCATAATATCTCTCAAATAGACACAATTCTGCATTTGGAGATGTTTGTGGGAGTCTACTAGGGTCCTTTTGTAATTTTTTTGACTTTTCACTTGAGTAGTGAGAGCTGTGACCCGAGCTGTGAGTGAATCATTTGAGGCTTAAAGATTGGAGAATTGTTATTGTAGAGACTGGATTTGGAGATTTGTTAAGGTGGAAGTTGGTTATTGTGAGCTTGTTGAGAGAGGAGCACCAAATGTGGCTTGAATAGATTCCTTGATTCCCTCCATCAATAATGCCTAGGGTTCATATCTGGCTTGGTGAAGTTGGTCCAACTTGACTCTTGTGTCATTGTTACTTGTGATTTGATTTTGGACAACTTCATGAAGAGCCATAAATGATTGCTTTAAGTTTTTGATGATGTGCTCCATACTAGTCACATCAAACCTGGCCATTTGCTCAGCAAATTTATTGAATTTATTTTTTATTTTTACCTGAGTTGGCAAAAGATCATCCAATTTATCTTTCACCAATCTCCTGATTGTTTCTTGATGACTATTCAGAGTCTGTTCCAATGCTTTACCAATGAGGTGAAAAGCTTTGAGTTGTGCCTTATAGACCTCTGTGATAACATCATATACTTCCTATAGACTGAGAGTCTTGGCATTGCTTCCTAGGATAATGACATACTCTTCTCTAAACCTAGCCAAAACCTCATCCATTTCCAAGCTTAGATAGCCAAGCATCCAAATTCCCATCCTGCTCAGCTTCATCGACAGTCTTCTATTGCTATTTTTTAACATCTTCTTTATAGGATAGCAAGTTAGTCTGATAATCCTGATTGGATATATCAGTTGTGAGTAACTGTTTGGGTAATATTGGCAAGGCCACTTAATTGGTCTACAAGAAGATCACTCATTATGATTGGCTGAGATTGAGCTTCCTGCTGCCAGTGTGAAATAAGGTGTGAAGGTTGTTGAGTGGGGTTGGATGTAGAAAAAATGTATGTTTGGTTTGAGGTGGAGGGTTATGAGGTGGTAGGTAACCCTGTGATTGGAATCACAGTTGAACTCACAATGGAAACTGTGGTTGTGACAGTGTATTGTTCACCAACAGTGGGAACCTCCATTTGAATTGGAGGGGATTTGACCAGGTTGCTATCATGTACCATGGCCTCTAGCCCTTGTTCTTCTTGCAAAGAACTGGAACCTAAATGTGCTTGACTTGTCTCCCTAATGATTGGATCATTGACAATTTTACTCCCAGCTTCTATTGACAAAGCAATTTCAGCCAGGGTTTTGAGGGGAGTTGTCCCTACATGGGGAACCTCCATTTGAATTGGAGAGGATTTAGATAGCTCCTCCTCAGGAGTACTACCCTCAAACCTTTCAACATGTGAATATTAGTTTGCACATGAAGGTGCATTTGGTAATACCACGGGGTCTTCAGTGAAAACTTATGAAATCCCCTGTGTTTTTGTTGGTGTCATCAAGGTCTACCCCAGAATGTATCCTCTCCCCCACTGAATGTGGTTCCTGGGTGGTGAGCACAGTCTCTTGAACTGTGTCACTTGATTTTGTCAACACTTGAGAAGTGAATTCAAGTTTTTCATTAAAGGTAGAAGAAATTTGAGAGATAAGATTTGTGATTTAAGAATTGAGTGTTGGCAGCTCCCCCTGAATAGATGAGGGAGCTTCAAATGATGTGCTCTCATTGTGGTTTCCATCCTTTTTTATTCTTTCATAAACTTGAATGTGCTCAAGTTGTGGTGTAGACTCTTTACAAGATGCATTAGGGAGAGTTCTTTGTTCAATAGAGACACCCTGTTGAGAGGATGCCTCTAGAGTCTGCTTTAATCCCTCTTTTATAACTGCATCCTTTTGGGAAGATACAGAGGTGGCCAATTGAGTGGTCAACTCAGCTTTCTTGGTCTTCTTTGGTTTCCTGACCAGGTGAGACTCAAGTTCTGTTTGTTCCTCACCATTCTCATTAATTACTGTTAAAGGTGCATTCTTTCTCTTCTTTTTACTCACCTCACCCTTTTGAGAGGATGAATTGGTTGGTTTCCTAGCTTCTAAAGGTATGAAGAAGGAGTCTCAGTTTGGGAAGACCCCTGTTGATGTTCCTGTATTTGTACTTCCACATGCATAAGAGCCATAAATGTACTAGATGTGATTGTAGACCTCATGTTAGGCATAGGGGTAAGTCCTGAATCTTTCTAACATGAAGTTAATGATTCTCATACTTACAGGTACCTTATTCTTTGTAATAAGTGAGCCAAATAGTATTTTGGACACCTGTTTATAATTTCCTATCTTTGTTCTATCAATACCATTAAGTAAATGAATGTCTTGAACTTTATGGTTTAAAGTAGACATTATAAACCTAGGAAAGAAAATTTCCATACCTCTTGTGGCCAAGGATATTGTGAGCCTTGTGCTGAGTTCCTCCAAAATCAATAGCCCCACATTAATGTGTCTGTTGTGAGCCAAGGAGAACACCAGCTTCTGGACCACACTTGAGATGTTGTCATACCCTGTCTTCCTGCAGGTGAAATCCCTCACTATGGAATTAAACAGGAATGACCATTCCCTCCTCAATGCTTCTTGTTCAAGCTGGAAAGGCTGATTCTTTCACTATAATTGATGAAGTCCATGAATTCATCTAGTTCTTGTTAAGTAGGCTCCTCCACCAAGTTGTCATTAGGAATGCCCAAATCTAGGTTGTCATCATTCTCAGTAAATTCCACCTGTTGGCCTTGTATTGAGCAGTTAACCACCATAGATACGGCTTGATTCTCATACAAAATTGTCATAACCACAGCTGAGTTCTAGAATTCATTAACAACATCCAGATACAGAATATGATTTGCAGTTAGAGCACCTGCAAAGTATGTCTCAGATATAAACTTGACAAAGCTCTAGAAACTATCAAGAGCTTGGTTAGCATTTGTGAAGGCAAGGTAGTTGGTTCCATCTTTAGGGATAACAACTCTAACAGTGTTTGATGCCATTTGAAGTGTTTGAATTTGAGTGGGTAAGAGATTTGAAAGAGAAAGAGTTTGAAATGAGAGAGAATGGTTAAGATTTACAAAAGCTAGGTTACTTAATATCTCGAAAGTGTAAAGAGGGGTTATATCGAGATGTCTGGGTATTTATAGAAAAAGGTAAGTGACTTGTCGAGAAGTAAGAATAAATGTTTAGGATTTACTTATCGAGAAGTCACGTGTGAGAATAGATACATATCGATATATCACTTTCCTGACTCTTATCGAGAACTAGATAATGACTTATCGAGATGCAAATAAATACCCAGTTTGTCCTGAATAGACTGAATTTTTCAATTTTTATTTGAATAAATCAAAATAAAATTGAATGAATTTATATCAAAAGTATTTTACTAAAATAATTTATTAAATTAAATTATTTTAGTTCTAAATTGTCGAGAAGTCTAAAATGTATACTTGTAGAGAACTCATATATCGAGATCTCTACAAGACTTATCGAGAAGTCACAAAAAGACTTGTCGAGAAGTCCTTCGAGAAGTTTAGAAAAAGACTTATCGAGAACTCTATCGAGAAGTCTCAAAATGACTTGTCGAGTAGTCAGTTAGACTTATCGAGAACTCAGTTCTATATATAATTTTATTCTTTTTGATTCTGTCTTATATTAATTTTGAATATTGAGTATGTAAATTAACATTTAGAAAGTTTTCTTAGAATTTGAAAAATTCCAAGTTGAGTTATAAATTAAAAAAAATAAATATGCAGAGAATTTTAAAATATTTATAGTTCATATTCCAGTTAATTTTTAATTAAATCAAATTAATTTTGATTCACTAGAAATTAATCTGCTGCAACATATTAGTTGAGTTCTTGCCTTTAGGATGAAGAATTTAACATTTCAATTTTACCAACAAGTCTAGTGAAATTTGCTTCATCCAAAGGTTTAGTAAAATTTCATCTAATTATTTTTCTGTAGGAACAAAAATAAGCTCTTAGTATCATTTACAGCATGTTCTCTAATAAAATGGTCCCCTACATCAATGTGCTTTGTTCTAGAATGATTAACTGGATTATCAACAATAGATATAGCACTAGTATTGTCATACATGATTTGAATTTTGTGTAACACTAGGCCTAGTCCATGAGCTAATTTCTAATCCAAAGCACTTGAGCACAATAACTTCTAGCAGCTATGTATTCAACCTCAGTTGTGGAAGTTGACACATATTGTCATTTCTTGTTATACCAGGATACAAGTCTTTGTCCAAGAAATTGACAGCTTCCACTAGTGCTCTTTATATCAACCCTGCATCCAGCAAAATTTGCATCTGCGTATCCAACAGCTTCAAATCCAGTTCCCTTAGGATTCCATAATCCCAAGTTTGGTGTCCCCTTCAAGTATCTGAAAATACTCTTCACAGCCATCAAATGTGATTCCTTTGGATTGGCTTGAAATCTTGCACACAAACATGTTTCAAACTTAATATCTAGTCTACTAGCAGTCTCTATATCCTGAAATGTCTACACTTTTTCCTTTCTTATCTTCATCCAACTTTGTAGTTGTAGGCATAAGTGTTGATGCAGGTGAACAATCAACCATTCCAAATTTCTTCAATAAATCTTTAACATACTTGGTTTGGCTGCAGAAGATTCCATCACTTCTTTGACTGACTTGAAGTCCAAGAAAGTAACTTAATTCTCCCATCATACTCAGTTCATATTCACTCTACACGAGTCTTGAGAATCTTTGACATAATTTTTCATTAGTAGAACCAAAAATGATATCATCCACATAGATTTGAACTAAGATCATATCACCACCATGTTGTTTGAAGAATAGAGTCTTGTCAATTGTTCCTCTAGTGAATCAATGTTTAAGCAAAAAATCTGACAATGTGTCATACCAAGCTTTAGGTGTTCACTTTAATCCATAGAGAGCCTTGAGTAGTTGGTAGACAAAATCTGGAAATTATGGATCTTTAAAGCCAGGTGGCTGTTGCACATAAACTTCTTTTTCCAACTCACCATTAAGGAATGCACTCTTTACATCAATTTGATACACTTTAAAGTTTTGAGTGTGCAGCAAATGCAAGAAAGATCCTTATTGCTTCAAGTCTTGCAACTGGAGCAAAAGTTTCATCATAATCAATTCCTTCCTCCTGTGAGTAGCTTTTACAACCAACCTTGCTTTGTTTCTTGTTACAATTCCATTTTCATCCATTTTACTCATGTACACCCACTTTGTTCCAATTATACTTCTTTTCTTTGGTGCAGGAACCAACTTCCAAATTTTGTTTCTTTCAAACTGATTTAGCTCTTCTTGCATAGCAGATATCTAGTCAGGATCAATTAGAGCTTCTTTAGTTTTTTTAGGATCAATTTATGAAACAAAGCATGCATGTAGACATTCATTAGTATTTGCACTTCTAGTCCATATACCAGCATTTGGATCACTAATAATTGCATCTCTTGTGTGACTCCTATTCCACTTTCTGGTATGATTTTGTTGACTTGAATTTTCTGCATTTTATTCACCATTGACATGACTTGCAGAACTTTCTTCTCTTTCTCCCCCTGAGTTTGTGCTTTCAAATTCAGGTGTGTGAGATGCGTTATCATTCTCATGATTTACTTGCTCAGTTGACTCTTCATTCATTCTATTTCTTGGGATGATCTCAGCTTCATCTTCAAAATCATTATCAATGTTCAAATTTTTAAACTTAAGGGCTTCAGCTTTATTTTCATCAAGGCACTCCAAGCCAGGACACTTGGAATCATCAAAAGTCACATATGTGCCTTCCATAAATTTTTTTGTTCAAACACATATAATCTGTATGCAGTTCTTTCGAATGAATATCCCTGAAAAATTGCTTCAAAAACTTTAGAGTCAAATTTTCCCACATATTAAGAGATGTCTTTTAAAATAAAACACTTACTTCCAAACACATGCAGATGCTTCACAGTAGGCTTCCTCTTTGATAAAATTGAGTAAGGTGACTTGCCAAGATTTTGGTTGATGATATATCTATTTTCAGTATAGCATGCAATGTTGACAGCTTCTTCCCAAAAACTTGTTGGCAACTTGGCATCTTACAACATTATTCTAGCAGCCTCTACTAGAGTTTTATTAGTTTTCTCAACTACCCCATTTTGCTGAGGTGTCCTTGCAGCTGAGAACTCTTGAAAAATACCCTTATCTTTGCAGAATTCATGCAGAATTGTATTCTTAAATTCTGTGCCTTTATCACTCCTCAATCTTTTTACACAATATTGATCTTCATCTTGCTTCTCAATTTTCTTGATGTGTTCAATAATGATGTGTGAAGTTCCATCCTTAGAATGTATAAACTTTATCCATGCATATCTTGAGTAGTCATCCACCATCACAAGTGCATATTTCTTTCTAGAAATAGATAAGACATTAACTGGTCCAAACAGGTTTGCAAAGATGCACTTATGGAATTCACAGCTTTGCTCTTGTGACTAGGACTCTTCATTTTATCTTTTTGACAAGCTTCACAAACTTCATTTTGAGCAAACTCCAGATTTGGCATGTCTCTTACTAACTCCTTTTTCACCAAGGTATTGATTACTTTATAATTCAGGTGAGAGAGCTTCTTGTGCCACATCTTGCTTTGCTCAACAGATGCCTTTGTGTAGAAGCAACATATACCATCTTGAATTTGTTAGAAGCAAGGTATTGATAATCTTGAATCTTGAATTAGTTTGCATTCTGTATTTGAGAGGCATATTGAGATCTCTAATTTGTTTTATAGGTATATTTGACTTGTCGAGATCTCTTGATCTTTGCATGTTAAATGACTTGTGGATATGTCTGAGATCTCTACATGTAGAATTAACTTGTGGATATCTCAGAGATCTCTATATATATTTTAACTTGTCGATATCTCTGAGATCTCTACTGAGAAATTGACTTGTCGATATCTCCAATCTTTACATCTTCATTTGACTTATCGATATCTCTGAGTTCTCTACAT
Source organism: Apium graveolens (assembly GCF_009905375.1). NCBI lineage: Eukaryota > Viridiplantae > Streptophyta > Magnoliopsida > Apiales > Apiaceae > Apium > Apium graveolens. The sequence continues at coordinate 130,053,199 of NC_133651.1, forward strand.
GCAGAAATGACTTGTCGATATCTCCAATCTTCACATATTCATTTGCCTTATCGATATCACTGAGACTTCTCTATAAGCCATTTTAGACTTCTCAATAAGTCATTCTGGACTTCTCGAATGACTTCTCTATATTGCTTGATCTGTGACTTGTCGATATCTTGACTTAGAACATTTTTCATAAAATAATTTTATTTAACTCCAAGCTTCTTCACTTTTCTCTGAGGCATGATCATGGCTTGATCTTCTTTCAGAGTTTATTCCTTAGCTTGAATCTGTATACAGAAAAATACTCTAGTCTAATCTTCAAACCTTTTTACAAACTCAAGAAATACAATACAAAATACAAAGTAGATTATCAAATAACTAAATCTTAGGGTTGTCAATGTGACTTAGTCTTGTTATTATATAGGCATGTCTTGCACAACAATGAGTTATAAATGGCTTTTTAACAAACTAAGATAAACCTCTTAATATCAACGAGGAGACTTTATATCGTATATTAAATTATACGAATATTTTTTCGGATCATAACTAAGATTGGTTTCAACATCAAGAACAATATAAGTAAGGCTCGTGTATATCTATTATAATAATATATGAGATTTATACGAGTAACCTTGAACTTAGTGTTCAAAGTTAATTTGACTTCTTTAACTCAATGAGGAAACCTTGTTTATATCTCTAAATAATATAGTGAGATTTATACAAGTTGCGTTCAACTTGGATTCGAATAATAAACTTACTAATATTCAACTAGAGATATCTTGCTTATGTCTCTTATAATTATAATGAGACTTATACAAAAATATGTAACCTCGGAATTTAGTTAGTTTAATGTCTCTATTTATTTCGAACAAGAAAGTATTTGTTTATGTCGTATTATATCGACTTTTACAAATTTAACTTTAACTCGAAAATAAACGGACTAACTTGCAAATATTCAAAAAAGAAGTGTTTCGCTTATATCTCTTATAATTATAACGAGATTTATACAAATAGCTTCTAAATCGGAATAAAAGCACGTTTTTAAGTTACTTTATATTTCAGACGAATAAGTTTATTATTTATGTGGTTACTTTCGACTTATACAAATCAACAACTCGGAAATAAAAGGAACCGTTTAGTAAATATTCAACAAGGAAGCTTTCATTTATATATTTATACGAGATTTATACAAAGTGCTTCCAACTCGGAATATAAACTTTTTACTTACTTTAACTCAACAAGGAGGTTATTTGCTTATGTCGTATATCGACTTATACAAAATTGCCTCGACTCGAAATTTAAGTAAAATGGAGTTGTATTTTATTCCAGATAAAGATCTACGGAATATAAACAATTAATTTAGGAGAGAATAGATGAGTTAGAAGCTCTCCTAAATATTTTTATAAATTATGTGTACTAACAAGATTTAACTAGTTTAGCACGAATACACAAAAATGTAAACTAGGGGAATATTTGTGCAAAAGATAGAACGATTAAGCACTAAAAAAAATATTAACTAACTTATCACTCTTGGCCTTATAAGGGCTGAAATACCTCTTAAACTAAAGAGTGGATTACAAGAGATATGAGTTAGGATCGAAGCCGAAAACACACCAAAACGAACTCGAGAAGTTACTGGAAAGTGGCCGGAAAATTTGTCGGAGTAAGGATTATAAAAACAAAATTGGGGGGGGGGGGTTTCTTAGGATACTTGGAGGCTGCAAGAAAGTGGTATTTAAGTTGCCTAAGTAAGTGTTACAAGGTGTGAGAGATTTGAGCAAGAAAGAGGCAAAAACAAGCTTTTAAAGGTATGCAACTTAAGAAATAAAAAAGTTTGCATGCTAGAACTTTAGAGAGGTTTTTTCTACTGAAAAAAAGAGAGTTTAAAATGCAAAACCTCCATAATTTTTCTTGCTAAAAAATGGCTTAGTGAATGCATGTGGGGAGGTGTATTTAAATAGGCCAAAATGAGGCCAAAAATAGAAACAAGCTTCCTTAAATTAAGAAAAATTGTTGATTGTTCTTTGCACACATCCAAGAGATATTATAAAACTAATTTTATCATATAAAATGTTTCCCACTTATCCCATATTTAAACATCTCAAAATAAAGCGAACAGATACGCAAAAGACGAAAAATGTATTTTTCCATTAAATTGAAAAATTAATTAAAATTATTAAACTTGGGGGATCCTCTAGAAATATTTCCATAGGATTATGGTAAATTTTTTATCTTGAAATCATTTCACCTTCCATGACTTTTAAGCGACCAATAAATCATTTACGTACGAATTTTAGGGGTCCCGGAAAAAGTCATTAAAAATTATTAAACTCCTACCAATATTAAAAATAAATATATTCATGTCAAATCACAAGTCTGAAGTCAAAAAGATATTTTTAAAGTATCGTTTCAAATTTTTTGAACGTTAAAATAACCTTCCAGAATAACCGAAAAATTCATTTGACTTTACCGGCAATTCAAGCAAAAATTTTGACTTAATATATGTTCATACATAATATTCCTTTAATAATAATGATTATGAGATCCGAGAAATGATTACATTCGAATATAGATTGATTTTATCTAGATAAGTAAGCATATCAGGATTTTTCAGAATAAAATCTATTTTTAATCTGTTGGCACAACTTTTGGAAAGATAATTTGATATTTATATTCAAATGAATATATCAAAATATATTTGATAGAAATACATTTAAAATTGACACGCTTATAAATAATTTTGATAATTAAAGTTCGTAAAAGCAGTGTTTTGAAAATTCTCAATTTTCGCGTGTTTAGCTGTTGCCTTTTATTTCTTTGACAAAAACAAATTAGTTTAGAGTATATCATCATGTTGATATATCTATCTCAAATATATGTCAGTAAAATTTTGTCAAATTTGTTTTGGAAATAAATGTCCAGTTAAACCGGTATTGACTTAATTCTCGAAAAATGCCACAAATATAAACCTTGGGAAGGATTACTATATGTTTTATTAAATTTACTATATTAACTAATTTAATTTCACACTTAATTGTTTTATAAAAAATAATCAAAACCTACGAAAAAGACTATATCGCACTATCTTCCACTTTTTGATATTTTGTCAAAATTACGAGTGTAAAATTAAATATGTGTGTGAGCATTAATTTCCTCTACGTAGGCATATCCTTCTTCTTCTTGGCATCTAACTCCTTCATATTCTGTTGCCTTACAAGAGTAGGCATATCTTCATGGAATAAAAGATCATCCTCGGAATCTATAAGAACATTAGAAATATTAGCTTCTTCACCATCATTAGATTCTCCCTTTGCAACTGGATTTTGCGCTATTTGATGAAATTCAACACCAGCTTCAGCATGTAAGATAGAATTAGAAATCGGTGTAGTATGTGATCCAGCAGCTTCCGAAACTTCAAAACTATCAGCACTTAACTCCATATCTTCAAGAATTGTAAATAAATGAACTGGAGCTTCTAAATGTACTTCCAGAACCTCAGTTCCTGTAGAGTGCTGTGGTGACCCTGAAATGGATGAATCTTTATAAATGGACTGTTGTGCTACTACATCTTCAGCAACAACAGGGATTACTTCAGGTGGTGAAATAATAGAGTGGATGGACTGTTTTTCAGTAATAATAGGTTTTGCTACATGTGGTGGAATAGTAGATTGAATGGACTGCAAGAAAGTATCAGTACTTAGACCTGCAGGGAGATTAGTTTCATTTGGTACACCAGAGTTTATCAAAGTGTCAACAGACTGTTGTTCAGAGCTGTTTCATGTGTACTTTGTGCACCTGCAAAATATAACAAGTTAAACTTTATCTCTCTATTCTTTTAAAGTAGTCTCACTACTCCTCACACCACACAGCTCATGACTTTTAATAGTCAGAGCTTCCTCACAAGGATTACTAAATCATATCTCTCATCTACCTCTCCTTTTGTTAGGAAGGATCATGCCTCTCTTTAATTTTGTTTTTCTCTAAATCTTTTCAAACAACTCACAGAAAAGCTCAGATAATTTATCCTACAGAAATAAGAGGTGGCTAAAGAAGGGTAATCTGTGATCATACAACTATCCTTAAATAAGGTCTAGAAATAATCATACCAACAGGATTTATAACATGCATAATAAATGCTGAAAAATACCAAATCGGATTTAAAATAAATGCTGATAAAGTAAAAATAGTATTTATACCTTGTAAATCTGAAATCACAATTGAACTCATAGTTAACACTATAGTTATGACAATTGTTCACCAATTATGGGAACCTCCATTTGAATTGGAGAGGATTTGATCAGGTTACTGTCATGTACCATGATCTCAAATCTTGCTCTTCTTGCAAAGAGCTAACACTTGAATGTGTTATTGAAAGCTTTCACAGGTTCTTCAGTAAAAACTGATGAAACCCCTGTGTTTTTGTTGGTGTCATAAAGATCTACCTCAGCATGTAGTCTCTTATTAACTAAATGTTGTTTCTGAGAGGTGAGCATAATTTTAAGAACTATGTTACTTGATTTTGGTAACATTTGAGAAATGGATTCAAATGTTTCAGTTGTAAGAAGAAATTTAAGATATAAGATATGTGATTTTGAGATTGAGTGTGGACAACTTTCTTGGAGAGAAAAGGAAAGTTTCAAAAGTATGTCCCGAATAGACATTTTAGATAGATAAGTACACTTAAAGATCATAATTCTTATCAGTTTAGAATTAAACCTTTTCTTAATTTCTTTTGTGAAATCAGTTTCTTCCTGTAATGATGTGCTTAATCTGTACTGAAGTAAATACATGCAACTCAAACAAGGATTAGTTGAACACATGCTTTATTAAAAAAATTCTGAAATTAAGCATTCAGTATCAATTAGAATATGAACGGTTATTCGAAGTGAAACACAAATAGGACAAGTAACATTCATTCATTCATTAAAGAAAGCAAAGAAGATTAAAGATTTTCATTAATAATAAGAAGATAAGTACAAGATTTGTAGAATTTTAAACATAAAATCCTAACTTAATCTAAACTACTCATTCTTCTTTTGCTTCTTTGCAGCCTGCTTCGCTCTCATCGCCCGACGATGATAAATTCTAGACACAAAACCTGCAAGATAAATGATATTCTCTTGCAACTCAACAGCTGCCTGACGAAATTTTTCCGCCAACTCAGCACGTCATTCTTCCTCAAGAAGAACTTTGTTGGTGAAGAAATGTTGTTCTAACTGATCATCCCAAGAGAGATGATCATAGACTGAGTCTGGAACAACAGTTGGGTGATAGATTTCACCACCAATACGGACCAGAAGTCCATATAGATCAAAGTACATCTTCTCATCACTAGGATTGAAGATTGGTAGGTAGCATATACCGTTGTGTGTGTAGAATTGGGGTTGAGCCATGTTTTACTGAATGTTTGAAGTTTTGAACAAAAGTTTTGAAAAGATTAGAAGTTTTATATGAAAAGGCATGGAGAAGTTTTAGAATTGGAGGGTATTTATTTATAGCAGATGAGATAGAAACTGAAAAGACCCTTGATTACCCATGTAATAATTAAACACTGCATACATACACTATTACGCGTATCTATATATAAAAAAGTAATTTCCCTTTTTAAATTCATATTCTCAATCTAAGTACTCAAGTGTTTAAAATATGCTTACAACAATAGTTAACCCAAGTAAGCAATTAAAAGATTTTCCACTAAATCACTGTTAATAAAATATACTGAATAACTATTTATTTCGAATAAATTCAAAATAATCAATGAAATATAATAGTCAATTATGGTTTGACCATTATTAGTATTTAATCACGACTATCGGGATTCATCAGTCAACACTAGTTTGACCAATATCAGAATTTAACAATTACTGGCAGAATCTATTAGTCAAAGCATCAGAAAAGTTAATTGCATGTTATCATGGCATATACGCATAATCAGTAGTTTAACATACAACTATCAGCTAGGATTCATAAAAGTTAATTGTATGTTATTATAACATCAGAATTTAACACAATAATCAGTATCTAACAAGTACTGACACATAATAAGATACCATGCTTGAACTATCAGTAGTTATTTCTTAATTATTAGAGTTTGAGAAATGTCCTAATATCATTCCCAATTCATTCACCAATCTTGTGAAAGTAGCTTCACAGAGAGGTTTGGTGAATATATCTGCTAATTACTGATCTGTTGGAACAAAGACCAATTCTACTGTACCTTCTTCCACATGTTCCCTTATGAAATGGTACCTGATGCTGATGTGTTTAGTCATTGAATGCTGCATTGGATTTCCTGTCATTGCAATAGCACTTTGATTATCACAATATATAGGAATATCAGAATAGTCTAACCCATAATCCAGTAACTGATTCTTCATCCATAGAATCTGAGCACAACAGCTTCTTGCACCAATATATTCAGCTTCTACAGTTGATGTGAAAATTGACTTTTATTTCTTGCTATACCAAGAAACCAATCTGCCACCAAGAAATTGGCAGCTTCCAGAAGTGCTTTTCCTGTCTATTTTGCATCCTGCAAAATCAGCATCTGAATTCCAGTTAGCTTAAAGTCTGAATCTCTAGGATACCATAATCCCATATTCATGGTGTCTTTGAGATATTTAAAAATTCTTTTCATAGCTAACAGATGAGGTTCCCTTGGATCAGCTTGGAACCTTGCACAGAGACAGGTAGAATAATGATATCAGGTCTACTAGCAGTCAATTATAGGAGTTAACTAATCATACCTCCATAGTTAGTTATATCTACTGAAGAACCGGTATTTTAATCTAACTTGGTTATAGTGGCCATGAGAGTTGATGCAATTGAGCAGTCTTGCATTCCAAATCTTTTGAGCAAATTCCTGGTGTATTTGGACTGATTTATGAAGATTCTTTCATCAGTCTTATTTTACTTGGAACCCCAGAAAATAACTTAATTCTCCCATCATACTCATTTGATACCTCGACTGTATTAGCTTTGTAATTATCTCACAGAGTTTATCATTAATAGATCCAAAAATGATATCATCAACATATATCTGTACTAATAACAAGTCATTTCCATGGTATTTATAAAAGAGAGTTTTATCAATTGTACCTCTTATGAAACCACTTTATAATAGAAATAGAGCAAGTGTTTCATATCAGGCCCTTGGAGCTTGCTTCAATCCATAGAGTGCTTTATCCAGTAAGTAGACATGATGTGGATAGTTTGGATCAATGAACCCTGGAGGCTGTTCAACATAAACTTCCTCTTCAAGTTCTCCATTTAGAAATGCACTCTTTAATCCATTTGGAACACCTTAAACTTCTTGTGAGCAGCATAGGCTAGAAAATTCTTATTTCCTCAAGCCTTGCAACTGGAGCAAAAGTTTCATTATAATCAATGCCTTCTTGTTGTGAATAACCCTTTGCAACCATTCTTGATTTGTTTCTTGTAACAATTCCCTCACTGTCAGTTTTGTTTCTGAACACCCACTTTGTGCCGACTACTGATCTATTTTTTGGTCTTGGCACAAGATTTCAGACTTTGTTCCTTTCAAATTTATTAATCTCCTCTTGCATTGTTGTAACCCAGTCAGCATCTTGAAGAGCTTCTTCCACCTTCTTGGGTTCAGTTTGAGATAGAAAAGAATGGTAGAGACATTCATTTTGAGTGGCTTTTCTGGTTTTTACACCACTTTCAGGATTTCCAATGATTAAGTCAGGTGTGTGTGACTTAGACCATGTATTTGCAGATGGAAGTTGACTCCTTGAAGAAGAACCTCCCCTTGACCCATGAACTTTCTGTTACTTCTATGACTAGTACCACTATCATGTCTTGATGCTCCCCCTGAATCAGTTTTCCCATTGTTATCAGTATTTGACTCATAAAAATTTGAGGAATGAGAGTCTAATGACTTATCTACTGATGTTCCTTCAGTTGAATCACTTGCAGAAGTCTCTAGATTTGAATCATGTTGCTCCCCCTAAACATATGCTTCAGTGTTAGAAGTATTTCCACTGTTATGTGGATAATCAGAGATTTGAATGATATTAGGATTTACTGTATCAGGATCATGATTTAAGAGTTCAGCATATGGTACTTCATTTTCAAATCTCAATTTGTCATGGTCATCTGCATCTTCTAGACCTGTAATCTTCTTGTCATCAAAAAACACATGTATAGATTCCATGACCATCCTTGTTCTCAGGTTGTAGACTCTGAAGGCTTTTGTAGACAATGGATATCCCACAAAAATTTCTTCATCAATTTTTAAATCAAATTTGGTTAGCTGCTCCGGATGAGTTTTGAGAACAAAACACTTACAACCAAAAATGTGAAAGTACTTCAAATTTGGCTTCTTTCCCTTCACCATCTCAAATGGTGTTTTTCCATGCCTGTTGATCAATGTTGCATTTTGTGTAAAGCAAGCAGTTTGCACAGCCTCAGCCCAAAAGCAGGTAGGCAATCTTGCATCCTCTAGCATGGTTCTTGTAGCTCCCATGAGAGTTCTATTCTTTCTTTCAACTAGAGATGCACAAAAGGCCTGTTGGGCCGGGCTTTTATCCGGACCTAAAAAGCACGGGCTTTTTTCAAGATAATTCGGGCCATGCTTTTTTAAAAACCGGGCCGGGCCTTTCAATAAAATATGCGGCCTATTTTGGGCCCGTCGGTCGGGCCAGGACGGACCGGCCTTTAACCGGGCCAGGCCAGGCTTTATCCAAGCCTTTTTTTTAAAAAAAAAATCTGCTGTTCATAAAGAAAATTGAAACTATAAAAATTTTAAAATTGAAACTTCAAAAAATAAACTTATAAAATAATATGTTGAGTTACAATGGAAAACCAGGATTATGAAAATTATAAAAGAAATTATAAAATTTGAATTATGATTTATATCTAAAAAATTACAAACTAGAAGATCACTGGTGAAAAAAGGTTTCGAGCCTATCCACGGCTTTCACAATCATTATCAGGCGCACAAGGAAAACAATGATAGGAGCTTAATCTATAACATTCCTCAAGGTGCACAATCAAAAGAATAAACTCAGAATAGTTGATAGAGGACATCCCTGCCAAAGAAAAAAATACATAAATAACTTCATAAATCAGAATAGGCTTTGCTAGACTTTCAGATAGAAAAAAGATGTTGAATAACATTGTTTCTATATAAAGGATGTAGTCGACTTAATTGAAACAACTAGAAGCAATGTAACCATTTACCAAAGTCTGTTCATAACCATTTAAAGGAGGATTATAAGATTGTAGCTCAAATAATTTATGACACCGTAGAATCATGTAATTATACTGCCAAACAATACAATCCAAAACCCATTAAAAATGACATAAAAGTAACAATACCCATATTGCAAAATATAAAGAAAGACCAAATCTTTGTAACTTTATATAAGCAGAATCAACACAAATTTAAACAAGAAAAACAGTAGGTGATGAGCTTTGAATTACCTGGATGAAAAAGCAAAAAGATAAATAGAATAAATGAATACAAAAAACATGAAATATAAAATAACACAAGCACTTTATAATAAGAAGAATCCTAAATATAAGAAAGTAGAAGCAGGATATTCATTTATGCACGACTTCACAATGCACTGCGTTATACCTTCACATATTTTCCACTCCCACCACACTGACTACAAGTAACCTGGATTGTGGTACTTCTACTGACCTTTTGATAACATGGCTGCAAAGCCCGATGAATATACCTCATTGTATCATCATTGTCGAATGAATTGAACAGCCATCACCGAGAAATGACACACTTCATTTGCATCTCCCTTTGTAACAGTTGATCATAAATCCACGTTCGGCCCGTTTCATCAATTCTTGCTTGAGTAAATTCAGGATTTTTTTTTGACTCGCATTTCAGATGATGTCTAGAGAGTGTTGAATTGCCATTAGGGCTAAACATCTTTCCACAAAGTCGGTGTCTTGCCTTTTGAGTTCCATCGGGCAGCTGCACTAGATCATAATAATCCCAACATTTTGCCTTGTGCTTATGTGAAAGCACTGTATAAGTGGAAGCAGTTGTCGGAACGAATGTGGCACCTGTATGATCAGTGGTATGGTGACTTGAAGTAGCCATAATAAATCAAGAAGAGGCTAAATCAAGAAGAGGCTAAATCAGAGAATTATAACAAATCAAGAAGAGGCTAAATCAAGAAGTGGCTAAATCATAGAATTATACAGAAAAGAGCACGAATATAGACTATTGAAAATTATAATAGAATATGTAACTTTAAGTGAATTTATATCTATGTTGAAAGCAAACAACGGCTAAATCAAATGGCTATATTCGATATTTTAATCAGCTGACAAAGTAACGACTATAAATCAATCTATAAACAATTAAACATATATAATACACACAAAGACAAGAACAAGATATATAATTAGGTATTGTACCTAAATTAGGTGAGGCGTAGCGTAGTCTGTGGAATCGGGTCGTGGCTTCATTATCGTTGAGGTGTGGCCGAGGAATTAGGGATTATATCAATTGGGAATTGGGATATGGATATGGACCACATAGTGTATATCGTGTATTATTAAAATAGAAAACTAATTGGAGTATTGGACTAGACTTAGGAATCGGGCTTTTGATTTTGAACTGGGCCCAAATCGGGCTTTATCCGGATTTCTAATTATTCAGGCTTTTATCCGAGCCCAATCCAGATTTTTAATTATCCGGATTTTTATCCGGTCTTTAAAAAATCGGGCTTTTATCCGGCCTTTTCAGGCTGCGGTCCAGGCCGGATTTTAGCAAAAAAAGCTGGCCCATTTTAGGCCCGCAGGCTGGGCCGAACCGGACCGGGCTTTTTTTCAGATCGGATTTTTCAGGCTTTTTTCCGGATCGGATTTAGGGCTTCGGATTTTTTGAACATCTCTACTTTCAACAACTCCATTTTGTTGTGGGGTTCCAATAGCAGAAAACTCTTGTTTTATCACCTTGAGTTTGCAGAACTCTTCCATAGAGCTATTATTGAATTCAATTCCATTATCACTTCTAATGATCTTCAGTTTGTATGTTGATATTTTTTCCAGCTCTCTTATATGATCAGGAAGAATGGATGGAGATTCATCCTTGGTGTGCAGAAAATATACCCATGTGTATCTTGTATATTCATCAACATTTACGAGTACATACCTCTTCTTGGCAATTGACATAATATTTACTGGACCAAAGAGATCAATATGAAGTAGATGATATGGTTCAAGAATGGAGAATTCAGTTTTACTCTTGAAAGATGTTTTCCTTTGCTTAGATTTAAGCCATCAGGAGTAAACACTGCATTGGGCAATCCTCTTACAAGATCTTTCCTTACAAGTTCATTGATATTATTGAAATTGAGGTGATAAAGTCTTCTATGCCAGTTCCAACTGTCTTCCACAAATGCTCTACTAAGTAGACAAACTTCTGATTCATCAGTTTTTGTGGAGACCCTGGCTTCATATAAACTACCATGTCTTACACTAGTCATTGTAATCTTGCCATCAGTCTTATTGACAATTTCACAATCCTCCTCATAGAAGTTCACATGGTAACATCTATCACAGATTTGACTCACACTGATCAGATTATGCTTGAGTCCTACAACTAGAGCTATATTTTTAATGATGACATTTCCAATTTTGATTTTGCCATATCCCAAGATTTTTACTAAGTTGCCATCTCCATAAGAAACACTTGGGTCAGCTTTCTCCTCAAATTCTGATAGCAGGGATTTTTAACCAGTCGTATGTCCTGAGCATCCGCTGTCCAAGACTAGAGTATTTCTCTTGTTACCCTGCAATTAGTATTTGAAATCGGTTAGTGTTTTTAAGGACCCAGACTTGCTTCGATCCTTTGGCCTTTTTAAGTTTGTTAACATATGCAATATAAGACTTTTTATCAGAGTTTATGTTAACATCCTTACTATTAGTATTTACACATGCAAAAACAGATTTTGTTTTATTTAAAGAGGGTTTCAATTCATAATAATCATAATACAATTATGATACTCTTTACATATATAAATAGAGTGCCAAACACTACCATAATGAAAACAAGGACTCTGTGGTTTATATCTAATTGTTCTATTCCTAAACTCTGATTTGGGAGGAACATTATTTATCTTTTTATTCTTCCTGCAAGATGATTAGTGCTACCACAGTTTAAACATGCCTTTCTGGGTGCATTGGGAGGAGTTACATAATTACCATTCTTATTAACACCTACCTTGACATTTCTATTTTTCCTAGGCCTTTTCTCTTTGTCTTTCATGTGTAATTCCTTCAGCTTTTGCTTAAGCTATTTCTGAGTCATTAAACAACATTTATTGATTTTGTGTGAACTTGTTCACTCTTTTCAGTAATTAAGTTTGATCTAGGTGCTGAGGTTTATCCTACCTCATTAACAGATCTAACAGCATCAGCACTTGGATTAAACTTAATGGTATTTAACTAAACCTTGTTCAGTTTGACCTTTATATCAATATTTACTAGTTTATTTTTCTCAGTTTATTTTTCAATTTTCTTATCAAAATTAGATCTATTAGCATCTCCTAATCCTGATCCCCAACAACCATTCTCTAAAATTTCCTGAGTTGTTTTTCATGAGTTAGTCCAAAGTTTAATGACCTCTCTTTCTTTAGCTCATTTTCTAGATAATCATGCTTTTCTAACAATTTTTCTTTAACATAAATAGCGTTATCACTTTCTTTTTGAATTTCTAGCATAGAAAGCAACTCAATTTGTAGGTGATCATTCATTTTCTTTAACTCAGAGTTTTCACTCTTGATTCTATTATTTTATAAGGTTTGATCCCTATAACTAACATGCAGAGCTTTAAGAAACAGTCTTAATTTAAAAATATCATCAGTATTAAAAGCAAGGGTTGTCTGAGGTACCTTTGATTCAGCATTGTCAGCCTCAGTATCAGCATTTGCCATGAGAGCATACTTGACCTCATCATCCGAATCTGATGAATCATCCCGGTTTTTCTTCTTTGAGATTAAGGCTTGTTTCTTCTCAGCTTTGGGTTTTCTGCAGTCAGATGCAAAGTGTCCAATACCATCACAGTTGTAGCATCTTTCCTTTGACTTGTCAAGTTTTCCAGATTTTGATTTCTTCCTGTCATTACTTCTTCTGTTGTTCCTCTTATCAGAGTTTGAGGAATTGGAACCATTTCTGGAAAATCTTCTTCCTTTCTCAAAGTTCTTGTAGACCATATTTATGAAGATTTTAACCAGTAGAGCAGCCATTTGTTCCATGTCTTCATTTTTTCATGATCACTGTCAGTATCTGATTCATTATCAGTATTTAAGTCATCATCATAGTTTGATGATTCAGTATCTGACTTTGCAATCATAGCTTTTTCTTTTGAGTAGCCTTTTCTCCTAGCTTTCCCTTCTGTCTTCTCTTCAACTTTGAGTGCAACTGGTCTAGTCTTTGATCCTTTCCTCTTACTTCTTTGCTCCATCTTTACTTTATGAGTTTTCAGTATTCCATAGATCTCATCTAGAGGTGTATCACAAAGTTCATAACTATCCCTTATTGACGTGACCTTATAGTCCCACTTTTTAGGGGTACATGAAGATACTTCAAGTTTGAGTCCTCTAAATCATATTCATTGTCGACAAGAGACAAGTCATTCAACAGCTTCTGAAACCTGTCACAGATCTCAGTTAAGGACTCATTATCTCTTGAGTCAAAGTGATCATATTCTTGAGTAAGTATTTTTATCCTGCTCTTCTTGATAGCAGTTGTGTCTTGATACTTTACTTCTAAAACATCCCTTATCTCTTTTACTATTTTACATCCAATAGCCCTATTGGACATAACACTATCAAGACTGTTGTGCATGATGTGTCTGACTTTTGCATCCTTCATAATAGATGAAAGATCTTCAGGAGTGTAGTCATTCCTTTCTTTTTCAACCATCTTTTCAGATTGTCCTGCAACAGAAACAGCTACCTTCATTGGTTTATGAGGACCATCATAAATCATGCTTAGATATTCAGGATCTGTGGCTTCCAAGCACATAGCCATCCTGACTTTCCAGATTGGATATTCATGTATCTTCAGGATTGGCACCTTGATGGCTTCGTACCTGCTCATGTTGCTGCTAATCTGGGATGTGGTTGGGGGTGGTGGTTGTGGATTCTGTGGTTCTTTATCTGCCATTAAGGATTGATTTTCAGATCTTCAACTGTTTGTACGTCAATGACAAGCTCTGATACCAATTGTTAGGTCCGTAATCAACTGTAGAGGGGGGTTGAATACAGTTTATGCAATCAATTCGAAAAAGCTTCAACAAAATCAATAGTTTTTATATTAGCAGATAAAAACTGATTACAAATGTACTCTCTCAAAAGGATGAATAAATATCCTTGAAAGCTGCTAGGTTATGCGAATGATATAACAATATTCGCAATGCTTATAACATGAACCTAATCTGTGCTTTATATAGAGCACAACTACACAATCAAATAAGGAATCATATTCTATTACAGTAAGGAAACCTATCCATGTATGATTGCTTCTGAGATAAAGTCCTTCACCGCCTTGAATTCCTGTTTTCCTTTTTCTCCTTGAATATCTACTGAAGTGACAAATCCTGATGACATCATTGCTGATCATCAAGTACTGATATATGTACTGATGACGTCACTCTTCAGTAAATACTGATATAAGTCCTGATTTGAACTTCTGATAGTTTCTGTCCAGATATCATCAATTATATCTATCAATGTATAATTTGTAAGACTGAGAGTCTGTCAGCTTTTATAAAGTTTAAACCCAGGAATCATCCCGGAAATGTTTTGGATGATTAAAAGTCTGTAGCTATTTTATTCCAAGGGACTCGATGTCCTCTCGCAAAATATTAAAGTACCTCGAAATTATTTAAAACGATTTCCAAAATCGTATTCCCTCACCTCTATTTAGTTACGCGATCAGTGAATATTATCTCAAATATTTATTTAAAAAGGGAGAAGTATTCTCCAACATTTATTTTAATTTAAAATCAATTATTTTATATATATTAAAGGTTAATTTAATTATTTAAACATAAATTAGCTGAGGAATATTATTTCAATTATTCTTTTAAAATATAATTATTTGAGGTTTAATTATTTAATAATTATTATTTAATTATTAAATTTTCATTAAATGATGTAACATGATTTAAAAATCATAAAACCTAATTTTAAATATTTTCTGAGTTTTAGAAAATCATTTTGGCATTATTCGAACTTCAAAAATATTATTTCGATATATATTAAATATTTTGACTATAGTTTCAAAAGAAACTCCCCCTTAACTACTTATCTGTTGACAACGGTCAACCCACATCATCTTAGTGCTTCTTTCGAAAATTCTCGGAAGTACATATATATATAAATACGAGATGTGTTGTGCCTATCAACAAGTAAAACTCTTGGGGAACTTCGATGTGGTTCGAGTTCTCGAGATATGATAGGATTCTTCAAAGGAATAGGAGGGGTAGACTCTAGTATTATGAGTAATAGGGAGACTATTAAAGGTACCGCAGGCGAATGTACTCCGTGTACTCAGGAACCTGTGAAGTCTGTGCATACCCGAAATGGGACACATAGCCCGAATGCGGCAAGGGTGATAACCGGGATACGAATGTGTCATCCTTTTGACTAGTAGAAAAGGTTACAGATTTCCATATTACGATTGATCATCGTATGCGGTGGCTCTGGTAAATGTCCTATTCTTCCAATTGGAATTGAGATGCAGTACCGTAACTCAAGCCTAGGTGTTGGGTTTACCATTAAGGTATTTGCATACTAATAAGTCAATCAAAGAATTTGTTAGGAATATGTTTTGAACTTGATGATAAGTTGAACAAAACACATTAGTATATTTAACTTTGTGTTTTTGTAGCTCTCGATGGATGTTCTAATATAGTCCCGACGAATGAACTTTATAGTCCCGACGGATGACAACTGAACATCCATCGAGAGTGTAGCTTATGTAACAATAAGTATTGCAACACATTTCTGCAAACAACAATGTTTTAGTTGAGTAGATACTATAGAATTCTTTGAATCATGTTGACTACTAGATTGATATGCATAATAGGTTGGCTAATTGTAAATATAAGATGTCTTGTAATTCTGCATAAGTGAAATAGAATCAAGTGAGAGAAAGACTCCCGACGGATGATCTACAAAGGCTCCCGGCAGATAATCAACAAGGCTCCCGACAGATGATTAACACAGTCCCGATGGATGATAATATTCAAAATAGCAGTTGACAGTGACAACACAGTCACATGCATCGGGTGTTTGCAAATGAAATGTGGCAGCCTAATTGCAGGATTTAGAGAACAAAGAAGCATTACCATTTCCATGCAATTATGAAGATATTCAAAGATGCTGGATAGAGTAATGTAACAACATGAAGTTGGACTAGATTTAGTTTGTCTTATTGTCTTGTCTTACTATCATGTAACTTGGTAATATATAAACCAAGTGTAGAAAGTAGAACAAAATAACTGAGTAAGCATTATTTTCAGAGAGATAGAAAAGGTTGTATCTGTTAAAAATCTCTTTGTAATTCTGTAAGTTCTCTTATAAGCAGCTGTGTGCTATTCAAGCATCACATAGTTCTCAACTTTATATATATCTCTGGTGGATAAGTTCAAATCTACCAGAAAGTTTTAAAGCTTTGTGTTTTGATTTTTATTTTATACTCATTCCGCACTTCTTGCAAAATCAAACACAGTTATATATTAAGTAAGAACATTCTTAAAATTAGAAAAAGTAGCCAAAATTACATTCACCCCCTTCTGTAATTCTTGTTGCATTGTTTGAGATTAACAATTGGTATCAGAGCAAGCTCTTGTGTTAGATATTTTTGTGATGTCATGTCTAATATGTTGTGTTTAGTTTCAGAACTTAATATCAGGACTTACTGGAAATCAGAACTTACTGAATTCAGAACTTATATCAGAACTTAAGGCCGTCAGAATTTATATCAATAGTTAAGTGCGGGTACTTCTAGATAAGGAATGCGGCTAATTTACAGTAGAGGATCTGGACTAAAACAAAAGAAGATATGCATAAAGAGTTGAACAGCTAGAAGACTTGTAGAAGATAATATCTGATTGATATATTTTAGGAGACAAAATTATATTCCATATCAATTAGAAGATATCTTGTAATTATGTACTATATAAACACAGCTTAGGGTTTACACTATAAGTGTTATCATTAACGAGAATATTATACATTGTAACCTAGCAACTCTTAGTGATATTGTTCATCACTGAGAGAGTAGTTTAACCTACTTTGTAATAGAGCTTATTATATTGAATAAACTTGATTACTGTTACATACTTGTGTTCTAAATCGATTTGATTGTATAAACACTATATTCAACCCCCTTCTATAGTGTTGTGTGACATAACAATTGGTATCAGAGCCTCTCTGTTGATATACAAACAGTGAGATCCAGTTTACAATCATGTTTGAAGAAACACAAACTCCACCTAAGCCCACCAAAACTCAAGATACTCAAAACAATCAAACCCACAGTCAATATGAGAGTATTAGGGTTCCCATACTGAGAGCATCTGAGTATCCTATATGGAATGTAAAAATGGCTATATTTCGGGAAGCCACAGATCCAGAATACCTTGATAGAATTAATGATGGACCATATAAGCCTACCAAGCTTTCGGTTGCAGTTGCTGATCAACCAGCAAAGATGATACCAAAGGAGAAAGGTGATTACACAACTAAAGACATCACATCTGTTGCCAAGGATGCAAGGGTAAGGCATCTGCTGCATAGTGTAATTGACAATGTCATGTCAAACATGGTAATTGGATGCAAGACTACAAAGGAGATATGGGATGCTTTGGAGACAAGATGCCAGGGAACTAAAGCAATCAAAAAGAATAGGAAGACTATACTCACTCAAGAGTATGAGTACTTTGACTCAAAAGCTGATGAGTCACTAACTGATTTATATGACAGGTTTTCCAAACTCTTGAATGATTTGTCACTTGTGGAAGAGGAATATGATCTTGAAGATTCAAATCTAAAATTGCTTTTAGCTCTTCCTGAAAATTGGGATTTGAAGTCTACAACCATAAGAGACAACTATGACCTTGCTGAAACTACTCTTGATGAAATTTATGGTATGTTCAAGACTCATGAACTTGAGATGGATCAAAGGAGCAAAAGGCATGGAAGAAATTCAAAGACAGTTGCTCCCAAAGCTGAGGAGAAATCTCCTAAAGTGGTTGTCTCAAAGAGGGGCAAAGGAAAGGCTCTCATCAAACAGTCTGATTCAAAGTCATCATATTCTGATGATGATGATTCAGAATCTGAAAATCTATCTGAAGTGGATGTTGATGCAGAGATGATGCAACTGTGTACTCTTATGGTGAAGGGTATCATAAAGATAGCCTACAAGAAATTCAGAAAGGGCAAGAAGTTTTCCAGGAAATGTGGAAGTTCTGAAAAGATAGGGTTCAGAAAGTCTGAAGGAAAAGGAGGAAAGTCTGATAGAGGAGACAACTCAAATGTTAAATGCTACAATTATGGTGAAAAAGGCCACATCTCTCCTGACTGCAAGAAAGGAAAAAGTGATAAAGGCCAGGCACTTATCACAAAGAAGAAAAACTGGGCAGACACTTCAGATTCGAAAGAAGAGGTGAACTATGCCTTGATGGTAAATGCTGATAACAGTTCTGAAACTGCTGAATTGAAGGTACCTCATTCAACTCTTACTTTTCATACTGATGATATTTCTGAGCTAAGATTATATCTTAAAACCATGTTCATTAGTTTTAGAGATCAGACTTTAACAAATGAAAGATTAACATCTGAAAGTCTTGCTCTTAGAAATAGAAATGACTACTTAGAAAAAGATTTAGTTATATTCCATCAAACTCAGAAAGAAAAAGATGAGGCTTTATATGTTAGAGATGAACTGCTAAAATTGAATAAATCTCTTAAATCTGATCTGGAAAGAAAAAGGAGATAATCAAAACTTGGACTAACTCTGGAAGAACAAATTAGAAAATCTTAGAAAATGGAAATTGGAAAGAAGGAATAAGTTACCTAGATGATAAAGAAGAAAAGGAAACTGTGTCATCTAAACCAAACTTTACCAAGAAAGCTGAAAAGCCTAAAGTTAATCCTGTCAAGTTTGTGTCAAATTCTGACAAGTCAAAATCTGAAAAGATGAAAGACTCTAAAACAGAAGTCAAAGAAAAGTCAACTTCTGACAAATTAAAACAGGATAAACCAGCTAAAGTAAATATAGGTTTAATGACCAAGAAGCAGCTTAAGCATAAGCTGAAAGAGATTAAAAATGTAAACAAGGTCAAGGAAGCTAGGAAAAATAGGAATGGAAAGGAAGGTATGAATAAAAGCAATAATTTTATGCCTGTTCCTAATGCTCCTAGAAAGAAATGCTATAATTATGGAAACTCTAACCATCTTGCTTCTTTTTGCAGGAAAAATAAAGATATAAACTCTTTACCTCCTAAATCAGGAGTTCAGAGTCAGTCTGTTAGGTTTAAACCACAAAATCCTTGTTTTCATTGTGGTAGTTTATGGCATTCTATTTATACTTGTAAGGAATATCATAGTTTGTACTATGATTATTATCAAATAAGACCTTCTTTAAAGAAAGTTAGTGTAATTCCTTCTAGTGTAAATTCTGATGCAAAGTCTGATATAAAGTCTGATAAAAAGCATGTTAGCATAAACTCTGAAACTAAATCCGCTACAAATGCTAACAAACTTAAAAAGGCCAAAGGATCCAAGCAAGTCTGGGTCCTTAAAACTAACCAGTAGTGGTCTTTGTGATTGCAGGGCAACAGGAAAAACATCCTAGTACTGGACAGTGGATGTTTAGGACATATGACTGGAAATAAAGCCCTGCTATCAGACTTTGTGGAGAAAGCTGGCCCAGGAGTTTCTTATGGAGATGGCAATGTGGGAAAGACTCTGGGATATGGCAATATCAATCTTGGGAATGTCATAATTGAATCAGTAGCTCTTGTATCAGGACTTAAACACAATCTGTTAAGTGTAAGTCAAATATGTGACAGAGGTTATCATGTGGATCTCTTTGAAGAACACTGTGAAGTTGTAAGTAATTCTACAGGAAAAGTGGTTCTGAAAGGTTACAGACATGGTAACATATATGAAGCCAGACTTTCAACAAACTCTGATGGTTCTGTAATCTTTTTGTTAAGCAGATCATCAATTGAAGAAAGATGGAATTGGCACAAGAGACTCTCTCATTTAAATTTCAACAACATAAATGAGCTAGTAAAGAAAGATCTTGTGAGAGGACTGCCAAATCAGTATTTGCTCCTGATGGTCTTTGTGACTCATGTCAAAAGGCAAAACAAAGAAAATCTTCATTCAAAAGCAAAACTGAATCCTCAATTCTTGAGCCTTATCACTTACTGCATGTTGATCTATTTGGTCCAGTCAATGCCATGTCCATTGCAAAGAAGAAATATGCTATGGTTATAGTGGATGAGTTCACAAGATACACTTGGGTATATTTCTTGCACAAGAAGAATAAAACTGCATCTATTCTAACTGATCATGTCAGACAGCTGGATAAGTTGGTGAAAGATTCTGTTAAAATAATAAGAAGTGATAATGGCACTGAGTTCAAGAATTCAATCATGGAAGAGTTCTGCAAAGAACATGGAATAAAGCAGGAATTTTCTGCACCTAGAACTCCACAGGAGAATGGAGTTGTAGAAAGAAAGAACATGACTCTTATTGAAGCTGCACGAACTATGCTTGATGAAGCAAAGCTACCAACCTATTTTTGGGCTGAAGCTGTACAGACTACTTGTTTTACACAGAATGCTACACTCATAAACAAGCATGGAAAAACACCATATGAGATGGTGAAGAAAAAGAAGCCAAATCTAAAATACTTTCATGTATTTGGATGCAAGTGTTTTGTTCTTAAGACTCATCCTGAACAACTGTCAAAATTTGATCTAAAAGCTGATGAAGGAATTTTTGTTGGATATCCACTTTCCAAAAAAGCCTTAAGAGTCTACAATTTAAGAACAAGGGTTGTCATGGAATCTATCAATGTATCTTTTGATGATAAAAAGATTACTGGACTTGAAAATTTCAATGATCATGATCAGCTGAGATTTGAAAATGAAGATGTAAATTCTAATTCTGTAAATTATGATGACCAAAGTCCTGATCCTGTAAGTTCTGACAGGTTAAATTCTGATGTCATTGAAACTGTGGTAACTGCTCCAAAGGAAAATGCACCTATTCAGGGGGAGCAAGTTGATGATCATGCCACATCTCAAGACTTTCAAGAAACATCAGAACTTGTCACTGGCTCTTCAAGTTCTGATTCATCAAGTTCTGATGAGCCAAATTCTGATAATTCTGGAAACTCTAATTCTTCAATTCCTGAAGGATCCAACTCAAATTCTGAAATTTCAGAGAGCATAACTTCAGGGGGAGGATCAGAAAATGCTGATGGAGATAGCATAGATCATGGGGGAGGATCCAGTTCTAGAGATCAACTTCCATCTGCAAGGAAGTGGACTAAATCACACACACCTGACTTAATAATTGGAGATCCTGAAGCAGGTGTCAGAACTAGAACTGCAACATCAAATAAATGTCTCTATCATTCCTTTCTATCTCAGACTGAACCAAAGAAAGTGGAAGAAGCTCTTCAAGATGTTGATTGGGTGCAAGCAATGCTGGAAGAGTTAAATGAATTTGAAAGAAATAAAGTCTGGACCCTAGTGCCAAGACTAAAGAACGGATTCATTGTTGGCACAAAATGGGTGTTCAGAAACAAAACTGACAGTGATGGCATAATTACAAGAAACAAAGCAAGGCTGGTTGGTAAAGGGTATTCTCAATAGGAGGGTATTGACTATGATGAAACATTTGCTCCAGTTGCTAGATTGGAAGCCATAAGGATCTTTTTGGCTTATGCTGCTCACAAGAAGTTTAAAGTCTTTCAGATGGATGTGAAAAGTGCTTTTCTCAATGGAGAATTGGAAGAAGAGGTATATGTTGAACAACCTCCAGGATTTGTAGATCCAAAACTTCCAAATCATGTCTAAAGGCTTGACAAAGCACTTTATGGCCTTAAGCAAGCTCCAAGAGCATGGTATGAGACTTTAGCTCAATTCCTTCTGGAAAGTGGATTTACTATAGGCACAATTGATAAAACTATGTTCTATCTCAACCATGGAAAGGACTTACTTTTGGTACAGATATATGTTGATGATATCATCTTTGGTTCTACAAATGCCAAACTCTGTGAAAGGTTTGCAAAGCTAATGCAGTCAAGATATCAAATGAGTATGATGGGAGAACTTAGCTATTTTCTGGGACTTCAAGTCAATCAAAATGAAGAAGGTACTTTCATAAATCAATCCAAGTACACCAGAAATTTACTCAAGAAATTTGGAATGCAAGACAGTTCAACTGCATCCACTCCCATGGCCACTGCAACCAAGTTAGATAAAGATACTGGAACATCAATAGATATTACTAACTACAGAGGTATGATTGGCTCTTTACTCTATTTAACTGCAAGTAGACCTGATATCATGTATGTTACCTGTCTTTGTACAAGATTTCAGGCTGATCCAAGAGAACCTCATCTAATAGTTGTGAAAAGAATTTTCAAGTACCTCAAGGGTACAACTGATCTAGGATTGTGGTATCCTAGGGAATCAGATTTTAAGTTAATAGGTTACTCAGATGCAGATTTTGCAGGATGCAAAATAGACAGGAAAAAGCACTAGTGGAAGCTGCCAATTTCTTGGAGGCATATTGGTTTCTTGGTTTAGCAAGAAACAGAAATCAATTTCCATATCAACTGCAGAAGCAGAATATATTATTTCAGGAAGCTGTTGTGCACAACTTCTTTGGATGAAGAATCAGTTACTGGACTATGGGTTAGAATTTTTTAAAATACCCATTTACTGTGATAATCAAAGTGTTATTACTATGACAGGTAATCCGGTTCAAACACTCAATGACAAAGCACATCAGCATTAGGTACCATTTCATAATGGAACATGTGATGGAAGGTACAGTGGAATTGCATTTTGTCCCAATAGATCAACAACTAGCAAATATCTTCACAAAACCCCTATGTGAAGCTACTTTTACAAGACTCGTAAAGGAACTTGGAATGGTTTCAGGTTCTTTCTCAAAATCTGCTTAGTTTTTATTCTCATGCATCAGGCTTTCTGATCAGTGTTTACAGATTATCTTATCTCAATGAAATATATGCTTAAATTGTTAAATATTAAATACTGATTGTTATCTGATGTGATTCTATATACTCTGATAGTATTTTGAATATTCTGTGACTATTCAATCCAATGAGGATTATCTTGTTAGATGCTGACTTAGTAGTCTTTAACCAACTATATATCCCATGTTTGAATTAGTTGTTTATGTGGAAATCAATAACACAAGCAAATTCTGATTTTGATCTTAGTCAAATTTACTTTGTGTATCTTATTACTAAGTCACAAACTAGATTATTGCTTCTCATCTATCAAATTCTGATGTCGGTAAATCTTAAGGATGAACTACATGCTTGATAAGCCTCACTTATCTGAAGAAAACAAAAGAACAGAAAAATTGAAATTAGGTACTCCTTTGAGATCTAGAGTAAATATGTGACAGGGAAGACCCAAGTGCATTGCTGGTTTTAATTAATATACATTAGAAAAGCAATTTTTTCTTGGTGACTTTTCACATTCTCTGATTACTGGAGAAATATTCTGATAACAACATAAATTCTGATAGCAGTTGTAACTCATTTACACTAAGAAGCCACTGTAAAAAGAATGTCAAAAGATGCATAAAATGAGCACAAACAGTTGAGGTGGACTCTTGCATAAATTTATTCTATAGTAGACTTCATAATTAAAGACAGATTTTAAGCATTTTTCTTAGTTATGACTTATTTCTAAGATATCTGAAGTTTATCAGACTTTAATCTTTATCTGATCATTTGCAAATGCACACACTCTCACTTCATATGAATGATGAAAACTACTGTGGTATTTTAGTTGGTTCTAACAAACAGTTAAGTATTATTTACATAAATTTTGAGGACAAGTTCTGATGAAAATTCTGATGATTAATCTCTGAAGAAACCAGTCAGTATTTGTGTGAAGAATCACAGAAACAGTCATTCACTTTTTGAGTATAGAAGCCATGTTCTGATGACTGTTAAATTATGATAATAGTCAAGTTCTGATGCAAATCCTGATGGAAACTCTGATGCTTACGTGGCATTATTTAATTACTTGACTTATTTTTAGTATTTACTGTGACGATTATTTTTTTGTCAGAAAATAATTAAGTGAGATAAAAACAGTGATAATCATTTGGTTAATGGGTTGCGTGTTTGTTTTGGTAACAGCATGTGAGCAATAATTACTGCACGTTTACCGTGCCCACTCATTACTGTTTTGACTGTTTCCATGCTGCCAGGTGTAAAAAGTTTGTTCTGCTTCATAAAAATAGCCTTTGTCATGTGGAGTGTATAAATAAGGGAGTTAAAAGATTTTATAATCTTTTACCTACTATTCTTATTTTCTAATCTCTCTTATTCTCTCTCACTATCTAATATTCTCTGAAGCTATTTCTTACATGCATTTTATCAAACACCTTGAAAACACACAACTTTTCACTTAATTTCTTATAAAAATGGCACCCAAGGACATTATCTTTAATGGAGCCAAGTTAGTCCCCAATAACTACATGGCTATCCTCAGCAAGGATGATGCTACATCATATCTTCACTTCATCCAAGACTATCTTACTCACAGTGAGATTGGGTATGCTTTGACCCAACCATAATTACTCTCAGGAACACAGATACTTGAGTTTTGGAGGACTGGTGTTTATGATGATGGTGGTGAAGCTGGGTCCCATAGTATTATTTTCACAACAGGGGAAGATGAGCATCTGGTTACCTTGTCCACTGTTCGACAAGCTCTACACTTACCAGAAAATTGCACTTTTAATGCTCAGATTGAGGAGTCACTTCTAAAGGGTATGTTGGCCAATCTTGGCTATGAGAAAAGTTTGTCCAAGCTGGGACAGCTGAAGAGGCCATACATCAGAAGGGAGTAGAGCTACTTCTTTGACTGCATCACCAGAGCTTTTGCTAACAAATGCTCCAACTTTGATGCCATTCCCATTCTGAGTCAGCAAATACGGGTATGCACTTTTAAATCAAACTCACTTTGATTATGCTACTGCTATTTTGGGTTTTATTGGGGATAGGTTGAATGAGGACCCAAATACTGTTTACTTTTGTCACACCCCCAACTTAAACAGCAAATTAAATATAACTATTACAATATTTTAAATGAAGAATACACAACCAACTCCAAGATCTTACAGTTTAGGGTTTGGAACAGCCTAACACTACCAACTATCATATCTGATTACAAATACCGAGCCCTCACATAGCTATTATTACTTATTCTACCCGAGCTCGAACATAAGCATCAGCATCACAGGTCTTACGGGCAGTCTGCTTGAATCTAACCATAGCTGCTAGCTGTAATATCAGGGTAAAGCAAGGAGTGAGCCAAATGCTCAACAAGTGCTAACAGTACGACATAAAACATAAATTGAGATATACTTTTAAGAATGACAATGGAAAGACATAACTAATGATAACGAGAGATAAAACTATGTGAGATGGCATCATTTTGCTTGCATCAAAACAATTTTAAAATCATGTCTTAATCAAAATCATTTTATGACGCTACGGATTACAGCCAGTGATCAGCCGCGAAGTAATCCCGAACATCGCTGCGTTCTAAAACATTAACGGGAATCCCTAGGCAACTTTTAAGCCTAATATAAGTGTGGAAAGGACTCGCGTCTCAGTCCAGATCCACTATTCAAGAAAACATTTATCCCCCTTTGGGACTGAAAACCCACATTTTATTTATTTCAAAAGCTGATGCCGAATTGTAACAAAATCTCTTTTAACAGTAAATATTTTTATTAAGGGATTATAGATTAACTCGAAACATGGGAAATATGGTACTAAATCTCAGGGCCATGATTCACAAAACTTTACTCTATTAGGGTAACCAAAAGGTTTTCATATGTCAGAACTTGGACAGGAAAATATGGTGAGACTAATGGATAATATGAAGGGGTAATGCCAAAATGGGCTCAAAGCAATGGTTTCTCGTCAAGGTACAGGTGTTGCATCATTAAGAAGATAAGCTTCACGAATACTATGGGTGTTAAGGTAATGATCTCTAGCTCAGGATGTATATATATATCAGAATTGTCAAGCTTTAGGATAGGAAAGAGGGTATCAATCAATGAGGAATCATGTTGGTAAGTTTCTGACTATTAGAGTTTAAGGTAAGGTTCTATAGGGGTTCAAGTATCAGGATGAGATATCAATACTTAGGAATCATCAGCATGTTAATCAAGAGGATCAATCAAGTAATATAATAACTCTTTATTTTATCATGGCATTTAACTATCATGAAAAGATTTTTAAACTACTTGCAATACATACTCGAGGGTTCATGGCATTTCTATATAATTCAAAGATAAGCGAGAGATACGCTTGATTTAAACATATCAAAATGACTCAGGATAATTGCATCAATATATATATGAACTGTTTATAGTAAATACGAAGGTCAAGTTGAATCACTTGTCTTGAGATAGGCTGGTCTGGTCTGACTGGTAGGAGCAACTGGAGCTTCACTCGACCTTTATGGCAAGTTTTCCCTCGTCTCGAGATCCTACATAAATAATAATAATCCTCATTATAATATATTCTTACCATCTTAACCTATTTACAACCCGAAATTAAACATGGATGGCACTTAGGCCTATACGCACCTAATTTATATCCACCTTTATATTTCAAATGTACACACATAGCCACATAATCACATATCGTATATTAATATCAAATAACACCATATATACCATAATGCAACACTAGGCTTGGATGATCTCGACTCACCATTTAAGTCACTTGGTCGCTAAACTAGACAAAGTCTTCAAATTTTGGCTCCCTAACTCGATGTGCCTTTCCTAAATTATCCAACACCTATTGACCCTCACTTGTGCCTTTTTCTCTACTGACCTTATACTATCTTAAAACTATGGTCGTCGACCTAATACTCACTTCTAAGTGTTCTAAAACTATGTGATAAGTGAAAGTGCTCACTGGTGCAAATTTCAGAATGACAACTATAGTTTCTTGAGTGCATTAGGCACTCTTAAACTACAAGTTTTCCTTCAAAACTTTTACACAAGAATCTCCTGACCTAAGGGCATCTCACAAACTTGATGTGGCTCAAGGGCCTGGCTTGGGCCTAAGTTAAAAGTCCAAGGTTTCCCTGCTTTTCTGGGAAGAAAACGCCCTGACTTGAATTAACTTGTGACACATGGTTCTAACTCATATCCTATGAAATATGGTTGGAAAAACTTCTCTGACACTCCCTCTAACTAAGGCCCAATTGGGCCTAATGAGGGCCTACCCATGATATGGTCAAATCTCCCTATTTCAAAGTTGCAACAAAATTGTCCCCTGCTGGACAGATTTTGTTATTCTACTTGTGCACCTAACCAAATGACATGCAAACTTCCAACCAACTCCTAAAACCTTTTGTATACTCCCAATACTAACTTCTGGTGGCTTGGGCCTCAAAGTGCACATCAATGACATGGTCAAAACTCACTCTAAACCTCAGGGTACTAAACTGATTTTCTGCAGAAACTATAACTCTCATTTTCCAAGGTTTTGACTTGACAAACTCAACTAACAACAATTCAATACTTAAACCAAGACTTATACATGGTAATCTACTGAACTAACTCCCTTATTCTCAAAATAACCTTGGGTGAGATCATCCATGCCCAAAAACAGCAACATCCAACTAAATATATAACATGCAACTCATGGAAAGCACATAACAAGATTTCGGCTAGGCATAAAGTTTTAAATGCTTGCAAAATCGACTTGCACCTAATACTCATCCTTAATAATCATGAAATATAACTTCTTTTAAGTATTAATAAGAAATTTATCATGGAAACAATCTATTTTAAGCACACCTATTTCGCATTTATAGATTTTTAAACATAACAACATGATTTCGAAAAGAATAGCATGCAAAACATGGTTGATCATCATTTTAATGTCTTAAAACTAGCATGCATGGCTAAACATAAATATATAATGAAATTTCAGTAGCATGCAAAGGATTTTAAAGCATGATATCTCCATAAAACACTTAGTTAGCACATATACATAATATATCTCATAGAGAGCTCTTGAATTCACAAGAATCAAGAGTTTCTCTTTGGAGATCACATAAGAACTACACATGCATCCATGGAACTTCAACTTCCAAGTCTCAAAACACTTGGAAAGGATATATGATGAATGTAGGTAAAAGATTTACACTTGGGAAGATGAAGAATGAATTGAAAAATGGAAGGGGGGTGGGGGATTTGGCCTTCGGCCGAGAGCAAGGTGGGAGGGGGGAAAAGAGAGAAAATTTGTGGTGTGTTGGAGTGTGGAATGAGTGGAATGACTTCTCCCACTTTGATTTTTTTGTTTTATGCTTTTTGGTTGACAAATAATGAGTGGAAGTGAGAACTTACAAAAATGTCCTTTAGCTAAAGTTAGGCCATTTTGCATGCAAGGCTAATGTAGTAATTTGGTAATAATCAAATGAGTTAGTGGGGTTGGAAAAGTCTTATTTTCCCTTTGAGAGAATAGAAGGGTGATTTGCATGCATGGTCTCTTATGTAATTTGATAAATATGACAACTAAAATTTATAATGATTTATTTTTATAAAATAAAATACAAGTTCAAAAATTATAAAATTTATACCATAAAATAACTTGGATTTTTAGAGACTTTATAAAATCATTTTCAAAATTTGTGAACAAAATACCTTTTAAAAGAAAATTTTTCCAAAACTTAGAATATTCCTTATAAATCAAAAATAAAGAAATTAAATAAACTCTTGATTTGAAAAATCATATACTACACAAAGCAAATTTATAATGCAGAAATTTTCACTCACACTAGCGTACAATCATTGAATATATTTTCATTTGACTTTAATATTATACCAAATCCACAAATAATATTACATAAAATGCCGGTCGTAACATCCTCTCCCCCTTAAGGGATTCTATCCCCAAAATCTAAGAGAAAAGATGAGGATGCCGGGAACGCATATCAGACTCTAACTCCCAAGTCGATTCTTCGACCTTAGGGTTCCTCCAAAGCACTTTTACTAACTTTACCGACTTATTCCTAAGACTCTTTACTTGCCAGTCGAGTATTTTAACCGGTTGCTCCACAAATGACAGGTCTGCCTGAATTTCTACAGGTTCATATTTTATCACATGGCTAGCGTCAGGATTGTACTTCTTAAGCAACGACACATGGAACCTATTATGCACATGCCGATACTGAGGTGGTAAGGCCAACTCGTAGGCCACCTTTCCTACTTGACTTAAAATCTCAAAAGGACCTATGTATCTAGGTGCTAACTTCCCTTTCTTGCCAAATCTCATCAACCCTTTTCTAGGTGACACCTTCAGCAACACAGCTTCACCAACTTGGTATTGAACATCCTTACGCGCTGGATCCGCATACTTCCTCTGTCTGTCTTGAGCAGCAAGCAACCTTTTCTGAATTAACTTGACTGTGTCATGCAACTGTTGTACCAATTTCGAGCCGAGAATTCTTCCTTCTCCTACTTCATCCCAACTTGTTGGTGATCTACATTTCCGCCCGTACAAAGCTTCATATGGTGGCATGCCGATACTGGAATGATAGCTGTTGTTGTAAGAGAATTCAATCAACGGCAAGTGATCATCCCAACTTCCTGCAAAATTGATTGCACCACTGCGCAACATGTCTTCGATTGTTTAAATTGTCCTTTCGCTTTGACCATCAGTCTGCGGGTGGTATGCCGTGCTCATATTCAACTTCGTGCCAAGACATTCCTGAAATTGCTTCCAAAATCTTGAGTTAAAGCGGGGATCTCTGTCTGAAACTATGGATACGGGTACTCCATGCCTTAGTACGATTTCGCGCACATACAGATGAACCAACTTGTCCATTGACGACTTCTCATTTATTGGAAGGAAATGCGCTGACTTCATAAGACGATCAACTATAACCCATATTGCGTCATGTCCGGATTTCGTTCGCGGTAGTCCTACTATAAAGTCCATAGCGATATTTTCCCATTTCCATTCTGGAATCTTCAGGGGCTGAATTAATCCGCTTGGTCGTTGATGTTCTGCCTTTACTTTCTGACAAGTATAGCACTTCGCAACCCATTCTGCCACGTCTCGCTTCATATTTGGCCACCAAAAGTTCTTCTTTAAGTCTCGATACATCTTGGTGCTTCCCGGGTGGATTGAAAATTTCGAATTATGGGTTTCATGGAGGATCTCATTCTTTAATTCAGGTACATGGGGAATCCATATTCTGGATGAAAACCTTAGTATCCCTTACTCATCCCTTTGAGTATTAATCTCCTCTCCAGATAACTGATTCTTCTCTTTCTCCATTACTTCTTCTTGACACTTCTTTATCTTTTCCACTAGTGTTGGCTGAAAGGTCATTGCACGACAAACTTCCTCGACTTTTCCATAAGCACAAAGTTCCAATTCCAATCTTTCAATTTCTTCAGATAACTCTTTTGACGTTATCATCATATTCAGTCTCTCCTTCCTACTCAGAGCATCGACCACTACATTCGCCTTTCCAGGATGGTAATTTATCGAACATTCATAGTCCTTGATCAATTCCAGCCATCTCCTCTGCCTCATATTGAGCTCTTTCTGAGTAAAAATGTACTTTAAACTCTTGTGATCCATGTAGATTTCACACTTCTCTCCATAGAGGTAATGTCTCCAAATCTTAAATGCGAACACTATGGCGGCTAGTTCCAAGTCATGCGTCGGGTACTTTAACTCAAGCGGTTTCAACTGTCTTGACGCATATGCGATCACTTTACTGTGTTGCATCAACACACAACCCAAACCCTTATGTGAAGCGTCGCTGAATATTACAAAATTCCCTTGATCATCTGGAAGTACCAACACCGGAGCTGTTACCAACTTCTGCTTTAACTCTTGAAAGCTATCTTCACATTCTGCACTCCATTCAAACTTTTGATTCTTTCTGGTTAACTTGGTCAATGGCATGGCGATCTTCGAGAAATCATTGACAAATCTTCTATAATATCTGGCCAATCCTAGAAAACTTCGTACTTCCGTAGGAGTCTTTGGCCTCTCCCAACTCATAACTGCCTCAATCTTTGCCGGATCCACTTTACTCCCTCATTTCCAATAACATGCCCCAAAAATTGAACTTCCTTTAACCAAAACTCACATTTGGTAAACTTGGCATACAACTTCTCTTGTCGGAGTATCTCCAATGCTATCCAGAGGTGCTGCTTATGTTCTTCTTCCGACTTAGAATAAATAAGGATATCATCAATGAATACCACGACAAATTTGTCCAAATACTTCTTAAATACCCGATTCATCAGATCCATAAATGCGGCCGGAGCATTGGTCAATCCAAACAGCATTACTAGGAATTCATAATGCCCATATCTGGTCCTGAATGCGGTCTTGGAAACATCTTCTTCTTTGATCTTTAGTTGATGGTATCCCGATCTCAAATCAATCTTCGAAAAGCATTTTGCTCCCTTCAACTGATCAAAAAGGTCATCTATCCTTGGTAGCAGGTAGCGGTTCTTGATCGTCACCTTATTCAACTCCCGGTAATCTATGCATAGACGCATACTCCCATCTTTCTTCTTTACAAATAGAACAGGTGTTCCCCATTGTGACGCACTTGGCCGTATCACTCCCTTATCCAATAATTCTTGTAGCTGGCTAGCCAACTCTTTCATTTCTGCTGGTGCCATCCTATATGGGGCCTTTGAAACTGGTTCCGTGCCTGGAGCAAGGTTGATCTTGAACTCAATTTGTCGATCTGGTGGTAAGCCTGGTAGTTCGTCGGGAAACACATCGGGAAACTCGCTAACTACAGGAATATCTTCCACGCTGGGGCTGCCTTTTTCCGAATCCACTACATAAGCTAGGAACGACTCACAACCTTTTCTAAGTAGCTTCTTAGCCTGAACAATTGTAAGAAATAGTTGCTCTTGCCTCTACCCCTTAAATATTACCTTCTCTCCACTCTTCGTCTTTAAATACACTCTCTTGGTCTTACAATTAATCTGAGCACTATTCTCTCCTAACCAATCCATTCCTAAAATTATGTCAAACTCTCCCAACTTGAAGAGTATCAAGTCGGCTGAAAACTTATATCCCGAAATATCGATCTCACACTTTGGACAAAATTGATTCACAGGAATCTTCTCTTGGTTCGCAATTACCACATTTACTACCTCACTCATAATCATTTTCTCACATTGATGCTTATCAACAAAAGATTCTGATATGAAAGATCTTGTTGCTCCCGAATCAATCAATACTTTAGCTTTGACATTATTGAGTAAAAGTGTACCTGCTATCACCTCCAAATTCTGTACAACATCCTTCATCTTCAAATCAAATGTTCTTGTTGTTGCTTGTGGGGTTGGTGTAGGTGGTGGAGGTAATGTCAATACCTCAGTTGGCACGCTTGCACTGGTACTTGCCACGTTCATCAGAGCTTTGACTGGTCCTGTTGCCTTACATTCCCTAGCCATGTGTCCAGTCTTCCCACACTTGTAGCACGTAACTCCTGGCTTTGGCATCTTGTACTCATTTGCCAAATGTCCCTTCTGATTGCACCTATAACAGGTCATGCTCAGCTTATTGCATACTCCGGGGTGCCTTCTTCCATAGTGCTTGCATTCTGGCCTCTGGAACCTGTTTTCTCCAACTTGCCCTTGGCTTGCCTGATTGTTCCCCTTCGATTCTTGCCTTTTACCCAAATTTCCTTTCTTTTGAAAATTTCCGCCCTTCTAGAAACCAATCCTCTTTACATTCCGATCTTGTGAACTTCCTGCTTCAGACTTTTCTCCATAAAATGGAACCTTCCTCTTCTTGTTATCCCTCTCTTTCCTTGACTGCATCCTATTATTCTCAATCAGAGCAGCTTTCTGTACTACTCCCGCATAAGTTTCAAGCTCAAACATAGCCACCCTATCTCTGATCCAAGGCTCCAATCCTTGCTGAAATTTCTTTGCTTTTTCCTCCTCAGTGCTGGTATACTTTGTCACAAACCTTGACAACTCAGTGAACTTCTTCTCATACTCCAATACAGTCATGTTCCCTTGCTTCAACTCAAGAAATTTTAGCTCCATCTGATTCTGCATGTACTTAGGGTAATACTTGTCCAGAAATAACTTCTTAAATCTCTCCCAAGAAACCTGCTGAGTGACTTCCATAGCTTTTACTGATTCCCACCAATAGATGACTTCTCCCTTCAAGAAGTAAGTAGCATACGGCGTCTTCTGATCATCTCCTAACTGTACCAACTCAAAAGCCCTTTCCATCTCCTTGATCCATGTGTTAGCTATCACTGGATCAGTGGTATCATGAAATGCAGGTGGATTCATATTCTGAAAAGCCTTGAAAGTGACAATTTATCTAGGTGGTAATTGTGGTTCAGGTGGTTAGTGTGGCTCACGGTTATCTTGGTTTTCAGTTCGTTGTTGAAGAGTTAGTTGTTGTTGAGCTATAGCATTGGTTTGCTGTTACAAGGTTTCCAGTAGTCGAAGAATATTTGGGTCTGTGGTGGAGGTGGTTGTTGGGTTCTTCTTTTTAGGAGGCATGATCCTGAAATAAGAGTTGTGTCAAAATAGATATGAATGATAAAATGATTCGAGGGTATCGCATGGCATTCTCATTTACATATGGGGTCAAGTTTCCAAATTAAGCAGATATGATGATAAAAACATAAAATAACAGTTGAGAGCAAATGGAACAATAGCACATAATTATTGAAATTTTAAAGGTCACAGTACATAGGATTGGGACAAAGTCTGATTCTAGGAATAACAGGCTTATTTAAAGGAAACAACGGAAACAACTGGGGATTCCATAGAGTCTGATAGTACAACAACATGAAAGGTAAATGGAAAGAACTAAGGTTCCACTCCATCTGAACGGGGCTTGGTAGTCTTTTCCTCTCGAAGCGTCTTCACAATGCTCTGCAGCTCATCCGCCACCATCTGAATGACATACTGGCTGGTGCGGTCCTGGTGCGCTGGCATATCCTCAAGCTTAGTATTGACGTACTGAACCAAGGTCTCAAGTTTCGCAGTCATCTGCTCCTTGGGCTTCCCTTCGTAGTTTCGGCTGTCCGGATACACGTTCTTCAGTCGGTCTATCAGTCGGTCGTACTTGCCCTGAAGCATGTCGAACTCGCGCCTCAACTCAGCATACACGGAGAAAGCAATAGTGTCATCCGACCTAGAGGATGACAAGGAATGCGCCCTTTGCTGACAACCAATAAGAGGAGTATTAATAATAATTTACTTAACCTACTCTCTCGCATAATATCTATAACCTACACACAAATCCTATAACCTATTTGGGCTGTCCAGGGACTCTAAACCGTAGCTCTGATACCAAAACCTGTCACACCCCCAACTTAAACAGCAAATTAAATATAACTATTACAATATTTTAAATGAAGAATACACAACCAACTCCAAGATCTTACAGTTTAGGGTTTGGAACAGCCCAACACTACCAACTATCATATCTGATTACAAATACCGAGCCCTCACATAGCTATTATTACTTATTCTACCCGAGCTCGAACATAAGCATCAGCATCACAGGTCTTACGGGCAGTCTGCTTGAATCTAACCATAGCTGCTAGCTGTAATATCAGGGTAAAGCAAGGAGTGAGCCAAATGCTCAACAAGTGCTAACAGTACGATACAAAACATAAATTGAGATATACTTTTAAGAATGACAATGGAAAGACATAACTAATGATAACGAGAGATAAAACTATGTGAGATGGCATCATTTTGCTTGCATCAAAACAATTTTAAAATCATGTCTTAATCAAAATCATTGTATGATGCTACGGATTACAGCCGATGATCAGCCGCGAAGTAATCCCGAACCTCGCTGGGTTCTAAAACATTAACGGGAATCCCTAGGCAACTTTTAAGTCTAATATAAGTGTGGAAAGGACTCGCGTCTCAGTCCAGATTCACTATTCAAGAAAACATTTATCCCCCTTTGGGACTGAAAACCCACATTTTATTTATTTCAAAAGCTGATGTCGAATTGTAACAAAATCTCTTTTAACAGTAAATATTTTTATTAAGGGATTATAGATTAACTCGAAACATGGGAAATATGGTACTAAATCTCAGGGCCATGATTCACAAAACTTTACTCTATTAGGGTAACCAAAAGGTTTTCATATGTCAGAACTTGGACAGGAAAATATGGTGAGACTAATGGATAATATGAAGGGGTAATGCCAAACTGGGCTCAAAGCAATGGTTTCTCGTCAAGGTACAGGTGTTGGATCATTAAGAAGATAAGCTTCACGAATACTATGGGTGTTAAGGTAATGATCTCTAGCTCAGGATGTATATATATATCAGAATTGTCAAGCTTTAGGATAGGAAAGAGGGTATCAATCAATGAGGAATCATGTTGGTAAGTTTCTGACTATTAGAGTTTAAGGTAAGGTTCTATAAGGGTTCAAGAATCAGGATGAGATATCAATACTTAGGAATCATCAGCATGTTAATCAAGAGGATCAATCAAGTAATATAACAACTCTTTATTTTATCATGACATTTAACTATCATGAAAAGACTTTTAAACTACTTGAAATACATACTCGAGGGTTCATGGCATTTCTATATAATTCAAAGATAAGCGAGAGATACGCTTGATTTAAACATATCAAAATGACTCGGGATAATTGCATCAATATATATATGAACTGTTTATAGTAAATACGAAGGTCAAGTTGAATCACTTGCCTTGAGATAGGCTGGTCTGGTCTGACTGGTAGGAGCAACTGGAGCTTCACTCGACCTTTATGGCAAGTTTTCCCTCATCTCGAGATCCTACATAAATAATAATAATCCTCATTATAATATATTCTTACCATCTTAACCTATTTACAACTTGAAATTAAACATGGATGGCACTTAGGCCTATACGCACCTAATTTATATCCACCTTTATATTTCAAATGTACACACGTAGCCACATAATCACATATCGTATATTAATATCAAATAACACCATATATACCATAATGCAACACTAGGCTTGGATGATCTCGACTCACCATTTAAGTCACTTGGTCGCTAAACTAGACAAAGTCTTCAAATTTTGGCTCCCTAACTCGATGTGCCTTTCCTAAATTATCCAACACCTATTGACCCTCACTTGTGCCTTTTACTCTACTTACCTTATACTATCTTACAACTATGGTCGTCGACCTAATACTCACTTCTAAGTGTTCTAAAACTATGTGATAAGTGAAAGTGCTCACTGGTGCAAATTTCACAATGACAACTATAGTTTCTTGAGTGCATTAGGCACTCTTAAACTACAAGTTTTCCTTCAAAACTTTTACACAAGACTCTCCTAACCTAAGGGCATCTCACGAACTTGATGTGCCTCAAGGGCCTGGCTTGGGCCTTCTTGGGCCTAAGCTAAAAGTCCAAGGTTCCTCTGCTTTTCTGGGCAGAAAACGCCCTGACTTGAATTAACTTGTGACACATGGTTCTAACTCATATCCTATGAACTATGGTTGGAAAAACTTCTCTTACACTCCCTCTAAATAAGGCCCAATTGGGCCTAATGAGGGCCTACCCATGACATGGTCAAATCTCCCTATTTCTAAGTTGTAACAAAATTGTCCCCTGCTGGACAGATTTTGTTATTCTACTTGTGCACCTAACCAAATGACATGCAAACCTCCAACCAACTCCTAAAACCTTTTGTATACTCCCAATACTAACTTCTGGTGTCTTGGGCCTCAAAGTGCACATCAATGACATGGTCAAAACTCACTCTAAACCTCTGGGTACTAAACTGATTTTCTGCAGAAACTATAACTCTCATTTTCCAAGGTTTTGACTTGACAAACTCAACTAACAACAACTCAATACTTAAACCAAGACTTATACATGGTAATCTACTGAACTAACTCCCTTATTCTCAAAATAACCTTGGGTGAGATCATCCATGCCCAAAAACAACAACATGCAACTAAATATATAACATGCAACTCATGGAAAGCTCATAACAAGATTTCGGCTAGGCATAAAGTTTTAAATGCTTGCAAAATCGACTTGCACCTAATACTCATCCTTAATAATCATGAAATATAACTTCTTTTAAGTATTAATAAGAAATTTATCATGGAAACAATCTATTTTTAGCACACCTATTTCGCATTTATAGATTTTTAAACATAACAACATGATTTCGAAAAGAATAGCATGCAAAACATGGTTGATCATCATTTTAATGTCTTAAAACTAGCATGCATGGCTAAACATAAATATATAATGAAATTTCAGTAGCATGCAAAGGATTTTAAAGCATGATATTTCCATAAAACACTTAGTTAGCACATATACATAATATATCTCATAGAGAGCTCTTGAATTCACAAGAATCAAGAGTTTCTCTTTGGAGATCACATAAGAACTACACATGCATCCATGGAACTTGAACTTCCAAGTCTCAAAACACTTGGAAAGGATATAAGATGAATGTAGGTAAAAGATTTACACTTGGGAAGATGAAGAATGAATTGAAAAATGGAAGGGGGGGTGGGGGATTTGGCCTTCGGCCGAGAGCAAGGTGGGAGGGGGGGAAAAGAGAGAAAATTTGTGGTGTGTTGGAGTGTGGAATGAGTGGAATGACTTCTCCCACTTTGATTTTTTTGTTTTATGCTTTTTGGTTGACAAATAATGAGTGGAAGTGAGAACTTACAAAAATGTCCTTTAGCTAAAGTTAGGCCATTTTGCATGCAAGGCTAATGTAGTAATTTGGTAATAATCAAATGAGTTAGTGGGGTTGGAAAAGTCTTATTTGCCCTTTGAGAGAATAGAAGGGTGATTTGCATGCATGGTCTCTTATGTAATTTGATAAATATGACAACTAAAATTTATAATGATTTATTTTTATACAATAAAATACAAGTTCAAAAATTATAAAATTTATACCATAAAATAACTTGGATTTTTAGAGACTTTATAAAATTATTTTCAAAATTTGTGAACAAAATACCTTTTAAAAGAAAATTTTTCCAAAGCTTAGAATATTCCTTATAAATCAAAAATAAAAAAATTAAATAAACTCTTGCTTTGAAAAATCATATACTACACAAAGCAAATTTATAATGCAGAAATTTTCACTCACACAAGCGTACAATCATTGAATATATTTTCATTTGACTTTAATATTATACCAAATCCACAAATAATATTACATAAAATGCCGGTCGTAAAAACTTTGCTAGATTTTGTCAACTCATTTACTGTTTTTGTTGTCTTGATAAGCCCCAAAACTTTAGTGAGACAATTCAACCTTTTAAACTTGCTAAAAGGGCTTTCACAGACATGTTATCTACTGATAATAAAAAAGAGATACTAAGGGCCCTTCAAATTCCTACATCAGTAAAACAGTTCTTAGTAAACTCTGACCCCAACACATACTCACCCAAATTTCCTGAAGTTGCACCCTCTCAACCTCCATCAGCACCTACAACCAATACTCAACCAACTCAATCATCTCAACCACAGCCTACCATCAGAACTTATTCCAACCAACACAATCTTCTCAACCTCAACCATCAACACCTACTACCAAACCAACCTCAGGTATTTCCCAAAAGGTGCCAGTTGTAAAATCTTTAAAGGGCAAAATCTGTTCCTAAATCTCCACCAAGGAGAAGAAGGATGATTCTGAGGGATGAATCAGATGAAGATGAGCAAGTCCAGGTTTATGCATCAGAACCTGTGACAATAGAAGCTGAAAAGGAAATTTTTCAGAAAGAGGTAACTCCTCAGAAACAGACTGAAGCTGAGGATTCTGGAATTTTAAAAAGGAAAAGAACTTCAAGTTCTGATGCTGCTCAAGCAACTCCTCCATCATCCAGAAGATCAAAGTAGATGAGAGCAAGTAGGCATATGGAAAAACCTCATTCTGAGGATGCTAAAGAAGCTGAGAAAGGGGATCAGGAATCTCTGATCTCATCAGGACCAATAGTGATTGAAGCTTTTCCACCTCCACCTCAAGCTGAAAACACTGTTCTAGACACAGTGATCACACCTCATGTCTCTCCAATTAGAGAAACAGCTACAGTTGAAGATTCAGGATTAAGTCCTGAAATTGACATTCATAGGCTGAACATTCCATCTGTCTTGTTTCTGGAAGCACCACAAGGACAAGTGAACACTCCACCTGTTTCTCCGTTAAATGCTGAAATACCAACTACTCCAATTCTGGATGTGGAAACAGATGAAGTTGTACCAGAATCTCCTACAGCCACACACACTCTTGTGTTGTCAGAAGATGATGAGTTTCTAACAAGTTCTGGAGAGTCAGCTCCAGTAAACACTCCAGCTCAAATTCTTGGAAAGAAGGCACTGCTTAAAAAGTTTGTTGAAGAAGATGCTCATATTCCTTAGGAAGAAACTCACAGAGGGGTTGAGTGGACCAAGAAGTGGAATGAATCTGACTTCATTCCTAGATCTCATGTTCTGTCAGAGCATATTGCAA
The DNA here is from genome assembly GCF_009905375.1 of Apium graveolens. NCBI lineage: Eukaryota > Viridiplantae > Streptophyta > Magnoliopsida > Apiales > Apiaceae > Apium > Apium graveolens. The sequence continues at coordinate 130,092,982 of NC_133651.1, forward strand.
AAGCTGATGGGTTGTTGATAAATTCTGACTTCAAAGCTCAACTTAAAGTCATAGCTCTTAGTATTAAATCTCTTTAGGGTCAATACTCCATAACTCATGAAAAGGTTGATAAGCTTCTGGAAAAAGCTGATAAGCTGGATATGGAGATTAAGCTAGACAAAAAGAGGTTTATCAGACCTATTCAAGAGAAAGTTGAAGCTATTGAGAAAGTTCAAGAAGAGCAGCAGGCCCAACTGGCAGAGGTCCTACAAAATCAAGCTGCTCAACAGACTCAACTGAATGAAATCCAATCTTCAGTGGAACTTCTTCTCTCTCTACTCTTATCAGATGATGCCAAAAAGGGGGAGAAGGTAGTTAAGTCCAAATGCTCAACTATTTAACTACTGAAGAAGAAGGATGATAAAGGAGATGACCAGGGAAACCCTAGCAAGGGCAAAGGTCAAGGTCAAGGGCAAAGCAGCAAAGTTTCTTCATAGAAACTAATTTCTGGTTCTAGCAAATCTTCTACATAGAAGAATACAAATTATGAAGCTGTGAATGCTCAAACTCTGATAGAAAGTTCTGATAATCAAACTCTGATAGCAAGTTCTGATAATCAAAATCTGATATAAAGTTCTGATGTTTTGATTCAAGCTGAAAGTCGAGACTCTCAGAAGTTTTTACAAACTCTGAAGCTTAAGGGAAGGGAGACTACTGTCTACTATAAAGATCCCAAGATTCAGACACTTGATGAAGAAATTGCTAGAAGATTATTTCTCAAGCATAATCCTGGAATGGATTTAGAGACTCTAAAGGAGGAAGAAGCTAGATTTGCAGCTGAGAAGACAAATCTTAAATCTAAAGCTTCTAATGCAAAGAAACCTCCAAGGCCTAAGGCAAAAGGCATTGTGATCAAGGAAAAGTCAACTTCCGAGGCTTCAAAGCCCAAGACAAGATCACAAGTTAAAATTGATCCAAAGGCAAAAGGGAAAGGAAAGATTGATGAACTAACAAAGAAACAGGAGATGAAGATTCCTCAAATCCTGATGAAACCTGTATGCAAATTGGTTCAGGTTTTTGATGATATAGCTGCAGAAGATGAAACTGTTGAAACTCTAAAAAGAAGAAAGATATCAGAAGAATCTAAGACAACCTCTGACATAGCTCAAGTTGTTCAGAGTGAAGAACAGCAATCTACAGAAGAATCTGCAAATCCTGAACAAGTCATCGAGACATCAACCTCTGATAGAGCTCAAGTTGATTAGAACAAGATGACAGTTACTGATAAGAAGAAACTCCTATGAAAGAATGTTAAACCATCAGATCCTAAGAAAAGTCAACTGCTATCTGATTTCATGACTATTGGATTGAAAGCCAGAGAAGCAAGAGACAGAGCTGGATTAGGTTCTGAAGAAGCCAAGATCAAAACAAGAGTTGAAGTACTTACTAGAGATCCATTCTTATTAACTGACAAACCATTTGAGGAAGTTACACAGAAACATCTTGACAAGGTTATATCTTTTCAAGTGGTACTGGATGCTCATGATATGAGTAATGTCAAAGAAAAGCTGATTCTATTTCTTGAAGATGGAAGAACATATAGAATGTCAGAATGAGATGTGCAGAACAAATCTCTGAAAGAACATCAATTCTTTCATTATCTTTTGGAGATAAAGTCTGAGATTACCAAAGATGGTCAAATTTCATAATGAAGACCATAGGGGATAAAGCCAGAATCTCTGGATCAAGGGTTGCAGAATTTATTCCAAGTATAGTTGAAGATGATGGAAGTGAAATTCCAATGAAGAAAAATTCTGCTAAGCTAGAAGTTATTCTAAAAGAGAAATGTCTGTGCTATAATGAAGACCCATCTCACCCAAGGGTAATCAGACTTGGTGATGGATTGGAAAGAAATCACATCTCAGCACTTAGGACTGCAATCTACCAGATTGGAAGTCAAGATGAAGAATTGAAGCAAGTCAAGGCTAAATTAGCTCAAGTCCTGAGGAATGTAGAAGAGAAGCTGATATCAAACTTTGTCAAGAATCACTTTGGATTCAGATTGACTCAGTAAAATTGGTAAAAGTTGCAAGGACTGTAAGTTGTAGTTAGTTGTTTAAATAAACTCCCATTACATTTGTACTTGAATATTTTTGACATTATCAAATCTATTAACTTGTATATTTTTCATAATTTACAAGTTGGGGGAGATTGTTAGATATATTTGTGATGTCATGTCTAATCTGTTGTGTTTAGTTTCAGAACTTAATATCAGGACTTACTGGAAATCAGAACTTACTGAAGTCAGAACTTATATCAGAACTTAAGGCCGTCAGGATTTATATCAAGAATTAAGTGCGGGTACTTCAGATAAGGAATGCGGCTGATTTACAGGAGAGGATCTGGACTAAAATAAAAGAAGATATGCATGAAGAGTTGGACAACTAGAAGACTTGTAGAAGATAATATCTGATTGATATATTTTAGGAGACAGAATTATATTCCATATCAATTAGAAGATATCTTATAATTGTGTACTATATAAACACAGCTTAGGGTTTACACTATAAGTGTTATCATTAACGAGAACATTATACATTGTAACCTAGCAGCTCTTAGTGATATTGTTCATCACTGATAGAGTAGTTTAACCTACTTTGTAATAGAGCTTATTATATTGAATAAACTTGATTACTGTTACATACTTGTGTTCTAAATCGATTTTATTGTATAAACACTATATTCAACCCCCTTCTATAGTGTTGTGTGATATAACATCTTGAAGTACAAAGAGTGTAAAGATCACCACAATCTGCAAGATGATCAGAAAGGATGTTGGAGTGAAAATTCCATTTCTGGACAAAGACAACTATCACCACTAAAAGGTGAAGATGCACCTACATCTTCTTTCTCAAGATGAAGCCTATGTGGACTGCATTGAGAGAGGTCCTCATGTTCCTATGAGAGCTGTTACAGGAAATGAACCATCAGTTCCAAAGCCCAAACATGAATGGTCTGATCCAGACATTGAACAAGTTAGGAAAGATAAAAAGGCCATGAACATACTGTTTAATGGTGTTGATGGTGATATGTTTGACAACATCATAAATTGCAAAACAACAAAAGAGGTTTGGGACATAATTCAAATTATTTGTGATGGAACTGAGCAAGTAAGAGAGAACAAAATACAGCTCTTAATTCAGCAATATGAGCATTTTCACTGTGAATAAAGTGAATCACTCACTGATATATTTAGTAGATTTCAAAAGCTATTGAATGCTCTCAAGTTGCATGGAAGGGTCTATCAAACAAAAAACTCGAACCTTAAATTTCTTAGATCTCTACCAAATGAATGGAAGCCCATGACAATCTCTTTAAGAAACACTCAAGATTACAAGGAACTCACCTTAGAAAGACTGTATGGAATTCTAAAAATCTATGAGCTTGAAATAGATCAAGATGAAAAGATGGAGAAAGGAAGCAAGAAAGGAGGATCCGTTGCACTAGTTGCTGAGCAAGAAAAGGAAAAAGAGGTGAAGGTTGAAGCTGTGGAATCTGTATCAAACTCAAGGGTTTGTGAAAGCAAGGGTAAAGGGCTGGTAGCTGAAAATGAAGGACAGTTGAGCCAAGATGACATGGATGGCATAGATGAGCATATTGCTTTTCTGTCCAGGAGATTTGTCAAGCCCAAATTCAAGAAAATTTTTGAAGAAGCTAAGTCAAACAGAAACATGGTTGATAAGTCTAAAGTCAAGTGTTTCAAGTGTGGCTTAGCAGGTCATTTTGCAAGTGAGTGCATGAAGCCTGATTCTGGTAAAAAGAAGTTTGAGCCTGTTGATTACAAGTAAAAATACTTTGAGTTAATCAAGCAAAAGGAAAGGGCTTTCATTACACAAGAAAATGACTGGGCTGCAGATGGATTGGATGAAGATGAAGAAACAAACTATGTCAACCTAGCCCTAATGGCCAAATCAGATGAAGCAGAAGTTAGTTCATCCAATAATCAGGTAATCATCACTAACCTAGCACACTTAACTAAGCCTGAGTGCAATGATGCCATCAATGACATGTCTATTGAGCTGTATTATTTGCGTGTAACTCTTAAGTCTCTCACTAAGGAAAATGCTAAAATTAAAGAAAACAATTTGTTTTTAAGTGAGAGGAATAATGTGCTGGAGTCTCAATTTATTGAGTTTGAAAAATTGAGAATTGAATATAAAACTGCCAAGGATGAATTAACTGAATCTTTAAAGAAAGAAGAGATATTAAAAAGCAACTTGAACGAGAACAGGAAGTAATTAAGGCATGAAAGTCATCTACAGATTTCCATGCTCAAATTACTAAAGTTCAAGGTATAGAGTCTTTTTGTGATGCAGCCTAGAAAAAGAACAAGGAGAAGCTTGATTCCAATCTGGTTGAAGGGTTTTCAACGGATGTGGATTCGACGGATGATGAAAATTATCCATCGAATAAACAAAAGGATTATCCGTCGAAAGACAATGAGCCACATCTGCCGAATGTAAGTATGCCAGTTAGCAAAGCTAAGCTAGCTAAGTTGAATGATAAATATGGATCAGTCTCTAAAAGCTTTGTTCCAGGAGAATTAAGTCAATTGAGAAAAGAAAAGAGAGTTAATATTGGTCATCTGTCTATCAAGCAATTGAATGACAAATTAGATAAGATTGAGCTTAAAGCAGAATCAAAAAGGAAAAACAAAAGAAATGGGAAGGTAGGAATTAACAAACATAACAACTACACAGCTGATAAATATGCTCCAAGAAAAATCTGTGTTAAGTGTGGTAGTGTTAATTATTTGTCTGTTAATTGCAAACTTGTTATGCCTACTCCTATGTCTATACCTCCTTCACTTCCCGGCATGCCTACAATGCCTGTTAATGTTATGCCTGCACAAAATATGAATGCACAATATGCTAACATGCCATTTGCACCTAATCCTTATTATGCTACATTAAGTATGCCTCAAATGCCATTTAGCATGCCTTACTGGAATAACATGTTTGCGCACAACATGCCTTTTCATGTTAATCAAAATATGCATGATAATTCTGCTTCAATGAATGGTTTCAAAGGTCTAAGTCAAATGACAAAGGATGAATCTGAAATATCCAAGTCAAATGAGAACAAACCTAAGAAACCAAAGAAAAAGGCTAACAAGGCAGGACCAAGGAAACTTAGGTACCAAAATCAACTTGATTTAATTTTGATGTGTGCAGGGAAATAAAAAGAATCTTTGGTATTTGGATAGTGGGTGCTCAAGGCACATGACTAGAGATTCTACCCTGCTCACTGAGTTCAAGGAAAGAGCTGGCCCAAGTATCACTTTTGGAGATGATATCAAGGGTTATACTGTGGGATATGGTTTGATTTCAAAGGATAATGTCATCATTGAAGAGGTTGCCCTAGTGGATGGACTTAAGCATAATCTCTTAAGTATCAGCCAGCTTTGTGATTAGGGCACCTCAGTCACTTTCAATTCAAAAGCCTGTGTTGTGACTGACAAGAAGAGCAACAAAGTGGTTCTCACTGGAGTGAGAAGAGGAAATATGTATCTAGCTGACTTCAACTCAACAAATGCAGATTCTGTAACTTGTCTTCTCAGTAAAGCAAGTCAAGATGAAAGTTGGCAATGGTACCAGAAGCTGTCCCATCTAAACTTTAAGACCATGAATGAGCTAGTCAAGAAAGAATTGGTTAGATGTATTCCTCAAGTGGAGTTTACAAGGGATGGATTATGTGATGCCTACCAGAAAGGAAAGCAGATTAAAGCATCATTCAAAAATAAGCTTGATTGTTGAAGAACCTTTGCAACTATTACACATGGATTTGTTTGGACCAGTCAATGTGTTGTCCATCTCTAGGAAAAGATATTTCCTAGTAATTGTAGATGATTTCTCAAAGTTCTCTTGGACATATTTTCTAAAATCCAAAGATGAAGCTAGTGAAATCATTATCAATCATATAAGGCAAGTCAACAATCATCCTGACTTCAAAGTAAGAAGAATCAGGAGTGATAATGGAACTGAGTTCAAGAATTATGTGATGAGACTATTTTGTGAAAAGAATGGGATTATGCATGAGTTTTCTACAGCTAGAACTCCACAAGAAAATGGGGTGGTGGAAAGGAAAAACAGATCTCTTATTGAAGCTACAAGAACAATGCTAGAAGAATCAAAGTTGCCAACTTATTTTTGGGATGAAGGTGTGAATACTGCATGCTACACTCAGAATATATCTTTGGTCAATCAAGCAAAATGCATGACACCCTACCAATTGTTCAAGAATAGGAAGCGAACATAGAACTTTCTACATGTTTTTGGCTGTAAATGCTATATCTTAAGGAATTAAACTGATCAACTTGGAAGTTTGATGCCAAAGCAGATGAAGGAATTTTTGTTGGATATGCTGTTGGAAAAGCATATAGAGTCTACAATCTAAGAACCAACATTGTTATGGAATCTGTACATGTTGTGTTTGATGATAAAAAGATTGAAGGACTGCAAGATGGAGATTTCCATGAAATCCTCAAATTTGACAATGTGGAGATGATTTGTGAAGACAGTGATGATGATAGTAATTAAGAAACAGTGTCTAAGGATAATGCTGAAAAGGCCATCTCCAATGATGTATAAAAATTAGCATCAGTCGAGTTACATAATGCATCATCCGTCAGTAGACAATCAGCTTCATCCGTCGAGATACAAAGTGCATCATCCGTCGGAACAATGAGAGAAGCTGAGAGTCAAAACAGATCACTTACAGAAAGAACTCCTTCTTCAAATCAAAGATCCATAAACTCAAGGGGAGTTTCTGATCATCAAAACTCTACTAATCATCAAGACAACTATGAGGCCTCTTTATCTAGAGCTAATCTACCACAATAGAGAAAATGGACTAAAGATCACCCTTTTGAGCTCATAATTGGTGATGCATCTTCTAGAGTTCAAACAAGAAAAGCAACTCAAGAAGAATGTCTGTATAACAGCTTTCTTTCAAAAGAAGAACCAAAGAAGGTAGAAGAAGCTCTGTTGGATCCTGATTGAGTTCTAGCTATGCAGGAGGAGCTAAACCAATTTAAAAGGAACAAGGTATGGAAGCTAGTACCCAAGCCTAAAGGAATGAATCCAATTGACACCAAGTGGGTATTTAGAAAGAAGATGGATGAAAATGGCATATTTGTAAGGAACAAAGCTAGATTGGTTGCTAAGGGCTACTGTCAACAAAAAGGAATAGATTTTGATGAAACTTTTGCTTCTGTTGCAAGACTTGAAGCCATCATAATTTTCTTAGTTTATGCAGCCCATGCCAATTTCAAAGTCTATCAAATGGATGTCAAAACTGCCTTTCTGAATGGAGATTTGGAGGAGGAAGTCTATGTCAGTCAGCCTCCTGGTTTTGAAGATCCAAATTTTCCAGAATATGTCTACTATCTTTTAAAAGCACTTTATGGACTGAAGCAAGCACCTAGAGCCTGGTATGATACTTTATCAAAGTTTCTCTTAGAAAATCACTTCACAAGAGGTACTGTTGACAAAACTTTATTCTTTAGAAATATCAATGGCTCTAGTATACTTGTTCAAATTTATGTAGATGATATTATATTTGGCTCTACAGATGAAAAACTTTGCAAAAAGTTTGCCAAATTGATGCAAAGTAAGTATGAAATGAGCATGATGGGAGAACTAACTTACTTTCTTGGTTTACAAAGTAAACAAGTTAGTGATGGAATATTCATTAGTCAAACCAAATATATTTTTAATCTTTTAAAGAAGTTTGATCTAATGGATTGCACATCTGCAAAAACTCCCATGGCCACTGCAACTAAACTTGAATTAAACACTACTGAAAAGTTAGTGGATATTTCAAGCTATAGAGGCATGGTTGGCTCACTTTTGTACTTAACAGCTGGTAGGCCATATATAATGTTTGCTACTTTTTTTTGTGCTAGATTTCAGGCTGATCCTAGAGAATCTCATCTAATAGCTATAAAGAGAATTTTCAGATAGCTCAAGGGAACACCAAAACTTGGACTATGGTCTGCAAGTGGACATAATTTCTATTTTCTGTGATAACACAAGTGCAATTGCCATTACTGAAAATCCAGTACAACATTCAATAACAAAGCACATAGATATCAAGTATCACTTCACTAGGGAATATGTAATGAATGATGATGTGGAACTTCATTTTATTCCAAGTGAGAGGCAACTTGCAGATATCTTTACCAAGCCACTTGATGAATCCACCTTTACTAGGTTGATAAGTGAGGTAGGTATGCTTAGTTATTCTTAAATTATTTTTAATAATTTTGCAAGTTGTAATGCAAGCAGAAACTTAATTGATTTTTTAGTTATAGATGAAATTTTGGTTAAGTCAAAATTTACATCTCGACGGATGATTCATTATCCATCGAGTTTGATCATCCATCGAAATAGAAGAGCTTGGTAAAACCCAATTACTTTTCTGGATTATTTTATACCCGACGGATAATTGCTTTATTCCCATCCATCGAATTGTCTGCATCTTAGTCGTTAAAGCTTTGAACATTCTCCATCGGATATACTTACAGTCTGTAAGTATATCACGATGGGTAATTGACAGAATTTTGACAGTTTATTTTTACTTTTAAACGGCTATTTTGGGCAATTCTCATTGGGTCTTTAATTTTTACCTTTAATTTTTATCCCATTTCATCTGAGAATACATAAAAACCTTACTTCAAGTTTATTTTAGCTTTTATCTTTCTCTATTGTAATTAACTGCTCTCTTCTTCCTCAAAGAAAAATCCTCTTTCTCTCTGCAAATTTCCTTGCTTTAACAATGGCACCAGTAGTGAAGATCATGTCTCAGTTAGGATTTATTTATGAGAAGAACAATTTCGTAGCTCTTGTGAACAAAGAAATTCCATCCTCTGAGGATTATCACAAAATGATGGATTTTGTGAAGGGATGCAAGCTTAGTTATGCCATGTTGGAATCACCCACAATCTACTGTGAAGTTGTGGAGGAGATATGGACTACTGCTGTTTATAAAGCAACTGAAAAAACTATAACTCTCACCATTAAATGTAAGGAATTTTGCATTAACAGTGATACCATTCAAGCATGCTTTAAAATTCCTGATAACACTACTATTAAACCACACACATGATCTGATTTAGTTAGCTTACTTAATTCCATTGGCTATGCACTTCCTACCACTAAGTTAAGTGAGATTAGAAGGCTAGGTCTTAGGAAATAGTGGAGTTATCTGTGTGATGTAGTTACCAAGGTATTTTCTGGTAAGATAAGCAATTTTGATTTTATCAACACTACCATGCTCAACATGCTCTACATGCTACTTACTGATAATTACTATAATTTTAGTGATGCTGTCATGTTTGAGTTAGGCTACAAGTTAAGGGAGATTAAAAAGAGACCTAAAAATGTTTATTATGCTAGATTCTTTATGATTATTGCTAACCATGTTTGTGAGAATGTTGTAATTGAGAACCCAACCAACAAACTGGATTATTGGGTTCAAGAAAGGAGAATAATTGCATATTTAAACAGCGCAGATCACCACAAGGAGGTGCCCTTTGTTTATTTACCTATCATGGAGGGTCCCCAGGTGAGTGAGGTAAATACTTTTGTGTCTATTCCTTCTACCTCTCAAATTTCTTTGCCATTGACTGTGGCTTTGACATCTGTGTCATTGACCCAACAGATGCCTACCCAAGCCACAAAATCCAAAGTTTCAAAATCCAAATCAAAGAAACCACACTCTGGTGTCTCTCAAAAGATGTCAGTTTCAAAATCCCCCAAAACCAAAGAGGGGAGTGTGAAGGGTGGTAAGGTTGGTGAGGGACAGGGTGAACATAAAAGGAACCCTAAGAATAAGGATGGAGAGATAAGTGTACCTAAACCTAGCCACACCACAGTTTCCCAACAAACTGTGGTGCATAATAAGGAAATTAGCACATCTCTAGTTTCATCCTCCCTAAAGGATGCTACTATTGAAACAAGCTCCCAACCAGGAGCACAGGCCAAAAGGGTTAGGGACACAGATTCACCCCAAACTTATACAAGAAAGAAGAAATATAGAAAACTTGGGGATGCACAGGGATCACACACAATGCAAACTGAAGCTAAAGTCTCATACACTGCACCATCTCAAATTCAGTTTGATGTGGCTCCAATTAATGTGGAGTCACAGCCAAAATCTTTAATAATAGAAGCACCAAACACACAAAACTCTCCCACCAATTCTCTGGATATGGATATGACTCACATATCAATCCCTGATTCTCCTTCTTTAACTCTGTTGGAGAAGCCAAAATTCAGTGCAAGTGAGCATCATCTTCTAGATGATTTATTGGCTCACTTGCCAATTCTTTCAGGAACAGTTGAGACTTTTGTGCCTAAATTATCATCAATCTGCACAGAGTCCATAATAATTTCAACTCCAAACTCTATCATTTCCTCTATTCCGGTGGATATTTTTCATCCGTCGGCCAGTGATTGTATCCCAATGGATGTGCCTAACAGCAGTCATCCGTCGGTTATCCTAACTGTAACACTTGGGAAAATTACGCTTGTATTATATCATATTTATAATAAATTATATGTGTTAATGTGTCATTTATGTGTAATTAGTAGTAAAACCCTAACGGATACGTGTTACGTGCATTCTGTATTATTCGGGTATTTTCAGGGTATTTTTCAGATAATTTATTTTGTATTTATAGCTTTCCTATCAAAAGGTATACGACCCGAATCATGATCTTATAGCTGATATTTCAAATAAAATAAAGGGCTTTATTTTTCATCAAACGTGCTTGTACCATCATGTTATTCCGAACATCTAGGTATTTTATAAATTTTCCCGTTTCGCGAAAAATGACTTTTCCGGGCCCCATTGGGTGTTAAAAAACCCCAGAAAAATCACATTTTTATTTTTACAAAATTATAGGACTTTCATTTATACCATTTATTTGTATTTTTGTATTATTCACAATTTTTGGGAAATTTTGGCATATATATTGTATACATAAAATATTTATAAATTAAATTTTAATACTCAAAAATTATAAAATTAGGGGCCAATTAATTTTAAAAGATGTAGAATTAGGGCCTTAATTTTAATTAGGAGTATTAATTTTACTACTATATATAGCCTAATTATTATTAATTAATTAAAATTCAGAAAAATACACAAAATTCTCTGCAGCCGGGTCGGGTAGAACAAATTCGGGTCGAGGATTCAATCGTTGATTTTGATCGGATTTCTGTACCATATCAAGGAGTTCGAGTATCCAAATCGAAGGTTTTGATCTGTTCTTTCTGTTTTTATCATCAATTTCACGTTTTAATGCATCATTTTCGATTTTCAATTTCTAGGGTTTATTCTCGAATTAGGACTTTTTGATTTTAGGTTTATTATGATGTTTTGATGATTGATATAGCTTCCTGATGTTATTTGCAATCGATTCATGGTGTTTAATTGAACAAACGATTCATGGATAGTAATTTTCGATTATTAGGGTTTATGTTCAATTTTCAAATCATACCTTCGTTATTTTGGTGAATATTTGGTTCTTGAAATATTAGGGGTTTGATTTTATGTGTTCTTAGCTTCGATTTGCACTATAGAATGTTCAATTTCATGTACAAATGAAGAAATTCGATATTTGGCCGGAGTTGATGTTGGTTTTGATCGGAGATGAAGATTCCGTGATGTTTATGGTCTGTTTTGCCGGAGATGAATTGCTGAAGTTGATTGGAATAGAAACCCTGTGAAAAACGAACCAAACCAAGTCATTTTTGGCCTGAAAACGGCACGTCGGAATCTGCTCCGGTTGTAACGCCCCCAAATCCGGGGTCAGGGGATTTAGTCGTCACTATAAATCCTCAATCCAAATTAACCTGTTAAATCAAAATGCCAGCGGAAGATATTTAGCATAAATGACCCCACACTAAACCAAGATCTTTTAAGGTTACAGTTCTAGAAACAAGATATCCAAATTCCACAAATAATTTTTTTCACTTTCTTTTAAAACTCTTTTCAACAATTCCAACCCTTAAAATTTAACTCGCTAGTATAACTTCGAAAAGAAGTATACTAGGCCCAACTATAAAATACACAACTATAATATAATATAATATAAACAACTTTATACAATAAAACTTACACTAGTCCACCAACCCTGGACCAACCACCTTCCAAAAGCTTTTTCTTTGCTTCCTCGAATTACGCGGCTAAACATCGCAAGTTAATCCTCACTGGAGGTTAAATTTGAAAACATGCAAGTATGAGCGAAAGAAACGCTCAGCAAGGTCATTGTAATATATATATATGATCATTTTGATATAAAACCGACATCTGCGTTAGAGCAAAACATTTGAAATCGTAATTGCTGAATCAGAAAATATATTAAAGAATCGGATAATTATTTTTTACTGTACTCAAAACTCTTTTTGATATTTTCGAGCGAAATGCTTCAGCAATACTTTGGATCTTGACGAGAATAAAACTCGTAAAACAGTGTTTACGGATATATCGTAAACAACACTAATAAGAAGCAATGATTATCGAATAAATCATGAACTTTATTCAAAATCGAACTCTTGATATTAATACTCATTTTGTTGTCATATCAAATTAGATATCAATACGAACTTTGATGCTCACAACATCCCATACTGAAGTCAACATCAATCATCTATACTAATACCACCTTTGATATTTAACAACAATGTAAGTATCAGCATAAATCAGAATCTGAATCAAAACTGCATTTTACCATTATTCCAAAACAGAAACAGTTGATAAATCATTTATTCTATGATTATCAAAACAATAAAGAAATTTAGATATCAATTTAGATTGGAACCAATTATATTTCATGTTGTTTCCGATGATCAGTCGTGAAACAACACCGGTATCCCGCAGCCATACCGTAAGTATAGGTACTACCCGTATCCCGCAGCCATACGGTACCTATAGGGCGCCAGAAAAGGCATAACAAGCCTTGAAAGATATTACAGCTGGACCGATATCTCGATCTCCTACGCTGTAACCAGTAACCATTCCAATCTTAAAAACCTTTTTATTGAAAAAGAAGCTGAATCAATCGACATCCTAAATAACTTTTATTCCCCCATTCACTTGGGGAGGAATTCTCGCAACAAAATCATCTTTCTCAAAATCCAAAATATTTATAAATCCAGTAATTTGATAAGTAAAACATTTAACTATTCTGAACCTAGAATAGCAGAAGAATACTTGCATAAACAGAATCATTTAATTCAGCGATATGTAAAACATTTATCTATTCTGAACTGAGAATAGGAAAAGCAATATTTGCGTAATAAGATTCAAAATATATCACTTGAACAATAAGTGATGATAGAAATACTTGCCTTTGGTTTTTAGCAGTTAGTCACACTCGTATAGACGCATTTATCTTAGTCTGGCATCTAAAGTCATCACCGTCTATTACTTCGCTAAATCTCTAATCTGCTGCTCATGCAGTGCTGCAACCCAATATTCCACACTACTCAATTTTAGTCTTCATCCATTCCATCTGGCCCTGATCAACTCGAATGATCCGTATCTATAATTAAAAGATACAACATTAATCGTCTAATCGATAATTACTCGTCGAACTGCACGTCAAAATCCTTTTGTCTACCCATACGATAGCCCACACATAATTATAACAGTCAAACACAAGAATTCTGACTCACATACGCATGTAATTCACATAGCATATAAACATGTAAGCACATAATCCACGTATCACATAATTCATATCACATATGACTCGGTTCGTCAAAAGGTTCAACTCAGTACGTTTAAAACTGAAATCTGGTTAAAATACGATTTTTCGATCAACACTCGACTCAGAATGACTTGTAAAATAAGCGACCTTTCGAAACAAAAGAATTTGGGTCTCGAAAGTATTTTTATTGAAAGCGGGATATTTTTCTGAGTCTATACGCGTTCGTTTCATATTAAACGGACGAACGGTTTATTTATTACGAATAAAATAAGAATTAAATGGAAATAAATCAATTAATAATAATATTAATTGATTTTTAAATACCAAAATATAATTTTTAAAATCTTAAAAAAAATAAAATTTTAGGAATTACTTGAATTAATTATAAATAATTGTATTTTATTTAACTATTTCTAAATAAAATTAATTGATTAAATGAATTAATCAATTAATTGAATCTATAAATAATCAATTAAAATAAATTATAAATAATTAAAAAAATATGGATTTTTGAAATAAATAATTTTTTAGAATTTGAAAAATAATTCAGTTAATTATTAAATAATTAACCAGATTAAATGTAGAATTTAAAATGATTTTTAGAAATTAAAATAAAGAATTTTAATTTAAACTAAAAAGAAACTGCAGAAACATGTTTCAGGGCTGGGTCACCTTCAACCTTGGATCAAACTAAGGTTTGGGGGATGAACTTGGCCGGAGCTGCCAAGAACATCGCCGTAGATCTGGAAATTCCCAGAATCCGGTCGATTTTCCGGCAACTTCCGGTCGAGTCCAATCGGCCCAAAACACTATGGTTCGAACCCGATTTTCGGCTGGAACCGCGAGCAACCCTCCCAGAAACATGAATACAGGAATAACACGGGCAACCAAGCATCCGTGGTCGTTCTCCGATCCAAAAATTCAAGCAAGAACATGAAATTCCGGCCAAAACCGAATTCGGTCGTTACTTAACCAAATTTGATGATTAATAGCTTAATTTAAAGCTAGTGAGTCATACAATCTAATAAAATCATTAGTATCATCAATAGATTAACCATCACATCAAAAAATTAAAAACAAAATGGGTAAAATCCCAAAACTCGATTATATCATTTCGGGAATCAAACAACACAAATTTATAATCAATTCGACTGTAAATCATCATCTAAAGCTATTTGTAATATCCGAATCATCAAAAACCCTTCCATAATCAAAAATGAATTCAAGCAATATACTGGAAAAATCGACTTTAATCAATAATCTATCTTACTTAATGAAATTTGTACCAAAATGACGGGCTCGTTGAGAGGATTGTTTTGGTATGTAGAGCGTCAACAGAGGGTCCATGAATCTTCCAAAATCATTGAATTTGTGTTCTTGAAGAAATTTTACCCCCAATTTTGTTCTTGGCTTTTGTTTTTAATGAATTAAAATCAAATAAAATAAACAATTTAGGCTATTTATATTTTTAAGAAATTAAATACCCCAAAATCAATTTAGGGTGTTTTTATCCCCTAATTAAAAATAATTAGGCCCAAAAATACTTATTACGGGGAATAATTTTAAAAACAGTAAATATAAAATTTGTATCAAAATTTTCTAAAATTCGCGAATAATTCAAAAATACGAAAACGCGAGATATTTGAAATACAGATAATTTTATAAAAATAAAAACACAGATTTTGTAGGGTTTGACGTCTCGGTGGTGTCCCGGTCCATTTATTTTCGATAAACAAAAATGATACTTAAATTAACCGAAAAACCCGAACACGTATAAAATACATTCAACACACATAAAACGAGATAAAGCAAATAACGCAAATAAACACACGCCTAAATTACGGATCGATTCATTTAACACACATAACCGGTATCCCATTGGATCATATCGGATACGAAAATAGATTACTTAACCGCTAAGTAACTATAAAAACGATACAATTTAATACCAGATTTGGATAATTATCAAAACCGAGCTTTTCATAAAACACCATATACGAAAATAATGTAAAATATCCCGTCTCTAGAGAATACGGGTTTTATTGATTTACCGAAATGATTATTGTATCAAAAATTTTACGCGGGGACGCGTATGGGTCAAATCATAATCCGGATTGAAAAAGTTAAAACACGGAAAATGTCCGGAATTACCACATTAGGTTAGGAAGGAGTTTTCGGAAGAGTTTCGAGTTGTAAAAACGCAAAAACGGATGAAGTTGGACGAGTCCCGGCTTTATAAAATAGTTTTATAATTATTCAGAAAATAATTAATAAATTCATAAATCATTATAGATTATATAACAGTCCAAAAATTACCAGAAAAATATCATAATTATCTATATTTTATTCTGGACATATAAAAATTAAAATACTCAAATATTATCACATATAAACATCCAAACATCAACTCCAATTATCATATAATTTACTAAAATTCACATAAAATCACATATATAATTCCAAATAATTATAATAATTATATTTGAAAAAATGGGATATTACAGTATACCCCCTTATAAGGATTTCGTCCTCGGAATCAGCAGAAAAAGCACTAAGGGTCTTATAACCAATTTCCCATCTTGCATATGCAACTTTTCCCAAAATTTACGATAACACTGCAATTCCTTCTATCAAATAGTTACCACGAGAGCTTCACTGTGCAACATTGTTCCATCCACATCCTTTGACCAACTCAATAGAATCACTTTTACTGATTGCGAGAAAGAAGAATAGAGAGAAAAAGATAGAGAAAAAGAAAAAGAAAGAGAGAGAGATAAATAGAAAGAGAAGTAAGGAAACAGACTGGCTTCGTTATACGCCACTGATATTCTAATCACATTACAATCCACTGTTGCTATTGGTAATCCCATCACATAACCCTGCTTTGACTTGATTAGGATAACTCAGCTTAACTTAATTGGAATACCTTCGAATATTTGAGATGATAAAAATTATGAATTCCAAAGAGAAGAGAATTTCATGCCAAAACGGGACCAAAATCTGAATTTGTGAAAAATATTGTTGAAATAAAAGAATAACTGAGAGATCAATATGATCAAATGAACTTGGTATTGCGTGTCCAAATTAAGACACTACTAAAGGTTGTTAACCTTCATGTATTCACAACACACACAAGTGATGGCGTCCCATCCAACTCCTATCACACAGACAGGTATACCTTGTGTCCCCTATAATTAGGGTTGTTCATCTCAGTCAAAATAAAAGAATATCAAAGGAACCCAAAATCAAATGAATAAAACTGAAAAGATTTCAAAGCTAATATTTTTGGAGAAAAATGAAATCCAGAAAACAAGATTCTAAACGGGTGTTAAAGAATATATCCTCTAACAGATACCTCTTTTTTTAGAAAAGTCAAAAGAAATTATAGAAGGAGAAGGTATTGCCAAGGTCTTAATACTTATCTTCTATTTGAACTCTTCTGTTGACTCATCATCCGATTCTAGATACTTCTTCAAGTTCCAAGGATATCGATAATCTCCATCGTCGTCGAATCGTAGTCTCCGAAGATTCCACAATAGAAGTTTGCAACTTCCCGGAGTTCCATCCAGCTCAGCATAATCATCTCAAATGAATGCACCTATCTTAAATTACTCGTTGGTACTATATCCAATAGTCCAACAGGAGCTCGATATGAGCTCAATCGTCCTCACATAGCTATACACACTCCTACCCACTCTCGTTTCTAGTTTACTATAACCTCAGCTCTGATACCAACCTGTAACGCCCCCAAATCCAAATTAACCTGTTAAATCAAAATGCCAGCGGAAGATATTTAGCATAAATGACCCCACACTAAACCAAGATCTTTTAAGGTTACAGTTCTAGAAACAAGATATCCAAATTCCACAAATAATTTTTTTCACTTTCTTTTAAAACTCTTTTCAACAATTCCAACCCTTAAAATTTCACTCGCTAGTATAACTTCGAAAAGAAGTATACTAGGCCCAACTATAAAATACACAACTATAATATAATATAAACAACTTTATAAAATAAAACTTACACTAGTCCGCCAACCCTGGACCAACCACCTTCCAAAAGCTTTTTCTTTGCTTCCTCGAATTACGCGGCTAAACAGCGCAAGTTAATCCTCACTGGAGGTTAAATTTGAAAATAGGCAAGTATGAGCGAAAGAAATGCTCAGCAAGATCATTGTAACATATATATATGGTCGTTTTGATATAAAACCGACATCTGGTTAGAGCAAAACATTTGAAATCATAATTGCTGAATTAGAAAATATATTAAAGAATCGGATAATTGTTTTTCACTGTACTCAGAACTCTTTTTGATATTTTCGAGTGAAATGCTTCAGAAATACTTTGGATCTTGACGAGAATAAAACTCGTAAAACAGTGTTTACGGATATATCGTAAACAACACTAACAAGAAGCAATGATTATCGGATGAATCATGAACTTTATTCAAAATCAAACTCTTGATATTAATATCCATTTTGTTGTCATATCAAATTAGATATCAATACGAACTTTGATGCTCACAACATCCCATACTGAAGTCAACATCAATCATCTATACTAATACCACCTTTGATATTTAACAACAACGTAAGTATTAGCATAAATCAGAATCTGAATCAAAACTGCATTTTACCATTATTCCAAAATAGAAACAGTTGATAAATCATTTATTCTATGATTATCAAAATAATAAAGAAATTTAGACATCAATTTAGATTGGAACCAATTATATTTCATGCTGTTTCCGATGATCAGTCGCGAAAAAACACCGGTATCCCGCAGCAATATCGTAAGTATAGGTACTACCCGTATCCCGCAGCCATACGGTTCCTATAGGGCGCCAGAAAAGCCATAACAAGCCTTGAAAGATATTACAGCTGGACCGACATCTCGATCTCCTATGTTGTAACCAGTAACCATTCCAATCTTAAAAACCTTTTTATTGAAAAAGGAGCCGAATCAATCGACATCCTAAATAACTTTTATTACCCCATTCACTTGGACAAGAATTCTCGCAACAAAATCATCTTTCTCAAAATCCAAAATATTTATAAATCCAGTAATTTGATAAGTAAAATATTTAACTATTCTGAACCTAGAATAGCAGAAGAATACTTGCATACACAGAATCATTTAATTCAGCGATATGTAAAACATTTATCTATTCTGAACTGAGAATAGGGAAAGCAATATTTGCGTAATAAGATTCAAAATATATATCACTTGAACAATAAGTGATGATAGAAATACTTGCCTTTGGTTTTTAGCAGTTAGTCACACTCGTATAGACGCATTTATCTTGGTCTGGCATCTCAAGTCATCACCGTCTTTTACTTCGCTAAATCTCTAATCTGCTGCTCATGCAGTGCTGCAACCCAATATTCCACACTACTCAACTTTAGTCTTCATCCATTCCATCTGGCCCTGATCAACTCGAATGATCCATATCTATAATTAAAAGATACAACATTAATCGTCTAATCGATAATTACTCGTCGAACTGCACGTCAAAATCCTTTTATCTACCCATACGATATCCCACACATAATTATAACAGTCAAACACAAGAATTCTGACTTACATACGCATGTAATTCACATAACATATAAACACGTAAGCACATAATCCACATATCACATAATTCATATCATATATGACTCGGTTCGTCAAAAGGTTCAACTCGGTACGTTTAAAACTGAAATCTGGTTAAAATACGATTTTTCGATCAACACTCGACTCAGAATGACTTGTAAAATAAGCGACCTTTCGAAACAAAAGAATTTGGGTCTCGAAAGTATTTTTATTGAAAGAGGAATATTTTTCTGAGTCTATACGCGTTCGTTTCGTATTAAACGGACGAACGGTTTATTTATTACGAATAAAATAAGAATTAAATGGAAATAAATCAATTAATAATACTATTAATTGATTTTTAAATACCAAAATATAATTTTTAAAATCTTAAAAAAATTTTTGGAATTATTTGAATTAATTATAAATAATTGTATTTTATTTAACTATTTATAAATAAAATTAATTGATTAAATGAATTAATCAATTAATTGAATCTATACATAATCAATTAAAATAAATTATAAATAATTAAATCAAATATGGATTTTTGAAAGAAATAATTTTTTAGAATATTAAAAATAATTCAGTTAATTATTAAATAATTAACCAAATTAAATGTAGAATTTAAAATGATTTTTAGAAATTAAAATAAAGAATTTTAATTTAAACTAAAAAGAAACTGCAGAAACCTGTTTCAGGGGTGGGTCACCTTCAACCTTCGATCAAACCAAGGTTTGGGGGATGAACTTGGCCGGAGCTGCCAAGAACATCGCCGGAGATCTGGAAATTCCCGGTATCTGGTCAATTTTCCGGCAACTTCCGGTCGAGTCCAATCGGCCCAAAACACCACGGTTCGAACCTGATTTTCGGCTGGAACTGCGAGCAACCTTCCCAGAAACACGAATACAGGAATAACACGGGCAACCAAGCATCCATGGTCGTTCTCCGATCCAAAAATTCAAGCAAGAACATGAAATTCCGGCCAAAACCGAGTTCGGCCGTTACTTAACCAAATTTGATGATTAATAGCTCAATTTAAAGCTAGCGAGTCATAAAATCTAATAAAATCATTAGTATCATCAATAGATTAACCATCACATCAAAAAATCAAAAACAAAAATGGGTAAAATACCAAAACTCGACTATATCATTTCGGGAAGCAAACTACACAAATTTATAATCAATTCGACTGGAAATCATCATCTAAAGCTATTTGTAATATCAGAATCATCAAACAACCCTTCCATAATCAAAAACGAATTCAAGCAATATACTTGAAAAATCGACTTTAATTAATAATCTATCTTACTTAATGAAATTGGTACCAAAATGACGGGCCCGTTGAGAGGATTGTTTTGGTATGTAGAGCGTCAACAGTGGGTCCTTGAATCTTCCAAAATCATTGAATTTGTGTTCTTGAAGAAATTTTACCCCCAATTTTGTTCTTGGCTTTTGTTTTTAATGAATTAAAATGAAAAAAAAATAAAAAAAATTAGGCTATTTATATTTTTAAGAAATTAAATACCCCAAAATCAATTTAGGGTGTTTTAATCCCCTAATTAAAAATAATTAGGCCAAAAAATACTTATTACGGGGAATAATTTTTAAAACAGTAAATATAAAATTTGTATCAAAATTTTCGAAAATTCGCGAATAATTCAAAAATACGAAAACGCGAGATATTTGAAATACAGATAATTTTATAAAAATAAAAACACAGATTTTGTAGGGTTTGACGTCTCGGTGGGGTCCCGGTCCATTTATTTTCGATAAACAAAACAAATACTTAAATTAACCGAAAAACCCGAACACGTATAAAATACATTCAACACACATAAAACGAGATAAAATAAATAACACAAATAAACACACGCTTAAATTACGGATCGATTCATTTAAAACACATAACCAGTATCCCATTGGATCATATCGGATCCGAAAAAAGATTACTTAACCGCTAAGTAACTAAAAAAACGATACAATTTAATACTAGATTTGGATAATTATCAAAACCGAGCTTTTCATAAAACACCATATACGAAAATAAGGTAAAATATCCCGTCTCTAGAGAATACGGGTTTTATTGATTTACCGAAATGATTATCGTATCGAAAATTTTACGCCGGGACGCGTACGGGTCAAATCGTAATCCAGATTGAAAAAGTTAAAACACGGAAAATGTCCGGAATTACCAGATTAGGTTAGGAAGGAGTTTTCGGAAGAGTTTCGGGTTGTAAAAACGCAAAAACGGATGAAGTTGGACGATTCCCGGCTTTATAAAATAGTTTTATAATTATTCAGAAAATAATTAATAAATCCATAAATCATTATAGATCATATAACAGTCCAAAAATTACCAGAAAAATATCATAATTATCTATATTTTATTCTGAACATATAAAAATTAAAATACTCAAATAGTATCACATATAAACATCCAAATATCAACTCCAATTATCATATAATTCACTAAAATTCACATAAAATCACATAAATAATTCCAAATAACTATAATAATAATATTTGAAAATATGGGATATTACACCGGTGGCCGGATTCTGGGCAAAATCCGCTGTGTTCTTCACGACCCGGATTTTGACCCGTTTGACCCGATTGGATTATCCGGTTTTGATCCAATTTTGTTAGAGTTTGGTTTCTGACAAATGATTCTGGAATTTTATTTTATTTTTATTTTTATTAATTATAAAATCAGTTTTATTTATTTTATAAATTGATTAATTAATTATTTAATTAATTGATTTATATTATAAATAATTCTGAAATATTTTCAAAAAATTAGATTTAATTATTTTCTAAAGTGTTTATTATTTATTTATTATATATTAATTATTTAAAAATGATTAATTATATTGATAATTAATCAAATAATTTTTAATAAATCATAATAAATTTATTTTAATTCCAAAAATTATAGAAAAATCATTTTTAATTTTGATTTTTCCCAAATAATTATTTAAAAATATTTTTAGGGTTTAATAATTAGTAATAACTATTTATATTGAATAATAAATTGATTTATCTGTGTTTAATTGATATTAATTGAACCGTTTGTCCGATTCGAGCGAAACGAAAGCCCTTTTACTCAGAAAAATTATTTATTTTCATTAAAAATAATATTAAAACTTAATTTCTTCTAGAAACTAGTGACCTTGATATTTATTTGATTATAAGCCGGATCGCGTGCAGAGACGGGTCCAATAAACTCCGAAAAATAGGAAACAAGTCAGATAATGATCAGTTAAGCGAACAGGGAGTCAATGTTGATTCTAAAAAAATTATTTTTAACATAAGAATGATTATATGACTTATATGCTTATGTGTATTATGTGGTTAATCGAGTCTTGCTTGTTAATAAATAATATACAAGTCAATAATACGCGTATGGGTAGACAATTGGAGCTACGTGAAGTCGATTTGAGACGCGATTGAGATACGAGATGACTAAATCAGTCTATTTCTTTGATAGAAGCAAAGCCAGCAAGGCAGATTGAGCCGGTGATAGACGAAGGTGACATATTTAAAGTAAATCGCGTGGAAGGCAAGTTTTTCCCCTATTCTAATTTCAAAATAGTGACGTTTCTTCAGATTCTTATCACGCTTGCACTCTTTTGATTCTTATTCACAAACACTAATACACAATTGTTATTCCCTTGTTCATATTTTATTTCGATTCTTGATTTCTCCTTTTCCTTTGAATCCTCTATTCATATTCTAATTGTTACACATATACATTGGTATATTATGGTGATTAGAATATATAAAGGCATACCGATTATTCCGGTTGCTACTTCATGGACTGGATAATGAGGTTTGGGATTAAGTTTTACTTGATCCTAAGGACCGGGACATAACCGGATCCTTGAGATAGGCCGTAGAGCCTGGGTGCCCGACTAGATCTATATTGTGAGATATAGATCTGCACTGTCTCATGGCTGATCAGCAGAATATAGATGCGAACTTGTGTCCAATTTAGTTCATTTGGTATTCGCCAGTAATGGCCTTCTTTCTATTCTCGCGGGGTTATATCTTTGCAGATGTACCCAGATTACCGATTCATTTAAATTGCTTTAACACTGTTTATATTTTACGGACTTGTTGATCAATTGTTGGCTCATCCCTTTTTGTGTTATTCACCTTATTGTTTTCAGTTAAGAAGGAATATGAAACCTATTAGGACTCGAGTAGTGAAGAAGCGGGTCAAGCCGCGGGATCCTCTCATACCCAATGTGTTGATCCCAATCCCGGAAGAAAGCTTTGAGTTGCCTGAACAGGTGGAGTGTAGATAGTTAGTGTGTGTTTGAATAAAGATGAACTTAATTTAAAACTTGTTAGACAATGGTTTGTAATAAAGAGAGTTTGTAAGATTTTAAATTTGGTTTGTAATAAAGTAGTTAGTGGTTCTTGTTTTCATACTTCAACCTAAAAAGATCCTGGTTACTGTAAAAGGGGTTTAGATATATTTCTTTATTATTGTTATTCAGGTTGTACAGGTTTGGATATTGGCTAGTAACCCCCAGACTTATACCCCGGGTCTGGAGGGTGTTACACTAACTACTATCTTGATGGATGTTTCTCATCTATCGGTACTCACTACACAAGCTGATTTCTCAATAATTGTTACAAGTGTAGATGAGTTAGTAGTTGTACAATCACTCCTAGGATTGAGGGAAGGGAGTGAACATAGTGAGAGGCTGAGTTTCTCTTAGGCAAAAGGAGAGGAAAAGAGAGAAACTATGCAGGCTATTTCTTCCAGCCTGGTAAAAGTGAGTGAGGGGAGTTCCACCTTAGTAGGTGAAGATGAGGGTGTGAGGGTGGTGAGCCAAGGGGAGCCCTTGATGCAAAAAAATAGAGAAAATGAGAGACATGCAGGTACATGAGATATAAGGATGGAAGCCATTGCTAGTGAGTCAATGAATGTCAGTGATGCAGAAAAGGAGAGACTATTTCAGCAAGAATATCAAGATGTCATAGATTCTATCTTTTTGGATGCTGAGACATTTCCTAATCGTATTTCAGCTTATCAAACTCTAGCTGGACAGGGCAATGAGGATGCTGAAAGGATGCTTAACTTGGTGCACACTACTGCTTCTATGCAAAGGGCCAAGGATGTCATCTTAGCCATGCCACCCAGAGCTGGTGATGATATTGATTATGGAACTGGTGGTTCTGAGGGTCTATTTGGTGATGAAGATGATGATGAAGGAGATTCAATAGACATAGGGGGAGATGTCAGCCCTAGCTCAAGATCCGACATGCCATCCTGGGCATTTTCCAAAGAATGTGATGAGCAACATTTCAAGTCTACTCTCTTTCATATCATCCAACAAACTCAGACAGCTCTTCAAGCTACAACCAATGCCAACACCAAGAAGCTACTTCAAGCACATCTCAATTCTCTTCAACTGCACCAAATTCAATATCTTCAACACAATCTGGATGTCACTACAATTAAAATAGATATTGATCAAGTCAAGAAGGATGTCTCTGAAAGATTGGATGTAAAATTTCCTAACACAACCCTACTTGACATCAAGAAACAACTAAGGAAAAACTCTAATCTTGCCGGTAAGGTGGACTCTTTGGATACAAGACTCAAAACATTGGAAGCTTCCATCACTGTAATTCACTTACATCAAGCCCAACAAACTCAGTTGCTTCAAAAGTTGGTGGTTACACAAACTTCTACCTCCACTCAACTTGATGCTAACAAAAAGAGGGAGAAAGATTCACTTGTCCCAGTTAGTCAAGGAGAGCCATTCAGTGAGGGGGAGAATGTGCTAAACATTCAAGTTAGTCAAGTAATTGTTCCATAAATTACTATCCTAAGCCACCAGTCTTGGACATTATTGATCTGATCCAGATAGCAGCTGCTAAGTTAGATTCAAAGACAAATTTCTAGAAGCTTGATGTTGCATCAGTTGAGAAGGAATTGGATGACAAATGGAGGAAGATTGATGACGAAATTACAAAGAAATTTGGTCCAATTGAGAAACCAACCAATACCTTTCATCACTTCTCTCAAGTCAAGCAAATCTCTGTGAATGAAATGAGTCTAAGTAATCTGGAAAAGGGCCAACCTTCATGTATAAAGTCTCCAAAAGATAACTTGGTTTTGAAGCACAAAAGGAATTATCCAAAGTCATCTGAAAAAAATTCCTTGGATCTTATATTTAAGACTCCAAGGCAAGATGAAAAGAAGCTGTTGGAAAGGTCCATTGCATTCTTCAAAGATCCAACTAACTCAGTGCTTAAAAGAAGAATTGCTAAGATCTACAGGAGTGTGAAAGAAATCTATGTGGTGGCTGGACACCCTCAGTTTGCAGAAGCTAAGAAGGAAGAAAAAGAGGGAATCAAGCAAGAAAAGAAGCAGGCTGCTTTAGATACTAAAAAGCTCAAACAGAAGAAGAAGCAAGCTGTTATAGTAGCCAAACTTCAAGTTATGAAAACTGCAACTGAGATTTCTGAGAAACCACCTATGGTAGCTAAAGATCAAGATCAGAAAATGCACAAGGAACCTCAACAAAAAAGGAAGTTCAGATACAAGATTCTTCCCAAAAGAATGTTAGATTTTGATGATGACAAGATGGAATACTACATTCCCAAATAATCTACAACTTCAACTCCAACATCCAATCCCTCAGAGGTGCAGGATGAATTTAAGGTAGATCCTATAAAGAACTTTCATGGTGAGTCAATAGTTCCCAAGGATGAGCCTATAGACTGGGATAATTTGCCTCTTCCTGAACTTAACTTACCAATCTTTAACAAGGTAAAAAAGACAAAGACAAGAGCAATCAAGAAGGTCAAGACTGTGAAACTCAGAACCAAAACCTTAACCAAAGCTCAACCAACTGTTAACAAGCTAGATCTTCTATACATCTGTGATATCAAGGAATTTTTATATATCAATCTCTATATGGATGAATTAGAAGAATAGAGGGGAATTGATGCTCACAGAAATCTCCCTGAGAGACTGGTATTCAAATACAAGGGTGGGAAAGAGATCATATGGCCCCTTCACAGAATTCTTCAAGAAAGTTGTTCTATTTTGATAAAGATCTTCTCATCTTTCAAGAAAATTTTTGGATTCAATGTGACAGCCAAGAAATTGGTTCTAAAGAAAATAGAAGAACTTAGGAGCTGAAAATCCTCAAATGCACTTCCAAAAACTCTATTCATTCCCTTCACAGGAAATACAGTGCGCTTGAGGCCTTACGGGATGATGGAATTCATGGATGAAAAAGGTGTTAGAAGATTCTTCAGATTGGATGACCAATTGAGCATCTCAAGCAATGAGACTCTATTGGAAATGCAAGCAAAGTTGGATCTATCAAATGCTGAAGAATTTAAATTCCATAGACAACTCTAAAATCAAATAGAAGAAAATAACTAGAAGCTTGGAAAGAAATCAAGACAATCAAGGAAATAGAAATCATCTACTCAGACTAGAGGAGCACCTTGAAAATGATAGTGAGAACTCTTTATACACTTTACTTTGTTCAATTTTCAAATAAACTGTAGCACTTACTAGTTTTATCTACCTTTATTAATGTGTTCATTTAGGGTGTTTTTTTATCATCAAGTTTCTCTTAATTTATGGATACAATTCCAGTAGACATAAATTGGGGGAGATTGTTAGGAATATGTTGTGAACTTGATGATAAGTTGAACAAAACACCTTAGTAGATTTAACTTAGTGTTTTTGTAGCTCTCGATGGATGTTCTAATATAGTCCCGATGGATGAACTTTATAGTCCCGACGGATGACAACTGAACATCCATCGAGAGTGTAGCTTATGTAACAATAAGTATTGCAACACAATTCTGCAAACAACAATATTTTAGTTGAGTAGATACTGTAGGATTCTTTGAGTCATGTTGACTACTAGATTGATATGCAGAATAGGTTGGCTAATTGTAAATATAAGATGACTTGTTATTCTGCATAAGTGAAATAGAATCATGTGACAGAAAGACTCCCGACGGATGATCTACAAAGGCTCCCGACAGATAATCAACAAGGCTCCCGATGGATGATCAACACAGTCCCGATGGATGATAATATTCAAAATAGCAGTTGACAGTGACAACACAGTCACATGCGTCGAGTGTTTTCAAATAGAAAGTGGCAGCCTAATTGCAGGATTTAGAGAACAAAGAAGCATTACCATTTCCATGCAATTATGAAGATATTCAAAGATGCTGGATAGAGTAATATAACAACATGAATTTAGACTAGATTTAGTTTGTCTTATTGTCTTGTCTTACTATCATGTAACTTGGTAATATATAAACCAAGTATAGCAAGTAGAACAAAATAACTGAGTAAGCATTTCTTTCAGAGAGATAGAAAAGACTGTATCTGTAAGAATCTCTTTGTAATTTTGTAAGTTCTCTTGTAAGCAGTTGTGTGCTATTCAAGCATCACAGAGTTCTCAACTTTATATATATATCTCTGGTGGAGAAGTTCAAATCCACCAGAAAGTTTTAAAGCTTTGTTTTTATTGCTTTGTATTTTGATTTCTATTTTATTCTCATTCCACACTTCTTGCAAAAACCAACACAATTATATATTAAGTAAGAACATTCTTAAAATTAGAAAAAGTAGCCAGAATTACATTCAACCCCCCTTCTGTAATTCTTGTTGTATTATTTAGGATTAACAGAATTGTTTTGAAAAGAGGTGTGTATCACCAAGAAAATCTATTTAAAGAACATATATACCATATGCGGAAATCAAATCTGAATTTCTTATACAGTCTTTTCATACTGTACATTATTATGCTGGGCATTATAGCTCATACTTGTTTTTCTTAAAATGACACAACACAACAGCGAATCAAGATGCCTATCATGAAACTCACGGCCAGGAAACGGGTAGGAAACGGCCAGCTATTCCGAAGGATGTTCGGTACAGTACCCCAGGTAGATCGTATAAGCTGGGTTGGTTTTCAGTTGTTTTTAGTCCGGCTTATTTACAAGTATGACTTATGTAAGGTAATATCGAAGAAACGTATATTTGGCCGCCGGTCTAACCTTAAATAAAGATTACACCTGTGGTAAGACCTAATCACTTTTGGTCTGTAATAATTATTACTTTGTTGATTTGTTAAACTCTAGTAATGAATTGTTCATTTCCAAGACAATAACCTGTAAGTGTGTGTGTGTTGATAAGTGTGGGGTCATAAAGGTGTGAGTATATATATTGTTGTATGAGATAAGTGTTAAACAAGATTCAAGGTGACGTGGCCTCCTAGATCCCTCACCCTGAATTTTGGGGCACCGCATTCACTACCCCATAGAATGGCTATGACAACAACAAAAATATATTGCCTTTGGGCTATTTATGTTGCAGTAGAATTTATGGCAACAATATGCAAAATTTTGGCGTTGCATCTGGTGGTGATGCAATAGAGGTCCTATAGTAATATTTTAAGCCATGTATAGCAACAATAAAATAATATTGTAGTAAATTATATATAAAAACAAAATGTACTTTACAGCAACGCAGTTAAATCATTTCAATGGTTGTTTTTGTCAGCTAAATAATCACCTTAAGGCAACATTAATTGGTCCAATTGCAATGAAATTTAACTTCAAATTTGATAAAAATTGCAAAATTTTTGAACTAATTGCAATATTTTATAGTTGATGTAATTATACATAACAACATATTTGGATACACTTGCAACAATATTTTTTTTAAAAAAATAGTAGGATCTTATTTAAAATAGAGCAAGCCATGCATTTTTTATGCATAAAATAAAACATCAATCTCATTTTATAACCATTAAGAACCATTCAAAAGCACTGGTTGTTTCAACATTGTCATACAAACAATTCAGAATGTAAGTTAATACAAAAGGGCAAAAAGCTACGCCAAATTAACTAATAAACAAAACTAAAAGTAATCTTAATTAATTTAGCTTCTTCCCTGCCAAATATCATTCATCTACCAAAATATTTTATTACCATGCCAAATTCAACGGGAGATAACATATGCAGGAGGGTAGACAAGCTGATATGTCTCCTAGTTCAACTTAGTAGGAGCAATCTCATGGAGGGGAACATATCCTACAAAAACAAACATAAAAATAAATACATGGATGTAATCAACTTGTAAAGGTTAAGAAAAATTAACTATTAACCTTCTTTACAAATAAAAAAACTACTCAAGAGAAACTAACTGTACATTATTTACTTTCTCTTAGTCTCCTGGACATCTTTATTATAACATCCAATGCATTTCTACACAATAAATCATTCAAGAAACATACAAATAAAAGGGAAGGTCACAAGAACCTGCTAAAAGAGTAAAGCAGAAAGACTCATAATTAGATCTCAATGAATTTAAAGGGTGAGATGTAAATCAGTTTTCCTAACCATGCATAACATGTCGTATTCATTAAGTACAAATGATTATGCTATTTTATTTATATTTCATAATATGTGTTGACCTTAACTTGTACAGAGATGTGTTCTCAGTCACAATAATCATCAAGATTTAATCGAACTTCATGTACAATTGTATTCAACTTTATTTTATTCTCGTTAAACCTTATGAAAGCACAATATAAATGTTTTACCCTCGAATTTCATTTGAACACTACAGCCACTGGGGACAGTTTTATCAATGATTAATATATTAACAAGCCAGCTAGTGAATATTTTAATATAATTAACATAGCTTATAACCTACACTTGTTTCTGCATCATCCTTTAGTATCCTGAAATAATGTTCATAAGCATTGACTCTTATTACATTTTGTAACATCGACTTAGAAACACCAATTATGATGACAACAACGACACGAACATAGATTACATAGCAAACACAAAAATATAATAACAGAATTTACACAAAAAATCCCAAATTAAGAATCTTACAAACAAAACTACACAAATAAAGCATATAAACCTAAAAGCTTAGAAACATGAACTAACAACAAAATTCCCAATTTAAAAGTTTGGACATAATCACAATCAAAGTTCTAATTTCAAAATTTAACTTAATTAAAATCGAAGCCGTAATTTTTAAATTTGACTTAAACAAAATCTTCATTTAAAAGGCATAATTAACATGCATGAACATAAATATAAACCTATAAATAAACTTAAAATCACAGCTAATTAATAAATAAGCCCTAATTGAAATATCCCATATCAACAAATAAAATTAATTTGGAGAAGAAACTCGATTGTCAAGTTCAGATATTTACCTTCGACATTGATTGTGCTTGGAGGAAATCCGGAGCTTGAATATTTAGATCTTGATTTTATCTTGAATACTTTTACTCTCTTTCTTGCTCTTGCGTCTGTTGTGTGTGTCTCTGGCGTGTGTGCTGTATTTTTATTTTTTTTGTTTTCTAATCTATGGTTATCCCGTCAAAGTTATGAACTCAAATAATTCAGAAGCCCTCAATGCTTTGGGCCCAAAAATTGGACTTATTACAACATCTTAAAAAAAATCATTACAATAGAATGTTTATTTTCAACTCACTCCATTTTTACCACTTCATTCGCAACGCTTATAAAAGTTCTTGCAATACATGTAATGTATACACTTATTTGCAACAATTTTTAGCAATTGTTTTAGAGATGTGGTTGCAATAGCCAATCTATGGTGTAGTGTTTACCACGTCGAGGAGAGCTTAGAATCGTTATGACCCGTCACCATCGAGCACTGGAGCCTTGAAATCGTCAATTGAACCGAGTCAAATCGAGTTAGACATCGATTTGATAAAATTGAGGAATAGGATTTCAAATATAAATAGCTATATATAAGGATAAAAATGTGTATATCTTCGAAATAATCAGAGGATTCCTCAGAACGAAATGGTCAAAATTAGGGTTTAAGGGTTTCAATCGATTTGGGATGAAAGTGATGAAATTTTGATGTCAATCGAAAGGTGATGATGAGAGGAAGAAGAATATGTGATTTATTTTTACGAGCGATTCATGGTTAGCCGAAATTTGATCGGAAAAGACTAGGGTTGGGGTCAATTTAGGAGAGAGAGAAAGAGAGCTGTGCAGCTGACAAAAAAAATGTTACAACTTGCAATATTTTGGCTTTTACATTTTAATGAATGGACGGTTCAGATTTGATCATCAATTTATCCAATGGCTGACATAATTTCCAGTCTAAATATAAATTAAAATATGACAAATAATATTTGAAATATTATTTATAAAATATTTTATGGCTGAATATTTTAATTAAATTCATAAAAATATTTCTGAATGATTTTAAACCAATATATATTTAAAAGTAAATCTAATTGATTTTATTTTTTGAATTGTACATTTTTCTTTACAAAAGTTGTAAATTAAATGATGCAAATTCTACTTTCTTCAAGAAAAATATTTAAAAATTATCCATAATTTTACTAAATAGTTTCTTGGTGAAATATACTTAAAATAAGTATATTTTCATTTTTTCATATTTTTATATTTTTAACTTACAGAATTTCTGTAAATTAATTTGTGTAAAAATAGAATAATTTCCAGAAAAATATTTATAAGAATAAAATATTTTATCCAAATATTTTCTTGGGCAGGTTTAATTAATACGAGCTATTTTATCAAGTTTTGAAATACATAATATACCAACGCCGTTTAATAGTTGTATTAATTTATTATTTTAATGAAAATAATTTTACCAGTATCGCTTAAACGTTCCATAATCAGTCCACTACCGAAAAATCTGAATTTCATTTAAAAATCCATTCTAATTGTGTAATGGTTATGAAAGGATCAAGATTTATAGAAAATTAAATTCACTAAAATTGAAGATATTCATTGTCTTACTTTGAACACTCAAGCATTCCTAAATCCAAACGGAGTTTGGCAAAATGCTCGATATTCAAAGGTTTTGTGAATATGTCTATAATATTATGTTCAGTTTCAATGTACTCTAATTTAATATTGCCTTTAGGCACATGATCTCGTAAAATTGATGTTGTATGTCAATATGCTTTGATAATGAATGCAATAGTGGATTTTTACTTAAATTGATTGCACTTGTATTTTCACATTAAATTGATATTACATCAAATTTTATCAATAGTCAGCAAGTGTTTACATATCCAAAGGACTTGAGCACAATATTTTGTTTCTGTAATATATTCAGCTTCCGTAGTGGATATAGACATAAAATTTTATTTCTTAGAAAACCAAGAAACTAGGCATCCACCGAGAAACTGACATGTACCGCTTGTGCTTTTTCTATCAATTAAAATGACTGGCATAATCCGAATAAAAAAGCACACTAAGTCAAATGGTTGTCCTTTTGGATACCAAAGGCCTAGTTCAGTGGTTCCTTTTAGATATCTAAATATCCGTTTTACAGCCGATACATGAGATTCTTTAGGATTCACTTGAAAGCGAGCACATTTACATACACTATATTGTATGTCAAGTCTACTTGTCGTTATGTAAAGTAAACTTTCGATCATTCCACATTATTTCTTAGTATGAACACAAATAACTTTTGGATCTTCAGAATTTTATGAATGTAGAGATAGGTGTACTAATGGGTTTCGAATTTTCCATTACAAATTTCTTTAGTATTTCTTTACAATATTTCGATTGTGAAATATAAATGCTTTCATTAGATTGCCTTATCTGCAAACCTAAAAATAAATTTAATTCACCCATCATGCTCATTTAAAATTCTTTACTCATAATATTCGAGAATTCATTACATAGAGATTCTTTAGATGATCCAAAGATAATATCATCTACGTAAATTTGAACAAGCAGAATATTGTCTCCTTCATACTTCGTAAAAATAGTAGTATCCACAATTCCCATTTTGAATCCATTTTTAATTAGGAACTTGCTTAACCGCTCATACTAAGCCCTAAGGGCTTGTTTTAATCCGTATAAGGCTTTGCACAATTTATACACATATTCCGGATGTCGATGATCTTCAAATCCTGATGTTGTCTTACATAAACTTTTTCTTCTAAGACACCATTAAGGAAAGTAGATTTTACATCCATTTGATAGACTTTGAAATCTTTATACGCGGTGAAGGCTAAAAATATATGAATTGATTCAATTCGAGCTACAGGGGCATAAGTTTCATCGAAATCTATACCTTCCATTTCAGTATAGCATTGAGCAACTAATCGTGCTTTATTTCTAACCACTATTCCAATTTCATCTAATTTATTATGAAAGACCCACTTAGTTTCAATTATGGAAGTTTCGGGTGGTTGTGGAATTATTTCCCAAACTTTATTATGAGCGAATTGATTTAGCTCGTCTTGCATAGCTAAGATCTAATCCTCATCTAATAAAGCTTCCTTTGCGGTTTTGGGTTCCACTTGTGATAGAAAGGCCATATGACTCACATTGTTTTGAAATTGAGCTCGAGTCTAAACGTTTTTTGTTAAGTCACCTAAGACATTGTCTATAGGATGATCTTTAATTAACGAAATTTCCAGAGGTAATTCAACTTCGGTCTCTTTTACTTCAAGAGGATTAGTTGGAATTTCATTTCCAAGTTTTAAATTTCCCATTTGATGGATAACATCTTCAACGTCATTTGAATTTTCTCCATTTGAAATTTTATCATCATCGACTAAATCCTTAAACTTTCCGAAAGGTTTAGTTTCATCAAATGTAACATTCAATAATTCTTCTATCACTAAAGTTTTATGATTAAATACTCGATAAACTTTACTACTTATTGAATAACCAAGAAATACACCCTCACTTAATTTTGGGTCAGATTTCGTTAGATAATCTTTAGTATTTAATATGTAGCATTTACTACCAAATACTTTGAAGTAATCAAGCTTAGAAATTTTACCAAAATAAAGCTCGTAAGGAGTTTTCATTTTGATAGGATGTAATAATACTCGATTAAGAATATAGCAAGCTTTGACATAACTTTGGCCCAAAAATATTTTGATCCCCGATATTCCTTAAGCATCGTAGTTTCCATTTCTTGCAAGAACCCATTCTTCCTTTCTACAACCCCGTTTGATTGAGGTGTTTAAGGAGTCGAAAAGTTATGAGTAATACCACATTCTTCACAAAATTCAACAAATCTAGAATTTTCAAATTCTTTACCATGTTCCGTTCAGATATAAACAATTGCATTATTTTTCTGAGTTTGAAAATATTTGCAAAGAGCGAAAAATGCATCAATTGCGTCGCTTTTTCCTTTAAAAATTCGGTCCAAGTAAAGCGCGGGAAGTCATCGACTACCATAAGGGCATATAAACATCGTCCAAGGCTTTGTAGCATAACCGGTCCTATTAGTAACATAAGTAAAAGTTCAAAGGGTCTAGTGGTAAACACCATGAATTTAGATTTATGAGATCCGCGAATTTATTCGCCAATCTCTCAAGCTTCACATATATGATCTTTTATGAAATTGATTTTAGGTAAACCATGTACATGTTCTTTGGAACATATAATTTTAATGAGTTTCATAATTATATGGCCCAATCTTTGATGCCATAACCAAATATCCTCATTTGTTGAAACCAAACAAACATTTTCATAATTTTTTTATATCATGTGTATAACCATTTTTGTCTCGTGGATAATTAAGAGTTATTTTTCTGTCTTTGTCAAGCTGGTGAGTCCATAAGCCATAATCCTATGCTTAAAGTCCGGAGCTTCTGGATTTTTCAACATAAATAATATTTATAAGACCATAAAATGTTAAATAATCACACATGATGCTAATGGTTAGAGCAGGCTCCATCGCCAAATCCTGGTTTCTGCAACCAAAAATAAAAAGATTGCTAGAATACCTTATTTTATCAATTGTCCCACCACTTCTCTCAATTTTCATCCATGTTGGGGATCTGACCAAGAATATTTATGCAGCAGAACTTCATAAATTTTTGCTTAAATTTAACCGGCCATCTATTATTTACATGCCCAAACTAATAGAAATCGAGACACAATATACAGAGATGTGAAAATCGTTGAGTTGGTATTATAGTGGGCGAGAGAGTAGAATTAAAGTTGAACGTAAAATAGCTTTAGGACATTGTCACTCTATTGCACATACTTAACTATATTCTCGTTTGAGGCTACTTATTTCTTGTAGCTTAAAACTAATACTTTTATATTTTTACTCGATAAATCTGACCTAAAATCCACTCGTAAAAAAATTGAAACAGAAGGTAACATTAATAACTCCTTCTCATCAAGTTATTTCTTCCTTGCACAGAGTCTTAAAAGTTTGCACAACCCTAGGCAACATTTTATTATTTGAACAAAAAGATATCTAAACTAAAAGTCATTGGACCATTTAGCTCAGGTTTCTAAAACAAATAATCCAAAAATAATAGTTTACCAATGGAAAATATATTTTTGGAGCTAGTTGTAGCCCGATTAGTTAGTGACAAGTAATTTTGGCAGGTTTACAGTACGAAATCTGACATGCTACATAATAATTAGTGCAGACCTCTAGTCCTAATCGACAGGCAACAGCCTCCTCCTAGAAAAGAAATAAAAATCTGATGCATCTAGTGAATATAGATGCAAAAGAAAATTAAACCATTAAAATGTATACAAATTCAAATGTGTGAAGTAATTGTTATCAATGTCTTCATTCTCAATAAATAGAAAAAAGGTAAAAGAATATGGCCATACCATTGCCACTAATTGCCTAAGCATCCCCTGAACTTGAGATATATTTTCCTTTCGGAAGTAAGAAAATAAAAAATCATCAAATTGAAGCAAACATTTCAATAGTAGAAAATATTCTAATAATTAAAGATATTGATATAACCAGTTGCTTAGCTTATTGAAGCTCTTGTTCGAGTTAAGTCAGTTGTATTGTGTTGCTCTCAAGTTGTTGGAAATATGCTTAAAACAGAGCATATACTCCCCCAATAATAGGCCTGAACGGATTGCGCAAAAAGGGCGGAAGCATATTCAAGCCTAAAGTCTTGCTCTTGCCCATCTTATTTCCAAATCAAACAACATCTTTTGGTTCAATGTCAAATAGCCTTTATACCCATTACAAGGGAACATTAGTTACTTTGTACCCTTTTTGTGCGAGATAAATTGATAGTATTAACAAAGTAAATAACATATACAAGAAGATACACCGTATCCACTGTCTAAAAGAATCCTTACTAAAATGTAAACACCGTATCCACTGTCTAAAAGAATCCTTACTAAAATGTAAATACAATATAAATTTGAAT
Organism: Apium graveolens; assembly: GCF_009905375.1. Lineage (NCBI taxonomy): Eukaryota > Viridiplantae > Streptophyta > Magnoliopsida > Apiales > Apiaceae > Apium > Apium graveolens. The sequence continues at coordinate 130,129,521 of NC_133651.1, forward strand.
CTTAATTTGAATACAACCAAACCAAAACCCAAATATTTAAATAGAAAACCCTAATTTGACTCTTCAACCAATCAAATACAAAATCTTAAAATGAAAGCCCAAAACTAAAATTCAAATAAGTTAGAGAGATACCTTAATAAAGCCATAAATTTAAAGCCCCAAAATTTAATCATATACAAAACCAACAAACTGAATCTAACAAATTAAAAACTACAGACCACCAAAAAATTAGGTTTTTTAAATAAATTAGGAAAAAAAATATCAAAATTGAAAACCCCCCATTTTAACAAATTAAAAGCCTAATACCTTCCATTAGAGCTATGAAAAGAAATGAAGTAATGAAAAGGGAGCCGCGCAGATGAAAATGAAGCTAAGATAATTGAGTAGGAAGATAAACGAAGCGGCGGCAAACAGATAAACAGAGTGGCGGCGAGCAGATGAGCGTTGAGGCGATGAGCTGGGCAGGGAGAAAGAGAAAAGGAGAGCAAAAGAGAGTAAAGGGTCGTTTGGTTAAATTTATTTGTGTTTTAATTGAAATGGGTTATTTTAATTCTAATTGAGCGGGCTTCTTTTCAACATATAACGGGCTTTATCAACCATTTTTTAAAACATTTTTCACGTGGTTAAGGAAATACCTATATTGGTGTTGGTATTGAAGATCTGAGGCAACAAGTATGGAAACATTTAATTATCATGTTGACGTAGATCCTTATTTTCATTTTTTAGTCAAATAAGGCAAAATTTTGAATGGCAACACCGTTTTTTGGTGTTGTTGAAGACCATTTACTTGGTAGTGATTGGATCTTCATCTTATATACTAGGATTCTATGTTGTATAACTAGTAATCATACTTGATCTTTCACTTTGTAGGCAAGCTGACTTTTTTAAAAGAAAGAGACAAAAGAAGCTTAGCAAAAGGAACAGAAAACAAAGGAACAATCACGTGAGGAAGGTGCAGTGAAAATATAGTTGATAATATGTCAGAAAGCGTGACATCTGCAGAACCTTCTAATCCGACACCTGTTGTAGATTCACATCATTCAGGTGAAGGAGATTCACATCTTTCAGGTGAAGGAACATCTGATGTTCCCACAATCCTTGGATATATTTCAAATTGAGCAAACTAGTTGTGTAGTTATGATTGGTTCTATAGCTGTGATAGTGGGAAATTATGAGGAAGAACATGCAAATAGTCAGTTGAAGCTCAAGATAGTTGCAGTGTGAAGCATGTTAAGAAAGTTGTTGCGCAAGACTAGCCGATGAAAGAAGATGTAATTCATAGTAGCACAACTCGATATATTGTAAAGTGTTGGATGCCTGTGAGCAGGTATGAGAATAGAGGTCGAGGCCAATCTGCAATTCAAAATGATAAACAAGATTTTGATAACTATCCAGTTTTGGGAGTTGGTGTTCGCACTAAAACACACGCGAAAATACACGCAAGCGCACGTGATCATAAGTAGTATAAGATATAAGTCAATTTCGTTCCCACAGGGATAGGTTTCGGTTAAGTTCGGATTATGCACTTATGCAACAATGTATGACTATCACTCACTCCTAAGACAAATAACAAATTGAGTTTTGACTTATCTAAGAGATTATAGTAAATAACATTAACTAAAAAAATTAAGATTGAATCACTTATATGAGAATAAACATGGGATTCTAACTTCATTAAATACTTCATTCAAAGTTATGTTCTTTAACCCTGGCATGTGATGGTGATGACAACTACTCATATAACATGAAATTAGTATACGCTAACTTTCGTTATATGTACACCCTACTATCAAACATCCACAATTAATATAGAAGTTGAATAGACACCAATTATGCTTAGTCCCTATATGTCTATAAAGATTGAAAATATAACGGTTTAAGAGCAAGTTATCTATCGTGATTACATAGGGTGTGTAAAATAGTTAAAATTACCCACGAATTACGCATGTCAATTCATACATAAACCTATGCTAGCATGGCAAGTTCTAAACCTCTATATTCAGTGTCGCTTCAATAGAGATTAACAAACAATCTTAGATGTTAACTACGCATCAAAGACGAATAAGCACAACCAAACTAGGAAATCATAAATCACCACACACAAAGGATTATAAAATAATTAACTATTGAAATCCATAAATAAATCTGTTAGAATCCCATGACAACGATTAGTTCATAATCGAACTCATCATCACCATGGGTTCCAATAAAAACATGATAATAAATAATATAAGAGTATTAGGGTTCAAAGATAAATCGAAAACAAGCATCTGAAGTACAACTATAATGAATAATACAAAAGTCTTCTTCTCCGTAGCCGTCTTGTGCTCTCTAGGTCTTCTCAATTCTCTCTCTAGCCTCCTTGTTGTTAAAAAAGTCTTTTTATTGGTTTATATAACTTCTGGATGACCTGGGCCCTCAAAATCTTTGAATGCAAGTCAAATCAGGATTATGTCTGTTGTGAAAATGTTGTGAACTTGATGATTTCATTAACAAAACACCTTAGTAGATTTTACTAAGTGAAAAATGTAGCACTCGACGGATAAGGATAGTAGTCCCGACGGATGACTCAATATAGTCCCGACGGATGACGATTTATTATCCATCGAGTGAGTAGCTTGTGTGAGAATAAGTCTGTAGCACATTCCTGCATACACATTGTTTAGATTCAATAAGTAGTACTCAAGTCATGTTGACTTTAACTAGATATGCAGAATAGTTTGATTAATTATACATAGATGATGTCTTGTAATTCTGCATAAATGAAATGAAGTCAAGTACCAGATAGCTACCCGATGGATAAACAACAATGCCATTTGACGGATGATCAACAAGACAACCTGACGGATGATCATGAACCCAACGGATAAAGAATTAAAACATCTATTGACAGTGATAACACAGTCACATGCATCGAATGTATGCAAATGAAATGTGGAAGCCTATTCAACTGGGTTTTAGAGAACAAAGAAGCATTGCCATTTCCATGCTATTATGAAGATATTCAAAGATGCTGGAATAGAGTAATGAAGCAGCATAGTATTAGACTTGATAGTTTTTGTTTTATTATCTTGTCCTATTACTTTGTAATCTTGGTGTTATATAAACCAAGAAGTAGCAAATAGAACAACTAACTAAGCAACCAAGAGAGAAACATTTGTAAGCCGTATTCTTAGCATTTCTCTACAATCTTAGTTGTTGACAATTTGTAAGCAGCTGTGAGCTAATTGCTACACAGAGTTCTCTTGATATATTATATATCTCTGGTGGATACATTCAAATCCACCAGAAAGTTTTTAAAGACTTGTGTTTTTAATTACTTGTGTTTTGATTCATTTTAAGTTATTATTCCGCACTCTGCAAATCAATTCACACTGATATATATATTTAAGTTAGAACACTTTTATTTTTGAAAAAGTTTCAAGAATTCCATTTAACCCCCCCTTCTATAATTCTTGTTGCATTGTTATGGGACTAACAATTGATATCAGAGCCAGGTTTTTAAAAACAAAGAGTTTAAAGATCACAACAAAATAGCAAGATGAGCAAGAAGGATGTTGGAGTCAAGATTCCTTTTCTAGATAAAGATAATTACCATCACTGGAAGGTAAAGATGCATCTTCATTTACTTTCTCAAGATGAGGCCTATATAGATTTTATAGAGAGTGGACCTCATATACCAATGAGAGCTGCAACTGGAAATGAGCCATTTGTCCCCAAGCCAAGGCATGAATGGTCTGATCCTGACATTGAACAAGTCAGGAAGGATAAAAAGGCCATGAACATTCTGTTCAATGGAGTTGATGCAGACATGTTTGACAACATTATCAACTGCAAAACTGCCAAGGAAGTTTGGGATACAATACAGATTATCTGTGATGGCACTGAGTAAGTTAGAGAAAACAAGATGCAGCTACTGATTCAGCAATATGAGCATTTTCATAGTGAAGAAAGTGAGTCTCTCACTGACATTTTTAGTAGGTTTCAAAAACTACTAAATGCTCTGAAGTTGCATGGAAGGGTCTATCGGACAAAAGACTCCAATCTAAAGTTCCTTAGATCTCTTCCAAAGGAATGGAAACCAATGACAGTCTCATTGAGAAACTCTCAAGATTATAAGATGTTTACTTTGGAGAGACTATATGGCATCCTGAAGACTTATGAGCTTGAAATAGAGCAAGATGAGAGGATGGAGAGAGGAAAGAAGAAAGGAGGGTCCATTGCACTAGTTGCTGAGTTAGAGAAAGAGAAAGAGATGAAGGTGGAAGCTGTTGAATCAACTTCAAAGGTCTGTGAAAACAAGGGCAAGGGGCTAGTAGCAGAAAATGAAGATACCTTGAGCCAAGATGACATGGAGGATATTGATGAACATCTAGCATTTCTTTCCAGAAGATTTTCCAAGCTCAAGTTCAAAAAGAACTTTGGAGCAGCCAAGCCAAATAGAAACATGGTGGATAAATCTAAATTCAAATGTTTCAAACGTAGCTTGGAAGGGCACTTTGCCAGTGAGTGTAGAAAGTCAGATTCCAACAAGAAAAAGTTTGAGCCTGTGGATTATAAACAGAAATACTTTTAGCTGCTCAAACAAAAGGAAAGGGCTTTCATTACACAAGAAAATGACTGGGCAGCAGATGGTCTGCATGAAGACACAAAAAGGGTTATGCGTCGAGTGATATAAATCCTCATCCGTCGACTGTGAGTAAGCCTGTGAGTAAAGCCAAACTTGTCAAGTTAAATGAGAAATATGGATCAGTTTCCAATAATTTTGTTCCAGGAGAATCCAGTCAAGTTAAGAAGGAGAAGAAGGCTAAAGTTGGTCATATGACTGTCAAGCAATTGAGTGACAGATTTGAAAAGATTGAGGTTAAAATAGAGGCTAAAAAGAAAAATAATAGAAATGGTAAAGTAGGGATTAACAAACACAATAACTACACACCTGATAAATATGCTCCTAGAAAAATCTGTGTCAAGTGTGGTAGTATAAATCATTTGTTTGTTAATTACAAATCAGCCATGCCTACTTCCATATTTGTGCCACCTCATTTTCCCAACATGAATGTCCTGCCTTCGATGCCTATGAATGCTATGTCTACACGGAATATGAATGCATAGTTTGCTAATATGCCATTTGCACCTAATCCTTATTATGTTGTATTTAGTATGCCACAAATGACATTTAGCATGCCTTACTGGAATAACATGTTCACTAATAGCATGCATTCCCTGTTAATCAAAATATGCATGATAATTCTGCTGTAATGAATGGTTTCAAAGGTTCAACTCAAATGACTGTGAGCAAAAATCTGATATCCTCAAGTCAAATGAGATCAAACCTAAGAAACAGAAAAAGAAAGCTAACAAGGGAGGACCCAAGGAAACTTGGGTACCAAAATCAACTTGATTTGATTTTGATGTGTGCAGGGAAACAGAAAGAATCTATGGTACTTGGATAGTGGCTGTTCAAGATACATGATTGGTGATTCTACCCTGCTCACAGAGTTCAAGAGAGAGTTGGCCCTAGTATTACTTTTGGAGATGACAGCAAGGGTTATACTGTGGGATATGGCTTGATTTCAAAAGACAATATCATCATTAAAGAGGTTGCCTTAGTGGATGGTCTCAAGCATAATTTGCTAAGTATCAGCCAGCTTTGTGATAAAGGCAATTCAGTAACCTTCAACTCAGAAGCCTGTGTTGTGACTAACAAGAGGAGCAACAAAGTGGTTCTCACTGGTGTGAGAAAAGGAAATGTGTACCTAGCTGACTTCAACTCATCAAATGCAGAATCTGTTACTTGTCTTCTCAGCAAAACAAGTCAGGATGAAAGTTGGTTATGACACAAGAAGCTATCCCATTTAAACTTCAAGACCATGAATGAACTATTAAAGAAAGAACTGGTTAGGGAATTCCTCAAGTGGAGTTTTTTAAGGATGGATTGTGTGATGCCTGCCAAAAAAGAAAGCAGATCAAAGCATCATTCAGAAAGAAGCTTGATTCAACAATTGAAGAACCTTTGCAACTGCTACACATGGATTTGTTTGGACCAGTCAATTTGTTGTCCATCTCAAGGAAAAGATTTTTCCTAGTAATTGTAGATGATTTCTCAAAGTTCTCTTGGACATATTTCCTAAAGTCTAAATATGAGGCTAGTGAAAACATCATCAATCACATAAGACAAGTCAATAATCATCCTGATTTCAAAGTTAGAAGAATCAGGAGTGACAATGGAACTGAGTTCAAGAATTTTGTCATGAGAGCATTCTGTGAAGAAAATGGGATTTTACATGAGTTTTCAGAAGCAAGAACTCCACAAAAAAATGTAGTAGTGGAAAGGAAGAACAGATCACTTATTGAAGCTACAAGGACAATGCTTGAAGAGTCTAAGTTACCAACATATTTCTGGGCTGAAGCCGTAAATACTGCATGCTACACTCAAAATATTTCTCTGATTAATCAAGCAAAATGCATGACTCCCTATCAATTGTTCAAGAACAAGAAGCCAACTCTAAATTTTCTTCATGTTTTTGGCTGCAAATGTTATATCTTGAGAAATCAAACTGATCAGAATGGGAAGTTTGATGCTAAAGCAGATGAAGGAATTTTTGTTGGATATGATGTTGGTAAAGCATACATAGACTACAATCTAAGAACCAACATTGTTGTGGAATCAATGCATGTTGTGTTTGATGATAAAAAGACTGAAGGACTACAAGATGGAGATTACCATGAGAGCCTTAAATTTGACAATGTGGAGATGGTCAGTGATGACAGTGATGATAAAAGTAATCAAGAACCTATACTAAGGATAGTGCAGGAAAATCTACCTCCAATGAAGCTATTAACTCAATATCCGTCGAGTTACAAAATGCATCATCCGTCGGTAGACAACCTGCATCATCCGTCGAGAGACAACTAGCCTCATCCGTCGGTACTCAAAATTCACCATCCGTCGGGTTATCACAAAGAGCTGAAAGTCATAATAGATCACTTTCAGATAATTCCCCTCTCTCAAATCAAAGATCCATAAACTCAGTGGGAGTTTCTAACAATCAAAACTCAATCATACATTAAGACAACAATGAGGCCTCTTCATCTAGAGCTAATCTACCTCAACAAAGAAAATGGACAAAGGATCACCCCTTTGAGCTCATCATTGGTGATGTATCTTCTAGAGTTCAAACAAGGAGAGCAACTCAAGAAGAATGTCTATACAGCAGCTTTCTCTCTAAGGAAGAACCAAAGAAGGTAGAAGAAGCTTTGTTGGATCCTGATTGGATTTTAGCTATGCAGGAGGAGCTAAACCAATTTGAGAGGAATAAGGTATGGAAGCTGGTACCCAAGCCTAAAGGAAAGAAACCTATAGACACAAATGGGTATTCAGAAACAAGATGGATGAAAATGGCATAGTAGTCAGGAATAAAGCTAGATTGGTTACTAAGGGCTATTGTCAACAAGAAGGAATAGATTTTGATGAAACATTTGCTCCTGTTGCAAGACTTGAAGCCATCATGATTTTTTTAGCCTATGCAGCCCATGCCAATTTCAAGGTCTATCAAATGAATGTCAAGAGTGCCTTTTTAAATGGAGATTTGGAGGAGGAAGTCTATGTCAGTCAGCCTCCTGGTTTTGAAGACTCAAATTTCCCAGATTATGTCTACTATCTATTGAAAACACTCTATGGACTGAAGCAAGCACCTAGAGCCTGGTATGTCACTTTATCAAAGTTCCTTTTGGAAAATCACTTCACAAGAGGTACAATAGATAAAACTTTATTCTTTAGAAATGTTAATGGCTCTAGTATACTTGTTCAAATTTATGTAGATGACATTATTTTTGGCTCTACAGATGAAAAACTTTGCAAAAAGTTTGCCAAATTGATGCAGAGTAAGTATGAAATGGGTATGATGGGAGAACTAACTTACTTTCTTGGTTTGCAAGTTAAGCAAGTTAATGATGGAATATTCATTAGTCAAACTAAATACATTTATGATCTTTTAAAGAAGTTTGATCTAATGGATTGCACATCTGCAAAAACTCCCATGGCCACTGCAACTAAGCTTGAACTAAACACTACTGAAAAATCTGTGGATATTTCAAGTTATAGGGGCATGGTTGGCTCACTTCTGTACTTAAGAGCTAGTAGGCCAGATATAATGTTTGCTATGTTTGTGTGCTAGATTTCAGGATGATCCTAGAGAATCTCACTTAGTAGCTATCAAGAGAATTTTCAGATATCTCAAGGGAACACCAAAACTTGGCATTTGGTACCCTAGAGATTCTGGTTTTGATCTAACTGGTTATTCAGATGCAGATTATGCAGGTTGTAGAATTGATAGAAAAAGTACAACAGGAACCTGTCAATTTCTAGGAAATAAGTTTGTGTCCTGGTTCAGTAAAAAACAAAATTCAGTTTCTACTTCTACAGCTGAAGCTAAATATATTGCTGCTGGCAGTTGCTGTGCACATATTTTATGGATGAAAAATTAATTGCTAGACTATGGTCTGCAAGTTGAGAGGATTCCTATTTTGTGTGATAACACAAGTGCAATTGCCATCACTGAAAATCCAGTGCAACATTCAAGAACAAATCACATAGATATAAAGTACCACTTCATAAGGGAACATGTAATGAATGGTACTGTGGAACTACATTTTGTTCCAAGTGAAAAGCAACTTGCAGATATTTTTACCAAGCCACTGGATGAATCCACCTTCTCAAGGTTGGTAAGTGAGTTAGGTATGCTTAATTATTCTTAAATCTTTTCAGATAATTTGCAAGTTGTTATGCAGCCAGAAATTTAAATGATTTTTCAGTCTTAGATGGAATTTTGGCTAAGTCAGAATTTACATCTCGACGGATGATCTTTATCCATCGAGTTTGATCATCCGTCGGAATACTGTTTGTAAATAAAAATCAATTATTTTTCTGGAATATTTTATAACTCGACGGATAACAGTTTATCCTCATCCGTCGAATTGTCTTAATCTTAGTTGTTAATTTCCTAAACATTATCCATCGAGTATACTTACAGTTTGTAAGCATAACACGACAGATAATTGATGGAAGTTTTACAGTTTATTTTTAAACGGCTGTTTTGGGCAATTTTCATTGGTTACTTTATTTTACTTTATTATTTTTGACAATTATTTTTGAGATAGTATAAAAGCTTATTTCATTTCCATTGCTTTTCTTTTATCATTCTCAAATTATCTGCTCTAAATTCTCTCTCTGAAAAGCAACTATCATCTCTATCTCTGCAATTTCCACTCTCTAACAATGGCACCTGTAGTCAAGATCATGTCACAAACTGGATACATCTATGAGAAGAACAACTTCACGGCTCTAATAAACAAGGGGATTCAACATTCAAGTGACTACCATAAAATGATGGATTTTGTGAAGAACTGCAAACTCAGCTATGCAATGCTAGAATCACCCACCATCTTCTGTGAGGTTGTTGAAGAGATGTGGACTACTGCTTCATACAACTGGACAAATAAGACCATCACACTCACCATTAAAGGTAAGGCATTCTGTATTAATAGTGATGTTATCAAAGCATGTTTCAAGATTCCTGATAATACTGTGACCTCACCACACACAGACACTGATATTGTTAATATGCTTAATTTCATGCACTATGCACTCTCTACTTTTAAGTTAAGTGACATTAGGAGATTGGGTCTTAGGAAGGAATGGAGTTACATGTGTGATGTAGTGACCAAGGTCTTTTCTGGTAAAATCAGTAATTTTGATTCTGTCAATATTTCCGTGCTTTACATGCTAGTTACAGATAAGTTCTTTAATTTTAGTGATCTTGTTTTGTATGAGTTGGGGTTTAAATTAGGGGAGTTAAATAAGAGGAGTAAAAAAGTTTATTATGCTAGATTTTTCATGATGTTAGCTAACCACCTCTCTGAGGAAATTGTGCTTGAGAACCCAAACAACAAATTAGATTGTTGGGTTCAAGAGAGAAGAATTATTGTAGATTTAAACAGGGCAAATCATCACAAGGAGAGGCCACTCTTCTATTTCCCTGTAATTGAAGCACCTCAAGTGAGGTAAGTTCTATGTCCCTACTATTCCAACCTCACAAATTTCTTTGAATTCTAGTGTAGCAATGGCAACTGTATCAATGACCCAACAGTTGCCAACCCAAGCTACTAAACCATCAAAAATTTCAAAATCCAAAATCAATGAAAGCCCCCTCTGGTATCTCTCAAAAGATGCCAGTTTTAAAATCCACCAAACCCAAAGAGGGGAGTGTGAAGGTGGGTAAGGTAGGTGAGGGACAGGGTGAACATAAAAGAAACCCTAAGGATAAGGATGGAGAGTTGAGTGGTTCCCAGCCTAGCCACACTACAGTTTCCCAACAAACTGCAGTGATTAATAAGTATAAAAGCTCATTTCTAGTTGCATCCTCCCAAAAGGATGTGGTTATTGAACAAAGCTCTCAGCCAAGAGCACAGGCAAAAAGGTTAAGGGACACTAGCTCACTCCAAATTGCCAGAAAGAAGAAATCAAAAACCTTTGGGGATGCACAGGGTTCACACACTGTGCAAACTGGTACTAAAGACACAGTCACTGCACCTTCACAAATTCAGCTTGATGTGGCTCCAATAAATGTGGAGTCACAGCCAAAATCATTAGTTATAGAAGCACCTCAAACACCAAATTCTCCCACAAACTCTCTGGATGTGGATATGATCAACACATCAATTCCTGATTCCCCTTCTTTAACTTTGTTGGGGAAGCCAAAATCTAGTGCAAGTGAGCATCATCTTTTGGATGATTTGTTGGCTCACTTGCCAATTCTTTCAGGAACTGTTGAAACATCTGTGCCCAAAATCTCATCAATCAGCACAGAGTCCACAATAGTATCAATTCCAAGTTCATTCATTTCTACTCTCTCGATGGATATTGCTCATTCGTCGAGTAGTGATTGTATCCTGACGGATAAGCTTAACAGCATTTATCCGTCGGATAGTCAAACTGCTAACCCGATGGATATTCCTCATCCGTCGGGTGTCTCTGCACAACTTCAGATTTCATCAATTATCTCTAGTGCAGAAGACTTAGTGGTTGTACAGTCACTCTTAGGATTGAGGGAAGAGAGTGTTATAAGTGAGAGTCTGGGTTGCTCCCAGGAAAAAGGAGAGAAAAAGAGTGAAAATATGCAATCCATTTCTTCAGGATTGGAAAAAGAGAGTGAGAGGAGTCCCACCTTAGATGGTGAAGGTGAGGGTGTGAGGGTGGGGAGCCAGGGTGAGACCCTGATGCAACAAAAGAGAGAACAAGAGAGAAATTCAGGTATAGGAGCTATAAGGATGGATGTCATTGCTAGTGAGTTAATAAATATCCAGGATGCAGACAGGGAGGGACTATCTCAGCAACCTCAAGCTGTTATAGATTCCACCTCCCTTGATGCTGAGGAATTTACTCACCATGTTCCAGCTTATCAACTTCTAGCTGAACAGGGCAATGACAATGCAGAAAGGATGCTCAGTTTGGTGCATACCACTCAGTCAATGCTAAGAGCTAAGGATGTCATCACAGCTTTGCCCTCTACAGCTGGTAATGTTGATTATGAGACTAGTGGTTCAGCAGATTTCTTTGGAGATGAAGGTGGAGATAGTGAAGAAGAGCCATTGGACATAGGGGAGAAGTAGGTTCCAGTTCAAGATCAGGCATGCCATCATGGGCATTTTCAAAGCATTGTGATGAAAACTACTTCAAGACAACCCTGATCCAACTCATAAATCAGATAAATTCTGCTATTCAAACCACTACAAATGCCAATACCAAGAAGCTCCTTCAAGCACATCTTGCTTCTCTGCAACTACAACAGATTCAAGGCTTCCAACATGCTAGAGATGTCAACACCATCAAGGGTGATATTGATGAGATGAAAAAGGCTATTTCTGACAAGATGGACTCTAAGCTTCCAGAAGCTACAATGCTTGACATCAAGAGATAACTCAAGAAAAATTATGATCTTTCCACAAAGATAGATGCCTTGGATACAAGAATGTCAGCTATGGAAGCATCTCTAACAGCCATTCATCTGCATCAAACTCAACAGACAGACTTGCTTCAGAAACTGGTGGTTGCACAAACCTCCTCCTCTACTCAACTTGATGATAACAAAAAGGGGGAGAAAGGACCAAGTGAGGGGGAGAAGCTTCACATTCAAATCAGTAAAGTAATTGTGCCTACAATTGCTCTCACCAAGCCACCAGTAACATACATAATTGATCTAATCAATGAAGCAACAGCCAATATAAGAGCAACAGAAAAGAAGAAGTTGAGTCCAATCAACTGGGAGAAAATTAATGAGGACATATAAAAGAAGTTTGGGATAGTACAAAAGCCAGAAAAGTTAGCTATTCATCACTCTCAAGTCAAGCAGATTTCTGTGAATGAAATGAGCATGAACTATCTGGAAAGAGGACAGCCATCCTGCATCAAATCTCCAAAGGCTGAAATAATTCTGAAGCCAAGGGTGAACTATCCAAAATCATCATTAAGGAACCCTTTAGATACAGTGTATGAGACACCTAAGCCTAATGAGAAGAAGCTTTTGTCAAGATCAATTGCCTTCTACAAGGATCCAGCTGATTCAGTTTTAAAAAGGAGAATTGCTAAAGTTTTTAGAAGTGGTAAAGAAATTTGTGTGGTGGCTGGACATCCTCAATTTGCTCAAGCAAAGAGAGAAGAAAAGGGAAGACTAAAGCAAGAAAAGAAGCAAGCTGCTCTAGATGCCAAAAAGGCTAAGCAAAAGAAAGAGCAAGCTGCTATCTTGGCCAAGCTACAAGCTGTAAAACCAACACAACAAATTCCTGCTCAGCCATCTAAAATCACCGAATATCAAGATCCAAAGAAGCAAGTTGAACCACAACAGAAGAAAGCTCCAAGATACAAGGAATTGGCCAAAAGAACCAAAAGGAACTTGGACTTTGTTGATAAGGAATTGGAGTATCAGTTTTCCAAGGAATCCACTCCAACTATAACTCAAGCATCAAAACCCTTTGTGGTATTTGAAGACATCAAGGTGGTGGATCCTTGCAGGAACATTCATGGTGAACCTATTGTGCCTAAGGATGAACCAATAGACTGGGAGAGCCTACCAATTCCTGACTTCAATTTGCCAATCCTTAGCAAGCCAAAAAGAACAAAGTCAAGAGCAGTCAAGAAAGTGAAGTTGTCACCTCTCAAATCCAAATCTCTAACTAAAGCTCAATCCAAAGTCAACAAGGGAGATTACATGTACTTATGTGACATCAAGGAATTCTCTGATCTAAATCTCTATCTGGATGAACGAGAAGAAGTGAGAGGGATTGATGCCTACAGGAATCTACCTGAAAGGTTAGTTTTCAAGTACAAGGGAGGAAAGGAGATTCAATGGCCACTTCACAGGATCCTTCAAGAAAGCCAAGCTGTGCTGATAAAGGTTTATTCATCCTTCAAGAAGAACTTTGGATTCAATGTAACTACAAGAAGATTGGTTCTAAAGAAGATTGAAGAACTGAGGAGTATTAGAGCTAAAGATGCACTCCCAAAGACTCTAATTATTCCTTACACAGGGAAAAGAGTGCATCTAAGGCCCTACTGGCTGATGGAGTTCATGGATGATAAAGGAGTGAGAAGATTTTTCAGATTAGAAGACCAATTATGCATCTCTAACAATGAGACTCTTTTGGACATGCAAGAAAAGCTAAATCTCTCAGAATCTGATGAACTGGAATTCCACAGACAGCTCCAAAATCAGATAGAAGAAAACAACATAAAGCTTGGAAAGAGATCCAGATCTTCAAGGAAATAGATTAATCTGCTCAGGCTAGAGGAGCACCTTGAAATTGACTGTGAGCAAATCTTTGTACATTTTGTTATTTGAAGCACTTTACAGTAGTATCTACTTTCTTTTGAAGCTGTATTTTTAAGGTGTTTTTTTATCATCAAGTTTCTCTTAATTTATGGCTACAATTCCAGTAGACATAAACTGGGGGAGATTCTTGTGAAAATGTTGTGAACTTGATGATTTCATTAACAAAACACCTTAGTAGATTTTACTAAGTGAAAAATGTCGCACTCGACGGATAAGGATTATAGTCCCGACGGATGACTCAATATAGTCCCGACAGATGATGATTTATTATTCATCGAGTGAGTAGCTTGTGTGACAATAAGTCTATAGCACATTCCTGCATACACATTGTTTTGATTCTATAAGTAGTACTCAAGTCATGTTGACTTTAACTAGATATGCAGAATAGGTTATTTAATTATACATAGATGATGTCTTGTAATTCTGCATAAATGAAATGAAGTCAAGTACCGGATAGCTACCCGACGGATAAAAAACAATTCCATTCGAAGGATGATCAACAAGACAACCCGACGGATGATCATGAACCCGACGGATAAAGAATTCAAATATCTGTTGACAGTGACAACACAGTCACATGCGTCGAATGTATGCAAATGGAATGTGGAAGCCTATTCAACTGGGTTTTAGAGAACAAAGAAGCATTGTAATTTCCATGCTATTATGAAGATATTCAAAGATGCTGGAATAGAGTAATGAAGCAGCATAGTATTAGACTTGATAGTTCTTGTTTTATTATCTTGTCCTATTACTTTGTAATCTTGGTGTTATATAAACCAAGAAGTAGCAAATAGAACAACTATCTAAGCAACCAACAGAGAAACATTTGTAAGTCGTATTCTTAGCATTTCTCTACAATCTTAGTTGTTGACAATTTGTAAGCAGCTGTGAGCTAATTGCTACACAGAGTTCTCTTGATATATTATATATCTTTGGTGGATACATTCAAATCCATCAGAAAGTTTTTAAAGACTTTTGTTTTTAATTACTTGTGTTTTGATTCATTTCAAGTTATTATTCTGCACTCTGCAAATCAATTCACACTGATATATATTTAAGTTAGAAGAATTTTATTTTTGAAAAAGTTTCAAGAATTCCATTCAACCCCGCTTCTGTAATTCTTGTTGCATTGTTAAAGGACTAACAATGTCAAAAGGGCCTGGCGTGGCCGTCCCAACCCCCGCGTGGGCACGCGCGATTTCTACAATTCTGGCGCAGCTGCCCCGCCTTCCGCGCAGGCACGCCACACTTATGTACTTGGACTTCATTTTGTTCTTTTGGCTGCAGATTGAGTTCCGTTTGTTAGAATTTGATGATTCAATAGTCCACGCAAAGCTATCGAGATGCTCTTCAACATGAGAATGGACTTGACTTCATAATCCGACCTCTTTTAAGCATATTTCCTTGCAAATCTCATTTATTCATCCAATTAATGCCTGTAATACAAAGACATAAAAACACATAAAAAATACTAACAACATGAGTCCAAAACACCAACTTAAGCTTGTAATGAAGCATTCCAAGTAGATATAAAATCCACTTATCAGTTGGCTCTAATTATATGATGCTAAATAATAGTGGTTATTGTTCGTGCGAAATGGAAAATAGTTAGGGTAAAAGCAGCAAAATCGGGGAGACGAAAAGCTTGCCATTTTCCACTCACGCTGCAAAAGTGTTTCTTGCTGAAAATATGTTCATATTTTGTCATAATTATATTTTCAATTGAGAACTTTGCTTTTATACCAAATCTAGTTCAATATTCGATTACCTTTAAATCAAATGCAGGATGGAAAAAAGCCGTTTCCGGCGCCCATGTAACTTTGGTCATATCCCCAGAATTAGATTGTCAACCTACATCAATGAGCATGGATTGCAAATTTAGTGGCAGAGTAGATAATAGGCCGGAAAAAACTTCTTCAAGAAACAGGCGTCAAAAAGCCAAATCCAAAACAAAGTCCGAAAAAACGTCCAAATAAATTACATACCCAAGTAGAAAAATGTTACTTAGGTGATAAAAGGAGAAAATTTAAAATGTTATACAAAATTATCATTTCAAACTTCAGTATTCCAGCTTGATCGTGATACTCCGGTCACTAGATGAGAATATGTTACAAATTTTTTATTTGAAACTTGCTAACATATCTTTTGAAGTAATTTCATTCCAAAAGCCAAAATTTGAGAGCTTAGCTGCATAATCTCCGGTTGGTTTTACAGATGAATAAATAAGATATTTTGTGGGGTATGATTTAGTTGGTGTAAATGTTCTTCAAATGAAGAAGATGGTGTTTTACACCTGCAAATAGTAACAGGATTTTACGGAACAAACGGTGAGCCACACTTTTGAAGTAAAAGAGAACTGCAATATAACAAGTGCTACTTTATGAATTGTAGTATACCAAGTGGTCTAACACGTAAAGTGTACGTACACAAAATATTTTTTACTTTTTATGTAATTTTCAATTTTTTATAATTTTTTAAATTATTTTTAATTTGAAAATTTGAATTAACTAATTAAAAAGGAAAAATATAAAATATTTTCAAAAAAATCCCAAAAATATGTAGGAAAACAATAAATTTTAGAAATATATATTGTTATTTTTATAACCAAACTTTTGTTATTTTCAATTTTTAAAATTTTTTAAATTAATTTAAATTTTAAAATTCAAATTTAATAACTAAATAAAGGAAAAATATAATATATTTTCAAAAAATTCCAGAAAATATTAAGAAAAACAAAAGTTTAAGAAATAAAATATTGGTATTTTTTGACCCAATTTATTTTATTTTCCATTTTCAAGATTTTATATGTAATTAAAATTCCAAAATTCGAATTAAGTGATAAAAAATTAAAAAAATTAAAAAAATTCAAGAATAATGTACGAAAACAAAAAAAATTAGAAAATAAATACTGTGATTTTTTGACCAAACTTATGGTATTTTCAATTTTTTAAGATTTTTTAATTAATTTAAATTTCAAAATTTAAATTAATTAATTAATTAAAAAAGGAAAAATAAAAAAAATTATCAAAGATTCCAAAAAAATAATGTACGAATTTTTTCCTTTTTTTGAGAAAATAAATACTCTTTTTTATACCAAATATATGTTACGTTCAACTTTAATGACTTTAAAGTAATGTATATTTGAAAATTCAAAAAAGATGGCCGGTGAAAGTGCATTTAATGTTTCTTGCGCAATGATTCATTGCGTAATGAGTATTAAATGCTCCAACTAAGCAACACGTCACTAACGCCTGAATATCAAAAGGTTACCTCTCCTTCCGGAATGAATAATTGCGGAAGCATATACTGCAGTAGTACTGTTTTTTTCTTTTTTAAAACAATTTGTTTTTGTAGCAAAAAAATAATAAATTTTTTTAAAATTCATTATAAATTTGATACGACATGTTAATACTATTTAAATTTTTGATATCATTTTTTTAAAAAAATTTACCTTCTATTAGGGTAAAAAAGTATACTAAAAAATAAAAAATATTTAATAAACATAATATTAAATTTAGAATACTTTGTTTATGACATAAAGTCCAGTTAGAAAAGAATAATTTATAATAATGTATAAAAATCTTTTAACACTTCATAACGACGAATCAAGTACTTTGAGTATAAATTCAATCATTTTTCTTTGAAATTGAGAAACATATAAATGTATTTTTTTAATATGATAAATAAGCTATTTCCGAAGTATGCTTCTTATGTTCACGTTTATATTCTTAAAAAAGTATTTGATAATTTTAGTCAAAATATATTTCATTAAATATTAAAATTATAATTTTTATTAAATATTGCTCGTTTAATTATTACTACTATTACATTATTTCGGGAAATGTATACCCGTGATGGTTTTTATGAATCAAAAACCATCCCGGGTACATGTTTCTCGAAATAATCTAATAGATATGAAATGAGTATTATTATATTCAAATTATAATTTTATTATTCAATGATACATATTTTTAATAAATTTATAAAATACTTAATTTTATTATAGTTAGATTATTTAAAATTGATAACATAATTTAAATATAATGTAAGGATGCTATATTTATTTTAAAATATTTAAAGAAAGAAATGACTATCATAATATTTCATTGTGGATCCCTTAGATAGTCTGGATTTGTTGGTTACACAACCAAACGAAGTCAATCGTGACTGTGGAACTTTTGTGTTAGATATTGAATATAACACAGAGGGGGTGAATGTGTTTTGGATATTTGTAAGCCTTTTTCAATTTGTTTGGTTGTGTGAACAAAGCAAATAAGAAATGCAGTTATATTATGTTAGCAGAAATAGAACTCAGCTTCTATCTTGAGAGAATACAAGAGTGTTGAATCTGTTTGTTACAACTAAACTAAGGCTCAGTGCATGCTTTATACTCTAGCAGCACGGGTTTACAAAACTTGCACTAAAATGTACTAAACTCTTTTCTAAAGCAACTTTTTCTATTTCCATTTCTAGCTTAGCAAATCTGTGCAAAATCTTGCAGGTCTGTGACCATCCTTTGTCTAGTTAATCTTGGCCCTTGATCTTGTATTATCCCCAGCTACTTTGTAGACTTTTCAATCTAGTTGATAGATTGTTTGTTGACTGATAATGTTGGATCTTGAATTTGTTTGCATTCAATATTTTAGAGGCATGTCGAGATCTCCATTTTGTTCTATAGAGAAGTGACATCTCGATAAGTATAATTACTTATCGAGATCTCAGAGTTCTCTATAGGTGTAAATGAGTTGTTGAGGTCTCTTGATATTTGCATGTTAAATGACTTGTCAATATATTTGAGATCTCTACATGTAGAATTGACTTGTCGATATCTTAGAGATCTCTATATACATTTTGACTTGTCGATATCTCTGAGATCCCTAATGACAATTTGACTTATCGGTATCTCCAATCTTCTCATCTTCTTTTTGACTTGTGAATATATCTGAGTTCTCTACATGTAGAAATGACTTGTCGATATCTCCAATCTTCATATCTTCATTTGACTTGTTGATATTTCTGAGACTTCTCTATAAGCCATTTTGGACTTCTCGATAAGTCATTCTAGATTTCTCGAATGACTTCTCTATATTACTTGATCTGTGACTTATCGATATCTTGACTTAGGATATTTTCATAAAATAAATTTATTCAACTCCAAGCTTCTGTATCATTTCTCTGAGGCATGATCTATCTTGATATTCTTCCAAAGTTTATTCCTTAGGGCTTGAACTGTTTACTAAAAAAATATTCCAAACCATTTTACAGACTCAAGTAATACAATACAAAATACAAAGTTAATTATCAACCAACTAAATCTTAGGGCTGTCAATTTGACTTAGTCTTGTTATTGTATAGGCATGTCTTGTATAACAATCTCCCATAATTTGTGAGAAGATTGCTTATCATAAATTCATGCCCGATAAGAAGACTAACCCCAAGTTACAAGAAAAAATAAAATGATTACATAAAACTGACAGAATAACAAATATAACTTTTATACACTGAGTGATTACATGAGTTCAATAAGTTCATTCATCCTATGAAATTCTCGTAGCCTGATTCTTTTCTAATGAGGTCTTTTAGATTTACAAGTATTTGAAATTCCTCTATGATTTCAGTCCCTCTTAGAGCTTCCACAAGCTTGAGCCAATTATCCAATGAATAACCATTCAAGTAACCAACTCTGAATCTTGAGAACCTGCCAGCTTGTATGTTTGGAAAGCGTACATCCTTCAAAATTTTACTCATCCCCTTTGTCATTAGCTCATTTGATCTTTGTTCAAACATTGAAACTTCTTCTTCATACTTCCTAGCCCTTTCTTCCTTTTCAGCCCTTGCTTTTGCTTTTCTTTCATCTCTTACTCTCAGCCATACACACATCACAGCCCTCCATGCTCTTGTGCTTGTGTCCTCGTCCTTTATTCAGCTAATCATCCTCTTAAATTCCGTGGTTGGAAGTATATACATTAATTCCCTTCTAAGTAGAGTGAATGAGCTATCCTGATAATAGATTCTGACTTCTCTGAATGATACAACCCAAACTTTGACTAATTCTTTAGCTAATTGTTGAAAGTAGTCATCATCTGTGATGCACCAATTTAAAGGTAGAAAAACAGTCTGATTAAAGCAATTCCAGATAACCCCATTTTTAACTTGCAGCTTCTTTGGTTTTCTCCCAACAGTCTTGAAATGAGTTTTGATTGGTGGCTTAAATGAAGGTAGGTTTGAGATTTTCTTTAGGGTGGTTTGGCTAGAAGTGATTGGTATTTTAAGTAAGGTGATTGCAGTTTATTTGTACAAAATTTTAGGCTTAGAGGTTAAAGATAGTTGAATGTTTGAGCTTGCAGTCTTAGTGGTTTGAGTTTGTTGAATCTTGACTTGTAGTTCCTGGACATTTATTTTCTTTGAATCCCCTCCTCCACCTTTTCTATTCCTTTTTCCATCATCCTTCTTGTCATCCTAGATTTTTCTTTTCTCATTTACCTTGCTACCAGTTGCCCCTAGAAGACTGACTTGGATTTGAGCCAGAAGGTTTTTGATCATCTTTTTTCTAGCTCATAATCATCCAAGTCACCCCTAGTATTGATTTTTGTTTTGGGCAACATGGTTTCAGCATCTCTCAGGTATCTCCCCGGTATCTTGATCATCTCATCATCTTCAATAGTCTTGTACTGCTTTGTCTTCAAATATGTTTCTAGAGTTATCATCAGCTTCTTGTTTGCCATAACACATTGCTTTGGAATCTGGAAAATGTTTGCAATGCTTGGTGGATGGACAGATGTATGTCACTCCCTTGCTTGGTTGGAGATATGCTTCTGGAAAAGAAGCTACTTGAGCCTTCTTCAATTCATTGAGCAAGAGAGTGTCTTCATTAATCACTATGTTAACCTTGTTGATTAGAATGTCCAATTCAGATGCCCTCGTATATAATGAGATAATTGAGGGATAACTGCATATACCTATTCACACCAGAGTCATTTATATTGACAACAATTCTTCTATCCTGAAATCCATCCTTGATTACCAAGATCGCCCTTAAGAAATTGACTATCATGTCCAAAGCTTTCTTGTAGGTGAAGAAATTATTATTTAGAGAGACTCTGAGAGCCCTTAGCAGTTCATCAAATTCTTTGCTCAGACTGGGTCCCTCAGCTGCTTTCATTAGCTTCTCCTTTCCAACATCTTGTTGTTCAGTTTCCTTTGCTTTGGCTTTGTCTTGTGTAGATGATTTTAGCAACCTAGCCTCTATCTCCCCCTTAGTCTTGGTAGCAGGTAAGATAAGAGGTGTAGGAATTTCAGGTTTCAAGTCTTCAGGAAGTGCAGGAAAAGGAATATTTAGAGCAACCATGATATCTCCCAATGAGACTGAATTCTGCATTTGTAAGTGCCTATGGGAGTCTACCAAAGTCTTGATGTCAGCCTAATGACTTTGTACCATGGCTGTGAGTTGAGAGACTTGTGATGTGAGAGAATCATTTAATGACTGTAGAGTAGATGTAATATCTGGGATATATCGTGTAATTATTTTTGCTATTATATAATTATTATGTGTGTTCAGTATCTATTCTGTGAGTTAATTGTTAAGTGTTATCTGTACTTGAATATTCAAAAATAATATTAATTGAGTATTTTAATTTTTATATGTCCAAAATAAAATATAGATAATTGTCATATCTTCCTAAGTATTTTTATGTTGGTTTATGGATTTATAAGAATCATATGAAATTTCTAAAATCTTTTTCCGGGTAATTAAAATCTATTTTATAAAAACGGGAACCAACCGACGTCAACCGTTGTTAAGTTTTTGGAACCCGAAACTCTTTCGAGAACTCCTTCCTAACCTAATTGTAATATTCCGAGCATTTTCCATGTTTCGACTTTTTCGATCCGGCGTACGGTTTGTCCTGCGCGGGTCCCGGTGCAACATTTTCGATACAATATTCGTTTCAGTAAATCAATAAAACCCGTATTTTCGATAAACGGGAGCTTTTTATTAAACTATCCTAATTATCACTTCGTAATACGTGTAACCAGGGAGACCAAGACCGCAGTACAAATTGTACTGATTTGGATAATTATCCCGAAAACCGATACCGTTTGGATCAGTTTTTATAAATAAACCTATCATTTTATATCCGGAATGATCCAACGGGATACTAATTCTCCGTAATTATAAATAGCCTTTTACCGTATTTTATTTCGTATCAAAATCATTTGCAGATAGTTAATTCTATAATTTTCAGAGAAAAACCCTAATTACATAAACTGTTCTAAGAATCAAACAGCAAAACGAAGGCGTTACCGATCTCTGTTTTCAAAGCTTGAGTAACCAAAACGAAGGATTTGAAGTGTTCTATCAGATTCTGAGCTTTGTTTCACTGCAGAAATCAAGGTTATTTTTCTAAAAAATTATTTATTTTCGAATTTATTTTATTAAAAATATGAATTTTTGTTCGGATGATTGTTTGTATGATTTGATGATTTCATGTTGTAGAGCTTGTTTTCCTGATGATTTTCATATGTCATACGTCTGATTTGGAGTTCAATAACATGCTCAAAAGTGGGTTTAATTTTCGAATTTCAAAATTAGGGTTTATAACCCGTATGAATGTTCTTAATTGAAATTTGGGGGTTTCTTATTCTATGATAGATTGATGTTGTGTTATAGTGGGTTGTGTTCTTTATGAAATTTGCAATCCAGTCGTATAAGTTTCATGAATCAACGAGGTCTGTAGAGAAGGGAGTTGTGTTTTGAAATTTTCCGAAGTTCGCCGAAAAACTGGAAAACATCACGGCCAAATTCCAGCCAACTCAGGAATTGTTAGGTTGTTTCGATTGCATGATTGTATTCCTGGTAATTTGTAGATGTGATCTGGAGCTTGTGGTAAGGTGAGGAGGTCGGAATCGTGTTCTCCGGCGAACCCGACTGTTTTCCGGCGAAGGCTTGGAAAATTACAGTTTAGTACCCCAACTTTTGAAAACGATGAAGTTCAGTCCCTGAACTTTCCAGAGTTTAGTACCCGACTGTTTTGGCTTGTGTGCATACTTTAACCTGTTGTGGTCCGTGGTGGTTGGTAAGTAGGGTCACTGCATATATTATTATTATTTTTATTATTGTTATAAGTAGGTTATAATTAAGGTGTGTGTGGACCCCAAACTTCTGACCCGGGTTTGGAGGGCGCCACAGGTTTGGTATCAGAGCTATAGGTTATAAGTCACTGACACAAGCCTAGGTTGACGGGAATGGGTAGAGGGTTAGAATTAGAAGTAAGCAATAGAAAGATAGAACGTCGAGAGGTTGAGTGCTTCGGTATATCAGGTATTAGTGTAATTCGCGTTGTGGTTCGAGATCCTTATATTGCGATATGATTTCAGACAGCAGTGATGGCCGACTCTTTTATTCCCGTATCAGCTGATCATTCAGAGCCTTCAGTTGGAGTGCCGTCTTCGGATCCACGTCCTGTTATTCCACCAGCATTGGCTATTCTACCTCCACCGGTGTTGCAGCCCGTACCATTGCAGGCCATTCCACCTCTAGGCATGAGGCCACCTGTTAGAGGACCCCCACCTGCTGATTCAGGCTTTACTAGTCATTCAGTCACAGGAGTACCTTTCCAGTTCTCTTCCTATCCTGTCCCATATCATCAGTTTGAGGCTTTCCTTATGGAGCAGCGATTCCTACAGGGTCAGATCCAGGAGTTATTACATATCATGCGTACCAGAGAGATGGGGAGTGGTGAGAGGCGACTTAGGGAGAGGCTCCAGGCGTTTTGTAGAGCAGCTGCTGTGAGGATTGCTGAGGCTACACATGAGGACATCACCCCTGATTTCCTAGTGGAGTGGGCTAAGTGGGTTCTAGAGGAGCTTGAGGAGATAGGAGGTCCAGATTTTCCATGAGCCAGAGATTCAGAGATGGAGATGCTGAGCAGTGTTGTTATGATTATGTAATATGTACAGTAGTGTGTAGTGTGTATCAGTAGACTTTTGAGTTGTATTTATAGAGTAGCTATGCTGATTAGTGAGTAGGTTGTTGTACCCTTTTTGCTTTTACTCCTGAAGCGTCTTTACGCTTGTACTACCTAAAACTTTTGATCTATATATATCAGCACCTTTTTCTTTCCCATTACTGTCATTTACTTTATTGCACCAGTTATACCCTATGATACCATGTACCCTGTTTTCCATAACTGTTTATATTCTGTAAAGAAACATGTAATTTACTTAGTTACAACTGTTTTCAAAAAGAGATATTCCTATTTTACAAAACTTTTCTTTTATACAAAGATTTGATTCAAAAGCTAAATAAATTGATTGATTCTTTACAGAAAATGCCTCCCAGAAGAAATACCCGTACCAACACCCAGAATGAAGAAACCAAACAACAACAACAATAACAACCAAGATGATACAAACCCGAATGTGAACCCAGGACCCATGGACCCAGCAATAGCCCAGATTCTTCAAATCTTGGCCCAACAAACAGTTCACCTGGCACAAAAACAACAGAGACAGACCAATCCCCAGGTAACTTTTAAAACTTTCCAGGCAGTAAACCCACCAGAGTTTAAGGGTTCCTTAGAGCCAATTGAATCAAATGTTTGGTTAAAGGAAATAGAGAAGGCATTTGCCTTAGTGAAAGTAAAGGAAGAACAGAAGGTTGAGTTTGCAAGTTACTATCTGAAGAATGAGGCCACCTATTGGTGGGAGATGGTGAAGACATTGGAAGGTACAGATATTATTACTTGGGAAAGGTTTAAGGAATTGTTTTTAGAAAAGTATTTTCCTCAGTTTGTTCAAGATCAAATGGAGCTGAAGTTTTTAGAATTAAAGCAAGGGAACATGTCGGTAACAGATTATGAGGGAAAGTTTGAGGAATTGTCAAGGTATGTGCCGTCGTATGTTGATACTGATAGAAAGAAAGCTAAGAGATTCCAGCAAGGCTTGAAGCCATGGATCAGAGGGAAGGTAGCTATTTTTGAATTGGATACCTATGCTGGGGTTGTATAGAAGGCTATGATCGCAGAGACAGAGAGTGAGATGTTCCAGAAAGATAAGGAAAGTAAGAAAAGGAAAGTTGAGGGAAGTGAGGGTCAGTCATAACCAGGGAAGTTTCCAAATTTTAAGAAGGGCAAGTTTCAGCCAGGGAAAACTTTTAATTTCAGAAGACAAAATGCAGGAGACGGAGGCCAGGGCAACCGTCCAGCTAATGCGAATCAGCCGAATCAGTTGAGATTAACTTTTCCAGATTGTCAAGTATGTGGAAAGAAGCATGGAGGAATTTGTAACAAGTTAAATGTGGTATGTTTTAAATGCAACCAGAAAGGGCACTATTCGAGGGAGTGCCGAAATCAGCCAGCAAGAGAGCCAGCAAATAAGGATCAGCCTATCCGGAATCCAGCAGTGAAGATTCCAGCCATTGGATTTACATGCTTTAGATGTGGGAAGCCAGGACATATGGCCAGGGATTGCAAGACACCAGCCCCAGTCAGTAATGCATTGAGGATTATGGGATCTACCCCAACAGTGAATGAGACTCCGAGGGCTAGAGTTTTTGACATGTCGGTGAAGGATGCGATCCAGGATACGGATGTCGTGGTAGGTACGCTTAATGTGAATTCTTTATGTGCCAAAGTGTTAATAGATTCGGGAGCAACTCGATCGTTTGTTTCACAAGATTTTGTTATTAAGTTAAATTGTCCAGTTGGGTATTTAAATGAAATAATGACTGTGGAATTAGCAAATCAAGAATGTGTAACTGTTAACCAAGTTTGTGGGAATTGTGAGATTGAGATTTCTGGTAGTAAGTTTTGTGTAGATTTGATACCATTTAAGTTAGGAGAATTTGACGTTATATTAGGGATGGATTGGTTATCTAAGCATGATGCTCAGATAGATTGTCGAAATAAGAAAGTAATGGTGAAAACGCCAGACGAAAGAATAGTAACGTTCAAGGGACAGAAGCAGGTAAAGAAGTTCTTAACGATGATTCAAGCCAAGAAGTTACTACGACAAGGATGTGAGCATTTCGTAGCATATGTGATCGACAGAAGTCAGGAGCCAGCAAAACTTGAAGATATTCCAGTTGTGAAGGAATTTCCAGACGTGTTTCCCGATGAGTTACCAGGACTTCCTCCAGATAGAGAAATTGAATTTGCAATCGACTTAGCACCTGGAACCGAACCAGTATCCAAGGCCCCGTATAGAATGGCGCCCGTTGAGATGAAAGAGTTAGCAAAGCAATTACAAGAGCTGTTAGAGAAAGGAGTAATCAGACCCAGCGTATCCCCGTGGGGTGCACCTGTATTATTTGTCAAGAAGAAGGATGGAAGCATGAGACTGTGCATCGACTATAGGGAGCTCAACAAGTTGACAATCAAGAATAAGTATCCGTTACCCAGAATTGATGATTTGTTTGACCAATTGAAGGGAGCCAAATATTTCTCCAAGATCGATTTAAGATCGGGATATCATCAACTAAAGATTAAGCCAGAAGATATACCAAAGACAGCTTTCAGAACAAGGTATGGGCATTATGAATTTCTAGTAATGTCTTTTGGATTGACCAACGCCCCAGCAGCGTTTATGGACTCGATGAACAGAATTTTCAAGGAATATTTGGACAAGTTCGTTATAGTATTTATAGACGATATTTTGATCTATTCAAAGATGGAGGAGGATCATGAGGAACATTTAAGGACAGCTTTGGAAATTTTAAGGAAAAAGAAGTTATATGCTAAATTGTCGAAGTGTGAGTTTTGGCTACAGGAAGTTCAGTTCTTAGGACACATAGTCAGTAATGAAGGGATCAAAGTGGACTCGGCAAAGATCGAGGCGATTACGAATTGGGAAAGACCGAGAACACCCACTGAGGTAAGAAGTTTCCTACGATTGGCGGGATATTATCGTCAATTTGTTCAAAATTTCTCAAGAATTGCCACACCATTAACAAAGCTTACATGAAAGAATGAGAAGTTTATATGGAATGACAAGTGCGAAGAAAGTTTTCAGGAATTGAAGCGGAGATTAATCACAGCACCTGTTTTGTCACTTCCAGACGATCAAGGGAATTTCATAATTTATAGATGCTTCTTACAAAGGATTAGGATGTGTTCTTATGCAGCACGACAAGGTGATTGCGTATGCGTCAAGGCAATTGAAACCACACGAACAGAAGTACCCTACTCATGATTTGGAGTTAGCAGCTATAGTTTTCGCTTTGAAGATTTGGAGACATTATTTGTATGGAGAAAAGTGTGAGATTTTCACGGATCACAAAAGTTTGAAATATATATTTACCCAGAAGGAACTTAATATGAGACAAAGGAGATGGTTAGAATTGTTCAAGGATTATGATTGCTCGATTAATTATCATCCCGGTAAGGCGAACATTGTAGCAGATGCGTTAAGTCAGAAGGAAAGGTTAAATGTGTTATCCGTACCTGAAGAGATATATAAAGAATTTCAACAATTGGAATTGGAGATTAGAATTTACAAGCCTGAGGAAGCAAAAGTGTACAGTATGATTTTCCAACCGGAGTTATTGGAGAAAATAAAGAAATGCCAGCAAGAGGTAATGGATCAAGATATAAATAGTTTGGTAGGTGAGGAATTATGCACGCAACAAGATGATCAAGGTATTCTTAGGTTTTCTTCAAGAATTTGGATTCCACCAGTAACGGAGCTGAAAAATGAAATTTTACAAGAGGCACATAGTTCAAGATATTCCATCCATCCAGGGAGTACCAAAATGTACAGAGATTTAAAGAAGAATTATTGGTGGCCAGATATGAAGAGGGAAATTGCGGAATGGGTTAGCAAATGCTATACCTGTCAGAGAGTTAAAGCAGAGCATCAGAGACCAAGCGGATTGCTACAGCCATTGGAGATTCCAGAGTGGAAGTGGGAACATATTGCCATGGATTTCATAGTTGGATTACCAAGGACAAGGGCTAATCATGATGCCATTTGGGTTATAGTAGATAGACTTACTAAGTCAGCTCATTTTCTGCCTATAAATGAAAGATTTTCGCTCGACAAGTTAGTTCATATGTACTTGAAAGAGATCGTAGTTCGTCATGGAGTTCCAGTGTCTATCATCCAAGGTTTAATTCAAGATTCTGGAAGAGTTTTCAAGAATGTTTGGGAACAAGATTGAATATGAGTACAGCCTATCACCCCCAGACGGATGGCCAAAGTGAAAGAACGATCCAGACAATCGAGGACATGTTACGTGTTTGTGCTATTGATTTCAAAGGAAGTTGGGACGAGCATTTACCCCTGGTAGAGTTTGCTTATAACAACAGTTATCACGCCAGCATTGGGATGCCACCTTATGAAGCCCTTTATGGACGCAAATGTAGATCTCCAGTATATTGGGACAAAGTAGGAGAACGCAAAATACTCGGACCCGAATTGGTACAACAGACAAAGGAAGTTGTTGAAATTATCCAGAAAAGATTAATAGCCGCACAAGATCGTCAAAGGAAATATACAGACCAGTCAAGAAAAGACATGGAATTTGAAGAAGGAAGCTTGGTATTATTGAAAGTATCACCGTGGAAAGGACTAACGAGGTTTGGGAAGAAAGGGAAGCTAAATCCAAGATATGTTGGACCTTTTGAAATCCTAAAGCGTATTGGCAAAGTAGCTTACGAATTGGCGTTACCTCCGCACATGGAGCACATTCACAATGTTTTTCACATATCAATGCTTAAGAAATATAATCCAGACTCCAGGCATGTAATAGAATATGAGCCAATAGAGCTTCAAGCAGATTTGTCATATATAGAAAGCCCGGTAGAAGTTCTAGAAGAGAGAAAGAAAGTATTGAGAAATAAAGTGGTAAAGTTAGTAAGAGTATTATGGAGAAACCCAAAGGTTGAAGAGTCAACCTGGGAGTTAGAAAGTGATATGAGAGAAAAGTACCCTCATTTGTTTTCTTAGGAGATTCTGAGGACAGAATCCTTTTAAGGGGGGAAGGATGTAATATCCGGGATATATCGTGTAATTATTTTTGCTATTATATAATTATTATGTGTGTTTAGTATCTATTCTGTGAGTTAATTGTTAAGTGTTATCTGTACTTGAATATTCAAAAATAATATTAATTGAGTATTTTAATTTTTATATGTCCAAAATAAAATATAGATAATTGTCATATCTTCCTAGTTATTTTTATGTTGGTTTATGGATTTATAAGAATCATATGAAATTTCTAAAATCTTTTTCCGGGTAATTAAAATCTATTTTATAAAAACGGTAACCAACCGACGTCAACCGTTGTTACGTTTTTGGAACCCGAAACTCTTTCGAGAACTCCTTCCTAACCCAATTGTAATATTCCGAGTATTTTCCATGTTTCGACTTTTTCGATCCGGCGTACGGTTTGTCCTGCGCGGGTCCCGGTGCAACATTTTCGATACAATATTCGTTTCGGTAAATCAATAAAACCCGTATTTTCGATAAACGGGAGTTTTTATTAAACTATCCTAATTATCACTTCGTAATACGTGTACCCAGGCGCTGAGACCAAGACCGCAGTACAAATTGTACTGATTTGGATAATTATCCCGAAAACCGATACCGTTTGGATCAGTTTTTATAAATAAACGTATCATTTTATATCCGAAATGATCCAACGGGATACTAATTCTCTGTAATTATAAATAGCCTTTTACCGTATTTTATTTCGTATCAAAATAATTTGCAGATAGTTAATTCTATAATTTTCAGAGAAAAACCCTAATTACATAAACTGTTCTAAGAATCAAACAGCAAAACGAAGGCGTTACCGATCTCTGTTTTCAAAGCTTGAGTAACCAAAACGAAGGATTTGAAGTGTTCTATTAGATTTTGAGCTTTGTTTCACTGCAGAAATCAAGGTTATTTTTCTAAAAATTTATTTATTTTCGAATTTATTTTATTAAAAATATGAATTTTTGTTCGAATGATTGTTTGTATGATTTGATGATTTCATGTTGTAGAGCTTGTTTTCCTGATGATTTTCATATGTCATACGTCTGATTTGGAGTTCAATAACATGCTCAAAAGTGGGTTTAATTTTCGAATTTCAAAATTAGGGTTTATAACCCGTATCAATGTTCTTAATTGAAATTTGGGGTTTCTTATTCTGTGATAGATTGATGTTGTGTTATAGTGGGTTGTGTTCCTTATGAAATTTGCAATCCAGTCGTATAAGATTAATGAATCAACGAGGTCTGTAGAGAAGGGAGTTGTGTTTTGAAATTTTCCGAAGTTCGCCGAAAACTGGAAAACATCTCGGCCAAATTCCGGCCAACTCAGGGATTGTTAGGTTGTTTTGATTGCATGATTGTATTCCTGGTAATTTGTAGATGTGATCTGGAGCTTGTGGTAAGGTGAGGAGGTTGGAATCGTGTTCTCCGGCGAACCCGACTGTTTTCCGGCGAAGGGCTGGAAAATTACAGTTTAGTACCCCAACTTTTGAAAACGATGAAGTTCAGTCCCTGAACTTTCCAGAGTTTGCAAAAGTTGGATTCCTCTTTTAAAAATGTTGAAAAATCATATTTCCTATTTATTTTTATTATAAAAATTCATTTTTAATTTCTGAAAATTCTAAAAATTATTATTTTAATTCTGAAAATTATTTTTAATTCACAAATAAATCTAAATTAATTAGTTAATTAATTTCAGTTAATTTCTAATTGATTAATTGGTCAATTAATTCAAAAATTAATTGATTAATTGATTTAATTAATTATTAATTGATTTTAATTAATTATTTAATTAGATTTAATTATTTAAAAATGATTTAAAAATTCTGAAAAATAGTTTCGAGCTTTAAAATATTATTCTAAATTATTTCCAAGGCTCGATAATTATTCTAAAATTATTTCGGAGCCAGAATTGGCCAACCGAACCCTGTTTATTAACCCGAAATTGATCCAACGACCCGTTTTAATTCCGAAAAATGTTTTCAAAATCATTTTAAATACGAGAAAGCCTATTTATGACCCGAGACTTCTTTATAAATGATATATCATTGATTACGTGATGTATTATATGCTATATGTGACTTGTTAATTGATTATCGGTCTATATATTATGTGTTTACTTGATTATTGCATAACTTTCAATCCGTTAATCGGATTTGGGTAAAACGAAGGGTAGATAGAAGTATGTGTTGAATAGAATTCCATGAGTAAATTATTGATAGATGCTTATGATATGTGAGCTAAAGAGGCAAGACGTAGGAAAGGGAAACAGATAGTTGAGGAGTAAGACGCTTGTGATTGGAAGCGAGTGCAGTGTAGTAAGCTAATATCAGGCAAGTATTCTGAACTTTCTCAAAATATTGTAATACGTGATAGTCTTGTTGATATTGCAAGTGCTTTGAAGCACTGAAACCTAAACCCTGATTCCAGTTATTGTTCTTGAGCCATGAACCTTATTCTTTCTAGACCATTGATTGTTGTATACCCAAACAAGAACCACAAATCTACGATACTACTCCACAAATACATACAAACTAAATACCAGACACTAAAATGAGCTATTATATACTCAACCCACGGTATCTTATACTTTGAAAGACCAAATCTTTGAAACCCTGAAATGTTGATTCCTTTGTTATCCAATTCTTTCATTACCCAGCATCCAAGCTTTTAAATTGCCTTATTGATCCTTACAAGGATTGAAACCCTTTCATTGTTAAACATTTATTGTTGTTAATGATTTCAGTTATTGTTTATTATTGCATATTCTGTTATTATGTTAGAATTGGATTGTTTTTATAAAATTGTGGACTAGATTCGTGGTCAGACCATATAATGGTCAAGTTAGGCCAATGTGTGCCTTGGATCCAGTAGTTAGAGCAATGTTGTGTGCCTTGCTCGGGGTTAGTGCATGACTGATCAGCAGCCTAACCTTAGTTTTTAAATTAAAAGTATAATATCCAATTCTAAATCATAATCCATTGTTCACTTGATATCCTAATCATGTTCACTTGATGATCATTATTCTTAGTTTTGTCATTATTACTTGCTGAGCTAGTTAGCTCATTTGTGCTATGTTGTTTATATTCTTTCCAGTTAAAAAGGAACCAGTTGGTAAAGAGGATCCCCAGTCCAGCGCAAGAGCTAGGGGTTCAGGTTCAGGTTGAGGAAGCTGAGCTAGTAGGTTTCTTTTGGGATAATGTAAATTTGTAAAAGTTTGTAACATGTTTAATACTCGGTTTGAGTTTAAATAGTTGGGATTTAATCGGTATGTAATATATTAGTGTGTGTGGCTTGTGTGCATACTTTAACCTGTTGCGGTCCGTGGTGGTTGGTAAGTAGGGTCACTGCATATATTATTATTATTTTTATTATTGTTGTAAGCAGGTTATAATTAAGGTGTGTGTGTGGACCCCAAACTTCTGACCCGGGTTTGGAGGGCGCCACAGTAGAGACTTGCTGTTAAAGAGATTGGATTTGCAAATTTATCGATGTTGACATTGGTAGTTAGGAGCTTGAGGAGACAGAAGCACCAAATGTGGCTTGGACAGATTCCTTGATTCCCTTCATCAAAAGAACTGAAGGTTCATATCTGGCTTGATGCAGTTGATCCAGTTTGACCCTAGTGTCATTGTTGCTTGTGATGTGATTCTGGACAACTTCATGCAAAGCCACATAGGATTGTTTTAGTTTGGTGATGCTCTGCTCCATACTTGTCATATCAAACCTTGATATTTGATCAACAAATTTTTGGAATATATTCTTGATCTCAACTTGAGTAGGCAAAAGGTCATCCAGCTTGTCCTTAACCAATCTTCTAATTCTGTCCTAATGACTGTCCAGAATATGTTGAAGTGCTTTACTTATGAGATTAAAAAGCTTTGAGCTGAGCTTTACAGACCTCTGTCACAGCATCATAGACTTCCCGTGGACTGAGAGCCTTGGCATTGCTTCCCAAGATAGTAATATATTCTTCTCTAAATCTTTCCAAGACCTCATCCATGCTCGAGCTGAACTCCTTTTCTAGCCAAGCATCCACATTTCCATCTTGCTCATCTTCATTGACAATTTTCTGTTGTTGTTCTTCAACGTCAGTTTTGTTAGAAAGCAAGATGGCCTAATAATCCTGATTGGACATATCAATTGTGAGAAATTATTGTGTGATGTCGGCCAGGATAGAAAGTTGGTCCACTAGAAGATTATTCATTATTAGTGGTTGAGCCTTAGCATCCTGTAGCCATTAGGAGATTAGGTGTGAAGGTTGTTGTGAAGGGTTGGATGTAGAAGGTATGTCTATTTTAGTTGAGGTAGATGGTTGAGGTTCATGAACATCACCTGTGACGGACGCCACAGTCTGACTCACAGTTGGAACTGTGGTTGTGCCAGTGTATTGTTCACCAACAATGGGAATCTCCAATTAAATTGGAGGGGATTTGACCAAGTTACTGTCATGTGCCATGGACTCAAACCCTTGCTCTTCTTGCAAAGAGCTGACACTTGAATGTGCTAAGCTTGCCTCCCCTATGATTGGATCATGGGAAATTGGACTCCTAGCTTCAATTGACAGCAATCTCAGCTAGGGTTTTGAGGGGAGTTGTTCCTATATGAGGAACCTCCAATTGAATTGGAGAGGATTTAGATAGCTCCCCCTCAGGAGTACTACCCTCAAACCTGTCAATCTGTGAAGATTGATTTGCGCATGAAGGTGCATTTGTGACAACCACAGGGTCTTCAGTGAAAACTGATGAAATCCCTGTGTTTTTGTTGATGTCATCAAGGTCTACCCCAGAGTGTAGCCTCTCACCAACTAGATGTAGTTCTTGGGTGGTGAGCATAGTTTCATGAACCATGTCACTTGATTTTGGTGACACTTGAGAAGTGGGTTCAAGTGTCTTATTAAATGAAGAAGACATTTTAAAAATAAGATTTATGATTCAGAATTGAGTGTTGGAAGCTCCCCCTGAATAGATGAGGGAGCTTCAAAAGATGTGCTCACAGAGTGTGTGTCATCCTTATTTCTTCTTTCATACACTTGAATGAGTTCAGGTGCTGGTGTAGACTCTTTACAGGATGCATTAGGAAGAGTGCTCTTTTCAATAGAGATACCCTGTTGAGAGGATGCCCCTAGAGTCTGTTTGATTTCCTCTTTTACAACGACATCCTTTTGGGAGGATGTAGAGATAGCCAATTGAATGGTCAACTCATTTTTCTTTGCCTACTTTGGTTTCTTGACCAGGGTGGACTATATATATGTTTGATCCTCACCACTCTCATTAATAATAGTTAGGGGTGCCTGCTTTCTTTTCTTTTTACTCACTTCACCCTTTTGAGAGGATGAAGTGGTTGGTTTCCTAGCTTCTATTGGTAAAGAAGGAAGGGTCTCAGTTTGGGAAGGCCATTGTTGGTGTTCCTGTATTTGTTCTTCCACAGGTACAGGAGCCATAACTATAGTATTGTTACTGGAACAACCGATCCAAATCTTAGACTGTAAAGAGCGAGTCCTTAGGAATAAGTTGATCCCCATAGTGAAAGTTTTGTGGAGAAATCCTAGAGTAGAAGAGTCTACTTGGGAATTAGAGTCAGACATGCTTGATAAATATCCTAATTTGTTTAGCTAAGTCATATTATGGGGATATAACGACTCGTATATTTTATATTATTTTTATTATTATTTTAAAAGTGTACTAATTGAGTAAGTAATTAAATAAAATATGTGTATTGGTTTTGGCAGCAGTGTGTTGGTGTTTATTATGTGTCTGTGATTTGTTGGTATATGGGTTGGAATTTTTGTGATTTATTATTGACTTAGAAGGTTTTGTTTCGCTTGTAAAAGTGATTTTAATACAGTTTTAGTTCCATAAATATGTGGATTGCTTTTAAAATTAGTTTTATGATTTTATAATTTTAATAATTAATTTTAGGATTTTATAAAATTGAGAAATCAATATTTCATTAATTATTCATTTTTAAATGATTTTCTGATTTTGTTTATTTGTAAAATCCATTTTAATTCCAGAACTCTTCAAAAATTACGAAACTCATATTCTATTAAGTTTACAATATTCTGAGAATTTTAAAATTATTTTAAAAAATTTCGGGATTAATTTCACCCACGCGTTGTTTCATTTAATTGTTAAAAGCGGGTATAAACATCATTTCAGAAATTATTTTAAAATTTTGAAAATTATGTTTTTATTTACTCCAGGATATTTCTGATATTTTAAGACTAATTTGGAATTATTTCGACGTGTTTTTAACCGCACCTTGTTTCGTCCGATCGCTAAACCCGGGTATTTACTGCGCTCCAAAAGTTGTTTTAAAATTCCAAAATTTATGATTTTAATAAATTTGGGATATTAATAAAATTTTATGATTATTTTGATAATGTATGATTAAAATTCATTCGCGAGTTATACCATTATAGATAGATTAAATCGAAGTGTGGAGCTTGCAGTCAGTCAGAATAAAAAAATAAAATGACATGTATCCATTTATTCTGGACACGTGCGGTGCAATTTTTTAGCAGAGGGGTGAGTCATTTGTTGGGTGTGTGTGGGTAAACATCAATCCCAGTATCTCTTCTCTTGTTATCTCTCTCTTTACTCTGTCTCCCTCCTCTACCTCTATGTTTCTCTGTTTCTTTCTTGGTTCCTCTGCTTCTCGCGGTGGTTTTCCATTTGCTTTTCTAGGCCGTTCTTTTCCGGTTGGTTTCATAGCTTTTCAGTTAAATTCTATATATATATACACATGTATGTATGTGCTCGTGTGTGTGATTCTGTGTTATGTGTGTGCATGTGTTGTGAGCGTGCATGTGTTGTGTGTGTGCGGTGTTGTGTGTGTGTGCGTGTGTTGTGAGTGTGTGTGTTATGTGTGTGCAGTGTCACACCCCCAACTTGAATAGCGAAATAAATATAGCTATTACATCATTTTAATGAAGGATACACAACCAATCCAAGATCTTACAGTTTAGGGTTTGGAACAGCCCATCACTACCAGCTATTACATCTGACTACAAATACCGAATCCTCACAGCTATTATTACTTATTCTACCTGAGCTCGAATATAAGCATCAGCATCACAGGTCTTACGGGCAGTCTACTTGAATCTAACCATAGCTGCTAGCTGTAATATCAGGGTAAAGCAAGAAGTGAGCCAAAAGCTCAACAAGTCCTAACAGTACAACGCAAAACATAAATCGAGATATACCTTTAGGAATGACAATGGAAAGACATAATCAATGATAACGAGAGATAAAACTTATGTGAGTTGGCATCATTTTGCTTGCATCAAAACAATTTTAAAATCATTCTTAATCAAAATCATTTTATGACGCTACAGATTACAGCCGGTGATCAGCCACGAAGTAATCCCGAACCTCGCTGGGTTCTAAAACATTATTGGGAATCCCTAGGCAACTTTTAAGCCTAATATAAGTGTGGAAAGGACTCGCGTATCAGTCCAGATCCACCATTCAAAGAAAACATTTATCCCCCTTTGGGACTGAAAAATCCACATTTTAATCATTTTAAAAACTGATGCCGATTTATGACAAAATCTCTTTCGACTGTAATCATTTTTATCAAGGGATTATAGATCAACTTGAAACACTGGAAATATGACACTAAATCTCAGGGCCATGATCCACTAGACTTTACTATATTAGGGTAATTGAGAGGTTTCCATAAACAAGAACTTTGACAAGGAAATTGAGCAAGGCTATTGGATAATATGAAAGAGTAATGCCAAACTAGGCTTAAAGCAATGGTTGTAGACAAGGTATAGGTATTAGAACATCAAGAAGATAAGCATCACTGGTTCCAATAGGATAGAGGTGTTAAAATATAAAGAAAGTGATCATCAGCTCAAGATATAACAGGGTATCAAGCTTTAGGGTAAGGATAGGGTTATCAAACAATCATGAATGAATTTAAGAAATGATTGGCTTTTAGGTATCAAGATAAAGTTTCTATCGAGGTTATTTCAAGAGTTGAATCAAAGCATCAGGGTGCAATATCAAGATTTCTCAGGGATCAATAGCATGATAATCAAAAGGATCAATAAAGTATTATAACAAATCTCTATTTTATCATGGCATTAAACTATCATGAAAGACTTTTGAACTACTTGCAATACGTACTCGAGGGTTCATGGCATCTCTATGTAACTCAAAGATAAAAAAAAAGATACGCTTGATTTAAATATATCAAAATGACTCAGGATAATTGCATCGATATATATATGAACTGTTTACAGTAAATACGAAGGTCAAGTTGAATCACTTGCCTTGAGATAGACTGGTCTGGTCTGACTGGTAGGAGCAACAACTGAAGCTTCACTCGACTTTTATGGAAAGTTTTCCCTCATCTCGAGATCCTACATAAATAATAATAATCCTCATTATAATATATTCTTACCATCTTAACCTATTTATAACCCGAAATTAAACATGGATGGCACTTAGGCCTATACGCACTTAATTCATATCCACCATTATATTTTCAAATGTACACATGTAGCCACATAATCACATATCGTATATTAATACCAAATAACATCATATACACCATAATGCCACACTAGGCTTGGATGATCTCGACTCACCACTTAAGTCACTTGGTCGCTAACTAAACAAAGTCTTCAAATTTGGGCTTCCTAACTCAATGTGCCTTTCCTAAATTATCCAAAACCTATTGACCCTCACTTGTGACTTTTGCTCTACTGACCTTATACTATCTTACAACGATGGTGGTCGACCTAATACTCACTTCTAAGTGTTCTAAAGCTATGTGATAAGTGAAAGTGCTCACTGGTGCAAATTTCAGAATGGTAACTAAGGTTTCTTGAGTGCATTAGACACTCTTAAACTACAAGTTTTTCTTCAAAATTTTTACACAAGACTCTCCTGACCTAAGGGCATCTCACAAGATTGATGTGGCTCAAAGGCCTGGCTTGGGCCCTCTTGGGCCTAAGCTAAAAGTCCAAGGTTCCCCTGTTTTTTCTGGGCAGAAAATGCCCTGACTTGAATTATCTTGTGACACATGGTTCTAGCTCATATCCTATGAACTATGGTTGGAAAAACTTCTCTAACATACCCTCTAACTAAGGCCCAATTGGGCCTAATGAGGGCCTACCCATGACATGGCCAAATCTCCCTATTTCTAAGTTGCAACAAAATTGTCCCCTGCTGGACAGATTTTGTTATTCTACTTGTGCACCTAACCAAATGACATGCAAACCTCCAACCAACTCCTAAAACCTATTATATACTCCCCATACTAACTTCTGGTAGCTTGGGCCTCAAAGTGCACATCAATGACATGGTCAAAACTCACTCTAAACCTCAGGGTACTAAACTGATTTTTCTGCAGAAACTATAACTCTCATTTTTCCAAGGCTTTGACTTGACAAACCTATCTAACAACAACTCAAAACTTAAACAAAGACTTATACATGGTATTCTACTGAACTAACTCCCTTTTTCTCAAAATAACCTTGGTGAGATCATCCTTACCTAAGGTGCAACTATGGCAAAACAAAAGAGACTACTCTTTACAAATCACAAACCTTTATGCTCTTGAAGCAACAAGATATATATTTTTTTTTATAATAGATAACCACGAATTATTACCATGCAATAAGAAGTATAAATCAATATTAATACATTATTCCTACTGAAATTAAGGCTCACTAACAACATGAATCTAAATGATCAAAACTTCCAAAAAAAATCAAAAGTGATTTACATGCATGCATGCTTTCGGATCTTTCAAGCCAAAGCAACATGATTTCCAAATAAATTTTTATCATAATTCAACATGCAAGCCTAACATGGATTACAACTAAATGATCAACTAGCATGCAAAAGGGTTTTATCAAGCTTTTACTATAAAATTCACGTTATCATCACAAAATACACAAAAATGTAACAAGGCAACAAAACACCATCCATTCGGCTCCTATCAAGTCATGGCCGAATGGATTAGGGTAAGAACAACATTTCATAAGTGTAACACTCTTATGTCTAGCCATTCTTGACCCTATGATACTATATCTCATGGTGAAAGCCTTAGATTCACAAGAATCAAGGAGGTTCACTTTGAGTTTAACAAAAACATCACCATGCAAGGTCAAAACATAGGTTTTTCACTCTAAACTTTTGAAATATATATAAGAATATCATATAGGGAGTAAAATTACTTGGATATAAGATGATTGTTTGAGTGAGAGTTGAAGAAAGAAGGGGATGGGGCTCGGTTTTGGTGGTTGCCGAGAGGGGAGGGGAAAAACCGAGAGGTGAGGGAGGAGGGAGGGAGAAGAGAGTGAAGTGGTGGGGTGAAGTGAGGTGATGATCACTTCTTGGACTTGTTTTTATGCATTGATTTGACTATAATGTGAGTGGGTTTGAGATTTTACAATAGTAACCCTCCAATATAGTTAGGTAGATTTGCATGCAAGGGTAAAGGGGTAAATTGGTTAGCAAAATGTGAGTTAGTGGGGTTGAGAATGTCTTCTTTGCCCTTTGATTAAATAGAAGAGAGTTTGCATGCAAGGTTATTCATGTAATTTGATAAATATGACAACTAAAATTTATAATGATTTATTTTTATAAAATAAAATACAAGTTCAAAAATTATAAAATTTATACCATAAATTAACTTGTATTTTTAGAGACTTTATAAAATCATTTTCAAAATTTATGAACAAAATGCCTTTTAAAAGAAGATTTTTCCAAAGCTTAGAATATTCCTTATAAATCAAAAATAAAGAAATTAAATAAACTCTTGCTTTGAAAAATCATATACTACCCAAAGCAAATTTATAATGCAGAAATTTTCACTCACACAAACGTATAATCATTGAATATATTTTCATTTGACTTAATATTATACCAAATTCACAAATAATATTACATAAAATGCCGGTCGTAACATCCTCTCCCCCTTAAGGGATTCTGTCCCCAGAATCTAAGAGAACAGATGAGGATACC
This sequence comes from Apium graveolens, assembly GCF_009905375.1. Classification (NCBI taxonomy): domain Eukaryota; kingdom Viridiplantae; phylum Streptophyta; class Magnoliopsida; order Apiales; family Apiaceae; genus Apium; species Apium graveolens. Next base: position 130,169,367 of record NC_133651.1, read on the forward strand.
GGGAATGCATATCAGACTCTAACTCCCAAGTCGACTCTTCGACCTTAGGGTTCCTCCAAAGTACTTTTACTAACTTTACTGACTTATTTCTAAGACTCTTTACTTGCCAGTCGAGTATTTTAACCGGTTGCTCCACAAATGACAGGTTTGCCTGAATTTCTACGGGTTCATATTCTATCACATGGCTAGTGTCAGGATTATATTTCTTAAGTAACGACACATGGAACACATTATGCACATGCCGATACTGAGGTGGTAAGGCCAACTCGTAGGCCACCTTTCCTACTTGACTCAAAATCTCAAAAGGACCTATGTATCTAGGTGCTAACTTTCCTTTCTTGCCATATCTCATCAACCCTTTCCTAGGTGACACCTTTAGCAACACAGCTTCGCCAATTTGGAATTGAACATCCTTACGCGCTGGATCCGCATACTTCCTCTGTCTATCTTGAGCAGCAAGCAACCTTTTCTGAATTAACTTGACTGAGTCATGCAACTGTTGTACCAATTCTGAGCCGAGAATTCTTCCTTCTCCTACTTCATCCCAACTTGTTGGTGATCTACATTTTCGCCCGTACAAAGCTTCATATGGTGGCATGCCGATACTGGAATGATAGCTGTTGTTATATGAGAATTCAATCAATGGCAGGTGGCCGTCCCAACTTCCTGCAAAATCGATTGCACAACTGCGCAACATGTCTTCGATTGTTTGAATCATCCTTTCACTCTGACCATCAGTCTGCGGGTGATACGCCGTGCTCATATTCAACTTCGTGCCAAGACATTCCTGGAATTGCTTCCAGAATCTCGAGTTAAATCGGGGATCTCTGTCTGAAACTATTGATACGGGTACTCCATGCCTTAATACGATTTCGTGCACATACAGATGAACCAACTTGTCCAGTGACGACTTCTCATTTATTGGAAGGAAATGCGCCGACTTCGTAAGATGATCAATTATAACCCATATTGCGTCATGTCCGGATTTTGTTCGCGGTAGTCCTACTATAAAGTCCATAACGATATTTTCCCATTTCCATTCTGGAATCTTCAGGGGCTGAATTAATCCGCTTGGTCGTTGATGTTCTGCCTTTACTTTCTGACAAGTATAGCACTTCGCAACCCATTCTGCCACGTCTCGCTTCATATTTGGCCACCAAAAGTTCTTCTTTAAGTCTTGATACATCTTGGTGCTTCCCGGGTGGATTGAAAATTTCGAATGGTGGGCTTCACGGAGGATCTTATTCTTTAATTCAGGTACATGAGGAATCCATATTCTGGATGAAAACCTTAGTATTCCTTGCTCATCCCTTTTAGTATTAATCTCTTCTCCAGATAACTGATTTTTCTCTTTTTCCATTACTTCCTCTTGACACTTCTTTATCTTTTCCATTAGTGTTGGCTGAAAGGTCATTGCACGACAAACTTCTTTGACTTTCCCATAAGCACAAAGTTCCAATTCCAATTTTCCGATTTCTTCAGATAACTCTTTTGATGTTATCATCATATTCAATCTCTCCTTCCGACTTAGCGCATCGGCCACTACGTTCGCCTTTCCAGGATGGTAATTTATCAAACAGTCATAGTCCTTGATCAATTCCAGCCATCTCCTCTGCCTCATATTGAGCTCTTTCTGAGTAAAAATGTACTTTAAACTCTTGTGATCCGTGTAGATTTCATACTTCTCTCCATAGAGATAGTGTCTCCAAATCTTGAGTGCGAACACTATGGCGGCTAGTTCCAAGTCATGCGTCGGATACTTTAACTCGTGTGGCTTCAACTGTCTTGACGTATATGCTATTACCTTACTGTGTTGCATCAACACACAACCCAAACCCTTATGTGAAGCGTCGCTGAATATTACAAAATTCCCTTGATCATCTGGAAGTACCAACACCGGAGCTGTTACCAACTTCTGTTTTAACTCTTGAAAGCTATTTTCACATTCTGCACTCCATTCAAACTTTTGATTCTTTCTGGTTAACTTGGTCAATGGCGTGGCGATCTTCGAGAAATCCTTGACGAATCTTCTATAGTATCCGGCCAATCCTAGAAAACTTCGCACTTCCGTAGGAGTCTTTGGCCTCTCCCAACTCATAACTGCCTCAATCTTCGTCGGATCCACTTTAACTCCCTCATTTCCAATAACATGCCCCAAAAATTGAACTTCCTTTAACCAAAACTCACATTTGGTAAACTTGGCATACAACTTCTCTTGTCGGAGTATCTCCAATGCTATCCAGAGGTGCTGCTTATGTTCTTCTTCCGACTTAGAATAAATAAGGATGTCATCAATAAATACCACGACAAATTTATCCAAATACTTCTTAAAGACTCGATTCATCAGATCCATAAATGCGGCCGGAGCGTTGGTCAATCCAAATGGCATTACTAGGAATTCATAATGCCCATATCTGGTCCTAAATGCGGTCTTGGGAATATCTTCTTCCTTGATCTTTAATTGATGGTATCCCGATCTCAAATCAATCTTCGAAAAGCATTTTGCTCCCTTTAACTGATCAAAAAGGTCATCTATCCTTGGTAGCGGGTAGCGGTTCTTGATCGTTACTTTATTCAACTCCCGGTAATCTATGCATAGACGCATACTCCCATCTTTCTTCTTCACAAAGAGAACAGGTGCTCCCCATGGCGACGTACTTGGTCGTATCACTCCCTTATCCAATAATTCTTGTAGCTGGCTCGCCAACTCTTTCATTTCTGCTGGTGCCATCCTATACGGATCCTTTGAAACTGGTTCCGTGCCTGGAGCAAGGTTGATCTCAAACTCAATTTGTCGATCTGGTGGTAAGCCTGGTAGTTCATCGGGAAACACATCGGGGAACTCATTAACTACAGGAATATCTTCCATGCTGGGGCTGCCTCTCTCTGAATCCACTACATATGCTAGGAACGACTCACAACCTTTTCTAAGTAACTTCTTAGCCTGAATAATTGTAAGAAATAGTTGCTCTTGCCTCTGCCCCTTAAATACTACCTTCTCTCCACTCTTCGTCTTTAAATACACTCTCTTGGTCTTACAATTTATCTGAGCGCTATTCTCTCCTAACCAATCCATTCCTAAAATTATATCAAACTCTCCCAGCTTGAAGAGTATCAAGTCGGCTGAGAACTTATATCCCGAAATATCAATCTCACATTTTGGACAAAATTGATTCACAGGAATCTTCTCTTGGTTCGCAATTACCACATTTACTACCTCACTCATAACCGTTTTATCACATTGGAGCTTATCAATGAAAGATTCTGATATGAAAGATCTTGTTGCTCCCGAATCAATCAATACTTTAGCTTTGACATTATTGAATAAAAGTGTACCTGCTATCACCTCAGAATTCTGAACGGCATCTTTCATCTTTAGATCAAATGTCCTTGCTGTTGCTTGCGGGGTTGGTGCGGGTGGTGGAGGTAATGCCAATACCTCAGCTGGCACGCTTGCACTGGTACTTGCCACGTTCATCAGAGCTCTGACTGGTCCTGTTGCCTTACACTCCCTAACCATATGTCCAGTCTTCCCACACTTGTAACACGTAACTCCTGGCTTCGGCATCTTGCACTCGTTTGCCAAATGTCCCTTCTGATTGCACCTATAACAGGTCATACTCAGCTTATTGCATACTCCGGGGTGCCTTCTTCCACAGTGCTTGCATTCTGGCCTCTGGAACCTGTTTTCTCCAACTTGCCCTTGGCTTGCCTGATTGTTCCCTTTTGATTCTTGCCTTTTGCCCAAATTTCCCTTCCTTTGAAAATTTCCGCCCTTCTGAAAACCAATCCTCTTTACATTCCGATCTTGCGAACTTCCAGCTTCAGACTTTTCTCCATAAAATGGAACCTTCCTCTTCTTGTTATCCCTCTCTTTCCTTGACTGCATCCCATTATTCTCAATCAGAGCAGCTTTCTGTACTACTCCCGCATAAGTTTCAAGCTCAAACATAGCCACCCTATCTCTGATCCAAGGCTCCAATCCTTGCTGAAATTTCTTTGCTTTTTCTTCCTCAGTGCTAGTATACTTTGTCACAAACCTTGACAACTCAGTGAACTTCTTCTCATATTCCAGTATAGTCATGTTCCCTTGCTTTAACTCAAGAAATTTTAGCTCCATCTGATTCTGCATGTACTTAGGGTAATACTTGTCCAGAAATAACTTCTTAAATCTCTCCCAAGAAACCTGCTGAGTGACTTCCATAGCTTTTACTGATTCCCACCAATAGATGACTTCTCCCTTCAAGAAGTAAGTGGCATACGGCGTCTTCTGATCATCTCCTAACTGTACCAACTCAAAAGCCCTTTCCATCTCCTTGATCCATGTGTTTGCTATCACTGGATCAATGGTATCATGAAATACAGGTGGATTCACATTCTGAAAAGCTTTGAAAGTGACAATTTGTCTAGGTGGTACTGGTGGTTCAGGTGGTTGGTGTGGCTCACGGTTATCTTGGTTTTCAATTCGTTGTTGAAGAGTTAGTTATTGTTGAGCTATAGCATTGGTTTGCTGTTGCAAGGTTTCTAGTAGTCGAAGAATGTTTGGGTCTGTGGTGAAGGTGGTTGTTGGGTTCTTCTTTTTGGGAGGCATGATCCTGAAATAAGAGTTGTGTCATAACAGATATGAATGATAAAATGATTCGAGGGTATCGCATGGCATTCTCATTTACATATGGGGTCAAGTTTCCAAATTAAGCAGATATGATGATAAAAACATAAAATAACAGTTGAGAGCAAATGGAACAATAGCACATAATTATTGAAATTTTTAAAGGTCACAGTACATAGGATTGGGACATAGTCTGATTCTAGGAATAACAGGCTTATTTAAAGGAAAGACGGAAACAACTGGGGATTCCATAGAGTCTGATAGTACAACAACATGAAAGGTAAATGGAAAGAACTAAGGCTCCACTCCATCTGAACGGGGCTTGGTAGTCTTTTCCTCTCGAAGCGTCTTCACAATGCTCTGGAGCTCATCCGCCACCATCTGAATGACATACTGGCTGGTACGGTCCCGGTGTGCTGGCATCTCCTCAAGCTTAGTGTTGACGTACTGAACCAAGGTCTCAAGTCTCGCAATCATCTGCTCCTTGGGCTTCCCTTCGTAGTTTCGGCTGTCCGGATACACGTTCTTCAGTCGGTCTATCAGTCGGTCGTACTTGCCCTGAAGCATGTCGAACTCGCGCCTCAACTCAGCATACACGGAGAAATCAATAGTGTCGTCCGACCCAGAGGATGACGAGGAATGCGCCCTTTGCTGAAAACCAATAAGAGGAGTATTAATAATAATTTACTTAACCTACTCTCTCGCATAATATCTATAACCTACACACAAATCCTATAACCTATTTGGGCTGTCCAGGGCCTCTAAACCGTAGCTCTGATACCAAAACCTGTCACACCCCCAACTTGAATAGCGAAATAAATATAGCTATTACATCATTTTAATGAAGGATACACAACCAATCGAAGATCTTACAGTTTAGGGTTTGGAACAGCCCATCACTACCAGCTATTACATCTGACTACAAATACCGAATCCTCACAGCTATTATTACTTATTCTACCTGAGCTCGAACATAAGCATCAGCATCACAGGTCTTACGGGCAGTCTGCTTGAATCTAACCATAGCTGCTAGCTGTAATATCAGGGTAAAGCAAGAAGTGAGCCAAAAGCTCAACAAGTGCTAACAGTACAACGCAAAACATAAATCGAGATATACCTTTAGGAATGACAATGGAAAGACATAATCAATGATAACGAGAGATAAAACTTATGTGAGTTGGCATCATTTTGCTTGCATCAAAACAATTTTAAAATCATTCTTAATCAAAATCATTTTATGACGCTACGGATTACAGCCGGTGATCAGCCGCGAAGTAATCCCGAACCTCGCTGGGTTCTAAAACATTATTGGGAATCCCTAGGCAACTTTTAAGCCTAATATAAGTGTGGAAAGGACTCGCGTCTCAGTCCAGATCCACCATTCAAAGAAAACATTTATCCCCCTTTGGGACTGAAAAATCCACATTTTAATCATTTTAAAAACTGATGCCGATTTATGACAAAATCTCTTTCGACTGTAATCATTTTTATCAAGGGATTATAGATCAACTTGAAACACTGGAAATATGACACTAAATCTCAGGGCCATGATCCACTAGACTTTACTATATTAGGGTAATTGAGAGGTTTCCATAAACAAGAACTTTGACAAGGAAATTGAGCAAGGCTATTGGATAATATGAAAGAGTAATGCCAAACTAGGCTTAAAGCAATGGTTGTAGACAAGGTATAGGTATTAGAACATCAAGAAGATAAGCATCACTGGTTCCAATAGGATAGAGGTGTTAAAATATAAAGAAAGTGATCATCAGCTCAAGATATAACAGGGTATCAAGCTTTAGGGTAAGGATAGGGTAATCAAACAATCATGAATGAATTTAAGAAATGATTGGCTTTTAGGTATCAAGATAAAGTTTATATCGAGGTTATTTCAAGAGTTGAATCAAAGCATCAGGGTGCAATATCAAGATTTCTCAGGGATCAATAGCATGATAATCAAAAGGATCAATAAAGTATTATAACAAATCTCTATTTTATCATGGCATTAAACTATCATGAAAGACTTTTGAACTACTTGCAATACGTACTCGAGGGTTCATGGCATCTCTATGTAACTCAAAGATAAACAAAAGATACGCTTGATTTAAATATATCAAAATGACTCAGGATAATTGCATCGATATATATATGAACTGTTTACAGTAAATACGAAGGTCAAGTTGAATCACTTGCCTTGAGATAGACTGGTCTGGTCTGACTGGTAGGAGCAACAACTGGAGCTTCACTCGACTTTTATGGCAAGTTTTCCCTCGTCTCGAGATCCTACATAAATAATAATAATCCTCATTATAATATATTCTTACCATCTTAACCTATTTACAACCCGAAATTAAACATGGATGGCACTTAGGCCTATACGCACTTAATTCATATCCACCATTATATTTTCAAATGTACACACGTAGCCACATAATCACATATCGTATATTAATACTAAATAACATCATATACACCATAATGCCACATTAGGCTTGGATGATCTCGACTCACCACTTAAGTCACTTGGTCGCTAACTAAACAAAGTCTTCAAATTTGGGCTTCCTAACTCAATGTGCCTTTCCTAAATTATCCAAAACCTATTGACCCTCACTTGTGACTTTTGCTCTACTGACCTTATACTATCTTACAACGATGGTGGTCGACCTAATACTCACTTCTAAGTGTTCTAAAGCTATGTGATAAGTGAAAGTGCTCACTGGTGCAAATTTCAGAATGGTAACTAAGGTTTCTTGAGTGCATTAGACACTCTTAAACTACAAGTTTTTCTTCAAAATTTTTACACAAGACTCTCCTGACCTAAGGGCATCTCACAAGATTGATGTGGCTCAAAGGCCTGGCTTGGGCCCTCTTGGGCCTAAGCTAAAAGTCCAAGGTTCCCCTGTTTTTTCTGGGCAGAAAATGCCCTGACTTGAATTATCTTGTGACACATGGTTCTAGCTCATATCCTATGAACTATGGTTGGAAAAACTTCTCTAACATACCCTCTAACTAAGGCCCAATTGGGCCTAATGAGGGCCTACCCATGACATGGCCAAATCTCCCTATTTCTAAGTTGCAACAAAATTGTCCCCTGCTGGACAGATTTTGTTATTCTACTTGTGCACCTAACCAAATGACATGCAAACCTCCAACCAACTCCTAAAACCTATTATATACTCCCCATACTAACTTCTGGTAGCTTGGGCCTCAAAGTGCACATCAATGACATGGTCAAAACTCACTCTAAACCTCAGGGTACTAAACTGATTTTTCTGCAGAAACTATAACTCTCATTTTTCCAAGGCTTTGACTTGACAAACCTATCTAACAACAACTCAAAACTTAAACAAAGACTTATACATGGTATTCTACTGAACTAACTCCCTTTTTCTCAAAATAACCTTGGTGAGATCATCCTTACCTAAGGTGCAACTATGGCAAAACAAAAGAGACTACTCTTTACAAATCACAAACCTTTATGCTCTTGAAGCAACAAGATATATATTTTTTTTATAATAGATAACCACGAATTATTACCATGCAATAAGAAGTATAAATCAATATTAATACATTATTCCTACTGAAATTAAGGCTCACTAACAACATGAATCTAAATGATCAAAACTTCCAAAAAAAATCAAAAGTGATTTACATGCATGCATGCTTTCGGATCTTTCAAGCCAAAGCAACATGATTTCCAAATAAATTTTTATCATAATTCAACATGCAAGCCTAACATGGATTACAACTAAATGATCAACTAGCATGCAAAAGGGTTTTATCAAGCTTTTACTATAAAATTCACGTTATCATCACAAAATACACAAAAATGTAACAAGGCAACAAAACACCATCCATTCGGCTCCTATCAAGTCATGGCCGAATGGATTAGGGTAAGAACAACATTTCATAAGTGTAACACTCTTATGTCTAGCCATTCTTGACCCTATGATACTATATCTCATGGTGAAAGCCTTAGATTCACAAGAATCAAGGAGGTTCACTTTGAGTTTAACAAAAACATCACCATGCAAGGTCAAAACATAGGTTTTTCACTCTAAACTTTTGAAATATATATAAGAATATCATATAGGGAGTAAAATTACTTGGATATAAGATGATTGTTTGAGTGAGAGTTGAAGAAAGAAGGGGATGGGGCTCGGTTTTGGTGGTTGCCGAGAGGGGAGGGGAAAAACCGAGAGGTGAGGGAGGAGGGAGGGAGAAGAGAGTGAAGTGGTGGGGTGAAGTGAGGTGATGATCACTTCTTGGACTTGTTTTTATGCATTTATTTGACTATAATGTGAGTGGGTTTGAGATTTTACAAGAGTAACCCTCCAATATAGTTAGGTAGATTTGCATGCAAGGGTAAAGGGGTAAATTGGTTAGCAAAATGTGAGTTAGTGGGGTTGAGAATGTCTTCTTTGCCCTTTGATTAAATAGAAGAGAGTTTGCATGCAAGGTTATTCATGTAATTTGATAAATATGACAACTAAAATTTATAATGATTTATTTTTATAAAATAAAATACAAGTTCAAAAATTATAAAATTTATACCATAAATTAACTTGTATTTTTAGAGACTTTATAAAATTATTTTCAAAATTTATGAACAAAATGCCTTTTAAAAGAAGATTTTTCCAAAGCTTAGAATATTCCTTATAAATCAAAAATAAAGAAATTAAATAAACTCTTGCTTTAAAAAATCATATACTACCCAAAGCAAATTTATAATGCAGAAATTTTCACTCACACAAACGTACAATCATTGAATATATTTTCATTTGACTTAATATTATACCAAATTCACAAATAATATTACATAAAATGCCGGTCATAACATGCAGTGTTGTGGCCGGAGTTTTGGCCGCCGAGGACCTTGTCCTCCGGTGGTAGTTACTCTGGTGAGTCAGCGGTGGAAGGTGATGATTTGGAATTGTGTTGTGGATTGTGGATTGTTGTTTGTTGAGAAAATTGACGTCGATTGTAATCGACGGGTAGGCTTAAAAACAAAAGAGTTGCTGCCAAAATTTTCTAAAAATTTATTTTAAATGCAAGAAACGTGTTATATATTGCGAAATGATTTAACCTTATGTGAATACGGACTATGTGATTATGTGATTGGGTGTATATATATATATTATAGGAGTCGGGTTATCAAATGGGGTTATTAGGGTTCGAGGATATCAAGCATGTCGGTATACATAATTATGATATTCTGTTATTGTAGATCCCAATCAAGTCTCGCAAGGACCAAAGTCAGCGAAAAAGCTACTTAGGGTTTCCGAAAGCGTTGCAAGGCAAGTACCCTGACCATTCTTTTATGGTTCAGTACGTATGAATAGCTAATGTTTTAATCTCGTTAAGGAACATAAATGTTTTAAGTCACGTATCCCGTGTAGTTATAAATCACTGTTTTAAACCTGTTTTTTGGAAAAGTAACTTCGAAAGGTACCTATCTCGAATGAAAATGATTTGTTAACTAGTTTTACGTGTGCTGTTAAAGTGAATGATTTTAAAATGAGATAGGTACAAGTGATTTTGAAAACTGGATCAAACGATCAGATATGGGATACATAGGGGCCATAGTATGCCTAATTAGGTGGCGTAAGAGGCTAATTCGGTTGCGCGCACTATATAACTGATTAGTCCGGCAAGTCAGAGACCTAGCTAGTCTCTGAGTTCCGGAACAGGTAAATGGGATGGCAGTTAGAGCCGTCTGGTGTTGATAGCCTGATCAGCTGTCTACACATATCCATTACGTATCTGAATTGGCTTTGTAATTCCCGTAAGGGTATAATTAATTGATACAGTGGTTTTATAAATGTGAATAGCATGCTAAAATTGGACTCTGGTACTGTTGGATATATTTGAGATGTCATGTCTAATATGTTTCATGTTTAGTTTTCAGATCTTAACTAACAGGAAATATCAGTTCTTACTGGAATCAAGACTTACTGGAAGTCAGGACTTAAGGATATCAGGACTTAGATTATCAGAAGATAATATCAGAAGATGGATATCAGAACTTAAGTACTGGAGGACTAACAGTTTATGAAAGAAGCTGATTTACAGGAAAGAAGATCGAGACTAATACAAGAAGAAGATATGCATTGAAAGAGTTAGAGGATTAGAAGAATTATATAAGATATCTGATTGATATATTTTATGAGACAGAATTATATTCCATATCAATTAGAAGTTATCTTGTAACTGTGTGTCTATATAAACATAGACATAGGTTTACACTATCTGTGTTACGATCATCGAGAAGATCATACATTATAACCTAGCAGCTCTCGTGATATTTGTTCATCACTGAGATAGAATAGTTCCATTATAACAGAGTTTATTATATTGAATACATCTGTATTCAGTTACTAGTATTCTAAATCGATTTGATTGTATTCTACACTGTATTCAACCCCCTTCTACAGTGTTGTGTGACCTAACAAGTGGTATCAGAGCTTATCTATTAACACACATACAGTTTAGATCCAAAACAATCGTGTCTGAAGAAGCAGAAAATCCAACCAAGCCTGCCAAAACTGAAGAAACTCCAAAGACTCAAACCCACAGTCGATATGAGACTATCAGGATTCCCATACTGAGACCTTTGGAGTATCCCATATGGAAAGTGAAAATGGCTATGTTTATGGAAGCTACAGATCCAGAATACCTTGACAGAATTTATGAAGGACCACATAAGCCAACCAAGCTCTCTATTGTGGTTGCAGATCAGCTAGCAAAGACCATACCAAAGGAGAAAAGTGAATACACAACTAAAGATATCTCATCTATTGCCAAGGATGCAAAGGTAAGGCATTTGTTGCATAGTGCCATTGATAATGTCATGTCAAACAGGGTAATTCAATGCAAGACTGCAAAGGAGATATGGGATGCTTTGGAAACAAGGTGTCAGGGAACTGATGCAATCAAGAAGAACAGGAGGACTATACTCACTCAAGAGTATGAGCACTTTGACTCAAAAGCTGATGAGTCATTAACTAGTTTATATGACAGATTTGTCAAACTCTTGAATGATCTGCCACTGGTGGACAAGGAATATGATCTTGAAGATTCAAATCTTAAATTCCTTTTAGATCTTCCTGAAAGTTGGGATTTAAAATCAACTACTATAAGAGACAACTATGCTCTTGATGAAACTACTCTTGATGAAATTTATGGTATGCTCAAGACTCATGAACTTGAGATGGATCAAAGAAGTAAGAGGCATGGAAGAAAGTCAAGGACAGTTGCTCTTAAAGCTGAGGAGGAATCCCCTAAAGTGGCTGCCTCAAAGAAAGGCAAAGGAAAGGCTCTCATTATAAAGTCTGATTCAGATTTATCAAGTTCTGATGATGATGGTGACTTAGAAACTGAAAGTTTACCTGAAGTAGATGTTGCTGAAGAGATGATGAAATTGTGTGCTCTTATGGTGAAGGGTATCACAAAGATAGCCTACAGGAAATTCAGAAAGGGAAAGAAGTTTTCCAGGAAAGGAAGAAGTTCTGATAAGAAGGGCTTCAGAAAATCTGAAGGCAAAGGAGGAAAATCTGATAGAGGAGATTACTCAAATGTCAAATGCTACAACTGTGGTGAGAAAGGCCACATATCTCTTGACTGCAAGAAAGGAAAGAGTGACAAAGGCAAGGCTCTTGTCACAAAGAAGAAAAACTGGACAGACACCTCAGATTCTAAAGATGAGGAGAACTATGCCTCGATGGCAAATGCTGATAGCAGTTCTGATGCTGCTGAGTTAAAGGTACCTCAAACAACTTATGCCTTTCATACTGATGATATTACTGAGTTGAGATTATATCTTAAAACCATGTTTATTAGTTACATAGATCAAACTTTAACATGTGAACGTTTAACTTCTGAAAATCTTGCTTTTAAAAAGAGGAATGATTATTTAGAAAAAGAGTTAGTTATGTTCCATCAAACTCAGAAAGATAGAGATGATGATTTCTATGTTAGAGATGAAGTGCTAAAAATGAATAAATCACTAAAAAATGAGTTAGAAAATGAGAGAGAGATTATGAGGACTTGGACTAACTCTGGAAGACCAACTCAGGATATACTAAGTAGTGGAAACTGGAAAGAGGGCTTAGGTTATGAATTGAGAAAAGTGAAAAAGGAACTGAACAAGTTAAGCCAAATATTGTTAAACAGACTACTAAGCCAAAGGTAAATCCTGTTAAGTTTGTAGCTAAAACTGTAAAGTCTGATTCTGAAAAGATGAAAGATATTGAGACAGAAGTGATAGAAGAGTCAACTTCTGACAAATTAGAACAGGATAAACCAGCTGAAGTTAACATAGGCTTAATGACAAAGAAGCAGCTTAAATATAAGCTGAAAGAGATTACTAGTGTAAGCAAGGTAAAGGAAGCTAGGAAAAATAGGAATGGAAAGGAAGGTATGAATAAAAGCAACAATTATATGCCTGTTCCTAATGCTCCTAGAAAGAAATGCTATAACTGTGGAAACTCTAACCATCTTGCTTCTTTTTTCAGGAAGAATAAGAATATAAACTTTTTACCTTCTAAGTCAGGAGTTAAGAGTCAGTCTGTTAGGTTTAAACCACAAAATCCTTGTTTTCATTGTGGTAGTATAAAACCTTCTTTGAAGAAAGTTACTTTAATTCCTTCTAGTGTAAAGTATGATGCAAAGTCTGATACAGTAAAACCTGATAAGAAAAATGTTAGCATAAACTCTAATGTTAAATCCGCTTTAAATGTTAACAAACTTAAAAAGGCCACAGTATCCAAGCAAGTCTGGCTCCTTAAAACTAACCATTAGTGGTCTTTGTGATTGCAGGGCAACATGAAGAACATCGTAGTTCTGGACAGTGGATGTTCAGGACACATGACTGGAAATAAAGCCCTGCTATCAGATTTTGTGGAGAAAGCTGGCCCAGGAGTTTTTTATGGAGATGGCAATATTGGAAAAACTCTGGGATATGGCAAGATCAATCTTGGGAATGTCATCATTGAAACAGTAGCTCTAGTCTCAGGATTTAAACATAATTTGTTGAGTATAAGTCAAATCTGTGACAGAGGTTGTCATGTGGATTTCTTTGAAGAACACTGTGAAGTTATAAGTAATTCTACAGGCAAAGTGGTTCTAAAAGGTAACAGGCATGGTAACATTTATGAAGCCAGACTTTCAACAAATATTGATGGTTCTGCAATCTGTCTGTTGAGTAGAGCATCAATTGAAGAAAGCTGGAATTGGCACAAGAAACTCTCTCATTTAAATTTCAACAATATAAATGAGCTTGTAAAGAAAGATCTTGTGAGAGGACTGCCAAAAACAGTATTTGCTCCTGATGGCCTTTGTGATTCATGTCAGAAGGCAAAACAAAGAAAATCTTCTTTCAAGAGCAAAACTGAGTCATCAATTCTTGAGCCTTATCACCTGCTGCATGTTGATCTATTTGGTCCAGTCAATGTCATATCTATTGTAAAGAAGAAATATGCTATGGTTATAGTGGATGAGTTCACAAGATACACTTGGGTGTATTTCTTGCACAAGAAGACTGAAACAACATCTACTCTAACTGATCATGTCAAACAGTTGGATAAATTGATCAAAGATTCCGTTAAAATCATAAGGAGTGATAATGGCACTGAGTTCAAGAATTCAATCATGGAAGAGTTCTACAAAGATCATGGAATCAAACAGGAATTTTCTGCACCTGGAACTCCACAGTAAAATGGAGTTGTAGAAAGAAAGAATAGGACTCTCATTGAAGCTGCACGAACAATGCTTGATGAAGCAAAGCTACCAACCTATTTTTGGGCTGAAGCTGTGCAGACTGCTTGTTTTACACAAACTGCTACACTCATAAACAAGCATGGAAAAACACCATATGAAATGGTGAAGAAAAAGAAGCCAAATCTGAAATACTTTCATGTATTTGGTTGCAAGTGTTTTGTTCTTAAGACTCATCCTGAGCAGCTGTCAAAATTTAATCTAAAAGCTGATGAAGGAATTTTTGTTGGATATCCACTTTCCACAAAAGCCTTCAGAGTCTACAATTTAAGAACAAGGGTTGTCATGGAATCTATCAATGTCTCTTTTGATGATAAGAAGAGTACTGGACTTGAAGATTTCAATGATCATGATCAGCTGAGATTTGAGAATGAAGATTTAAATTCTGATTCTAAAAATTCTGATGACTTATATCCTGATCCTGTAAGTTCTGATGGATTAAGTTCCGATGTCATTGAAACTGTGGTAACAACTCCAAAGGAAAATGCACCTGTCGAGGGGGAGCAAGCTGAAGATTCTATCACATCTCAAGACTCTCGAGAAGCATTAGAACCTGTCACTGGCTCTTCAAGTTCTGATTCATCTAGTTCTGATGAGCCAAATTCTGATAATTTTGGAAGCTCTGATTCTTCAACTCCTGAAAAATCAAACTCAAATTCTGAAGTCTCAGAGAGCATAACTATAGGGGGAGCATTAGAAAATGCTGATGGAGACAACATGGATCATGGGGGAGGATCCAGTTCTAGAGATCAACTTCCATCTGCAAGGAAGTGGACTAAAGCATACACACCTGATTTAATCATTGGAGATCCTGAAGCAGGTGTCAGAACTAGAACTGCAACTTCAAATAAATGTCTCTATCATTCCTTTCTATCTCAGACTGAACCAAAGAAAGTGGAAGAAGCTCTTCAAGATGTTGATTGGGTGCAAGCAATGCAGGAAGAGTTAAATAATTTCAAAAAAATAAAGTCTGGACCCTAGTGCCAAGACCAAAGAACATATCAGTTGTTGGTACAAAATGGGTGTTCAGAAACAAAACTGACAGTGATGGCATAATTACAAGGAATAAAGCAAGACTGGTTGCTAAAGGCTACTCTCAACAAGAGGGTATTGATTATGATGAAACATTTGCACCAGTTGCTAGATTAGAAGCCATAAGGATCTTTTTGGCCTATGCTGCTCACAAGAAGTTTAAAGTCTTTCAAATGGATGTGAAAAGTGCTTTTCTCAATGGAGAATTAGAAGAAGAGGTATATGTTGAACAACCTCCAAGCTTTGTAGATCCTAAATTTCCCAATCATGTCTACAGGCTTGACAAAGCACTTTATGGCCTTAAGCAAGCTCTAAGAGCATGGTATGAGACTTTAGCTCAATTCCTTCTGGAAAGTGGATTTCACAGAGGCACAATTGATAAGACTTTATTCTACCTCAACCATGGAAAGGACTTACTTTTGGTACAGATATATGTTGATGATATCATATTTGGTTCTTCTAATTCCAAACTGTGTGAGAAGTTTGCAAAGCTAATGCAGTCAAGATATCAAATGAGTATGATGGGAGAACTCAGCTATTTTTTGGGCCTTCAAGTCAAACAAACTGAAGAAGGCACTTTTATCTGTCAATCCAAGTACACCAGAAATTTATTGAAGAAATTTAGAATGCAAGATTGTTCAACTACATCCACTCTCATGGCCACTGCAACCAAGTTAGATAAGGATACTGGTAAATTAGTAGATATTACTAACTACAGAGTATAATTGGCTCATTACTCTATCTAACTGCAAGTAGACCTGATATCATGTATGCTACCTGTCTTTGTGCAAGATTTCGGGCTGATCCAAGAGAACCTCACTCATTTGCTATGAAAAGAATTTTCAAGTATCTTAAGGGTACAGCCGATCTAGGATTGTGGTATCCTAGGGAATCAGATTTTAAGCTAATTGGTTACCCAGATGCAGATTTTGCAGGATGCAAAATAGACAGGAAAAGCACTAGTGGAAGCTGCCAATTTCTTGGAGGCAGATTGGTTTCTTGGTTTAGCAAGAAATAAAAGTCAATTTCCACATCAACTGCAGAAGCAGAATATATTGCTGCAGGAAGCTGTTATGCACATATTCTTTGGATGAAGAATCAGTTACTGGATTATGGGTTAGAATTTTCTAAAATCCCTATTTACTGTGATAATCAAAGTGCTATTGCTATGATAGGTAATCTAGTTAAACACTCAATGACAAAGCACATCATCAATAGGTACCATTTCATAAGGGAATATGTGGATAAAGGTACAGTGGAATTACATTTTGTTCCAACAGATCAACAGCTAGCAGATATCTTCGCAAAACCACTATGTGAAGCTACTTTTATAAGATTGGTAAATGAACTTGGAATGGTTTCAGGTTCTTTCTCTAAATCTTCTTAGTTTTTGTTCTCATGCATCAGACTTTATGATCAGTGTTTACAGATTATTTTTTTCTATATGTAATCTGTGCTTAATTTGAAAATTCATTAAATGTTAATTGTTATCTGATATGGATTTATATACTCTGATAAGTGTTTTGAATGTTCTGTGACTATTCAATCCAATGAGGATAACTGTGCTAGATGCTGACCTAGTAGTCTTTAACATACTAGAAATCCCATGTTTGAATTAGTTGTTTATGTGGAAACTCATTAACACAAGCAAATTCTAATATTGAGCTTAGTCAAGTTTACTTTGTGTATCTTATTACTAAGTCATAAACTATATTCTTGTTTTTTATCTGTCAAATTCTGATGTCAGTAAATCTTAACAATGAACTAAGTGCTGATAAGCCTCACTTATCAAAAGAAAAGAAAAGAAAAGAAAAGAATAAAAGTCAGGTACTCCTTTGAGATCTAGAGTAAAAATGTGGAAGGGGAGAACCAAGTGCATTGCTGGTATTAAGTAATATGCATTAGAAAAGCAAAAAATTTCTTGGTGACTTTTCACACTCTATGATTACTGGAGAAATACTCTGATAAAAAACATAAATTCTGATAAGCAATCCTGACTCACTTACACTGAGAAGCCACTGTAAAAAGGAATTTCAAAAGATGCGTAAAATGAGCACAAACAGTTGAGGTGGACTCTTGCATAAATTTGTTCTATAGTAGACATCATGACTGATGACAGATAATAAGCATTTTTCTTAGTTATTACTTATTTCTAAGATGTACTGAAGTTTATCAGACTTTAATCTTTATCTGATAATTTGCTGAATGCACACACACTTTCACTCCATATGAATGATGAAAATTACTGTGGTGATTAAGTTGTTGTTGACAAACAGTTAAGTATCATTAAGTTGTTGGTGAAAATTACTTTCATGAAATGTACTCATCTGATATACTAATGAAATTTCCTTTAATTGCAAGATTTAGTCTTTCTTTCTCAAATTATATGATTGTGCATGTTTTAATTGCAATTTTTTAACCTTTACTTCATCGATTTATAACTTTATCCTGTGATGAATGTTTTGATTCAATTATGGTCAATAATAAATTTTGATGATTTGAGGAAACAATTAAAGCACGGGTTCATGCATCTGAACCTGTGACACTTGAAGCTGAGAATGTTACTTCTCAGATAGAGAAAGCAGCTCAAAGTTTTGATACTTTGACAAGGAAATCTGTAAATTCTGATGTTGCTAAAGTAACTCTTTCATTGGCAAGGAGATTGAAGAAAATGAATGCTATGAGGTATTTGGCTACGGCTACATCAGAAGATACTGAAGAAGCTGAGAAAGGGGATCAGGAATCTCTGATCTCACAAGAACCAATTATCACTGAAACCCTTCCAGCTCAAGCCAAAGAAAATGCTAATGACACAGTTGTTACCCCTCATGTCTCTCCTATTAAAGCTACAGATGATGCTAAAGAACAAACTGATAATTCTAAAATATATATTCATAATTTGAATATACCTGAAGTTCTTTTTCTGAAAGCTCCATCTACATCAAAGACACCAGCTCTGGAGATAAATTCTGCTGATCAGAATTTAGATGATGTTATTCCTGAATCTCCAGTTGCTTCACACAATGTTGAGTTATCAGAACAGCATGAGTCTTCCTCAAGTTTTGATGACAGTGTTTCTGCTAAGCATCCAGTTCCTATTCAGGGCAAGGAAGAATTGGTGAAGAAATTTGTTGAAAAGGAAGCACCTATTCCTTGGGAGGATACTCACAGAGGTGTTGAGTGGACCAAGAAGTGGAATGAATCAGACTTTATTCCATGTTCTAAAGTTCTGACAGAGCATATTATAAAAGCTGATAAGTTGCTCAGAAATGCTGATTTTAAGACACAACTCAAGATCACAGCTCTGTCTACAAAACATCTTCAAGGTCTACATTCTTCTACTCATGAAAAAGTTGATACACTCAGAGAAAAAGCTGATAAGCTCGATCTACAACTTAAGCTTGATAAGAACAAGTATATCATACCTATTTCTGAAAAAGTTGCAGCCATTGAGAAAACTTAAGAGAAGCAACATGCCCAAATTGTTGAGGTCCTAGCTAATCAACATTCTCAGAACACTCAATTGGATGAAATCCAATCTTCAGTTGAACTTCTTCATTCTCTCTTATTCCATCTTGATCGTTTGGAAGAGGAAAGCAGAGAAGTTCTCCGTCAGCAAGAACGGATCATCCGTCTTGCAGTGCTCTGCGTCATTAGCAGAAGAAGCTAGTCGATAGGTTTTCTTAGACTAGGACTAAGGCTGTTGATGTTAAGAATCTTAGCATAGGACTATCTTGTAATTTTTGCATGTAATTGATAAATTTCATGAAATGTACTCATCTGATATACTAATGAAATTTCCTTTAATTGCAAGATTTAGTCTTTATTTCTCAAATTATGTGATTGTGCATGTTTAAATTGCAATTTGTTAATCTTTACTTCATCAATTTTTAATTTTATCCTGTGATAAATGTTTTGATTCAATTATGGTCAATAATAAATTTTGATGATTTGAGGAAACAATTGAAGCACGGGTTCATGCATCTGAACCCGTGACACTTGAAGCTGAGAATGTTACTTCTCTGATAGAGAAAGCAGCTCAAAGTTCTGATACTTTGACAAGGAAATTTGTAAATTCTGATGCTGCTAAAGCAACTCTTTCATTGGCAAGGAGATTGAAGAAAATGAAGGCTATGAGGTATTTGGCTACAGCTACATCAGAAGATACTGAAGAAGCTAAGGAAGGGGATCAGGAATCTCTGATCTCACAAGAACCAATTATCATTGAAGCCCTTCCAGCTCAAGCCAAAGATACTACTAATGACACAGTTGTTACCCCTCCTGTCTCTCCTATTGTAACACCCCCAAATCCGGGGTCGGGGATTCGGGTAGTCACGAGTTCCACTTCCCTTATCAATACTTAATCTTAACAGTCAACCAACTACTGCGTACTGTGACCCCATAATATACACACACACACCACAAGTTATAGTCTCAGAGATGAATACCAAAAATAACACAAGTCATTTTATTCCACAATTATAAACCATTTCACCTTAAAAAGGGTTTCTGAATAATTTACATATTCCTTGCCATTATTACAATTTATAAATATACATAAGTCTGGTACATCAAAAGTTGAAAGCCTAGCCTATTGGTAGATCCTACCTCAGCTACAACGGCATCAATGCCTACAGGAAACTGCGGAACATATCCTCTCCGCTCGCGAATTGGGAGCTTGATCCTGTTCATCTTGTCTATCTGTTGTTGTGTGATGAAAGAAGAAAGCAAGGGTGAGCAACAAGCCCACCGAAATAATATATATAATAATTAACAATATATGAGCATTCTCATATTACTCATGAAAGTCTTGGTCAAGAAGAAATGAACCAAGTTTGACCTCTTAATGCGACCAAATCGCAAAATAATTAGTATATATGTATATATACTTTGCAAAATCTTTGAAATCCTCTGCCATGCATAATATACGCAGAGTTCCAGTTTATAACTGTGTAAAAATATCGTTGCAAGGTGATCTCATATATCTAACCTTGTCTCAACATTTTCTGAAAATCTTTGTCATGTATAAGATAATCATTAACCAGATATAAGTTGAAAAGGTGAAGTTACGAGATACTCCAATATACTTATATCTTTTCCGAATACTACTTGAACTACCACCGTTCAAGGTATAATCTGTTTCAAAAGTTCATCACATAGATGAGACTACAAGATAAGATTTGAATAGATTTAATCCTTGAAATATCATTATAAATAATGAAGTTACGAGATACTTCATTAAGTCCCGATATATATATACACCTATATATATACATTTCATACACTCCTTGAATACCTCTGTTATGAAAATTATAAACAGAGTTGTAATATCCAATTAATTTGGAAAGGAGAAAACCTTGGCATAAACCTGATATCTTGCTGATCAGGCAAAGATACCAATAAGTAACCTTTTCTACTAGTAGATGGACGAATTCCCCACTGGTCATCACCCTGGCCGTAATAGGACCTTATGCTGGACTACCACTCAGCCACTTACGCATTTGATGGACTCCCACTGAGCCACTTACACTATCATGGACGCCCGCTGAGCCCATGTTGCTTATGCCGACTCAGATAGATGAACTTACTTCCCGAACGAGGGGCAAGTAATCAAGATGTTTTCTCAAAACAGCAACCTCGTTGCGAATGTAAAATACACCACTGAGCCGGATCCATCAGATTTTGAGCGAGTATTTAAATCCCCTTCGAAAGGAAGATATTAAATATAAAAATGAGTTTTGGGATCCGCTCTAACTTTTAAAAATCATTTTGAAGACTCGAAAACATTTTTAAGAATGTTTGGAGTAATGCTGATTTAATGAAATAAATCAGTCCCGATATATTAAAAAATATCTGAATATTATTATTTAAATAATATTCCCAAAAGGATAATCCTTATAAAAATAATTGAAGTAGAAGTTTTAAAACTTATACTTGAATTGAATAATAAATAACTGAAGACATACTTATACGAAAGTACGATCTTTATTTGAATAATCGAAAATAAGTTTGAATATCGAAACATATTCTTTAATAAAATAAAGAATATTATTTAATAATTAAGCGGAGTCATAAGTCCTCGAATGAATATTCAAAATAATATTCAATAAATAAAATAAAGTTATCGAATAAACCTTATTCGATTAATAGTTTTGAAAACTATATCCATATATATATATATAAATATATATATTATACTCGGGAACATCGACTCCCGGTTTAGAAAATGTTCAACTTTGGGTCCCCTATACCAAGGGTATACACAACTACTGCTTATCTCTAGCATAGGTATTATGCAGCTTATAAGCATATGAATCAATAATTAGATATCAAGATTACGAAACAGACATGCATATATACCATATCAGCATGCTCCAATATATCGCAAGTTTTGCTAATAACAATCATGCACTTATCACAAGATAATGCATATACATATATACGTCACAACAACAGTATAACGGGTAGAAAACTTGCCTGAGTGTTCCCGGATAGACTTAAGCTTAGAGTGAGTCCGATAACCTATGAACAACAACATAAGTCGGAATTAAACCCCGGTCGCTTAAGAAACTAGACTTTAACCAATTGAACCATAACGTTCGCTTATGGTCACTTCTACACTTAACGAATCACATAAGTCATTCGAATACCCTCGGCTCCACCATTTTTAATAAATTAACCATTAAGAATTTTAAGGCGATTCTTTCGCGAATACCCTACCAACTGCCTAATCCACTTTACATAATTGTTTTATACTCCAATTAGTCATTTAAGGGCATTAACCAAGGTTTTAAAGTAAGGCGAGGGGTAATGGTTCGTTCGCGAAACGCCGTTACTTAAAACGGTCGTTTCTCCTAAACCATACATCGGATTGAAGCGAACCACATATCAAAACGAAGCTCGTAATATGAACTATCTAAACATGGTAATGGTCAGTTCATGTCGGTGAGTGTTCGGGTGCAAAAGTTAAGCAGAAAACAGTCTAGGGAAAATTGGGCATTACGACGGCTATAACTTAGAAATTCCCAAATTTTTACCAAATCAATTCAACATCAAACCACCACCAATCAACACCATTACACCATTATTCAACCAAAATACAAGATCATTTAACTATAACTCAAGATCTCAACTTATTCATCTAAACCATGTCAAAATGTGACCAAGAACATCAAATCCAACAAGTATCACTCCTAACCCCAAAATCAACAAAACTACTTACTAAACAAAGCTCTAAACATGAGTACACACCCATTACAATAACCCATCATCTAAACATTATGAAATCCAAACCAACAAAACTTAAGACTAAGGGTTTGAGAAGTTATACCTTCGTTGGAGAGTGGAGAATCACTTAGGAAGCCTTAAATAACCACTAACTATCTCTACTAAGCTTGGATCTTGAAGAAAACATAAGAAAACACAAAGTTAGTTTCTTGAAAACACTATTCACCAAGAACTTGATGAATTGATTAGCTATGTTAAACATGGAATCTTGAGCTTAAACTTATGGCTCATCTAAGTTATGAATTATGGAAGCTAAAGAAACAAACCTCTTGAATTATGATTAAGTGGAGCTTGGGTTTTAGAATTTTCTTCCTTGCTTTTCTTCAAAAAGCCGAGGCAAAAAGATGGGGGAAGAAGAAAATGTGTTTGTTTTGGTTGCTTTTGATTTTTGTGATTAATTGAATTGTTACCATGGTAAATTTTGTGTGGCTTATAATCAACCAACAATTCCTTCCCATTGTGTCATGCTTATGTCATCCTCTTATGTCATCTTCCCACACTTGTCTTCCTCTTGTTGGTGTGATGACATCATCATCACTAACCTCTTTGATTAACTCCTAATTACTTGGCTAATGATCGCTGATCTGTTATACGGTTCGCTTAACTTTCGTTCTTGTTTATCGTTTGAGGGATCATACCCGGGATCTTATTACTTGGGTTCCCTTAACCTTTCTCAATACATTATATTACTTTTATGATCCTCTCTTATAATCCTTGAATTTAAATCCTTTTTATCCTGTTACCTTATACTCAATTCTTTCGGTATCTGGTGGATTTTCGGGAAAAATCAAAGTGTTCGAATTTGGATTCTGACGATCTTTACATACACTTATATACCATATAGAGTACTAATAAGATCTCTGAATAACAATAAAAGAACATCTACAAAGTTTGTCATGAAAAGTTTTCTTATTCAGCATAATCAGCAAAATCACTGTTCATAAGGTTTACAAAAAGTCCAAAATTTTTGGGGTTATTACACCTATTAAAGCTACAGATGATGCTAAAGAACAAACTGATAATTCTGAAATATATATTCATAATTTGAATATACCTAAAGTTCTTTATCTGGAAGCTCCATCTACAATAAAGACACCAGCTCTGGAGATAAATTCTGCTGATCAAAATTTAGATGATGTTATTCCTGAATCTCCAGTTGCTTCACACACTGTTGAGCTATCAGAACAGCATGAGTCTTCCTCAAGTTCTGATGACAGTGTTTCTGCTGAGCATCCAGTTCCTATTCATGGCAAGGAAGAATTGGTGAAGAAATATGTTGAAAAGGAAGCACCTATTCCTTGGGAGGATACTCACAGAGGTGTTGAGTGGACCAAGAAGTGGAATGAATCAGACTTTATTCCATGTTCTAGACTTTATTCCATGTTCTAAAGTTCTGACAGAGCATATTGCAAAAGTTGATGAGTTGCTCACAAATGCTGATTTTAAGACACAACTCAAGATCACAGCTCTGTCTACAAAACATCTTCAAGGTCTACATTCTTCTACTCATGAAAAAGTTGATACACTCAGAGAAAAAGATGATAAGCTCGATCTACAAGTTAAGCTTGATAAGACCAGGTATATCAGACCTATTTCTGAAAAAATTGCAGCCATTAAGAAAACTTAAGAGAAGCAACAGGCCCAAATTGCTGAGGTCTTGGCTAATCAACCTTCTCAGAACGCTCAATTGGATGAAATCCAATCTTCAGTTGAACTTCTTCTTTCTCTCTTATTCCATCTTGATCGTTTGGAAGAGGAAAGGAGAGAAGTTCTCCGTCAGCAAGAACGGGTCATCCGTCTTGCAGTGCTCTTCGTCAGCAGCAGAAGAAGTTAGTCGATAGGTTTTCTTAGACTAGGACTAAGGCTGTTGATGTTAAGAATCTTAGCATAGGACTATCTTGTAATTTTTGCATGTCATTGATAAATTTCATGAAATGTACTCATCTGATATACTAATGAAATAAGATTTAGTCTTTATTTCTCAAATTATGTGATTGTGCATGTTTAAATTGCAATTTGTTAATCTTTACTTCATCAATTTTTAACTTTATCCTGTGATAACTGTTTTGATTCAATTATGGTCAATAATAAATTTTGATGATTTGAGGAAACAATTGAAGCACGGGTTCATGCATTTGAACCTGTGACACTTGAAGCTGAGAATGTTACTTCTCAGATAGAGAAAGCAGCTCAAAGTTCTCATACTTTGACAAGAAAATCTGTAAATTCTGATGTTGCTAAAGCAAGTCTTCATTGGCAAGGAGATTGAAGAAAATGAAGGCTATGAGGTATTTGGCTATGGCTACATCAGAAGATACGGAAGAAACTGATGAAGGGGATCAGGAATCTCTGATCTCACAATAACCTATTATCATTGAAGCCCTTCCAGCTCAAGCCAAAGACATTGCTAATGACACAGTTGTTACCCCTCCTGTCTCTCCTATTAAAGCTACAGATGATGCTAAAGAACAAACTGATAATTCTGAAATATATATTCATAATTTGAATATATTTGAAGTTCTTTATCTGGAAGCTCCATCTACATCAAAGACACCAGCTCTGGAGATAAATTATGCTGATCAGAATTTAGATGATGTTATTCCTGAATCTCCTGTTGCTTCACACACTGTTGAGCTATCAGAACAGCATGAGTCTTCCTCAAGTTCTGATGACAGTGTTTCTGCTGAGCATCTAGTTCCTATTTAGGGCAAGGAAGAATTAGTAAAAAAATTTGCTGAAAAGGAAGCACCTATTCCTTGGGAGGATACTCACAGTGGTGTTGAGTTGACCAAGAAGTGGAATGAATCAGATTTTATTCCATGGTCAAAAGTTCTGACAGAGCATATTGCAAAAGCTGATGAGTTGCTCACAAATGCTGATTTTAAGACACAACTCAAGATCACAACTCTGTCTACGAAACATCTTCAAGGTCTACATTCTTCTACTCATGAAAAAGTTGATACACTCAGAGAAAAAGCTGATAAGCTCGATCCACAGCTCAGGCTTGATAAGAACAGGTATATCAGACCTATTTCTGAAAAAGTTGCAGATATTGAGAAAACTCAAGAGAAGCAACAGGCCCAAATTGCTGAGGTCTTGGCTAATCAACCTTCTCAGAAAGCTCAATTGGATGAAATCCAATCTTTAGTTGAACTTCTTCTTTCTCTCTTATTTCATCTTGATCGTTTGAAAGAGGAAAGGAGAGAAGTTCTCTGTCAGCAAGAATGGATCATCCATCTTGCAGTGCTCTTCGTCAGCAGCAGAAGAAGCTAGTCGATATGTTTTCTTAGACTAGGACTAAGGCTGTTGATGTTAAGAATCTTAGCATAGGACTATCTTGTAATTTTTGCATGTAATTGATAAATTTCTTGAAATGTACTCATCTGATATACTAATGAAATTTCCTTTAATTGCAAGATTTAGTCTTTGTTTATCAAATTATGTGACTGTGCATGTTTTAATTGCAATTTGTTAATCTTTACTTATCGATTTTTAACTTTATCATGTGATGAATGTTTTGATTCAATTATGGTCAATAATAATTTTTGATGATTTGAGGAAATAATTGAAGCACGGGTTCATGCATCTAAACCTGTGACACTTGAAGCTGATAATGTTACTTCTCATAAAGAGAAAGCAACTCAAAGTTCTGATACTTTGACAAGGAAATCTGTAAATTCTGATGTTGTTAAATCAACTCCTTCATTGGCAAGGAGATTTAAGAAAATGAAGGCTAGGAGGTATTTGGCTACGGCTACATCAGAAGATACTGAAGAAGTTGAGGAAGGGGATCAGAAATCTCTGATCTCACAAGAACCAATTATCATTGAATCCCTTCCAACTCAAGCCAAAGACACTGCTA
The DNA here is from genome assembly GCF_009905375.1 of Apium graveolens. Lineage (NCBI taxonomy): Eukaryota > Viridiplantae > Streptophyta > Magnoliopsida > Apiales > Apiaceae > Apium > Apium graveolens. Next base: position 130,195,931 of record NC_133651.1, read on the forward strand.
ATGACACAATTGTTACCCCTCATGTCTCTCCTATTAAAGCTATAGATGATGCTAAAGAACAAACCGATAATTCTGAAATATATATTCATAATTTGAATATACTTGAAGTTCTTTATCTGGAAGCTCCATCTACATCAAAGACACCAGCTCTGGAGATAAATTCTGCTGATCAGGATTTTGATGATATTATTCCTGAATCTCCAGTTGCTTCACACACTGTTGAGCTATCAGAACAGCATGAGTCTTCCTCAAGTTCTGATGACAGTGTTTCTGTTGAGACTTCATGAGTCTTCCTCAAGTTCTGATGACAGTGTTTCTGCTGAGCATTCAGTTCCAATTCAGGGCAAGGAAGAATTGGTGAAGAAATTTGTTGAAAAGGATGCACATATTCCTTGGGAGGATACTCACAGAGGTGTTTAGTGGACCAAGAATTGGAATGAATCAGATTTTATTCCATGTTCTAAAGTTCTGATAGAGCATATTGCAAAAGCTGATGAGTTGCTCACAAATGTTGATTTTAAGACATAACTCAAGATCACAGCTCTGTCTACAAAATATCTTCAAGGTCTACATACTTCTACTCATGAAAAGGTTGATACACTCAGAGAAAAAGCTGATAAGCTCAACCTACAGCTCAAGCTTGATAAGAACAGGTATATCAGACCTTTTTATGAAAAAGTTGCAGCCATTGAGAAAACTCAAGAGAAGCAACAGGCCCAAATTGCTGAGGTCCTGGCTAATCAAGCTTCTCAGAAAGCTCAATTGGATGAAATCCAATCTTCAGTTGAACTTCTTCTTTCTCTCTTACTTCCTGATGATGCCAAAAGGGGGAAAAGGTAGTTAAGTCCAAATGTTCACCTACTTATGAACTGAAGAAAAAGGATGATAAAGGTGATGATCAGGGAAACTCTGAAAAGAGCAGAGGTCAAAGAAAAGTTCAAGGAAAATCTTCTATTCAGAACAAGTCAAGTTGTGATGCTGTGAATGCTCAAAGACTGAAGTCAAGTGGTGATAAACAAAGTCTGATGTCAAGTTCTGATATTCTGATTCAGTCAGGATCTGAAGACTCTCAGAGGTTTTTGCAAACTCTGAAGTTAAAGGGGAAGCAGACTACTGTTTATTACAAAGATCCTAAAATCCAGACACTTGATGAGGAGATAGCAAGAAGATTATTTCTGAAACACAATCCAGGAATGGATTTAGAAACTCTCAATGAGGAAGAAGCTAGATTTGCTGCTGAAAAGACAAATCCTAATTCTAAAGCTTCTGATGCAAAGAAACCTCCAAGGCCTAAGGAAAAAGGAATTGTGATCAAGGAAAAGTCAAATTCTGAAACTTCAAAGTTCAATACTAGATCACAGACTGAGAGTGATCTCAAAGACAAAGGGAAAGGAAAAATTTATGAACCAACCAAGTCACTAGACTTGAAAACTTCTCAAGATCTGATGAAACAGTATGTAAAATGGTTCAAGTAACTGATGATAATCTTGTTGAAGATGAAACTGTTCAAGACCTGAAAAGAAGAAAGATAAATGAAGATTCTAAAACAACCTCTGACACTGCTCAAGTTGTTGTTCAGAATAAATGACAAGAAGGTACAGAAGAAACAACAAATTGTAATCAAGCTATCAAGACATCAACTACTGACAATGCTCAAGTTGATTTGGATAAAATGACAATTGCTGATAAGAAGAAGCTGTTATGGAAGAAAGTTACTCCAGTTGAACCAAAATCCAATCTCATGATTAATCAACTTGCTACATTTGGGTTGAAATCCAAGCAACCTAGAGATATAGCTGGATTAGGTTCTGACAAAGAGAAGATTCAAACAGGATTAGAGGTTACTCTAAGAGATCCTTTCATGTTGACAGACAAACCATATGAACAAATTAAACAAAGGCACCTTGACAAGGTGTTTTCTGCTCAAGCTGTGATAGATGCTCATGATAAGGAGATTCTAAAAGAGAAATTGATCTTATTTCTCAATGATGGAAGGACTTATAGATTAGCTGATACTGATGTACTAAAGAAGTCTATCAGGGAGCTTCAACATATTCACTATCTTCTGGAAGTAAAATCTGATGTTACAAGAAGATGGTTAGAATACATTTTGAAGGCTATAAGAGATCTATTCAGGATCTCTGGTACAAAGACTTCTCATTATAGTCCAATGATTACTGAAGGTGATGGAAGAGAAATTCCTATGCTGAAGAATTCTACTAAGGTAGAAGTTATTCTGAAAGGAAGATGCTTATGTTATAATGAAAACTCTTCACATCCTAAGGTTATCAGACTTGGTGATGGACTTGAAAGAACATCCATTCAAGCTCTCAGAACAACCATTTATCAAATTGGTGATAATAAAGAAGAAGAACTGATGCAGGTCAAAGCACAGTTAGCTGAAGTTCTGAAGAAAGCTGAAGATAATCTGATAAATGATTTTGTTAAGAATCATTATGGATTCAGATTGATTCAGTGATATTGGTAAAGCTGGATGTTTTGTAAGTTGTAGTTAATAGTCTTATTAAACTCTTATTGCATCTTAAATGTTTTTGATATCATCAAATCTATTAACTTGTACATTCTTGCATAATTTACAAGTTGGGGGAGATTGTTGGATATATTTGAGATGTCATGTCTAATATTTTTCATGTTTAGTTTTCAGATCTTAACTAACAGGAAATATCAGTTCTTACTGGAATCAGGACTTACTGGAAGTCAGGACTTAAGGATTTCAGGATTAGATTATCATAAGATAATATCAGAAGATGGATATCAGAACTTAAGTACTGGAGGACTAACAGTTAAGGAAAGAAGCTGATTTACAGGAAAGAAGATCGAGACTAATACAAGAAGAAGATATGCATGGAAAGAGTTAGAGGACTAGAAGAATTATATAGGATATCTGATTGATATATTTTAGGAGACAGAATTATATTTCATATCAATTAGAAGTTATCTTCTAACTGTGTGTCTATATAAACACAGACATAGGTTTACACTATATGTGTTACGATCATCGAGAAGATCATACATTGTAACCTAGCAGCTCTTGTGATATTTGTTCATCACTGAGAAAGAACAATTCCATTGTAACAGAGTTTATTATATCGAATACATATGTTTTCTGTTACTAGTATTCTAAATCGACTTGATTATATTCTACACTGTATTCAACCCCCTTCTACAGTGTTGTGTGACCTAACAGGTACTTACGCAGCACACTATTACGTTTGATTTTGTTAAAAGCATGCTAGTCAGTGATATCCAGTTATCTCAGATTTCTCTATATACTGTTATCGAAATGATTTACAGATTACAGGTTTTATGTTGATTATAGTTATGTTTCCTATAACTGTTTACATTACAGTTTTTATCTTGATATTCATATGTTGGTACTGTTGAGCAATTATGTTCACCCTTGCAACCTATTATATATTTATCATAGATGCCTAGAAGACCAATCAGACCTTGGCAGAACCGAGTCTTAGCCCCTTCAGGACCCGGCTCCTCAGAGGTAGTTAGTATTAGGCCACGTGCGGTCTGATGAGTTGCTGAATAAGTTAATGTGTGTCAGACTTTTAAATAAATAGGTTGTAATAATATGTAGTCTAGATCATACTTGAACCTGGATCAGATCTTGGTTCGGGGTCGAGTTAGTATATTTTTATAGTAATCTTGTTATTTATATTTCTGTTAATTGTGTTTGGTGACGTCAACTCCTGACCCCGGGGTTGAGGCCGTCACAGTTGGTATCAGAGCTACAGGTTCAAGTCCCTGATTCAGGTTACGGATTGACGTCACCAAGGTGAGTGAGAATTTAAAGATGGATTATACTAGTTATTTTCTGAAGAATGATTCAAACTATCGGTGGGAGTCTACGCGATCATTAGAAGGAAAAGGTCTTATCCCATGGACCCGATTTACAGAACAATTCTTGGAAAAATACTTTCCGGATTGTCTCCAGAGTCAGATGGAGATGGAGTTTTTGGAATTAAAGCAAGGAGACAGGAGTGTCACAGAGTACGAAGCTAAGTTTACGGAGTTGGCCCGTATAGCACAAGATTATGTGAGTTCAGAGGCTCAGCGAGCGAAGCGGTTTTAACAAGGGTTGAAGCCAGAGATAAGGAGTGAAGTTGTATCCTTACAACTCAAGACGTATACATCGGTAGTTCAGGCTGCCTTAGTGATAGAAAGTGACCAGAGATTAGCCGCTAAGGAGCAGGGTGAGAAGAAAAGAAAGTTTGAAAGTGGACCTGCTAGGTCAGAATCAGGAGGAGTAAGTCAGAAGTTTCAGCGCCGGTTTGGAAAGAATAAGAATAAGAAGTTCAGGAGATAGAATTTCCCCCAGGCTAAGCCCAGTACCACTTCAGTTCTTTCTACCCCAACAAGGTTTAGCAAACCAGTGATCGACTATAAGATATGCAGGAAGAAGCATAGTGGTCAGTGCAGAGAAAATATCAATTGTTTTAAGTGTGGCCAAAAGGGTCATTATTGCACTGAGTGCAAGTCTGAGACCCAAGGAGTAACCTATTTTAGTTGCAGCAAAGTGGGGCATATTTCTAGGAATTGCAAATCAGTGACCCAAGGTAGTGTTGGAAGAAGCATGTCCCAAGGACCAGCAACAAGTACTGCTAGAGATAGAACCTTTAAGATGACCAAGAAATCTCCGGCTCATGATTGCGATGTAGTTGCAGGTACGCTTTCTCTTAATTCCGTACATGTTGACATTTTATTTGATTCGGGAGTGTCCAAATCTTTTATATATATGAACTATGTAAATAAATTGCAATTGATGTGGGAAGACTTAGATGAACCTTTAACCATAGAGATGGCTAATAAGGATAAAGTGCTCGTAAGTCAATTCTGTCATAAGTGCTCTATAGAGATTTTAGGATATACTTTCCCTGCTGACCTAATACATTTTGAGTTAGGAGACTTCGATGTTATTCTAGGAATGGATTGGTTGTCTCTGTATAAGGGGCAAATATTGACTGCAAGAAAAAGAAAGTTGTGATGTATACCACATATAATAAAAAGATCAGTTATCAAGGACAAAGGCATGATAAGAAGTTCCTTTCAATATTACAAGCAAAAAAATTGTTGCGGCAAGGATGTGAAGCATATTTGGCTCATATGGTGGATACGAAGAAAGAAACCCCTACCTTGGATGAGATTTTCATAATAAGAGAATTTTCCGATGTTTTTCCAGAGGAATTTCCAGGATTACCACCTGATCAAGAGATAGAGTTCTCCATTAATTTGCTACCTGGAGCTGAACCAGTTTCCAAAGCTCCATATAGAATGGCTCCAGTGGAATTGAAAGAATTGGCCAAGCAACTTCAGGAACTATTGGATAAAGGATTTATTCGACCTAGTGTTTCTTCGTAGGGTGCTCCAGTGTTATTCGTGAAGAAGAAGGATGGAAGTATGAGATTGTGCATTGACTATAGAGAGCTGAACAAGTTGACAATAAAGAATAAGTATCATTTGCCACGCATCGATGATCTGTTTGTTATTTTTCGAAGATCGATTTAAGTTCTGGTTACCACCAACTGAAAATAAAGCCGGAAGATATTCTCAAGACTGCATTCAGAACAAGGTATGGCCATTATGAGTTCTTAGTGATGTCATTTGGATTGACCAATGCACCAGCGGCTTTTATGGATCTAATGAACCGGGTGTATAAGGAGTACTTGGATAAGTTTGTTATTGTATTTATTGATGACATCCTCATATATTCAAAGACTCCAGAAGATCACGCAATGCATCTACGGATTGCCCTACAGAAGTTAAGATAAAAGCAATTGTATGCAAAGTTTTCCAAGTGTGAATTTTGGTTGACAGAGGTATAATTTCTTGGACATGTAGTAAGTAAGGAAGGTATTAAGGTAGACCCTATGAAGATTGAAGCCGTATCCAAGTGGGAGCAACCAAAGACTCCGACAGAAATAAGAAGTTTTCTCGGACTAGTAGGATATTACCGAAGGTTTGTAAAGGATTTCTCTAATATTGCATCCCCATTAACCAAGTTAACCAGGAAGAATGAAAGGTTCATTTGGACGGAAAAGTATGAAGAAAGTTTCCAAGAATTGAAAAGGAAGTTAGTGACAGCTCCAGTACTAGCATTACCAGATGAGACGGGAAACTTTGTGATTTATAGCGACACTTTTTTGAAAGGTTTGGGTTGTGTATGGATGTAACATGACAAAGTTATCGCCTATGCCTCCAGACAACTAAAGCCTCATTAGCAGAAATATCCAGTCCATGATCTTGAGTTGGCGGCTATAGTATTTGCTCTGAAGTTGTGGCGTCACTACTTGTATAGAGAGAAGTGCGATATTTATACGGATCATAAGAGCCTGAAGTACATATTCACGCAGAAAGATTTGAACATGAGATAGAGAAGGTGGTTGGAATTGATCAAGGATTACGACTGTTCCATTAACTATCATCCAGGCAAGGCCAATGTGGTTGTTGATGCCTTGAGCAGAAAAGAGAAATTGAATATGGTTCAGATTGCGAACGAACTAGCATGAGACTTAGAAAAGATGGAGATTGAAGTTCGAGTACCAAGTGGAAGTCAGGAGAAACTGTATGAGATTACCTTCCAGCCAGCATTGATGGAAAAGATCAAAAGATGTCAAGAAGGAGTTATTGAACAAGAATTGGATACTTTGACAGGAGAAGAGTTGTGTACCTAAAAGGATAACCAAGGTTTGTTTAGCTTTTCCTCTAGAGTTTGGATTCCTAACGTGATGAAATTAAAGAATGAAGTATTACACGAAGCGCGCAACTCTCGGTTTTCTATCCACCCTGGTAGTACTTAGATGTACGAAGATTTGAAGAAAAATTTTTGGTGGACAGGAATGAAGAAGGAAATTGCCAATTGGGTTAGCAAGTGTCAGGTATATCAGACGGTAAAAGCAGAACATTAACGGCCAAGTGGGTTGTTACAACCTTTGGAGATTCCCCAGTGGAAGTGGGAAGAGATTGTAATGGATTTTGTAGTGGGATTTCCAAAGACGAGAGCAAATCATGATGCCATTTGGATAATTATTGATAGGTTTACCAAGTCAGCGCATTTTCTTCCAATAAACGAAATGTATTCTTTGTAAAAGTTAGTTAAGTTATATTTGGATGAGATAGTGACCAAGCATGGAGTTCCTGTGTTTATGGTATCGGATCGAGACCCAAGATTCAATTCCAGGTTTTGGATCGAGTTTTAAGAGTGTTTGGGAACTAAGTTGAATATAAGCACCGCCTATCATCCTCAGATGGAAGGTCAAAATGAGAGAACAATTCAGACCATATAGGATATGTTGAGAGTTTGTGTTTTGGATTTTAAGGGAAATTGGGACGAACACTTATCTTTGATTGAATTCTCGTATAACAACAGCTATCATGCAAGCATTGGAATGCCGCCTTATGAAGCTTTGTATGGACGTAAGTGTAGATCACCATTGTATTGGGATGAGGTAGGAGAGAAGAAAGTGTTAGGCCCCGAGTTGGTTCAGCAAACTAGAGATGCAGTGGCATTGATTCGAAAAAGGTTAGAAGTAGCCCAGGATAGGCAGAGAAAGAATGCAGATTTGCATAGAAACGATATAAACTTCGAGATAGGAGCATTGGTGTTACTAAAGGTATCACCTTGGAAAGGGTTAGTGCGATTTGGTTAGAAAGGTGAACTTAGCCCCAGATTTATAAGACCATTTGAGGTATTGAGGAAAGTAGGAAAGGTTGCCTACGAGATAGCGTTACCACCACAGTTGCAGCACATTCACAATGTGTTCCACGTATCCATGTTGAAGCCCTATGTTCCTGATTCAAATCAGGTTATAGAATACGAACCCATTAAACTTCAACTAGATTTGTCCTACGTGGAACAACCGATCCAAATCTTAGACCGTAAAGAGTGAGTCCTTAGGAATAAGTCGATCCCCATAGTGAAAGTTTTGTGGAGCAATCCTAGAGTAGTAGAGTCTACTTGGGAATTAGAGTCAGACATACTTGATAAATATCCTCATTTGTTTAGCTAAGTCAGATTCTGGGGACAGAATCTTTTTAAGGGGGAAAGGATGTAACGACTCGTATATTTTATATTATTTTTATTATTATTTTAAAAGTGTAATAATTGAGTAAGTAATTAAATAAAATATGTGTATTGGTTTTGGCAGCAGTGTGTTGGTGTTTATTATGTGTCTGGGATTTGTTGGTATATAGGTTGGAATTTTTATGATTTATTATTGAGTTAGATGGTTTTGTTTCGCTTGTAAAATTGATTTTATTACAGTTTTAATTCCTTAAATATGTGGATTGCTTCTAAAATTAGTTCTATGATTTTATAATTTTAGTAATTAATTTTAAGATTTTATAAAATTGAGAAATCAATATTTCATTAATTATTCATTTTTTAATGATTTTCTAATTTTGTTTATTTGTAAAATCCATATTTAATTCCAGAACTGTTCAAAAATTACGAAACTCATATTCTACTAAGTTTATAATATTCTGAGAATTTTAAAATTATTTTGGAAATTTTTGGGATTAATTTCACCCACGCCCGCGCATTGTTTCGTTTAATTGTTAAAAGCGGGTATAAACATCATTTTAGAAATTATTTTAAAATTTTGAAAATTATGTTTTTATTTACTCCGGGATATTTCTGATATTTTAAGACTAATTTGGAATTATTTCGACATATTTTTAACCGCACCTTGTTTCGTCCAATCGCTAAATCCGGGTATTTACTACGCTCCAAAAGTTATTTTAAAATTCCGAAATTTATGATTTTAATAAATTTGGGATATTAATAAAATTTTATGATTATTTTGATAATGTATGATTAAAATTCATCCGCGAGTTATACCATTATAGATAGATTAAATAGAAGTGTGGGGCTTGCAGTCAGTCAGAATAAAAAAATAAAACGACACATATCCATTTATTCTGGACACGTGCCGTGCAATTGTTTAGTAGAGGGGGTGAGTCTTTTGTTGGGTGTGTGTGGGTAAACATCAATCTCAGTATCTCTTCTCTTGTTATCTCTCTCTTTACTCTGTCTCCCTCCTCTACCTCTCTGTTTCTCCGTTTCTTTCTTGGTTCCTCTGCTTCTCGCGGTGGTTTGCCATTTGCTTTTCTAGGCCGTTCTTTTCCGGTTGGTTTCATAGCTTTTCAGTTAAATTCTATATATATATACATATGTATGTATGTGCTCGTGTGCATGATTCTGTGTTATGTGTGTACGTGTGTTGTGAGCGTGCGTGTGTTGTGTGTGTCCGGTGTTGTGTGTGTGTGCATGTGTTGTGAGTGTGCGTGTGTTGTGTGTGTGCAGTGTTGTGGCCAGAGTTTTTACCGCCGAGGACCTTGTCCTCCGGTGGTAGTTACTCTGTTCTTTCTTTTTTTTTTGTTTCGTTCTTGCGCGTGAGGCGCGTGCAGGAGTATTTGTGTTGTTTCCTGTGACTGTTTGGTTCAGTTGGGCTATTTCTTGTTGGGCTTGACAGTTGGGCCGGATTGTTTGGGCCTTCCCTGTTGGGTCGCATGGGAGAATTGGGCTTGGTTATTAAAATTTTAATCCCTCTTTTCTTATTCTGTAGGAAAATAAATGAATAATATTCGTGAAATGAAAGATTTCGTTGCGAGAAATTATATTAATTGGTGTAATTTATTTGGAAACCCGTATTATATCGGGCACCAATAAATCGTACCGCCGTTGATGATGAACTTCGGTGAGTCAATGGTGGACGGTGATGAATTTATTCTGAGTCCTAAGTTTATAAATAAATAAAATGAGTCATATAATAAATTTCGTGTGTAAATGATTTGGAATTGTGTTTTGGATTTTGGATTGTTGTTTGTTGAGAAAATTGACGTCGATTGTAATCGACGGGTAGGATTAAAAACAAAAGAGTTGCTGCCAAAATTTTCTAAAAATTTATTTTAAATGCGAGAAACGTGTTATATATTACGAAACGATTTAACCTTATGTGAATACGGACTATGTGATTACGTGATTAGGTATGTATATATATATTATACGAGTCGGGTTATCAAATGGGGTTATTAGGGTTCGAGGATATCAAGCATGTCGGTATAACTGATTAGGGTATTCTGTTATTGTAGATCCCAATCAAGTCTCGCAAGGACCGAAGTCAACGTAAAAGCTACTTAGGGTTTCCGAAAGCGTTGCAAGGAAAGTACCCTGACCATTCTTTTATGGTTCAGTACGTATGAATAGCTAATGTTTTAATCTCGTAAAGGAACAAAAATGTTTTAAGTTATGTATCCCCTGTAGTTCAAAATCACTGTTTTAAACCTGTTTTGGGGAAAAATAACTTCGAAAGGTACCTATCTTGAATGAAAATGATTTGTAAAGTAGTTTTACATGTGCTGTTAAAGTGAAAGATTTTAAAATGAGATAGGTAAAAGTGATTTTGAAAACTGGATAAAACGATCAGATATGGGATACATAGGGGCCACAGTTATTTTTTTTATTTAAAAGAAGAAATTTGCTTGGTGGCGTAAGAGGCTAATTCGGTTGCACGCACTATATAACCGATTAGTCCAGCAGGTCAGAGACCTAGCTAGTCTCTAAGTTCCGGGACAGGTAAATGTGATGGCAGTTAGAGCCATCTGGTGTTGATAGCCTTATCAGCTGCCTACACATATCCGTTATGTATCTGATTTGGCTTTGTGATTCCCGTAAGGGTATAATTAATTGATACAGTGGTTTTATAAATTTGAATAGCATGCTAAAATTGGACTCTGGTACTTACGCACCACACTATTACGTTTGATTTTGTTAAAAGCATGCTAGTCAGTGATATCCAGTTATCTCAGTTTTCTTTATATACTGTTATCGAAATGATTTACAGATTACGGGTTTCATGTTGATTGTAGTTATTTTTCCTATAACTATTTACATTACTGTTTTTATCTTGATATTCATATGTTGGTACTGCTGAAAAATTATGCTCACCCTTACAACCTGTTATATATATATATATATATATATATATATATATATATATCGCAGATGCCTAGAAGACCAATCAGACCTTGGCAGAACCGAGTCTCAGCCCTTTCAGGACCCGGCTCCTCAGAGGTAGTTAGTATTAGGCCACGTGCGGTCTGATGAGTTGCTGAATAAGTTAGTGTGTCTCAGACTTTTGAATAAATGGGTTGTAATAATGTGTAGTCTGGATTATACTTAAACCTGGATCGGATCTTGGTTTGGGGTCGAGTTAGTATATTTTAATAGTAATCTTGTTATTTATATTTCTGTTAATTGTGTTTGGTGACGTCAACTCTTGACCCCGGGGTTGAGGCCGTCACACATAGGGTAAGGGTAAGTCCTGAATCTCTCCAACATAAATGGAGCAATTCTATGACTTACAGGTACCTTATTTTTTGTAGTAAGTGAGCCAAATAGAACTTTGGACACCTGTTTACAATTGCCTATTTGTGTCCTATATATACCATTAACTAAATAAATGTCTTGCACTTTATATTTTAAAGCAGATATTATAAATCTAGGAAGAGAGAATATAAATCTAGGAAAAAATATTTTCTTACCTCTTGACGCCAAAGGCATTATGAGCCTGTAGCTAAGCTCCTCCATTATCAAGAGTCCTCCATTGAGGTATCTATTGTGAGCCATGGAGAACATCAGCTTCTGAACAACACTTGAAATATTGCCATACCCTGTCTTCCTGCAAGTGAAGGCCCTCACAATTAAGTCAAACAGGAAAGACCATTCCCTCCTCAAATGCTTCTTGTTCAAGCTCGCCAAGTTGATCTTCTCACTGTAGTTGATGGAGTCCATGAACTCAGCTCGCTCATATTGAGTTGGGATCACCACCAGGTCGTCAGTAGGGATGCCCAAAGCCAAATTGACATCGTTCTCAGAAAACTCCACCTGTTGGCCTTGAATGGAGCAGTTAACCACCATGGACATAGTTTGGTTCTCATGCATTAATGTCCTCATCATAACTGAATTCCAGAAATCACATAGAACATCCAAATACGGGATAGGATTTGCAGTTAGGGCACCTGCAAAGTATGTTTTAGAAAGAAACTTTAAAAAGCTCTTAAAGCTATCAAGAGCTTGGTTAGCATCTGTAAATGCAAGATAATTGGTGCCGTTCTTTGGGATAAAAGGTCTAACTGTGTTCGATGCCATTTTAAGTGTTTGAATTTGAGTGGGTAAGAGAAATTAGAGAGAAAGGGTTTGAAATGAGAGAAAACGGTTCGGAGTTGCAGAAATTAGGTCACTTAGATCTCGAAGGCGTAAAGAGGTGTATGTCGAGATTTTTGGGTATTTATAATAAAAGGTAAGTGACTTGTCAAGATGTAGAAATAAACATTTGGGATATGCTTACCGGGAAGTCATGTATGAGAATAGATACATATCGATATGTCACTGTCCTAACTCTTATCGAAAACTAGATAGTGACTTATCGAGATGTCAAATAAATACCCAGTTTGTCCTGAAATGGACTGAATTTTCCAATTTTTATTTGAATAAATCAAAAATTAAATTAGAATGATTTTATATCAAAAGTATCTTACTGAAATAATTTATTGACTTAAATTATTCATGTAAGTTATCAAGAAGTCTAAGAATTATACTTGTAGAGAACTCTATCAAGAAGTCTTAAAGTGACTTATCGAGATCTCTACAATGACCTATCGAGAAGTCATAATGAAGCTTGTCGAGAAGTAATTTGGGAAGTCTAGAAAAGGACTTATCGAGAACTACATCGAGAAGTCTCAAAATGACTTGTCAAGAAGTCAATTAGACTTATCGAGAACTCAGTTCTCTATATACTTTTGTTTGCCTTTGATTCTGCCTTGTGCTAGTTTTACATATTGAAAAGTAGCAATTAACAGTTATGCAGTTTCCTTAGAATTTGAAAAATTCCAAGCTAAATTTTATATGTTGAAAAATAAATATAAAGAGAATTCCAAAATATTTATAACTCATATTCCAGTTAATTTCCATTTAAATCAAATTAATTTTGATTTACTAGAAATTAATATGCTGCAACACATTAGCTGAGTTTTTGCCTTTAAAATGAAGAATTTAACATTCCAATTTCACCAACAAGTCTAGTGAAAGTTACTTCATCCAAAGGTTTAGTAAAAATGGCAGCTAATTATTTTTCTATTGGAACAAAAATAGGCTCAATAGTACCATTTGCAGTATGTTCTCTAATAAAATGGTATGTTACATCAATGTGCTTTATTCTAGAATGATTAACTCGATTAGCCACAACAGAAATAGCACTAGTATTGTCACACATAATTGGAATTTTGTGTATCCCTAGGCCGTAGTCCATTAGCTAATTTCTAATCCAAAGTACTTGAGCACAACAAAAAACCAGCAGCTATGTATTCAGCCTCAGCTGTGGAAGTTGACAGAGATTGTTGTTTATTGCTATACCAGGATACAAGTCTTTGTCCAAGAAATTGATAACTTCCATTAGTACTCTTCCTGTCAACCCTGCATCCAGCAAAATCTACATCTGTGTATCCAACAGCTTCAAATCTAGTTCCTTTAGGATACCATAATCCCAAGTTTGGTGTCCCCTTCAAGTATCTTGTTATTCCCAATGAACTAACAATGAGATTTACAGAAGGGGGTTGAATGTAAATCTCAAAACTTTTTCAAGTTTTGAGCAGTTTCTAGTCTATGTGTTTTGATGAGCAAATGTGTGTGAATTGCTTTAAGCTAATGCAGACAGATATATATTCAAACACAAATGTAAAGAACACAACAGATTTAAAAACTTTTCTGGTGGATTTGTTGTTCCACCAGAGATGTGTTATTTCAGAAAATATGTGATTCAAAGAATTAAATCACAGCTGCTTCCTAGTACAAACTAGATGATTTTCTCTCTGGATTTTTCTAAACAGCTCTGGAAAATTCACATCTAATTACTAGCTGCTACTTGGTTTATATATCACCAAGTTTACAAGTGAAGACAAAACTGTAAAATACAATTAAAAGATTCTTCACATGTTTCTTCTTTATTTCTCTATCCAATGCAATTTAGGTTTAGCTATGAATCTTTGAATACTTCCTTGTTTGCACCAGAATGGAAATGCTGCATTTTCTTGATTCCTCCTAGAGGCTGCCACATTCCAGTTTGTCTCTGTCAACCCATGTGCCTCTGTCAGCTTATGAATTGTCACTATCAACTGCTATTGAACTAAGCATCCGTTGAAGCTTTCATCCGTTGATGCTTTATCCGTTGAAGCTTTATCCGTTGATGCATTTAGCAGTTGAAGCTTTATCCATTGAAGCACTCATCCGTTGATGGATGTTATCCGTTGAAGCTTTAGAGACATCTGTTGAAGCTTTGTTTCTTATCCGTTGAGGGTCTTTAATATCAGTTGATACATTTTCACTTATACAAGATTAGAAGACATGCAATATTTACAATTAGCCCTCCTATTTGCATATCCACTAGTAGTCAACATGACTGATAATTTCCCACAACATCTAAGAAGTACAACTTAAATACAGAGACTGAAATATGCTACAATACTAAACTTATTTCTAAGTAAAGCTACTCCTTCAACGGATAACCAAAATGGTCTTATCCGTTGAGGGTACAAACACTAGATTTCTACTTAAGTGTTTTGTTTAGCTTATCATCAAACTAATACACATATTCCTAACAATCTCCCCCTATTTATGTCTACTAGAACTGTAGGCATAAATTTGGGTTTAACTTGATGATAACAAAACACTTAATAAACATATGAATTGTAATAAAGCAGAAATTCAAAAGTGTTGCAAAAATGTGTATACTGAGATGGAATTGAAGAATTACATTATTTCCAAGGGTGCTCCTTTAGCCTGAGCAGATTAATTTCTTTTCATTTGATCCCTTGATTTCTTTCCTAGCCTCCTGTCATTCTCCTCTAGTTGGAGTTGAAGTTGTCTGTAGAACTCAGCTTCATCTTCTTCATTGATGTCCAACTTAGGTTGCATATCCTTGAGAGTTTCATTACTGGCAATCTTGAGCTGATCTTCAAGTCTAAAAAATCTTCTGACTCCTTTATTGTCTCTAAACTCCATCAACCAATGAGGTGATTTATGAACTGTAATTCCTCTTTCTTGGATGAGTAATGTTCTAGGTAAGGCATTGGGCTCCCACCAAGTCTTCCTTATGCTGGCAATCTTGTTGAGAATCTCAGTTTTGGCAGTCCTGGTAAAGCCAGAATCCCTTTTTATTGCTGAGTAGACTCTAACCAAGGTAGAGTAGCCTTCATTCAGAATCCTGTAGAGAGGCCAAGTCCTTTTCCCACTTCCTTTATATTTGAACACTAGTCTTTCCGGAAGCTGTCTGTAGGCATCTATTCCCCTTACTTCCTCCAGCTCATCCAGATAGGGTTCAATGTCTGAAAATTCTTTTATGTCACAAATGTGAACATAATCATCCTTTGAGGCTTGTGGCTTAGACTTAGGCTTCTGAGTGAATTTGATTGAGGTTAGAGGAGGTGTTGATTTGATTTTCTTTTTATGTTTCTTTGATGGTGGAGAAGTGGTTAAGAAGGTGGGCAATTTGATGGTGTCCCAATCAATTGGTTCCTCCTTAGGAGTGATTGTTTCACCATGGATGTTTATGAAGGGGTCAGGCACAATGGGTTCAGGAATAGAAGGTAGTGGTTTGGATTTTGATTGGGTTTCTTCAGTTTCATCTATCATCTTTCGTTTTGCATTGGCCTTCTTTCTGTTCCCTTTCTTCCATTCCTTTAT
Organism: Apium graveolens; assembly: GCF_009905375.1. Taxonomy (NCBI): domain Eukaryota; kingdom Viridiplantae; phylum Streptophyta; class Magnoliopsida; order Apiales; family Apiaceae; genus Apium; species Apium graveolens. Next base: position 130,211,700 of record NC_133651.1, read on the forward strand.
TTCCTTACTTCTTTCTTCCACATCATCACTAATCATGTCCCCCATACCTGCATCTTCACTTTTGTCTTCAATTTATTTCTTTTCTTCAGCTTGACTTGACTTTAGCTATTTTTCAAGCTTTGTTTGTGCTCTTTTATCAGCCTTTAGCTTTGTAGCTTCTTCCTTCAACCTTCTGGCTTCTTCCCTCTTTGCTATTGAGAATTTGGGATGTCCTTGTATCACACAGATACTCTTTCCTTCTCTAAAGATAATAGCCATGTTCATCCTTTCAACCACATCCTTGGTCTCCTTGTGCTTTATGATATTACTACCCAAAACCTTGTCTTCATCAGGCTTTGGAAGAGGAAAGTCCACTTCCTTCAGCTGAGCAAGGCTTAGAGGGTTCTTTGTAGAGTCCTTATTGGATCTGTTGTTGGGCTTGAGAACCATAGGTTTCAGATTCTTGGAAGAAGTCTCTCTAACCTTATTCCTCCTTACTGGCTTGAGCTCCATAATGATTGGCTCCACCTTTGTACCATGCTTCACAGATTGTGATTTAGAAGTTGTAGAACCAAAGATTTGTTGCATCCTTTCATCAATTTTCTTCCTTTGCTCTTTGACTTTCATCTCAGCTGCTGCTATCTGGATTAGATCAATTCCATCAAACTTTCCTTTGATTTGAAGAGTTGGAGAAGTGGTGATGGCAGGAACTAGCACTTTAGATATTTGAACTGTTGTTGATGGCTCTCCTTCCCCTTTCCGTTTATTCTCCCCCTTTTTGTTATCATCAAGGATAGGGGTCAAGCCTTGTGCTTTTGCCAGCTGCATTAGTAGATTTGTCTGAGATTGTTGATTCTGAAGAATGGTGACCATAGAGTCTTCAATGATTTGAACTCTATTTTCCAACCTGGCCAGCCTCTTTTCAGCATCAGATTCTCTCCTCAATCTCACCAACAAATCTTGCATAGTACCATAAGGCATAACTGAATCCAACTTCTCAGCATTGTAGGATTTCAGATCAGCAATATCCTGCTTGACTTCATCCACACTTAAATTCTGTCTAATATTCTGCAACTGCAAGAGATGCAGAGAGTCTAGATAAGCTTGAAGAATAGCCTTTGTACCAGCATCTGTAGTCTCCTGAAGGGCCCGTTGAATAGTCATTACTTGCTTGACCAAAGCTACACCAAACTGTCCTGGTGTAGATTCCTTTGCCCATGCCCATTCAGGTAGATTTGGAACAGAACTTGAGCCTGCATCTCCCCCTAAGTTCATGCTCCCATCCAAAGAATTAGAGTCATCATCATTAGAATTTGCTCCAAATTCTTCAGATGGCTCACCAGCTTGAGAAGGCATCCTATTGACAGCAGCTTTGTCTCTAAGAAGAGATTTTGAAGTGTGTACAATGTTCAAAGTCTACTATGCCTCCACATTGCCCTGAGCAGCCAACAGTTGATAGGCTGAAACAGGATGAGTAAAAGTGTCAGCATCCAAGGAAATGTTATCAATTTCAGCTTTGTAATGTTGCTGAAATTGTCTTCCCTTTTCAGCATCTTCCACAATCATTGACTCACTAGCAATGGCTGGATCCACCCTTATAGCTTCTGTACCTGCCTTTCTCTTATTTTCTCTATATTCTTGCATCAGAGGCTCCCCCTGGCTCACACACACCCTCACCCTCACCTACTAAGGTGGCACTCCCCTCACTTACTTTTGCTATGCTGGAAGAAATAGCATGCATATTTTGACTCTCAACCTCTCCTTTTGCCTGGGAGCAACCCAGCCTCTCACTCAAAGTATCACTCCCTTCCCTCAATCCTAGAAGTGATTGTACAGTAACCATGTCTTCTACACTTGGAATAGAATCAGTTATATGTGTAGAGACCATCAACGGATAGGGAGTATCCGTTGAAGTGGAAACTGATGATATCAACGGATAACTGCTATTAAGCTTATCCGTCGAAGAGCAACCACTTGTCAACGGATGAGAAATATCCGTTGAAGAAGGAAAAGATGTAGATATGGAAAGTGACATAATTGTTGAATCTGTGTGAATTGATTTTAAGTGAGGTGACACAGATTCTTCAACTACATCTGAAGGAATTGGCTGATGATCCAACAAATCATCTAAAAGATGATGATCACCAGGATTTGAGTGGGGCTCCTCCCTGAGTTTTAAAGAGGGAGAATCAGGAATTGATGTGAATATCATATCCACATCCAGAGATGGTGATGGAGAATTTTGTGATTGTTGTGTGTCTATTATGAGAGAATGGGGCTGTGACTCCACATTTGTTGGAGCCACATCAAGCAGAATTTGAGAAGGCAAAGATACAGATGGATGTATCTGTGCAGTGTGTGCCCCCTGTGTGGAAACTAGGGTTTTAGCCTTCTTTCTTCTTGAAAAAGCTTTGACAGGTGAATGTGTGGCTTCAGTGTCCCTCCCTCTTTTGTTCTGTGTCCCTGGTTGTGGACTATTTTTAATAGCTGCATCCTTTTGGGAGGATGCAACTAGGGATGTGTTTGACTCCTTTTGAACCACCACAGCCTTTTGAGAGACTGTGGCTTGGCTGGGTAGGGTACCACTCACCTCTCCCACCTTATCCTGGGGGGTTTCTTGATGTTCACCCCTCCCCTCACCACTCACACCCTGTTCACTCCCTTCTGGGTTTTTGGTAGTTGTTACAACTGTTGTCTTTTGAGAAACAACAGAGGTGGTTTTCTTTGACTTGTGTTTTGGAATTTTAGTTTTGGTGGCTTTGGTAGAAATATGTTGGGACAAAGACACAGATTCCATGGCCACACTAGAAGGCAAAGAAACAATGGGGTTGGAAAAAGTAGGAGTTGCAGAAGTATTTACCTCACTTACCTGAGGTGCATTCATTATTGGTAAATATACCAATGGCACCTGGCTGTTGAGGTTGATTCTCAAAAGGTCTGCAAGGACCCTTTTCTCTTGTGCCCAGCATTTTAGTTTATTGCTCTCATTAGTTATGACCAAACCTTCAGCAACATGGTTAGCCAATAACATAAAGAATCTAGCATAGTAGATGTTATGAGGTCTATTGGCTTTGTTACCTAACCTGGAACCTAATTCTAGCATGACATAGTTGCTAAAATTAAAGTACCTATCAGAAACTAGCATGTAGAGCATATTAACAAGAGATGAAGTTATGGCATCAAAATTGCTAATCTTCCCAGAGAAAACCTTGATAAAGGCATCTCCAAGAAAACTCCATTCTTTCCTAAGGCCCTTTCTTCTAATGCTTCCTAAACTAGCAGAATTAAAAGAATAGCCTTTGGAATCTAACATAGCAGATACATCTTTATCGGTGTGTGGTGTCATGGCATTATTCTCAGGAAACTTAAAGCAAGACTGTATATCATCACAGTTAATACAATAATCCTTACCTTTGAGAGAGAAAGCAATGGTCATATCTGTGAAGTTGAACTCTGCAGTTGTCCAAATCTCCTCCACTACCTCACAGTAGATGGTTGGGGCTTCCAGCATTGCATAGCTTAGTTTGCAGTGTTTGATGAAGTCCATCATCTTGTGATAATAAGAGTGGGCTTCATTCTTTTCAACCAAGGCTACAAAATTTTTCTTTTCGTAAACAAATCCAGACTGAGACATAATTTTGACTACTGGTGCCATTGTTGTGAGTAGTGGTTGCAGAGAAAAACTTGAGAGTTTTGGGAGAGAAAGAGAGTAAAATTTGCAAGAAAGCGTAAAGTGAAAATAAGAATTCAATGGGCTTTTATACTTTCTTGAATTAAAACGTAAATGAAATGATTAAATGATACTTTTAAATAAATTACAGCCGTTTGAGAATAAAGAAAACTGTAGAAATTCCGAAAAACTGCCTTTAATACAAATACATATACCTGTGTATGTATGTATCAATGGGTAAGTAAAAGAATCAACGGCTGTGACTCACTTAAAGTAACTGATGTGACACTTCAACGGATGAGGTAAATAGTTATCCGTTGAAGATTAACACAGTTTTTATCCATTGAAGGATAAAATTACCAGAAATGTATTTGTCTTTCAACGGATAATGAACATCCGTTGATAGAACAATTTTGGCTTTCAACGGATAGGAATATCCATTGATAGAATAATCTTTTCTTAAAACCAACTTTGTTCTTGCAGCAAATTCATTTCAGGCTTCAAAGCAGATTATAATGAGGACATAAATTTATGAATAATTAAGCATACCTAGCTCACTTACTAATCTTGTGAATGTTGATTCATCAAGTGGCTTGGTAAATATGTCTGCAATCTGCTTTTCACTTGGAACAAAATGAAGTTCCACTGTACCTTTCATCACATGTTCCCTTATGAAGTGGTACTTGATGTCAATGTGCTTGGTTCTTGAGTGCTGCACTGGATTTTCAGTAATGGCAATGGCACTTGTGTTGTCACAGAATATAGGAATTTTGTCAACAGTTAGTCCATAGTCAAATAGTTGATTCCTTATCCACAGTATATGTGCACAACAACTACCAGCAGCAATGTACTCAGCTTCAGCTGTTGATGTAGAAACAGAATTTTGCTTCTTGCTGAACCATGACATAAGCTTATTCCCTAGAAATTGACAGGTGCCAGTTGTGCTTTTCCTGTCTATTTTGTAACCTGCATAATGTGCATCTGAGTAGCCAATTAGATCAAAACCAGACTCTCTAGGGTACCAAATTCCTAGATTTGGAGTCCCTTTGAGATATCTGAAAATTCTTTTAATGGCCACTAAGTGAGATTCTTTAGGGTCAGCTTGAAATCTAGCACAGAGACATGTAGAAAACATTATATCAGGTCTACTAGCAGTTAAATATAAAAGTGAGCCAACCATGCCTCTGTAATTTGAAATGTCCACAGACTTTTCAGCCTTGTTTAATTCAAGCTTGGTGGCAGTGGCCATGGGAGGTTTTGCAGATGAACAGTCCATTAAGTCAAACTTCTTTAAAAGATCATAAATATATTTAGTTTGACTAATGAAAATTCCACCACTAACTTGTTTAACTTGTAAGCCAAGAAAATAAGTTAGCTCTCCCATCATGCTCATTTCATATTTACTTTGCATTAACTTAGCAAACTTTTTACAAAGCTTATCATCTGTAGATCCAAATATAATATCATCTACATAAATTTGAACAAGTATTGTAGAGCCATTAACATTCTTAAAGAAAAGAGTTTTGTCAACAGTACCTCTTGTGAAGTGATTATCTAGAAGAAATTTTGACAAAGTCTCATACCAGGCTCTAGATGCTTGCTTTAGTCCATAGAGTGCTTTCAACAGATAATACACATAGTCTGGAAAATTTGGATCTTCAAATCCTGGAGGTTGGCTTACATAAACTTCTTCCTCCAATTCCTCATTCAGAAATGCACTCTTGTCATCCATTTGATAGACCTTAAAATTGGCATGGGCTGCATAGGCTAGAAAGATTCTAATGGCTTCAAGTCTGGCAACTGGAGCAAATGTCTCATTAAAATCTATTCCCTCTTGTTGAGAATAGCCTTTACCACCAATCTGGCTTTATTCCTTATGACAATGCCATTTTCATCCATCTTGTTTCTGAATACCCATTTTGTGTCAATAGAACTCTTGTTCTTTGGTTTGGGTACCAACTTCCATACTTTGTTCCTCTCAAATTGGTTTAGCTCCTCTTGCATTGCTAAAATCCAATCTGGATCCAATAGAGCTTCTTCCACTCTCTTAGGTTCCTCCTGTGACAGAAAGCTACTGTACAGACATTCATCTTGAGTAGCCCTTCTAGTTTGCACTTTAGATGTAGCATCACCAATGATCAGTTCAAAAGGGTGATCCTTGGTCCATTTCCTTTGAGGTGGTATATTGGCTCTAGATGAGGTTGCCTCAGTATTGTCATGATGTGAGATAGAATGTTGATTGGTTGAGACTCCCCCTGAGTTGCTGATCCTTTGAAAGGAGTTGGGAGTTCTATCAACTGATGAAGTGAATTGATTATCCGTTGACAGACTATGATCAACGGATGCTCCATTATGAACTTCAACGGATGATGCACTTTGTCTTTCAACGGATGCTGCATTGCTTCTATCAACGGAAGCTGAATTAAGACTTTCAACGAATGCAGCATTCTGTGCATTATCCAAAGGCAGATTTTGTATTCTTCTCGAGATGCCTTCTTCATCATTCTCATCTTCACTATCATCACAATATATCTCAATGTTGTCAAATTTGAGTCCTTCATGATGTCCCTCATCTGTTAGTCCATCAATCTTTTTATCATCAAACACAACATGCACAGATTTCATGACAATGTTGGTTCTTAGATTGTAGACCCTATATGATTTTCTAGCAGAATAACCAACAAATATTCCTTCATCAGCCTTTGCATCAAACTTTCCTTTGTGATCAGGTTGATTCCTTAGAATGTAGCATTTGCAACCAAAGACATGTAGAAAGTTTAAAGTTGGTTTTCTTCTCTTGAACAATTGATAGGGAGTCATGCCTTTTGCCTGATTAATTAGAGAAATATTCTGAGTGTAACATGCACAGTTAACAGCCTCAGCCCAAAAGTATGTTGGGAGTTTTGACTCTTCAAGCATTGTTCTTGCAGCTTCAATTAGTGATCTGTTTTTCCTTTCCACCACACCATTTTGTTGTGGAGTCCTTGGAACTGAGAATTCATGCATGATCCCATTTTCTTCACAGAACAACTTCATGGTTGAATTCTTGAACTCAGTTCCATTGTCACTCCTAATATTCCTTACTTTGAAATCAGGATGATTGTTGACTTGCTTGATATGATTGATAATTATTTCACTAGCTTCATCCTTTGATCCAAGAAAATGAACCCATGAAAACTTTGAGAAATCATCTATAATCACTAGGCAATATTTTTTCCTTGATTTTGACAATACATTGACTGGTCCAAAAAGATCCATGTGAAGCAGTTGTAATGGTTCATCAATTGCAGATTCAAGCTTCTTACTGAATGATACTTTCTTTTGCTTTCCTTTCTGACAAGCATCACACAACCCATCCCTTGTGAATTCTACTAGAGGCAATCCTCTAACTAAGTCCTTTTTGACTAGATCATTCATTGTTTTGAAATTCAAATGGGACAGCTTCTTGTGCCATAGCCAACTTTCAACTGGACTTGCTTTGCTGAAAAGACAAGTAATTAATTCTGCATCTGTAGAGTTGAAGTCAGCTAAATACACATTCCCTTTTCTAACTCCAGTTAGAACCACTTTGTTGTCCTTCTTACTTGTGACAACACATGCTTCAGAATTGAAGGAAACAGTATTCCCTCTGTCACATAGTTGACTGATGCTCAATAAATTGTGTTTGAGACCGTCAACTAATGCAACTTCATCAATGATGACATTTTCTTTTGAAATCAAGCCATATCCCATAGTGAACCCTTTGCTGTCATCTCCAAAGGTTATGCTAGGGCCAGCTCTCTCCTTAAACTCTGTGAGTAGGGTGAAATCTCCTGTCATGTGTCTTGAACAACCACTATCCAAGTACCATAGGTTCCTTCTTTTTCCCTGCACACAACAAAATCAATCAAGTTGATTTTGGTACCCAAGTTTCCTTGGGTCCAGCCTTGTTAGTCTTTTTCCTAGACCTCATTCCTCCTGCATCTTTTGACTTAGGTAACTTTGGGTCAACCTTGATCTCAGATATAGTTGGTTGAAGAGTAGGGTTAGTCACAGAATCATTTAGCACATTTGATTGAATTTGATAAGGCATGGATTGTGCAAACATATTATTCCACATAGGCATGTTATATGGCATCTGAGGCATACTGAATGCAGTAAAATAAGGATTATTAACATATGGCATGTTTGCAAAATATGCATGAGGATTCTGATGAGACATAACAGGCACAGCATGCAGAGGTGACATAGACATGTTAGGCATGGAGGGAGTTAAAGGCATGGGAGCATTCTTAACAGATTTGCAGTTATCAGATAGATGATTAACACTTTTACAATGCACACAGCTTTTTCTAGGAGCATACTTATCAGGTGTGTAATTGTTGTGTTTATTAATCCCTACCTTCCCATTTCTATTAGATTTTCTTTTAGTTTCCTTTTTATCCTCAACCAATTTAAGCCTATTTTTCAGCTGATCTAAAGTCATGTGTCCTATGTTCACCTTACTGGCATCTTTGGATGTGCTAGCTCCTTCTTTGACAAAGTTCTTGAAAGTTGAACCATCCTTCTTATTGAAATTTTTCTTTTTAGAATCACTTGCCTGTTTTAATTGATGAGCCTTCAACGGATGCTCTTTTTCTTCCTTCAATGGATAACTTTCATCATCCGTTGATTCCACATCCGTTGATAATCCATCAATTAATTCTAACTCCTTTTTGTTTTTCTTCCAGGCATTCTCACAGAATGATTCAATTCGCTAACCTTGGCAATCTGAACACTAACATCCCTAGATGTTTTCTAGGCCTTGATTACCTCTTGCTCACTTTCTAACTGTTTAGAAAGAATTTCTACTTTCTTAACAGCTTTTTCTAGTTCACTCTCAACAATCAAGCATTTAAGTTTAATCTTTTCAAGCTCAATTACCTGATCCTCTAACACAGCATTCCTATCACTTAAAAACACATTATTCTCTTTGATCCTTGTGTTTTCTTTAGCTAGTGATTTAAGAGAAACACGCAAATGATATAATTCATTGGACATATCATTTATGGCTTCATTGCATTCATTTTTAGAAAGCTGAGAGAGGTCAGCAGTAATTACTTGGTTGCTTGATGAACTAGTTTCATTTTCATCAGAATTAGCCATCAGGGCTAGGTTGACATATTCCATATCATCATCTTCATTGGCTCCATCTGCTGCCCAATCATCTTGAGTGAGAAAAGCTCTTTCCTTTTGTTTGAGCAAATCAAAATACTTCTTTTTGTAATTAACTTGCTCAAATTTCTTCTTATCAGAGGTTGGCTTTCTGCACTCATTTTCAAAGTGTCCACTAATGCCACAGTTATAACATTTGAACTTAGATTTGACCACCATGTTTTTGTTTGACTTAGTAAATTTTGTATTTTTCCTGAATTTCATCTTTGCAAACCTCCTGGACAGAAAAGCCAGATGTTCATTAATATCATCAGAGTCATCTTGACTGGAATTGTCTTCATCCTCAGCTACTTGCTCTTTTCCCTTGCTTTATTCTGATTTGCTTGTGCCAATTTTGAGACTTGGCATTGTCTTCTCCTCATTCCTGACTTTAATCTTCTCATTTTCAGCTACAAGTGCAACTGATCCTCCTTTTCTCTTTCCCTTTTCCAACAGCTCATCTTGCTCCATCTCAAGTTCATAAGTCTTCAAAATTCCATATAATCTTTCAAGTGTGAAGTTCTTATAATCTTGAGAATTTCTTAGAGAAACAGTCATAGGCTTCCATTCCTTTGGTAGAGACCTCAGAAATTTTAAGTTGGAATCCTTGACTTGGTACACTCTACCATACAGCTTCAATCCATTTAACAGTTTCTAAAATCTGTTGAAGGTATCATTTAATGATTCTCCTTCTTCAAAGTGAAAATATTCATACTGTTGAATAAGAAGCTGCATCTTGTTCTCTCTAACCTGCTCAGTACCTTCACAGATGATTTGCACAGTATCCCAAACTTCCTTTGCAGTTTGGCTATTGATGACATTGTCAAACATATCTTGATCTAAGCCATTAAACAGAATGTTCATGGCTTTCTTGTCCTTGCGAATTTCTTCCATGTCTTCAATAGTCCATTCTGCTTTTGGCTTGGGAATGGACTGTCCAACAGCAACTGTTATAGTAGCAGCTGTGGCCACTTTGTGAGGAATGTGAGGACCATTTTCAATGCAGTTGATGTAGCTTTCATCCTGAGACAGTAGATGTAAATGCATCTTTACTTTCCAGTGATGATAGTTATCTTTTTCCAGGACTGGAATCTTTATTTCAATATCCTTCCTACTCATGTTGGTAGCAGGAGGATTCTTCTGTGCACTCATGATGTTAGCAGAATAGATCTTTAAACTCTTTATATGTTAAGAGCTTGCTATAATACCAATTGTTATTCCCAGTGAACTAACAATGAGATTTACAGAAGGGGGGTTGAATGTAAATCTCAAAACATTTTCAAGTTTTGAGCAGTTTCTAGTCTATGTGTTTTGATGAGCAAGTGTGTGTGAATTGCTTTAAGCTAATGCAGACAGATATATATTCAAACACAAATGTAAAGAACACAACAGATTTAAAAACTTTTCTGGTGGATTTGTTGTTCCACCAGAGATGTGTTATTTCAGAAAATTTGTGATTCAAAGAATTAAATCACAGCTGCTTCCTAGTACAAACTAGATGATTTTCTCTCTGGATTTTTCTAAACAGCTTTGGAAAATTCACATCTAATTACTAGCTGCTACTTGGTTTATATATCACCAAGTTTACAAGTGAAGACAAAACTGTAAAATACAATTAAAAGATTCTTCACATGTTTCTTCTTCATTTCTCTATCCAATGCAATTTAGGTTTAGCTATGAATCTTTGAATACTTCCTTGTTTGCACCAGAATGGAAATGCTGCATTTTCTTGATTCCTCCTAGAGGCTACCACATTCCAGTTTGTCTCTGTCAACCCATGTGCCTCTGTCAGCTTATGTATTGTCACTATCAACTGCTATTGAACTAAGCATTTGTTGAAGCTTTCATCCGTTGATGCTTTATCCGTTGAAGCTTTATCCGTTGATGCATTTAGCAGTTGAAGCTTTATCCGTTGAAGCACTCATCCGTTGATGGATGTTATCCGTTAAAGCTTTAGAGACATCCGTTGAAGCTTTGTTTCTTATCCGTTGAGGGTCTTTAATATCAGTTGATACATTTTCACTTATACAAGATTACAAGGCATGAAATATTTACAATTAGCCCTCCTATTTGCATATCCACTAGTAGTCAACATGACTGATAATTTCCCATAACATCTAAGAAGTACAACTTAAATACAGAGACTGAAATGTGCTACAATACTAAACTTATTTCTAAGTAAAGCTACTCCTTCAACGGATAACCAAAATGGTCTTATCTGTTGAGGCTACAAACACTAGATTTCTACTTAAGTGTTTTGTTTAACTTATCATCAAACTAATACACATATTCCTAACATATCTAAAAATTCTTTTCACAACCATCAAATGTGATTCTTTTGGATTGGCTTGAAATCTTGCACACAGACCTGTTGCAAACATAATGCCCGGTCTACTAGCAATCAAATACAACAAAGATCCAATCATTCCTCTATAACCCAAAATGTCTATATTTTTTCCTTTCTTATCTTCATCCAACTTTGTAGTTATAGACATTGGTGTTGATGCAGGTGAGCAGTCAACCATTCCAAATTTCTTCAGTAAATCTTTAACATACTTGGTTTGGCTAATGAAAATTCCATCACTTCTTTGACTGACTTAAAGTCCAAGAAAGTAACTTAATTCTCCCATCATACTCATTTCATATTCACTCTGTATGAGTTTTGAGAATCTTTGACATAGCTACTCATTACTAGAACAAAAAATGATATCATCCACATAGATCTGAACTAGGATCATATCATCACCATGCTGCTTGTAGAAGAGAGTCTTGTCAATTGTTCCTCTAGTGAATTCATGTTTAAGCAAAAATTCTGATAGTGTGTCATACCATGCTCTAGGTGTTTTCTTTAATCCATATAGAGCCTTGAGTAATTTGTATACAAAGTTTGGAAATTTTGGATCTTCAAAGCCAGGTGCTGTTGCACATAAACTTCTTCTTCCAACTCACCATTCAGGAATGCACTCTTTATATCCATTTAATACACTTTAAAGTTTGAGTGTGTAGCAAATGCAAGAAAGATCCTTATTGCTTCAAGTCTTGCAACTGGAGCAAAGATTTCATCATAATCAATTCCTTCCTCCTACGAGTAACCTTTTGCAACCAACCTTGCTTTGGTGCACCCATTTTCATCCATCTTGTTCATGTACACCCATTTTGTTCTAATTACACTTATGTTCTTTGGTGCAGGAACCAACGTCCAAACTCTATTTCTCTCAAACTAATTTAGCTTCTCTTGCATAGGGGATATCCAATCAGGATTAAGTAGAGCTTCCTCAGCTTTCTTAGGCTTAATTTATGAAATAAAGCGTACATATAGACATTCATTAACACTTGCACTCCTAGTCCTCACACCAGCATTAGGATTACCAATAATTGCATCTCTAGTATGACTTCTATCCCATTTCCTGGTATGATTTGGTTGACTTGAGTTTTCTGCATTTTCTTCACCATTGGCATGACTTGTAGAACTTTTTCCTATTTCTCCCCCTGAGTTTGTGCTATCAAATTCAGGTGTTTGAAATGAGCTTTGTGGCGCCCTCCAAACCCGGGTCAGAAGTTTGGGGTCCACACACATATACCTTATTTATAACCTGCTTATAACAATAATAAAGATAATAATAATAATATGCAGTGACCCTACTTACCAGCTACCACGGACCGTAACAGGTTAAAGTATGCACACAAGCCAAACACACCTACTTATATTATAAACGTTCAAATCCCGACTATCCAAACTCAGAACTGAGTATTAACATTATTACAAACTTTTGCAAACTTAAATTACTCCAAAAGGTGCCTACTAGCTTAACTTGATCAACCTGAACCCCTAGCTCTCGCGCTGGACTGGGGATCCTCATTACCAACTGGTTCCTTCTTAACTAGAAAAGAACATAAATAATATCGCACAAATGAGCTAACTAGCTCAGCAAGTCACAATGACAAAACTGAGAATAATGATCATCAAGTGAAAAGGGTTATGATACCAAGTGAACAATGAATTATGATTTAGAATTGGATATTATATTTTCATTTTAAAAACCAAGATTAGGTTGCTGATCAGTCACGCACTAACCCCGAGCAAAGCACACAGCACTGCTCTAACTACTGGATCCCAGGCACACATTGGCCTAACTTGACCATTATATGGTCTGACCACGAATTTGGTCCACAATTTTATAAAAACAATCCAATTTTAGCATAATAACTAAAAATAAATAGTAATAAGCAATAAACAGAATCATTAACAACATTGGACGTTCAATAATGAAATGGTTTCAATATTCATAAGGATCAATATGGCATTTTCAAAGCTTGGATGTTAGGTAATGAAAGAATTAGATAACAAAGGAATCAATGTTTCAATCTTCATATGGTACAATGGTTTGAGTATATAAGTAATTCGGTTCAGTGTTTGGTATTTAGTTTGTATGTATTTGTGGAGTAGTATCGTATATCTGTGGTTCGTATTTGGGTATACAACAATCAACGGTTTAGAAAGAATAAGGTTTACGGCTCAAGATCAATAACTGAAATCAGGGTTTTGGGTTTAGTTCTTCAAAGCACTTGTAATATAAAACAGGACTATCAATCCACTACAATATATCTTGAGAAAGTTCAGAACACTTGCCTGGTATTAACTTGTTATACTTCTCTAACTTTCAATCACAACTGTCTACTCCTCGACTATATGTTTCCCTTTCATACGCTTTGCCTCTTCTGCTCACATATCACAAGCATCTATCAATATTTAACTCATACGATTCTATTCGAAACACACTTCTATCTACCCTTCATTTCACCCAAATCCGATTAACGGATTGAAAGTTATACTATAAACAAGTAAACATCGAATATATATACCAACAGTCAACCAACAAGTCACATATAACACATAACACGTTAAACAATCAATGATATATCATTTATAATGGAGTCTCGGGTCATAAACAGGCTTTCGGGTATTTAAAATAATTTTTAAAACATTTTTCGGAATTAAAACGGGTCGTTGGATCAATTTCGGAGTAATAAACAGGGTTCGGCTGGCCAAATCTGGCTTCAAAACAATTTTATAATAATTATCGAGCCTTGAAAATAATTTAAAATGATATTTTAAAGCTCAAAACTATTTTTTGGAATTTTTAAATCATTTTTAAATAATTAAATCTAATTAAATAATTAATTAAAATCAATTAATAATTAAATAAATCAATTCATCAATTAATTTTCGAATTAATTAACTAATTAATCAATTAATTATTAACTAAAATTAATTAACTAATTAATTCAGATTTATTTTTGAATTAATAATATTTTTTGGAATTAAAATAATAATTTTTGGAATTTTTAGAAATTAAAAACGGATTTTTATAATTAAAATAAATAGAAAATATGATTTTTAAATCATTTTAAAACAGGAATCCAAAATATGCAAATTCTGGAAAGTTCAGGGACTGAACTTCACCATTTTCAAAAGTACAGGGACTAAACTGCAATTTTGCAGTCCAGTCGCCGGAAAATACAGGGGTGGTCGGAGAACACGATTCCGGTATCCTCACCCCACCATCTGCTCCAAATATAATCTACAGATAACCAGGAACACAACCATGCAATCAAATCACATCAATAATCCTTGTCCTGGCCGGAAAATGGCCAAGAACATCGTCGGTTTCCAGCGAATCGACGAAAACTTCAAAACACAACTCCCTTCGATTCAGACATCCTCTGTTAACGAGCTACATACCAATCGATTGCAAATTTCATAAGGAACACAACCTACTATAACACAACAGCTAATAACCCCTAAATCAAAAAGCCCCAAATTTCAGTTTAAAATATTCATACGGGTTATAAACCCTAATTTTAAAATTCGAAGATTAAACTCAATTTTGAACATGTTATTGAACTCCAAATCAGTCATATGACGTATGAAAATCATCAGGAAAACAAGCTCTACAACATGCACTCATCAAATCATCCAAACAATCATCTGAACAAAAATTCATATTTTTAATAAAAATAATTTGAAAATAAATAAAAATATAGAAAATAAACCTTGATTTCTGCAGTTCCGAAACTTGAAGAAACTGAAAGAACACCTCAAAACCTCTGTTTTGGTTACTCGAGCGTTCCAATCGGACTTCACTAACACCTTCAATTTGTGGTTTGATTTTCAGAAGATTATGTGAATATAAGTATTTTCTCTGGAATATTATATAATTACTGACTGCAAATGATTTTTTATACGGAATAAAATACGGTAAAGGCTATTTATATTTACGTAAAATTAGTATCTCGTTGGATCATTCCAGATACAAAATGGTACGTTTATTTATAAAAACTGATCCAAACGGTATCGGTTTTCGGGATAAATATCCAAATCAGTACAATTTATATTGCGGTCTTGGTCTCAGCGCCTGGTTACACGTATTATGAGGTGATAATTGTGATAGTTTAATAAAAAGATCCCGTTTATCGAAAATACGAGTTTTATTGATTTACCGAAATGAATAATGTATCGAAAATGTTGCGCCGGGACCCGTGTAGGACAAACCGTACGCCGGATCGAAAAAGTCGAAACATGGAAAATGCTCGAAATATTGCAATTAGGTTAGGAAGGAGTTTTTGGAAGAGTTTCGGGTTATAAAAACATAAAAACGGATGATGTCGGTTGGTTCCCATTTGTATAAAATAGTTTTTAAATACTCGGAAAAAGATTTTATAAAATCCATATATTTCCTATAAAATCATAAATCAACATAAAAATAATTAGGAAGATATGACAATTATCTATATTTTATTTTAGACATATAAAAATTAAAATACTCAATTAATATTATTTTTAAACATCCAAACATATTTAACACTTAGCAAATAATTAACTGAATAGATCTGAACACGTATAATGTAACACCCCCAAATCCGGGGTCGGGGATTCGGGTTGTCACGAGTTCCATTTCCCTTATCAATACTTAATCTTAATAGTCAACCAACTACTGCGTACTGTGACCCCACAATATACACACACACCACAAGTTATAGTCTCAGAGATGAATACCAAAAATAACACAAGTCATTTTATTCCACAATTATAAGTCATTACACCTCAAAAGGGTTCCTGAATAAATTTACATATTCCTTGCCATTATTACAATTCAAAAATATACATAAGTCTGGTACATCAAAAGTTGAAAGCCTAGCCTATTGGTAGATCCTACCTCAGCTACAATGGCATCAACGCCTACAGGAAACTGCGGAACGTGAATTGGGAGCTCGATCATGTTCATCTTTTCTATCTGTTGTTGTGTGATGAAAGAAGAAATCAAGGGTGAGCAACAAGCCCACCAAAATAATATGTAGAATAATTAACAATATATGAGCATTCTCATAGTACTCATGAAAGTCTTGGTCAAAAGAAATGAACCAAGTTTGATATCTTATACGACCAAGTCGTAAAATATTCAGTATATATACATATATACTTTCACAATCTTTGAAATCCTCTGACCTGTATAATATACAAAGAGTTCCAGTTTATAACTGTATAAAAATATCGTTGCAAGGTGATCTCATATATCTAACCTTGTCTCATCGTTTTTCTGAAAATCTTTGTCATGCATAAGATAATCAATAACCAGATATAAGTTGAAAAGATGAAGTTACAAGATACCCCAATATACTTATATATTTCCCAAATACTACTTGAACTACCACCGTTCAAGTTATAATCAGTTTCAAAAGTTCATCACATAGATGAGACTACAAGATAAGACTTGAATAGATTCAATCCTTGAAATATCATTATAAATAATGAAGTTACGAGATACTTCATTAAGTCCCGATATATATATATACACCTATGTATATACATTCATACACCCCTTTAAAACCTCTGTTATGAAAATAATAAACAGAGTTGCAATATCCAATGAATTTGGAAAGGAGAAAACCTTGGCATAAACCTGATATCTTGTTGATCAGGCAAAGATACCAATAAGTAACCTTTTCTACTAGTAGATGGACGAATTCCCCACTGGTCATCACCCTGGTCGTAATAGGACCTTATGCTGGACTGCCACTCAGCCACTTACGCATTTGATGGACTCCCACTGAGCCACTTACACTTTTATGGACGCCCACTGAGCCCATGTTGCTTATGCCGACTCAAATAGATGGACTTACTTCCCGAACGTTGGGTAAGTAATCAATTCATTTATCAAAACAGCAACCTCGTTGCGAATATAAAATACACCACAGAGCCGGATCCTTTAGATTTTTGAGCGAGTATTGAAGTCCCCTTCAAAAAGGAAGATCTTAAATTTGAAAACGAGTTTTGGGATCCACTCTAAACTTTAAAAATCATTTTGAAGACTCGAAAACATTTTTAAGAATGTTTGGAGTACTGCTGATTTATTAAAATAAATCAGTCCCAATATATTAGAAAATATCTGAATATTATTATTTAAATAATATTCCCAAAAAGGATAATTTCTATAAAAATAATCGAAGTAGAAGTGTTAAAACTCATACTTGAAATGGGTATTAAATAACCAAAGATATACTTATACGAAAGTACTATCTTTATTTGAATAATCAAAAGTGAGTTTGATTATCGACACATTATTCTTTAATAAAATAAAGAATATTAATTAGTAAATAATCGGAGTCATTAGTCCTCAAATGAATATTCATAATAATATTCATTAAATAAAATAAACCGAGTCATAAGTCCTCGAATGAATATTCAAAGTAATATTCATTAAAAATAAACGGAGTCATAAGCCCTTGAATGAATATTCAAAATAATATTCATTAATAATATAACTGAGTCATAAGTTCTCGAATTAATATTCAAAATAATATTCATTAATAAAATAAAGTTATCGAATAAACCTTATTCGATTCATAGTTTTGAAAACTATATCTATATATATATATATATATATATATATATATATATAAATATATATAATATACTGGGGAACATCGACTCCCGGTTTTAGGAAAATGTTCACCTTTGGGTCCCCTACACTAAGGGTATACGCCACTACTGCTTATCTCTAGCATAGGTATTATGCAACTTATAAGCATTTGAATTAACAGATATATATCAAGATTACGAAACAGACATGCATATATATACCATATCAGCATGCTTCAATATATCACAAAATTTGCTAATTAACCAACATGCATCTATCACAAGATAATGCATATACATATATACATCACAACAACAGTATAACGGGTAGAAAACTTGCCTGAGTGCTCCCGGATAGACTTAAGCTTAGAGTGGGTCCGATAACCTATGCACAACAACATAAGTCAGAATTAAACCCCGGTCGCTTAAGAAACTAGACTTTAACCATTTAGAGTCCTAACGTTCGCTTTCGCGCTTACTGATTCTCTTAAGTCGCTCGAGTACCCCCGGCTCCACCATTTTTAATAAATCAACCATTACGAATTTTAAGGCGATTATTTCGTGAGTGTCTTACCAACTTCCTAATACACTTTACCTAATTGTTTCATACCCCAATTAGTCATTTAAGGTCCTTAACCAAGGTTTCAAAGTAAGGCGAGGGGTAATGGTTCGGTCGCGAAACGTCGTTACTTAAAACGGCCGTTTCTCCTAAACCGTACATCGGAATCAAACGAACCACATATCAAAACGAAGCTCGTAACATGAACTATCTAATAATGGCAATGGTAAAAACGTAGCAGGGATTTCTCGGGTCCTAATGTTAAGAACAAAACAGCCTAAAGTAAATCGGACATTACGACGGCTATGTTTACGCGATTTCCCAAATTTAAAACACTCCAATTCAACCCACAATCAATCCACAATCACAACCCAATCAAAACTCCATCCATACTACATCATAACAGCCCCAACAACTCAACATTAACAATTTTTACTTATTCTTAAACTTGAATTTAACTACACTTAAGTTCATTAATCAACAATCCAAGAACTACCACTCCAAAACTTCACAAAATCAACTAATCTCTACATTTACAACTAGCAAACCTCTCATGAATTATAACAACAAAACTAAACCTAATTACTCAAATAAAGTTAGGGTTTGGAGGGGTTATACCTTCCTTGGAGAGTGGAAATTCAAGAGAATGGCTTGGAATCACCCTTAAAGTCCTTATCCAAGCTTAATCTAAACAAAACTTCAAGAACAAAAAATTTAGTTCTTGAAAAACACTATTCACCATCTTCTTCCATGATTTTTAGGAAGAGATTGTGAATGATTTAGGAGCTCAAACTTATAGGATATCCATAACTATGCATAAGGAGTCTTGGATAATTACCTTGTGATTTAACAAAGCTTGGAACTAGGATTTTGATTTTTCTTTCTTTGGAAAAGAAGAAAAGCCGAGAGCAAGATGAAGAAAATGAAATGATCTTTGTGTTTTGGGTGAAATGATTGTTGGTTGGTTGTTTTTAGCTTGATTTTGGTTAATTACCTTTTTAACCATGAACTTTGTGTGGTTTTAAACCAACCACACCTCCTTCCCCCTTATGTCATGCTTATGTCACCTTGTTATGTCATCATCCCTTACTTGCCCTCTTCTTATTGGTTTGATGACCTCATCATCCCTGACCTCCTTGATTAACTCCTAATTGTTTGCCTAATGACCGCTGATCTGTTATACGGTTCGCTTATCTTTCGTTCTCGTTTATCGTTTGAGGGATCATACCCGGGATCTTATTACTTAGGTTCCCTTAACCTTTCTCAATACATTATATTCCTTTTTATGATCCTCTATTAAAATCCTTGAATTTAAATCCTTTTAATCATGTTACATTATACTCAATTCTTTCGGTATCTGGTGGATTTTCGGGAAAAATCAAAGTGTTCGGAATTGGATTCTGACGATCTTTACATACACTTATATACCATATAGAGTACTAATTAAATCTCAGAATATCAATAACAGAACCCCTACATAGTGTGGCATGAAAAGTTTTCTTATTCAGCATAATCTGCAAAATCACTATTCATAAGGGTTTCAAAAATTTCCAAAAATTGGGGTTATTACAGTCTCCCCTCCTTAAAAGGATTCCGTCCCGGAATCAGATAGAAAATGAATAGGGATACTCTCTTAGCATTGCACTTTCTAACTCTCAAGTAAATTTTCCCACATTGTGGTCTTACCACTAAACTCTGCCTAGTTTGATAACCCTTCTCCTAAGCACTTGTTCCTTTTCACTCTATAACCCTTCCTGGTTGCTCCATATAGGTTACGTCGGGTTGCATGTCTATGCGCTCATATGCCCCTATTTATCTGGCATCTGAATTACACTTCCTTAACATTGATACGTGGAACACGTTATGAACTTGCTACAGGTTCGGGGGTAGGGCTAGCTTGTATGCTAACTTCCCAATATGTTTTAGTATATCCAAGGGTCCGACAAATTGTGGACTTAGCTTTCCTTTCTTTCCGAATCTCATCTATCCTTTCCAAGGGTTTCCATGGGGATACCTTTAAAAACACTAAGTCCCCTACTTCCTATTATTTGTCCTTTCGTGTCAAATCAATATACTTCTTATGTCCATCTTGGGCTACTACCAGCCGTCCTCTGATTAGATCTATTATATCATTGGTCCTTTGGACTACTGCGGGTCCGAGCATCTTGCGCTCTACAACTTCATCCTAACATAAGGGAGATCGACATTGTCTTCCCTCAAGGATCTCATAAGGCGACATCTCGATAATGACATATGATCTATTGTCGTAAGAAAACTCAATCCGTGTTAAGTGATCATTCCAATTTCTTTCAAGTCTATTGCACAGACTCTCATTGTAGCTTTTAGCATTAGAGCTTTTGCTTCTCAATACCCATTCTTTTCCAGTTCGTAATCGATACTACCTTCCTTTCCTAATATTATACTGGTTATATTTTTGCTCGTTAGCGTTCTATAACCTTTTAATAACCACGTCAACCTTAGTATCACGAATGTGTTTCCATTCTGAATACCACCACAACTTTACTACTCCTTTTTCAGCTGTTTCTATTTCCCAAAGTTTGATCAATCATATAGAAGTAAAGGAATTTGTTGAGAGATCACTATGATCATGAACACTTGTTATATCGCATAGTTAGTACAGAAGGTGGCCATCCTTTAGTACTTGACAAGCAATTAAACAATAGATGGTATCCTAATAAGCTTCTATCACACAGATAAATAGTCATTCGGCAATACCTCCCCTTCTGGAAGGGTTGTTCTTCTCAGCTTACATGAAATGAAAGAAGAGAAAAGAACGAACTGAAGAGAATTGTATATTCGTAAAAAAAAAATTATTGCCATAAAATATCTGGCTTGGAATCTACCTCTGAACTATAGAGGTTTGTCATAGGAGAACAAAACATATATGTATTTATATCAACATCAAGTATTATAGCATCGTATTTCACATTCCTAAATATTTTTGCTATTCTGTCCATCATTCTATGGACCCATGCTCTTCCTCGAGCTTATACACAATCACCTTTGAAACTCCCTCGATATCGAAACTCGAATCTGGGATCTCATTCTAGACATCACCGTTACTAGAATTCTATGCTTGCACCGCAACCTTCCTCATATAGTAATACGACTCTCTTTTCATAAGAGGGAATAAATATTCAATAGGTAGATACTCTACTTAATTAGTCTATCAATGATAACTTATACACTACCACGACCCGATTAGTGGTACTCAATCTCAACATCCATTCCAATACAACTCTCACGGTTGTAATCAGCTCATTACTCGCAGAATCATTGATGCATTACTATGGTCCACCACTGACCTACTATCGTCATTCACTTTCCATGAAATCTTAATATCTAACCATACGGAGTCCATACATGTCGTATAGAATACTTCTAAGGAGTTAACATAATCACCAATTATAATTCATGAAGAACACTCCAAATTCTGACGTACTTTCATGACACGAAGTAGATAAAATTGCAGAAGAGTTTCAGTCAAAGCAACGATAGCTGGTTAATACCATTCTTAATCGTATGCCTTAAATAGAAGACTTAACTCAAGAATTCGTCTAGTCCTTTTTGAAACATGGTCCTGGCTTATCTCAAGATAGTATCTTCTGAGATAGATAGCCCGCTCATGGCGATTATATGAATTAAACCTTTACCAAACTACTATTACAGTTGGGTATTGCACAGTCATCAGAAGGAATGTCAATCTTCCAACCCATAATACAACCTTTACGGCTTCAACCATTATCACTGTATTCCTCTGGCACAAGCGCCTATAATTGCTCTCTTACACTTAAAGTGTCGGCCACCTCTTTGGCCTTTCCTGATAGTAAAATTTCCTTACAATCAATGTCGTTTGAACGATCTCCAACTAAATTTTCTACCTCATTTCCAATCACTGCTTGTGTGAAGATGTTTTCCTTAAAATCTGATGAGTAAAAAAAATACCACCATTTTTTTCCATAAGTTATTGCCTCAGTCTTTAGAGGTTAATCATTGTCACGACTGACTCTCGATCATACTTAGGACGTCTCTTATCTTGGGTCCTTCTTGTTTTCATCATTCTTGACCTTTGTTGGGTTCAATCTATACTTTCTCATGGTTTAACATGTGCCCCACCTGGCATTATTATTACTTCATATTACCTTTATCAAAATTTCTATTCTTGAGAATTTTGAATATTACCTTTCTCCTTGTAAAACCTCCAAGGTTATCCTTGAATCGTTCCTCCTGTATTCCCTAGATACAGGGCATATCAAGATACCATTTATTAATACCAGAATCATTGTCTATATACTTCTGAAAAATTTCTCCACTGATTCTTAAAGGTTGTTATTACCTTAATCCTTTCCAATTCATACTGTCAAAACTCATACTATCCCTATTAAGGGTGAAATTCCAACCTTTATGCATTCCCCTAGGATTCATTTTAAGTTACTGATGTTCTATCCTTAATTCCACCTTTAAAAAGGTACATGCATCCTTCCATGGATAAATCAAGTCATATATCCCTGATAAGGGTGTCCTATTCAATCATTCCCACCTCGATAGTATATGCCAAATTTCACAATAACATCTGTATTCAAAATGAGGTCAATCAATATGGCCTCCAAAAGATAACAACGGTTATCCGCTTTTATTGCCTAAATTGGGTAACGATAACAAGGATGTTCTGGAAGATATTGGTCGTGTTCAACGTGAACTTCTTCTTAATAATTCCTTATTTACTTTTGTTGTTTATCTCAACAGTCATCTCAATGTTGGGATATCTTTCATACCTGGCGTCTCCCTTTCTGGGTATCAAGCCACCGGTCTTACACTTCATATTCTTGAAGGTCACTTCCTTCATCCAATTTTCCTAATTTCTTACTTTCTTGACTCCTCAGTCCATCCGTGTTTCCTTATTAATCAATCGATCTATCTCAAAGTTTCATCGAATACTGTCAACTTCAAGGGAATTAACTATACGTATCGCTTACGCCTTCAAACCTTGAATTTATCTCATGATCAGTCACCATCGCGCTGATGATGACACACTTCTCTATATTTATTACAAGGGTTTCTTAGGGTTTCCCATACCTAACTCCCTTATCACTTCTCAACTCTATTTCCTTTATATCCCTTTATATTTCTACCCTTTTCAGTCTTTTATTTTCGTTTCCATTACAACCATTACATGAACCAACACAACATAAGCATTGATTTCAAACATCCCGTCATTCTAGATTCGTGTCCTCAGAACGAATCTTGACAACTTTTAAAACTTAAATTCATAATTCATCATACTTGTCCGCTTTTGTTCTGGCTCTAAAGTTTTTATACTACCTTCATAACCTTGGGAGTTACTTTCCCGAAAACAATTGACTGAACGTTAATCAGTTTATTCTAACATCTGGCTCCGTGCCTTTCTTGGTCTTTCACCAGCGGGTGGCCTCTCTCTTAGGAGGGTAAGTGACAAAACAGTCTTTTGTGATTCGTTAATCATTTAGAATATCAAATGATTCCTATATTTCCTTTAGCCAGGCTCTTGCCTCGACTGGGTTCGCTTGTTCCTTGGAACTCCGAGAGCTTAGTGACTTAAAGGTCCTGAAAGATTTTCCCACCGCAATGTCCCCTCAGGGTGGTGGTTGGGGATAATAGTCTAAGTTCTCTTGAGACAGGTCCATGAATTGTCGTATAGGAGTACCGTCTCAGGTCTCCTTTCGTTACTCGACTTTCTGTTTCCTTAGTATGAAATATTTCATCCTTCTCCCATACTTGGGGTTATTTTATACGTTAAAATCCTTATTTTCCACTTCATTATGTTATGGGCTCCTCATTTCTTAATGGCAACCTCCCTGACTATCACATTCGGGGTTTGCCCTAAATCTTATTCCTCGAGCTATGGATTTCGTCTAAGATCCAGTCCTTACGCTCTTAAACGTTTGGAACCCAAATTCGGTAGGAATACCTCATTATTCCCTTATCATCTTTCTCGGTATTAATCTTTTCTCCAGTCATTGGCTCTCTGCCTTCATTCATCACTTTTTCTTGGCACAATATGATTTTCTTTTCCCATAATTCGGGCTGCATTACAATCTCAAACAGCCTTTCAGTACCGGCTCCGATTACCTTCACTTCTATTTCCATTTTCTCAAAATCTCTTATCAACTCTTCCGAAGACATTATCATCTTGAGTCTCTCCTTTTTACTAAGGACGTCAGCCACCACAATGGCTTTCCCCGAATGATAAAGAATCTCATAATCGTAATCCTTGATTAGCTCTAATCACCTCCTCTGGCGCATATTGAGCTCTTCCTGCGTGAAAATGCACTAGAGCACTTATGGCTTGTGTAAATCTCGCAATTCTCTCCATACAAGTAGTGCCTCCAATCTTTAGGACAAAACTATTGCCACGAGCCCAATCTCATGGGTGGGGATATCGAATTTTATATTCCCTTAATTGTCTTGACGCGTACGTGATTACCTTGCTGTGCTGTATAAGAAGCACCATAATTCCTTATGCGAAGCGTCACTACACATCACAAAATCTTCTTTTCCATCCGGCAATGCCAAAATAGGGGTCGTCACCAATCTTTTCTTTAGTTCTTAAAAGCTGATCTCGTATTTTTCTATCCATTCGAACTTCTCAGTCTTACGAGTAAGCCGCGTTAAAGGGGCTACTATCTTTACAAACTTGAACGAACCTCCAGTAGTGACCGACCAACCCTACCTCTAGTAGTCGACCTAACCATGGTCATCAATTCATCAGTGGTCCTTTATTCATTCTTGTCAGGATCCTCCATGGGATCCTCCTCAGCAACTATCCCTTCTAGGACAACATCCTCAACCGCTACATCCTCAATATGAACATCATCCGATCTCGCGTTAGGACGCTCTATCGGATCCATAATCTGATCTCCAATAAGTAATAAAACATCATCGCGTTGTTGCTCCTCAACCTCAGGGTTCGGAGTCCCGCTACCATATACGATAACGAACTACGCTTCTATCACGATATTTATAAGGGTTCCCATAAGGGTTTTAACTGTCAGTACTACGTTAGGTAGCCCGACTATGAACTTGGCAAGAGTTCTTATTATCTTAGTGAACTTATTATCTTAACGTCATATCATCTCTGAGGTTTATAATGCTTGGCTCTAATACCATTTCTGTAACACCCCCAAATCCGGGGTCGGGGATTCGGGTTGTCACGAGTTCCATTTCCCTTATCAATAATTAATCTTAACAGTCAACCAACTACTGCGTACTGTGACCCCACAATATACACACACACACCACAAGTTATAGTCTCAGAGATGAATATCAAAAATAACACAAGTCATTTTATTCCACAATTATAAGTCATTACACCTCAAAAGGGTTTCTGAATAAATTTACATATTCCTTGCCATTATTACAATTCATAAATATACATAAATCTGGTACATCAAGAGTTGAAAGCCTAGCCTATTGGTAGATCCTACCTCAGCTACAATGGCATCAACGCCTACAGGAAACTGCGGAACATTTCCTATTCGCTCGCGAATTGGGAGCTCGATCCTGTTCATCTTGTCTATCTGTTGTTGTGTGATGAAAGAAGAAAGCAAGGGTGAGCAACAAGCCCACCAAAATAATATGTAGAATAATTAACAATATATGAGCATTCTCATAGTACTCATGAAAGTCTTGGTCAAAAGAAATGAACCAAGTTTGATCTCTTATACGACCAAGTCGCAAAATATTCAGTATATATACATATATACTTTTCACAATCTTTGAAATCCTCTGACCTGTATAATATACACAGAGTTCCAGTTTATAACTGTATAAAAATATCGTTGCAAGGTGATCTCATATATCTAACCTTGTCTTATCGTTTTTCTGAAAATCTTTGTCATGCATAAGATAATCAATAACAAGATATAAGTTGAAAAGATGAAGTTATAAGATACCCCAATATACTTATATCTTTCCCAAATACTACTTGAACTACCACCGTTCAAGTTATAATCAGTTTCAAAAGTTCATCACATAGATGAGACTACAAGATAAGACTTGAATAGATTCAATCCTTGAAATATCATTATAAATAATGAAGTTACGAGATACTTCATTAAGTCCCGATATATATATATACACCTATATATATACATTCATACACACCTTTAAAATCTCTGTTATGAAAATAATAAACAGAGTTGCAATATCCAATGAATTTGGAAAGGAGAAAACCTTGGCATAAACCTGATATCTTGCTGATCAGGAAAAGATACCAATAAGTAACCTTTTCTACTAGTAGATGGACGAATTCCCTACTGGTCATCACCCTGGTCATAATAGGACCTTATGCTGGACTGCCACTCAGCCACTTACGCATTTGATGGACTCCCACTGAGCCACTTACACTTTCATGGACGCCCACTGAGCCCATGTTGCTTATGCCGACTCAAATAGATGGACTTACTTCCCGAACGTTGGGTAAGTAATCAATTCATTTATCAAAACAGCAACCTCGTTGCGAATATAAAATACACCACAGAGCCGGATCCTTTAGATTTTTGAGCGAGTATTGAAGTCCCCTTCAAAAAGGAAGATCTTAAATTTGAAAATGAGTTTTGGGATCCGCTCTAAACTTTAAAAATCATTTTGAAGACTCGAAAACATTTTTAAGAATGTTTGGAGTACTGTTGATTTATTAAAATAAATCAGTCCCAATATATTAGAAAATATCTGAATATTATTATTTAAATAATATTTTCAAAAAGGATAATTTCTATAAAAATAATCGAAGTAGAAGTGTTAAAACTCATACTTGAAATGGGTATTAAATAACCAAAGATATACTTATACGAAAGTACTATCATTATTTGAATAATCAAAAGTGAGTTTGATTATCGACACATTATTCTTTAATAAAATAAAGAATATTAATTAGTAAATAATCGGAGTCATTAGTCCTCAAATGAATATTCAAAATAATATTTATTAAATAAAATAAACCGAGTCATAAGTCCTCGAATGAATATTCAAAGTAATATTCATTAAAAATAAACGGAGTCATAAGCCCTCGAATGAATATTCATTAATAATATAACTGAGTCATAAGTCCTCGAATGAATATTCAAAATAATATTCATTAATAAAATAAAGTTATCGAATAAACCTTATTCGATTCATAGTTTTGAAAACTATATCTATATATATATAAATATATATAATATATTTGGGAACATCGACTCTCGGTTTTTAGGAAAATGTTCACATTTGGGTCCCCTACACTAAGGGTATATGCCACTACTGCTTATCTCTAGCATAGGTATTATGCAACTTATAAGCATTTGAATTAACAGATATATATCAAGATTACGAAACAGACATGCATATATATATACCATATCAGCATGCTTCAATATATCGCAAAATTTGCTAATTAACCAACATGCATCTATCACAAGATAATGCATATACATATATACATCACAACAACAGTATAACGGGTAGAAAACTTGCCTGAGTGCTCTCGGATAGACTTAAGCTTAGAGTGGGTACAATAACCTATGAACAATAACATAAGTCGGAATTAAACCCCGGTCCCTTAAGAAACTAGACTTTAACCATTTAGAGTCCTAACGTTCGCTTTCGCGCTTACTGATTCTCTTAAGTCGCTCGAGTACCCTCGGCTCCACCATTTTTAATAAATCAACCATTACGAGATTTAAGGAGGTTCTTTCGCAAGTGTCTTACCAACTTCCTAATACACTTTACCTAATTGTTTCATACCCCAATTAGTCATTTAAGGTCCTTAACCAAGGTTTCAAAGTAAGGCGAGGGCAATGGTTCGGTCGCGAAACGTCGTTACTTAAAACGGCCGTTTCTCCTAAACCGTACATCGGAATCAAACGAACCACATATCAAAACGAAGCTTGTAACATGAACTATCTAATAATGGCAATGGTAAAAACGTAGCAGGGAGTTCTCGGGTCCTAATGTTAAGAACAAAACAGCCTAAAGTAAATCGGACATTACGACGGCTATGTTTACGCGATTTCCCAAATTTAAAACACTCCAATTCAACCCACAATCAATCCACAATCACAACCCAATCAAAACTCCATCCATACTACATCATAACAGCCCCAACAACTCAACATTAACAATTTTTACTTATTCTTAAACTTGAATTTAACTACACTTAAGTTTATTAATCAACAATCCAAGAACTACCACTCCAAAACTTCACAAAATCAACTAATCTCTACATTTACAACTAGCAAACCTCTCATGAATTATAACAACAAAACTAAACCTAATTACTCAAATAAAGTTAGGGTTTGGAGGGGTTATACCTTCCTTGGAGAGTGGAAATTCAAGAGAATGGCTTGGAATCACCCTTAAAGTCCTTATCCAAGCTTAATCTAAACAAAACTTCAAGAACAAAAAATTTAGTTCTTGAAAAACACTATTCACCATCTTCTTCCATGATTTTTAGGAAGAGATTGTGAATGATTTAGGAGCTCAAACTTATAGGATATCCATAACTATGCATAAGGAGTCTTGGATAATTACCTTGTGATTTAACAAAGCTTGGAACTAGGAGTTTGATTTTTCTTTCTTTGGAAAAGAAGAAAAGCCGAGAGCAAGATGAATAATATGAAATGATCTTTGTGTTTTGGGTGAAATGATTGTTGGTTGGTTGTTTTTAGCTTGATTTTGGTTAATTACCTTTTTAACCATGAACTTTGTGTGGTTTTAAATCAACCACACCTCCTTCCCCCTTATGTCATGCTTATGTCACCTTGTTATGTCATCATCCCTTACTTGCCCTCTTCTTATTGGTTTGATGACCTCATCATCCCTGACCTCTTTGATTAACTCCTAATTGTTTGCCTAATGACCGTTGATCTGTTATACGGTTCATTTATCTTTCGTTCTCGTTTATCGTTTGAGGGATCATACCCGGGATCTTATTACTTAGGTTCCCTTAACCTTTCTCAATACATTATATTCCTTTTTATGATCCTCTATTAAAATCCTTGAATTTAAATCCTTTTAATCATGTTACCTTATACTCAATTCTTTCGGTATCTGGTGGATTTTCGGTAAGTGTTCGGAATTGGATTCTGACGATCTTTACATACACTTATATACCATATAGAGTACTAATTAAATCTCAGAATATCAATAACAGAACCCCTACATAGTGTGGCTTGAAAAGTTTTCTTATTCAGCATAATCTGCAAAATCACTATTCATAAGGGTTTCAAAAATTTCCAAAAATTGGGGTTATTACAGTCTCCCCTCCTTAAAAGGATTCCGTCCCGGAATCAGATAGAAAATGAATAGGGATACTCTCTTAGCATTGCACTTTCTAACTCTCGAGTAAATTTGCCCACATTGTGGTCCTACCACTAAACTCTGCCTAATTTGATAACCCTTCTCCTAAGCACTTGTTCCTTTTCACTCTATAACCCTTCCTGGTTGCTCCATATAGGTTACGTCGGGTTGCATGTCTATGCGCTCATATGCCCCTATTTATCTGGCATCTGAATTACACTTCCTTAACATTGATACGTGGAACAGGTTATGAACTTGCTACAGGTTCGGGGGTAGGGCTAGCTCGTATGCTAACTTCCCAATATGTTTTAGTATATCCAAGGGTCCGACAAATTGTGGACTTAGCTTTCCTTTCTTTCCGAATCTCATCTATCCTTTCCAAGGGTTTCCAAGGGGATACCTTTAAAAACACTAGGTCCCCTACTTCCTATTATTTGTCCTTTCGTGTCAAATCAATATACTTCTTATGTCCATCTTGGGCTACTACCAGCCGTCCTCTGATTAGATCTATTATATCCTTGGTCCTTTGGACTACTGCGGGTCCGAGCATCTTGCGCTCTACAACTTCATCCTAACATAAGGGAGATCGACATTGTCTTCCCTCAAGGATCTCATAAGGCGACATCTCGATAATGACATATGATCTATTGTCGTAATAAAACTCGATCGGTGTTAAGTGATCATTCCAATTTCTTTCAAGTCTATTGCACAGACTCTCATTGTAGCTTTTAGCATTAGAGCTTTTGCTTATCAATACCCATTCTTTTCCAGTTCGTAATCGCTACTACCTTCCATTCCTAATATTATACTGGTTATACTTTTGCTCTTTAGCGTTCTATAACCTTTTAATAACCACGTCAACCTTAGTATCACGAATGTGTTTCCATTCCGAATACCACCACAACTTTACTACTCCTTTTTCAGCTGTTTCTATTTCCCAAAGTTTGATCAATCATATAGAAGTAAAGGAATTTGTTGAGAGATCACTATGATCATGAACACTTGTTATATCGCATAGTTAGTACAGAAGGTGGCCAGCCTTTAGTACTTGACAAGCAATTAAACAATAGATGGTATCCTAATAGGCTTCTATCACACAGATAGATAGTCATTCGGCAATACCTCCCCTTTTGGAAGGGTTGTTCTTCTCAGCTTACATGAAATGAAAAGAAGAGAAAAGAACGAACTAAAGAGAATTGTATATTCGTAAAAAAAAATTATTGCCATAAAATATCTGGCTTGGAATCTACCTCTGAACTATAGAGGTTTGTCACAGCCTTGAGTTCCTGTTTCCTTTTCCTCCTCAAAGATCAACTGATGTGACAAATACTGATTTCATCATCCATTGACATCATCATCCGTTGACATCATCATCCGTTGATATCATTAACCGTCAATTATCAACATCCGTCGATCTCATCATCATCCGTCAATGCTTGAAGTCATCATCCGTCGATGCTTGTAGTCATCATCCAATTGATGATGTCAAAACTATCTAAATGCAGGAATCAAGTATGCATATTCAATCTTGCTTCAGTGAATATCAGACTTTACTCTTCATCCTGAACTGCTTCTTTAACTTGAGCAATGTCAGAGGTTAATTCCACTTCCTCAGCTCAGAATACTTCAAAAATATTCCTTCTTCTTTTCAACAGCTTTGGCTTTTAGACTTTGAAAACTTTTGACTTCTCTCTTATCTTTTCTTTTCCTTTAAGCTTCAAGTCAGCAGTTACTGTAATTTGTGATCTGAGATCTTCTGCTTGACTGATTTCCCTTATAACCACACCTCTGGTTGCTCTTTTAAAAGGATTATCTTCATAAAGTACTTGAGAAATAACAGAAAATATCAGCATTTTCTATCTTTATGGAATTCTTGAAGTCTTCCTCCGTTTGCCTTAGCTGTTCAAGATCAACTCCAGAATTTTTTTTTGTAAATATTCTTTTACTCTCCTCAGAGTTAAATAATTGAATCTTTAGATCCTTGTAGAATAGAGTTGTCTTTCAGAGATTGAAGAAATTGACTTGCTTCAACACCAGCTTCTATCTTCAGAATACCTTGGTCTTCATCAGCAATAATGAAATCTTCAACTCTTCTTATTTTCTCCTTTTGCTATCCTTCTGTCCCTTATTACCTCCATCAGAAGTTTCAGTATCAGTACTTGTCAATGACAGCTGTTTGCATTTAGATTTAATAATATTCTCCCCCTTTTTGGCATCATCACCAAGTAGTAGAGAAAGAATCAGCTCCATTGAATTCTGTACTTCTATAAGTTGAGCAGACATTCGATCTTGTTTAGCTTCCAATCTAGCTTGACTGGCTTCAATTGAAATTTGTCTGGAAACTATTGGTGAAATTTGTTTCTGAATATCCTGACGAATAGTCAACTTTGAAGCAATCAATGATTCTTTAATCTGATTGATTTGAGTAGTAGTTGCTTCATGAGATGTGTGTAAGGATCTGACAACTAAAGTTGATGCTTTCAGATGATTCAGTATATCAGGATTTATAATCTTCTGTTCTGCTATTTCCAGATATGCAACAGCTTGTGTTCAGGAAATAGGATACATATGACCTTTCCAATGAGCATTCCAGAGATTATCAGAATAATCCTTTTCTTTTGTAGCATCCAATTCTTTTAGTTTCTGTTGT
Source organism: Apium graveolens (assembly GCF_009905375.1). Lineage (NCBI taxonomy): Eukaryota > Viridiplantae > Streptophyta > Magnoliopsida > Apiales > Apiaceae > Apium > Apium graveolens. The sequence continues at coordinate 130,243,984 of NC_133651.1, forward strand.
CTCACATGCATGGGCATATCTTCAGGGAAGAAAATATCATCCTTAGGATCTATAATAGCATTAGAAACATTAGCTTCTTCACCATCATTAGATTTTTCAACAGTAACCGGATTTTGTGCAATTTTTAATCCAGTTGCTTCAGAAGCTTCCACACCTTCAGCAGTTAACTCCACATCTTCAAGTATTGTACATAAATGAATTGGAGCTTCGAGATTAACTTCCAGAACCTCAGTTCCTGTAATATGCTGTGGTGATTCTGAGATGAATGAAACTTTATGAATGGACTGTTGTGCTACTACATCTTTAGCAACAACATGGATTTCCTACAGTGATGGTAAAGTAGAATAAATGGACTGTTTTTCAACAAAAACATGGATTGTACTATATGGTGGAATAGTAGAATGTATGGACTGCAAGAAAGTATCAGTACTTAGACTTTTAGGATTCTGAGCACCTGCAAACATATAGCAAATAAACCTTAATCTCTATTCTTTTAAAAGTAGTCTCACTACTCCTTACACCACACATCTCATGACTTTTAATAGTCTGAGCTTCCTCACAAGGATTACTAAATCATATCTCTCATCTGCCTCTCCTTTTGCCAGGAAGGATCATGCCTCTCTTAAATTCTATTTTTCTCTCAATTTTTTCACACATCTCATAGAAAAAGGCTCAGAAAGATTGTCCTACAGAAATAAGAGGTGGTTAAAGAAGGGTGATCAGTGGTCATACAACTAGAGGTAGTCCTTAAATAAGGTCTAGATATAATCATACCAACAGGATTTATAATAAAAATATAATAAATGTTGAAAGAACCAGATCAGTATTTAGAATAAATGCCGATAAAGTAATAACAGTAGTTATACCTTGTGAATCCACAATTTAGCTCACAGTTGATAATGTGGTTATGACAGTTGTTGTTCATCAATAATGAGAACCTCCATTTGAATTGGAGAGGATTTGATCAGGATACTGTCATGTACTATGATCTCAAACCTTGTTCTTCTTACAAAGAACTAACACCTGAATGTGTTTATTGAAAGCTATCACGGAGTGTTCAGTAAAAACTGATGAAACATCTGTGTCTCTGTTCGTATCATTAAGATCTACCTCAGCAAATAGTCTCTAACCAAATTAATGTTGTTTTTGAGTGGTGAGCACAATTCAAGAATTATGTCACTTATTTTTGGCAATATTTGAGAAAAGAATTTAAGTGTTTTAGTTGTGAGAAGAAATTTAAGATTTAAGATATTTAGTGTTAAGAAATGAGTGTGAACAACTTTCTTGATGAGAAAAATAAAGTTTCAAAGAGTTTGAATAGAATGTAACACTCAAAGATAATAATCCTTAATGACTAAGAATTAAATCTTCCATAAATTTCTTCTTTAACAATTATTACCTCCTGTAGTGTGCTCAATCTGTACTGAAGTGATCACATGAGCTCAAACAGAGATTAGTTTATTCACATGCACTGTTATAAACATTCGAAGTGTATCATGCAGTACTGATTTGGATATATCATGTAAAAGCATTTAAGCACACACAAAAAAGTACACAAATAATCAAATAAGATAGCAAAGAAGCTTAAAGATTTTCATTAAACATGAAGAAGATGAATACAAAGCAGAATCATAAAACCGTCCTAACACAAGCTAGAAACTATTCCTAGAAACTATCCCACCTTCAAATTCTTCAAAACTTCTTGCTTCTTCATGGCTCAGCGGTGATAAATTCCCGAGATAGTTTTTTCAAGAGAAATAATATTCTCTTGTAACTCAAGAGCTTCAAGTCTCTGCTGCTCAGCCTTTTTGGCTAAGCGCTCATCCTCAAGAGTAATTTCCAACTGAAATAATTGGAGATCCACCTTTTGATCACTAGAAAACTCCTCGTAGACTGATGATGGAACATCATGAGGACTAACATCTGATTGTTAATCTTAACTCTACGTCCCCAGGGGTCATAATAGACACGACCCTCTTCGAACTTGAAAGTTGGATAATAAATTCCAGCAATGTTGCGAGTAATAAACAAACGTTGAGCCATGAACATTTGAGAAGTTGAGGAGTTGTGTTCAAGAACACTTGAAAATGAGTGTTTGAAGTGAAAGGTCAGTGAGAAGTTTTGAGAGTGGAGGGTTGTATTTATACAAGAAAGGTTTAGAAACTGAAGAGACTCTTTTATTTACCAAGTAATAATTAACCATAATGCAAATACACGATTACGCGCACCTAGCTAAACAAAAAGTAATCTCTCTCTTCAAATTACTATTCCTAATGTAAATACTCAAATATTACAAGATACTTGCATCAGAACTAACCCATTTAAGCAACTAAAAGATATTCCACTATCTCACTGTATAATTAAAAATACTGCTTAACAATTTATTTCGAGCAAGTTCAAAATAATCAATAAATTATAACAATCAATCAATTCTTGATTATTATTAGCATTTTAATTATAACTATCAGGGCTTATCAACTATTGACATTAACTATTAGTCAGAGAAAGTTTAACTAGTAACAGAATATGTATGCAAAATCAGTAGTTCAACATGCAATTTTCACATAAAATAATTTAGCATAATTTGCATGTTATCATGGCATCAACATTTAGCATAAGAATCAATATGTAAGAAGTCCTGGAAAATAATAAGATACCATGCTTCAAAAATATCAGCAGACTTAATTATCAGAGTTTGAGAATTGTCCTGAAATCATTCCTAATTCATTCACCAATCTTGTGAATGTAGCTTCACAGAGAGGCATGGTGAATATATCTGCTACTTGCTGATCTGTTGGAACAAAGACCAATTCCACTGTACCAGCTTCCACATGTTTCCTTATGAAATGGTATCTGATACTAATGTGCTTAGTCATTGAATGCTACACTGGATTTCCTAGTCATTGTAATAGCACTTTGATTATCATAATATATAGGAATAGAAGAATAGTCTAACCCATAATCCAGTAATTGATTATTCATCCATAGAATCTGAGCACAATAGCTTCCTGCAGCAATGTATTCTGCTTCTGTAGTTGATGTAGAAATTGACTTTTGTTTCTTGCTGTACCAAGAAACCAATCTGCCACCAAGGAATTGGCAGCTTCCAGAAGTGCTTTTCCTGTCTATTTTGTATCCTGCAAAATCAGCATCTGAATATCCAATTAGCTTAAAGTTTGAATCTCTAGGATACCATAATCCTAGATTCATAGTACCTTTGAGATACTTAAAATTCTTTTCACAACTAACAGATGAGGTTCTCTAGGATCGGCTTGGAACCTTGCATAGAGACAGGTAGCATACATGATATCTACTAGCAGTCAGATATAGGAGTGAGCCAAACATACCTCTGTAGTTAGTTATATCCACTGAAGAACCAGTATTAAAATCTAACTTGGTTATAGTGGCCATATGAGTTGATGCAGTTGAGCAGTCTTGCATTCCAAATCTTTTGAGTAGATTCCTGGTGTATTTGGATTGATTTATGAAGATTCCTTCATCAGTCTGTTTAACTTGTAACACCAGAAAATAACTCAATTCACCCATCATACTCATTTGATACATGGACTGCATTAGCTTTGCAAATATCTCACAAATTTTATCATTAGTAGATCCAGAAATGATATCATCGATATATATATGTACTAATAACAAGTCATTACCATGGTATTTATAAAAGAGAGAGTTTTATCAATTGTACCTCTTGTGAAACCACTCTCTAACAGAAACAGAGCAAGTGTTTCATACCAGGTCCTTGGAGCTTGCTTCAGTCCATAGAGTGCTTTATTCAGTAAGTAGACATGATCTGGATACCTTGGATCAATGAACCCTGGAGGATGTTCAACATAAACTTCCTCTTCGAGTTCTCTATTTAAGAATGCACTCTTTACATCTATTTGGAACACCTTAAACTTCTTGTGAGCAGCATAGGCAATAAAGATTCTTATTGCCTCTAGCCTGGCAACTGGAGCAAATGTCTCATCATAATCAATGCCTTTTTGTTGTGAGTAACTTTTTGCAACCGTCTTGCTTTGTTCCTTGTAACAATGCCCTCACTGTCAGTTTTATTTCTGAACACCCACTTTGTGCCAACTACAGAACTGTTCTTTTGTCATGGCACAAGAGTCCAGACTTTGTTCCTTTCAAATTCATTGAGCTCTTCTTGCATTACTGTGACTCATTCAGCATCTTCTATAGCTTCTTCAACCTCTTTAGGTTCAGTTTGAGATAGAAAAGAATGGTAGAGACATTCATTCTGAGTGGCTTTTGTTGTTCTTACACCATTGTCAGGGTTTCCAATGATTAAGTCAGGTGTGTGTGACTTAGACTATTTTCTTGCAGATGGAAGTTGACTTCTTGAAGACGAACCTTCCCCTTGATCCATGAATTCTCTGTTATTTTTTATTCATACCACTATTGTTTCCTGATGCTCCCCCTGAATCAGTGTTCCCATTGTTATCAGTATTTGACTCATCAGAATTTAAGGAAGTTGAGTCTGATGATCTTTCTGCTGATGTCTCTTGAGATGAATCACTTGTTGTAGTCTCTGGATTTGAGTCGTGTTGCTCCCCCTCAACATATGCTTCAGTGTCAGAAAAATTTCCACTCTCCTGTGGAATCTTAGAGCTTTGAGTGATATCAGGACTTACTGTATTAGAGTCAGGATTTAAAAGTTCAGCATAAGGTACTTCATTTTCAAATCTTAATTTGTCATGGTCATCTGCATCTTCTAGACCTGTTATCTTCTTATCATCAAAAGATACATGTATAGATTCCATGACTATTCTTTTTCTCAGATTGTAAACTCTGAAGGCTTTTGTAGTCAACGGATAACCCAGAAATATTCCTTCATCAGCGTTCAGATTAAACTTGGTCAGCTGCTCCGGATGAGTTTTGAGAACAAAACACTTACAACTAGAAATATGAAAGAACTTTAAATTTGGCTTATTTCCCTTCACCATCTCAAATGGTGTTTTTCCTTGCTTGTTGATCAATGTTTCATTTTATGTAAAGCACGCAGTTTGCACAGCCTCAGCCCAGAAGTAGGTAGGAAATCTTGCTTCCTCGAGCATGGTTCTTGCCGCTTCTATAAAAGTTCTATTCTTTCTTTCAACAACTCCATTTTGTTGTGGAGTTCCAAGAGCATAAAATTCTTGTTTTATCCCCTTCAGTTTGCAGAACTCTTTTATAGAGTTATTCTTGAATTCAGTTCCATTATCACTTCTAATGATCTTCACTTTGTATGATGATCCTTTTTCCATCCCCCTCACATGATCAATAAGAATGGATGAAGATTCATCCTTAGTGTGCAGAAAATACACCCATATGTATCTTGTATGTTCATCAACAATTACGAGTGCATACCTCTTCTTGGCAATTGACATAACATTCACTGGACCAAAGAGATCAACATGAAGTAGATGATATGGTTCAAGAATTGAGGATTCAGTTTTACTCTTGAAAGAATTTTTCCATTGCTTGGCTTTCTGGCATGAGTCACATAAGCCATCAGGAGTAAAAACTGTATTGGGCAATCCTCTTACAAGATCTTTCCTCACAAGATCATTGATATTGTTGAAGTTGAGGTGAGAAAGTCTTTTATGCCAGTTCCAACTGTCTTCCACAGATGCTCTACTCAGTAGACAAACTTTTGAATTATCAAAACTTGTTGAGACTCTGGCTTCATATAAACTACCATGTCTCACACCAAACAATGTGATCTTGCCATCGGACTTATTGACAATTTCACAATGCTCCTTATAAAAGTTGACATGGTAACCTCTGTCACAGATTTGACTCACACTAATCAGATTATGCTTGAGTCCTGCAACTAGAGCTACATTTTCAATGATGACATTTCTAACTATAATTTTTCCATATCCCAAGATTTTTCCTAAGTTGTTCTCTCCATAAGAAACACTTGGGCCAGCCTTCTCCTCAAATTCTGATAGCAAGGATTTATAACCAATCATATGTCCTGAGCATCCACTGTCCAAAACTAGAGCATTCCTCCTGTCACCCTGCAATCAGTAACTTGAATCAGTTAGTCTTTTTAAGGGCCCAGACTTGATTGGATCCTTTGGCCTTTTTAAGTTTGTTAACATATTCATCAGAAGACCTTTTATCAGAATTTATGTTAACATCCTTACTATCAGTATTTATACATATAGAAACAAATTTTGCTTTAATTAAAGAGGGTTTCAGTTTATAATAATCATAATACAAACTGTGATACTCTTTACATGTATAAATAGAATTCCAAACACTTCCATAATGAAAACAAGGACTCTGTGGTTGTTATTCCCAGTGGACTAACAATGAGATTTACAGAAGGGGGGGTTGAATGTAAATCTCAAAACTTTTTCAAGTTTTGAGCAGTTTGTAAGGCTAAGTGTTTGAGTGATCAAATGTGTGTGAATTGCTTGGAGCTGATGCAGACAGATATATATTCAAACACAAATGTAATGAACACAAAGAACTTAAAAACTTTTCTGGTGGATTTGTTGTTCCACTAGAGATGTGTTATTTCAGAAAATCTGTGATTCAAAATTAAATCACAGTTGCTTCCTAGTACAAACTAGATGATTTTCTCTCTTGATATTTCTAAACAGCTCAGGGAAAATTCACATCTAATTACTAGCTATTACTTGGTTTATATATCACCAAGTTTACAAGTGAAGACAAAGATAAAGTACAATAAGAAAATAGTTCTCCACTTATTTCTATTCCATTTTTATCCAGTGTAATATGGAATTATCTGTTGACTTTCCATTTTGAACCAGACTAAAAATGGCTGCTTTTTCTGCTGTTCCTGAAATAGGCTACCACATCTCTGTCAATCCATGTGCCTCTGTCAGCTTTTGTTAACTGTCACTATCAACTGCTATGAGACTGAGCATCCGTTGAAGCTTTCATCCGTTGATGGCTTTATCCGTTGATGCTCTAGCAGTTGAAGCTTTATCCGTTGAAGCACTTTATCCGTTGATGGATATTATCCGTTGAAGCATTAGAGACATCCGTTCAAGCTTTGTTTCTTATCCGTTGAAGGTCTTCAATATCCGTTGACACTTCTTCACTTATACAAAATTACAAGGCATGAAATATTTACAATTAGCCCTCCTATTTGTACATCCATTAGTAGTCAACATGACTGATTATTTCCTAACAACATCTAAGAATTACAGCTTGAAACTAGAGAGTGAAATGTGCTACAATACCAAACTTATTGCTAAGTAAGGCTACTCCTTCAACGGATAGCCAAGATGGTCTTATCCGTTGAGGCTACAAACACTAGATTTCTACTTAAGTGTTTTGCTTAACTTATCATCAAACTAATACACATATTCCTAACAATCTCCCCCTATTTATGTCTACTAGAACTGTAGGCATAAATTTGGGTTTAGCTTGATGATAACAAAACACTTAACAAATATATAAACTGTAACAAAGCAGAAATTCAAAAGTGCTACAAAAGTGTATATGCTGAGATGAAATTGAAGAAATACATTGTTTCCAAGGGTGCTCCTTTATCCTGAGCAAATTACTTTCTTTTCCTTTGATCCCTGGTTTTCTTTCCTAACCTCCTGTCATTCTCCTCTATTTGAAGTTGAAGTTGTCTGTAGAATTCAGCTTCATCTTCTTCATTGATATCTAACTTAGACTGCATATCCTTGAGAGTTTCATTACTAGCAATCTTTAGCTGATCTTCAATTCTGAAAAATCTTCTGACTCCTTTGTTGTCTCTGAACTCCATCAACCAATGAGGTAATTTGTGAATTGTAATACCTCTCTCTTGAATGAGTAAAGTTCTAGGCAAGGCATTGGGCTCCCTCCAAGTTTTCCTTATGTTGGCAATCTTGTTGAGAATCTCAGTCCTGGCAGTCCTGGTAAAGCCAGAATCCTTTTGTATGGCTGAGTAGACTCTAATCAAGGTAGAGTAGCCTTCATTCAGAATTCTGTGAAGAGGCCATGTTCTTTCCCCAGCTCCTTTATATTTGAACACTAGTCTTTCTGGTAGCTGTCTGTAGGCAGCTATTCCCCTTACATCCTCCAGCTCATCCAGATAGAGTTCAATGTCTGAAAATTCTTTTATGTCACAGATGTGAACATAATCATCTTTAGAGGTTTGAGGTTTAGGCTTAGGCTTCTGTGTGAATTTGATTGAGGCTTTAGAGGGTGTTGATTTGATTCTTCTTTTCTGCTTCTTTGATGGTGTAAAAGAGGTTAGGAAGGTGGGCAATTTGATGGTGTCCCAATCAATTAGTTCCTCCTTAGGAATGATTGGTTCACCATGAATGTTTATGAAGGGTTCAGGCACAATGGGTTCAGGAATAGAGGGTAGTGGTTTGGATATTGATTGGTTTTCTACAGTCTCATCTACCATCTTTCTCTTTGTATTGACCTTCTTTCTATTCCCTTTCTGCCATTCTCCCTTACTTCTTTCCTCCATCTCAGTACCAACCATGTTCCCCATAGCTCTATCTTCACCTTTGTCTTCAATTTCTTTCTGTTCTTCAGCCTGACTTAACTTTAGCTATTTTTCAAGCTTTGCTTGTGCTCTTTTGTTAGCCTTTAGCTGTTTGGCTTCTTCCTTCAACCTCTTGGTTTCTTCCCTCTTGGCTATTGAGAATTTGGGATGTCCTTACATCACATAGATGCTCTTTCCCTCTCTAAAGATAACAGCCATGTTCCTCCTTACAGCCTCATCCATGTTCTCTTTGAGCTTTATGATACTTCTACCCAAAAGCTTGTCTTCATCAGGCTTTGGAAGAGGAAAATCCACTCCTTTCATTTGAGCAAGGCTTAGAGGGTTCTTTGTAGAGTCCTTGTTGAAGCTGTTGTTGGGCTTGAGAACCATAGGTTGCAGATCTTTGGAAGAAGTTTCTCCATCCTTATGCCTCCCTACTGGCTTGAGTTCCATAATAATTGATTCCACTTTTGTGCTATGCTTCACAGATTGTGATTGAGAAGTTGTAGAACCAAATATTAGTTGCATCTTTTCATCAATCTTCTTCCTTTGCTCTTTGACTTGCAATTCAGCTGCTGCTATCTGGATTAGATCAATTCCATCTAGCTTTCCTTTGACTTGAATTGGTGGAGAAGTTGTGATGACAGGAACTAGCACTTGAGAAATCTGAACTGTTGTAGATGGCTCTCCTTCCCCTTCCCCTTTATTCTCCCCCTTTTTGTTATCATCAAGGGTAGGAGTCAAGCCTTGTGCTTTTGCCAGCTGCATGAGTAGATTTGTTTGAGTTTGTTGATTCTGAAGAATGGTGACCATAGAGTCTTCAATGATTTGAACCCTATCTTCCAATCTGGCCAGCCTCTTGTCAGCATCAGATGTTTTCCTCAGTCTCCCCAATAAATCTTGCATAGTACCATAGGGTATAACTGAATCCAATTTCTCAGCATTGTAGGATTTCAGATCAGCAATGTCCTGCTTGAGCTCATCCACACTTAGATTTTGCTCGTAATGCTGCAACTGCAAGAGATGCAGAGATTCCAGATGAGCTTGAAGAATTGCCTTGGTACCAGCATCTTGAGTCTCCTGAAAGGCCTTCTGAATTGTCATGACTTGTCTGACCAAAGTGACACCAAATTCTCCTGGTGTTGGTGATTTGGCCAGTGCCCATTCAGGAAGAGCAGGAGCATAACTTGGGCCTTCTACTCCCCCTAAGTTCATGCTCTAATTCAAAGAATTAGAGTCATCATCATTAGAATTTACTCCAAATTCTTCAGATGGCTCACCAGCTTGAGAAGGCAGCCTGTTGACAGCAGCTTTGTCTCTGAGAAGAGATTCTAAAGTGTGTACAATGTGTAGTGTCTGTTCTGCCTCCACATTGCCCTGAGCAGCCAAAAATTGAAAAGCTGAAACAGGGTGAGTAAAAGTGTCAGCATCCAAGGAAATGTTATCAATGACAGCTTTGTAATGTTGCTGAAATTGTCTTTCCTTATCTGCATCATCCACTTTCATTAACTCACTAGCAATGGCTGGATCCACCCTTATAGCTTCTGTACCTGCCTTTCTCTCAATTTCTCTATGTTCTTGCATCAGGGGCTCCCCCTGGCTCACACACACCCTCACACCCTCACCTTCACCTTCTAAGGTGGCACTCCTCTCACTTACTTTTGCCATGCTGGAAGAAATAGCATGCATTTGGTGACTCTCAACCTCTCCTTTTGCCTGGGAGCAACCCAGCCTCTCACTCAAAAAATCACTCCCTTCCCTTAAGCCTAAAAGTGATTGTACAGTTGCCATGTCCTCTACAGTTGGAATTGTTTCTGTTAAGTGTGTAGAGGCCATCAACGGATAGGGAGTATCCGTTGAAGTGGAAACTGATGGTATCAACGGATAACTGCTATTAAGCTTATCCGTTGAAGAACAACCACTTGTCAACGGATGAGAGATATCCGTTAAAGAAGGAAAAGATGTAGATATAGAAAGTGACATAATTGTTGAATCTGTGTGGATTGATTTTAAGTGTGGTGACACAGATTCTGCAACTACATCTGAAAGAATTGGCTGATGATCCAACAAATCATCTAAAAGATGATGATCACCAGGTTTTGAGTGGGGCTCCTCCCTGAGTTTTAATGAGGGAGAATCAGGAATTGATGTGAATATCATATCCACATCCAGAGAGGGTGTTGGAGAGTTTGATGAATGGTGTGTTTCTATATTGAGAGAATGGGGCTGTGATTCCACATTTGCTGGAATCACATCAAGCTGATTTTGAGAAGGCACAGATACAGGTGGATGTATCTGTGCTGTGTGTGTCCCTTGTGTGGAAACTAGGGTCTTGGCCTTCTTCTTCCTTGAAAAGGCTTTAAATGGTGAATGTGTGGCTTCAGTGTCCCTCCCTCTTTTGTTCTGTGTCCCTGGTTGGGGACTATTTTCAATAGTTACAACCTTTTGGGAGGATGCAACTAGGGATGTGCTGGACTCCTTTTGAACTACCACAGTCTTTTGAGAGACTGTGGCTTGGCTGGTTTGGGTACCACTCACCTCTCCCACCTTATCCTGGGGGGCTTTTTGATGTTCACCCCTCCCCTCACCACTCACACCCTGTTCACTCCCTTCAGGGTTTATGGTAGTTGTTACAACTGTTGTCTTTTGAGAAACAACAGAGGTAGGTTTCTTTGACTTGACTTTGGAAACTTTAGATTTGGTGGCTTTGGTAGGAGCCTGTTTGGACAAAGACACAGGTTCCATAGCCACACTAGAAGGCAAAGAAACATTGGGGTTGGAAATAGTAGGAGTTATAGAAACATTTACCTCACTTACCTGTGGTGCATTCATGATTGGCAAGTATACCAATGGCACCTGGTTGTTGAGGTTCATTCTCAAAATGTCTGCAAGGACCCTTTTCTCTTGTGCCCAGCATTTGAGTTTATTATTCTCATTGGATATAACCAAACCTTCAGCAACATGGTTAGCCAATAACATAAAAAATCTAGCAAAGTAGATGTTATGTGGTCTATTAGCTTTGTTGCCTAATCTGGAACCTAATTCTAGCATAACACAGTTGCTAAAATTAAAGTACCTATCAGAAACTAGCATATAGAGCATATTAACAAGAGATGAAGTGATAGCATCAAAATTGCTAATCTTCCCAGAGAAAACCTTAATAAAGGCATCTCCAAGAAAACTCCATTCTTTCCTAAGGCCTTTCCTTCTAATACTACCTAAACTAGTAGAATCAAAAGCATAGCCTATGGAATCTAGCATTGCAGAGACATCTTTATCAGTATGTGGTGTCATGGCATTATTCTCAGGCAACTTAAAGCAAGATTGTATATCATCACAATTAATGCAATAGTCCTTACCTTTGAGAGAGAAGGCAATAGTCATATCTGTGGAGTTGAACTCTGCAGTTGTCCAAATTTCCTTAATCACTTCACAGTAGATGGTTGGGGCTTCCAGCATTGCATAGCTCAGTTTGCAGTTCTTGATGAAGTCCATCATCTTGTGATAATCAGAATGGGCTTCATTCTTTTCAACCAAGACTATGAAATTATTCTTTTCATAAACAAATCCTGTTTGAGACATAATTTTGACTACTGGTGCCATTGTTGTGAGTAGAGGTTGCAGAGAAAAACTTGAGAATTGAGAGAGAAAGAGAATGATAATTGCAAGAAAGCGTAAAGTGAAAATAAGAATTCAATTGGGCTTTTATACTTTCTTGAATTAAAACATAAATAAAATAATTAAATGATACTTTTAAGCTAGTGACAGCCGTTCAGGAATAAATAAAACTGTAGAAATTCTGAAAACTACCGTAAATACAAATACATACAACACTGTATATCTGTATCAACGGTTGAGTAAAAGAATCAACGGCTGTGACTCACTGACGTGACACATCAACGGATAAGGTAAATAGTTATCCGTTAATGAACAATACCATTTTATCCGTTGAAGGATAAAATTACCAGAAATGTATTTGTCTTTCAACGGATGACGAATATCCGTTGATAGAACAATTTTGGCTTTCAATGGATAGGGAATATCCATTGACAGGATAAGTCTTGATTAAAGCCAACTTTGTTCTTGCAGCAAATTCATTTCAGGCTACAAGACAGATTACATAGATGACATAGATTATGAATAGTTAAGCATACCTAACTCACTTACTAATCTTGTGAATGTTGATTCATCAAGTGGCTTGGTAAATATGTCTGCAATCTGCTTTTCACTTGGAACAAAATGAAGTTCCACTGTACCTTTCATCACATGTTCCCTAATGAAGTGGTACTTGATATCAATGTGCTTGGTTCTTGAGTGCTGCACTGGATTTTCAGTAATGGCAATGGCACTTGTGTTGTCATAAAATATTGGAATTTTGTCAACAGTTATACCATAGTCAAATAACTGGTTCCTCATCCATAGTATTTGTGCACAGCAACTACCAGCTGCAATGTACTCAGCTTCGGCTGTTGATGTGGAAACAGAATTCTGCTTCTTGCTGAACCATGATACAAGCTTGTTCCCTAGAAATTGACAGGTGCCTGTTGTGCTTTTCCTGTCTATTTTGCAACCTGCATAATCTGCATCTGAGTAGCCAATTAGATGAAAACCAGACTCTCTAGGGTACCAAATTCCTAGATTTGGAGTCCCCTTGAGATATCTGAAAATTCTTTTAATAGCCACTAAGTGAGATTCTTTAGGGTCAGCTTGAAATCTAGCACAGAGACATGTAGAAAACATAATATCAGGTCTACTGGCAGTTAAATATAAAAGTGAGCCAACCATGCCTCTATAACTTGTAATATCCACAGACTTTTCAGCCTTGTTTAATTCAAGCTTGGTGGCAGTGGCCATGGGAGTTTTTGCAGGTGAACAATCCATTAAGTCAAACTTCTTTAAAAGATCATAAATATATTTAGTTTGACTAATGAAAATTCCACCACTAACTTGTTTAACTTGTAAACCAAGAAAGTAAGTTAGCTCTCCCATCATGCTCATTTCATATTTACTTTGCATTAATTTAGCAAACTTTTTACAAAGTTTATCATCTGTAGATCCAAATATAATATCATCTACATAAATTTGTACAAGTATCTTAGAGCCATTAACATTTCTAAAGAAGAGAGTTTTGTCAATAGTACCTCTTGTAAAGTGATTATCTAGAAGGAACTTTGATAAAGTCTCATACCAGGCTCTAGGTGCTTGCTTTAGTCCATAGAGTGCTTTCAACAAATAATACACATGGTCTGGAAAATTTGGATCTTCAAAACCTGGAGGTTGGCTTACATAAACTTCTTCCTCCAATTCCCCATTTAGAAATGCACTCTTGATATCCATCTGATAGACTTTGAAATTGGCATTAGCTGCATAGGCTAGAAAGATTATGATGGCTTCAAGTCTGGCAACTGGAGCAAATGTTTCATCAAAATCTATTCCCTCTTGTTGAGAGTAGCCTTTAGCAACCAATCTGGCTTTATTCCTTATGACAATGCCATTTTCATCCATCTTGTTTTTGAATACCCATTTTGTATCAATAGAACTCTTGTTCTTTGGCTTGGGTACCAGCTTCCATACTTTGTTCCTCTCAAATTGGTTTAGCTCCTCTTGCATTGCTAAAATCCAATCTGGATCCAAAAGAGCTTCTTCCACTCGCTTAGGTTCCTCCTGTGATAGAAAGCTACTATACAGACATTCATCTTGAGTAGCCCTCCTAGTTTGTACTTTTGATGTAGCATCACCAATGATCAGTTCAAAAGGGTGATTCTTGGTCCATTTCCTTTGAGGTGGTAGATTAGCCCTTGATGAGGTTGCCTCAGTATTGTCATGATGTTAGATAGAATGTTGATTTGTTGAAACTCCCCCTGAGTTGCTGATCCTTTGAAAGGAATTGGGAGTTCTATAAACTGATGAGGTGAATTGATTATCCGTTGACAGACTGTGATCAACGGATGCTTCGTTATGAACTTCAACGGATGATGCACTTTGTCTTTCAACGGATGCTGCATTGCTTCTTTCAACGGAAGCTGAATTATGACTTTCAACGGATGCAGCATTCTGTGCATTATCCAAAGGCAGACTCTGGTTTCTTCTTGAGATGCCTTCTTCATCATTCTCATCTTCATTATCATCACAATATATCTCAATATTGTCAAATTTGAGTCCTTCATGATGTCCCTCATCTGTTAGTCCATCAATCTTTTTATCATCAAACACAACATGTACAGATTCCATGACAATGTTGGTTCTTAGATTGTAGACCCTATATGATTTTCCAGCAGAATAACCAATAAATATTCCTTCATCAGCCTTTGCATCAAACTTTCCTTTGTGATCAGATTGATTCCTTAAGATGTAGCATTTGCAACCAAAGACATGTAGAAAGTTTAAAGTTGGTTTTCTTCTCTTGAATAATTGATAGGGAGTCATGCATTTTGCTTGATTGATTAGAGAAATATTCTGAGTGTAACATGCACAGTTAACAGCCTCAGCCCAAAAATAAGTTGGGAGTTTTGACTCCTCAAGCATTGTCCTTGCAGCTTTAATTAGTGATCTGTTCTTCCTTTCCACCACACCATTTTGTTGTGGAGTTCTTGGAGCTGAGAACTCATGCATGATCCCATTTTCTTCACAGAACATCTTCATGGTTGAATTCTTGAACTCTGTTCCATTGTCACTCCTAATATTCCTTACTTTGAAATCAGGATGATTGTTGACTTGCTTGATATGATTGATGATGATTTCACTAGCTTCATCCTTTGATCCAAGAAAATAAACCCATGAAAACTTTGAGAAATCATCTACAATCACTAGGCAGTATCATTTCCTTGAAATTGACAATACATTGACTGGTCCAAAAAGATCCATGTGTAGAAGTTGCAGTGGTTCATCAATTGCAGATTCAAGCTTCTTACAGAATGATACTTTCTTTTGCTTTCCTTTCTGACAAGCATCACACAGTCCATCCCTTGTGAATTCCACTAGAGGCATTCCTCTAACTAAGTCCTTTTTGACTAGATCATTCATTGTCTTGAAATTCAAATGGGACAGCTTCTTGTGCCATAGCCAACTTTCAACTGGACTTGCTTTGCTGAGAAGACAAGTAATGGATTCTGTATCTGTAGAGTTGAAATCAGCTAAGTACACATTCCCTTTTCTAACTCCAGTTAGAACCATTTTATTGTCCTTTTTACTTGTGACAATACAGGCTTCAGAATTGAAGGAAACAGTATTCCCTCTGTCACATAGTTGACTGATGCTCAATAAATTGTGTTTGAGACCATCAACCAATGCAACTTCATCAATGATGACATTTTCTCTTGAAATCAAGCCATATCCCATAGTGAATCCTTTGCTGTCATCTCCAAAGGTTATGCTAGGGCCAGCTCTCTCCTTAAACTCTGTGAGCAGGGTGAAATCTCCTGTCATGTGTCTTGAACAACCACTGTCCAAGTACCATAGATTCCTTCTTTGTCCCTGCACACAACAAAATCAATCAAGTTGATTTTGGTACCCAAGTTTCCTTGGGTCCACCCTTGTTAGTCTTTTTCCTAGACTTCATTCCTCCTGCATCTTTTGACTTAGGTAACTTTGGGTCAACCTTGGTCTCGGATGTGGTTGGTTGAAGTGTAGGGTTAGTCACAGAATCATTTAACACATTTGATTGAATTTGATAGGGCATATGTTGTGCAAGCATGTTATTCCACATAGGCATACTGTATGGCATTTGAGGCATACTAAATGCAGTAAAATAAGGATTGTTAATGTATGGCATGTTTGCAAAATGTGCATGGGGATTCTGGTGAGACATAACAGGAATAGCATGCAGAGATGACATAGACATGTTAGGTATGGAGGGATTTGAAGGCATGGGAGCATTTTTAACAGATTTGCAATTATCAGATAGGTGATTAACACTTTTACAATGCACACAGCTTTTTCTAGGAGCATACCTATCAGGTGTGTAATTGTTGTGTTTATTAATCCCTACCTTCCCATTTCTTTTAGATTTTCTTTTAGTTTCCTTCTTATCCTCAACCAACTTAAGTCGATCTTTTAGCTGATCTAAAGTCATATATCCTATATTCACCTTACTAACATCTCTGGATGTGCTAGCTCCTTCTTTGACAAAGTTCTTGAGAGTTGAATCATTCTTTTTATTTAGATTTTTATTTTTAAAAGAACTTGCCTGTTTTAATTGATGAGCCTTCAACGGATGCTCTTTTTCTTCCTTCAACGGATAACTTTCATCTTCCGTTGATTCCACATCCGTTGACAATCCATCAATTAATTCTAACTTCTTTTTGTTTTTCTTCCAGGCATCCTCACAGAATGATTCAGTTCCCTGGACCTTTGCAATCTGAACACTGACATCCCTAGATGTTTTCCAGGCCTTGATTACATCTTGCTCACTTTCTAACTGTTTAGAAAGAATTTCCACTTTCTTAGCAGCTTCTGCTAGTTCACTCTCAACAGTCAGGCATTTAAGTTTTATCTTTTCAAGTTAAATTACCTGATCCTCTAACACAGCATTCCTATCACTTAAAAACACATTATTCTCCTTGATCCTAGTGTTTTCTTTTACTAGAGATTTAAGGGAAACACACAAATGATATAATTCATTGGTCATATCATTTATGGCTTCATTGCATTCATGTTTAGAGAGCTGAGAGAGATCAGTAGTAATTACCTGGTTGCTTGATGAACTAGTTTCATTTTCATCAGAATTAGCCATCAGGGCTAGGTTGACATATTCCACATCATCATCTTCGTTTGCCCCATCTGCTGCCCAATCATCTTGAGTGAAAAATGCTCTTTCCTTTTGTTTGAGCAAATCAAAATACTTCTTTTTGTAATCAACTTGCTCAAATTTCTTTTTCTCAGAATTTGGCTTCCTACACTCACTTGCAAAGTGTCCACTAATGCCACAGTTGTAACATTTGAACTTTGATTTGTCCACCATGTTTTTGTTTGGCTTAGTGAACTTTGTGTTTTTCCTGAACTTCATCTTTGCAAACCTCCTGGACAGAAAGGCCAAATGTTCTTCAATATCATCAGATTCATCCTGACTGGAATTGTCTTCATCCTCAGCAACTTGCTCTTTACCCTTGCTTGATTCTGATTTCCTGGTGCCAACTTTGAGACTTGGCATTGTCTTCTCCTCATTCCTGGCTTCCATCTTCTCACAGTCAGCTACAAGAGCAACTGTTCCTCCTTTTCTCTTTCCCTTTTCCAACAGCTCATCCTGCTCCATTTCAAGTTCATAAGTCTTCAAAATTCCATATAATCTTTCAAGTGTGAAGTTCTTATATTCTTGAGAGTTTCTCAAAGAGACAGTCATGGGCTTCCATTCCTTTGGCAGAGACCTAAGAAATTTTAAGTTGGAATCCTTGACCTGGTACACTCTACCATACAGCTTCAATCCATTCAACAGTTTCTGAAACCTGTTGAAGGTATCATTTAATGATTCACCTTCTTCAAAGTGAAAATATTCATACTGTTGAATAAGAAGCTGCATTTTGTTCTCTCTGACCTGCTCAGTACCTTCACAGATGATTTGTACAGTGTCCCAAACTTCCTTTGCAGTTTGGCAATTGATGACATTGTCAAACATATCTTGATCTAAGCCATTAAACAAAATGTTCATGGCTCTCTTATCCTTGCGGATTTCTTCCATGTCTTCAATAGTCCATTCTGCTCTTGGCTTAGGAATAGACTGTCCAACAGCAACTGTTGCAGTAGCAGCTGTGGCTACCTTGTGAGGGATGTGAGGACCATTTTCAATATAGTTGATGTAGCTTTCATCTTGAGAAAGAAGATGTAAATGCATCTTCACTTTCCAGTGATGATAATTATCCTTTTCCAGGACTGGAATCTTTACACCAATATCCTTCCTATTCATGATGGTAACAGGAGAGTTCTTCTGTGCACTCATGATGTTAGCAGAATAGATCTTTAAACTCTTTATATGTTAAGAGCTTGCTCTGATACCAATTGTTATTTCCAGTGGACTAACAATGAGATTTACAGAAGGGGGGGTTGAATGTAAATCTCAAAACTTTTTCAAGTTTTGAGCAGTTTGTAAGGCTAAGTGTTTGAGTGATCAAATGTGTGTGAATTGCTTGGAGCTGATGCAGACAGATATATATATTCAAACACAAATGTAATGAACACAAAGAACTTAAAAAATTTTCTGGTAAATTTGTTGTTCCACCAGAGATGTGTTATTTCAGAAAATCTGTGATTCAAAATTAAATCACAGCTGCTTCCTAGTACAAACTAGATGATTTTCTCTCTTGATATTTCTAAACAGCTCAGAGAAAATTCACATCTAATTACTAGCTACTACTTGGTTTATATATCACCAAGTTTACAAGTGAAGACAAAGATAAAGTACAATAAGAAAATAGTTCTCCACTTGTTTCTATTCCATTTTTATCCAGTGTAATATGGAATTATCTGTTGACTTTCCATTTTGAACCAGACTAAAAACGGCTGCTTTTTCTGCTGTTCCTGAAATAGGCTACCACATCCCTGTCAATCCATGTGCCTCTGTCAGCTTTGTTAACTTTCACTATCAACTGCTATGAGACTGAGCATCCGTTGAAGCTTTCATCCGTTGATGGCTTTATCCGTTGATGCTCTAGCAGTTGAAGCTTTATCCGTTGAAGCACTTTATCCGTTGATGGATATTATCCGTTGAAGCACTAGAGACATCCGTTGAAGCTTTGTTTCTTATCCGTTGAAGGTCTTCAATATTCGTTGACACTTCTTCACTTATACAAAATTACAAGGCATGAAATATTTACAATTAGCCCTCCTATTTGTACATCCATTAGTAGTCAACATGACTGATTATTTCCTAACAACATCTAAAAATTACAGCTTGAAACTAGAGAGTGAAATGTGCTACAATACCAAACTTATTGCTAAGTAAGGCTACTCCTTCAACGGATAGCCAAGATGGTCTTATCCGTTGAGGCTACAAACACTAGATTTCTACTTAAGTATTTTGCTTAACTTATCATCAAACTAATACACATATTCCTAACAGTGGTTTATATCTAACTATTTTATTCCTAAACTCTGATTTGGAAGAAACAACATTTATCTTTTTATTCTTCTTCACAGTTTGAACAGGTCTTTCTAGGTGCATTAGGTGGGGTTACATAATTTCCATTCTTATTTAATACCTATCTTTCCATTCCTATTTTTCCTAGACCTTTTCTTCTTGTCTTTCATGTGTAGATCTTTTAGCTTTTGTTTAAGCTTTTTCTGAGTCATTGAACCAATATTTACTGAATTTATGTGAGCTTGTTCACTCTTTTCAGTAATTAAGTTTGATCTAGGTGCTGATGTAGTACCTTCCTCATGAATTGACTTAACAGTATTATCACTAGGATTAAACTTAATGGTCTTTATTTGAACCTTGTTCAGTTTGACATTGCTATCAGTTTTTATTGGTTCTGTTATCTTAGTTTCTTTTCCAGTTTTCTTATCAGAATTAGATCTAGCCGAGTATCCTAATCCTGATCCCCAACAACTATTCTCTAGAATTTCCTGAGTTGATTTTCTTGAGTTAGTCCAAAGTTTAATGACTTCTCTTTCTTTTGCTAGCTCATTTTCTAGATAAGCATGTTTTTCTAGCAGTTTTTCCTTAACATAAACAACATTATCTCTTTCTTTTTGAATTTCTAGCATGGAAAGCAACTCAGTTTCTAGGTGATCATTCCTTTTTTTAACACAGAGTTTTCACTCTTAATTCTATTATTCTCTAAGGTTTAATCCCTAAAACTAACATCTAGAGACTTAAGAAATAATCTTAATTTATAGATATCATCTGTATCAAAAGCAAGAGTAGTTTGAGGTACCTTTAATTCAGCATTTTCAGCTTCAACATCAGCTTTTTCCATGAGAGCATATTTGACTCCATCATCTGAATCTGATGAATCATCCTAGTTTCTCTTCCTTGAGATCAAGGCCTGTTTCTTCTCAGCTCTGGATTTTCTGCAGTCAGCTACAAAGTGTCCAATTCCATCACAGTTGTAACATCTCTCTTTTGACTTGTCAAGTTTTCCAGATCTTGATTCCTTCCCATCATTATCTCTCATGTTGTTCCTCTTATCAGAGTTTGAGGAACTGGAACTTTTTCTGGAAAATCTTCTCCCTTTCTTGAAGTTCTTGTAGACCATCTTCTTGAAGCTTTTAACCAGTAGGGCAGCCATCTATTCCATATCTTCATTGTTGTTATGATCACTGTCAGTATCTGATTCAGTATCAGTATTTGATTCATCATCATTATTTGATGATTCAGTATCTGACTTTGTAATCATGGCTTTCCCTTTGTAGTAGCTTTTTCTGCTAGTTTTCTCATTTGGCTTCTCTTCAACCTTGAGTACAACTGGTCTAGCTTTTGATCCTTTCATCTTGTGTAATAACCCCAATTTTTGGGAAATTTTTGAAACCCTTATGAATAGTGTTTTTGCTGAATGAGAAAACTTTTCATGCCACACTATGTAGGGGTTCTGATATGGATATTCTGATATTTTATTAGTACTTTATATGGGATATAAGTGTATGTAAAGATCGTCAGAATCCAAATCCGAACACTTTGATTTTTCCCGGAAATACACTAGATACGGAAAGATTTGAGAAAAAGGTAACAGGATAAAAAGGATTTAAATAAAAGGATTATAGGAGAGGATCATAAAAGGAATATAATATATTGAGAAAGGTTAAGGGAACCTAAGTAATAAGATCCCGGGTATGATCCCTCAAACGATAAACGAAAACGAAAGTTAAGCGAACCGTATAACAGATCAGCAGTCATTAGGCAAACGATTAGGAAGTTAATCAAAGGGATTAGTGGGAATGATGTCATCCAACCAATAGAAAGAGGACAAGGAAGGGAGGATGACATCATGAGGATGACATAGGCATGACAAGAAAGGAAGGAGATGTGGTGACTTTTTAACCACACAAATTCAAGGGCAACAAGGTAATTGACTAAATCAAACAAAACAAAAACCTAGCAACCAAGCAAAACAAATCACAAAACACCAAATCCTCCATTTCTTCATGAAGCTCTCGGCTTCTTTCTTAAGAAATGAGAAGTCCAAGCTCCTCCACTTACTATTTAGCAAGGTAATTATCTAAGCTTCCCCATGGATAGTTACATACTTCCTATAAGTTTAAGCTTCTAATTCCAAGCCAATCTTTTTCTATAAATCATGAAAGAAGATGGTGAATAGTGTTTTCAAGAACTAAAATTTGTGTTCTTGAAGTTTTGTTTAGATTAAGCTTGGATAAGGGCTTTAAAGGTGATTCCAAGCCATTCTCTTGATTCTCCACTCTCCAAGGAAGGTATAAACTACAAACCCTAGCTTTAGTTTTGAGTAATTAGGATTGAATGTGTTTGATATAGCATATGTGAAGTATGATGCTTGATTGGTTGAAGTTTGGTTGAGTTTGTAGAGATTAGTTGGTTTTGTTGCATTGTTGGAGTTGTAAATCTTGGTAATTAGTTAAAGAACCTAAGTAAAGCCTTTAGTTCATGTGAGGAATAAGTATAAATGGTTAATGTGGATTTGTTGGGGCTGTTATGATGTGGTTTGGAGGGATATTGGTTGTATGATTGATTTGGGGTTGATTTGTGGTTGGTATTGAATGGTTTAAAATTTGGGAAATCGCGTAAACATAGCCGTCGTAACGTCCGATTTTCTGTAGACTGTTTTTGTGCATAACATTAGGACCCGAGAACCCCCTGCTAGATTATGACCACTGCCAGGTTTAGATAGCTCATGTTAGGAGCTTCGTTTTGATATGTAGTTCGTTCGATTCCGACGCACGGTTTAGGAGAAACGACCGTTTCAAGTAACGGCGTTTCGCGAACGAAACTTTTCCCCTCACCTTACTTTGAAACATAGGTTAAAGACCAAAAAGGGTTAATTAATGTATGAAACATTTATGGTAAGTGTGTTAGGCAGTTGGTAAGACACTCGCGAAGGAATCGCTTTAAAACTCGTAAAGGTTAAATTATTAAAAATGGTGGAGCCGAGGGTACCCGAGTGACTTAAGCAAATCAGTGAGCGCAAAACAAGCGTTAGAGTCTAAGTTAGTTAAAGTATAGATTTACAAGTGACTTTGGTTTAATTCCAACTTACTTGTTGCTTATAGGTTACCAGACTCGTCCCGAGCCATTCGTAACCCCCAGTCGCTCAGGCAAGTATTCTATCCGTTATACTGTTGTTGTGATGTATACATTTGTATATGCATGATCTTGCGATAAATGCATATTGGTTATTTAGCAAATTCTTGCGATATATTGTAGCATGTGATATGGTATATATGCATGTCTGTTTCATATTCTTGAAATATATATCTGTTGGTTCAGTTGATAATACCTATGCTAGAGAATAGCGGTAACTTGCATATACCCTTAGTATAGGGACCCAAAGGTGAAAATATTTTCTAAAACCGGGAGTCGAGGATCCCGAGTAGATTTTGTATATATGGATATGGATATATATATATATATATATTTATATATATATATATAGTTATAGTTTTCCAAACTATTAATCGAATAAGGTTTATTCGATAACTTTAACTTTATTTTATTATTGAATATTATTTCGAATATTATTCGAAGGCGTATGACTCCTTTTATTTATTTATTTGAATATTATTTGAATATTCATTCGAGGGCTTATGACTCTTTTATATTATTTATTGAATATTATTTGAATATTCATTCGAGGGCTTATGACTCAGTTTATATTATTTAATGAATATTATTTGAATATTCATTTGAGGATCTATGACTCCGATTATTTGCTGAAATATATTCTTTATTCTATTAAAGAATAAGGTGTTAATAATCAAACTTATTTTCGATTATTCAAATAAAGATAATACTTTCATATAAGTATATCTTTGGTTATTTAATACTCGTTTCAAGTATTAATTTTAATACTTCTACTTCAATTATTTTTATAAAGACTATTCTTTATGGGAATATTATTTAAATAATAATATTCGGTCATTTTCTAAATATTCTGGGGACTGATTTACTTCATTAAATCAGCTTTACTCCAAACACTCTTTAAAGTGTTTTCGAGTCTTCAAAATGATTTTTAAAAGTCAGAGTGGATCCCAAAACTCTTTTTTTATATTTAAGATCTTCCTTTTAAGGGGATTTAAATACTCGCTCAATACCTGGGGAATCCGGCTCTGTAGTGTATTTTATATTCGCAACGAGGTTGCAGTTTTGGTAAATGAATTGATTACTTGCCCAACGTTCGGGAAGTAAGCCCATCTAATTGAGTCGGCATAAGCGACAGGCCGGGGTACGGTCTATTATTGTGTAAGTGGCTGGGTGGCAGTCCATCAATGCGTGAGGGGCCGGGTAACGGTCTAGCGCGAGGTCCTAATGCGGCCAGGGTGATGACCGGTGAGGAATTCATCCATCTACAGTAGAAAAGGTTACTTATTGGTATCTTTGCCTGATCAGCAAGATATCTGGTTTATGCCAAAATTCTTTTCCTTTCCAAAATTCATTGGATGTTTCAAACTCTGTTCATACTTTACATGACAGAGGTTTCAGGAAATGTATGGGAGATATATATGAATAAATATATATATCAGAACTTAATGAAGTATGTCATAACTTCATTTCCTTTAATGATATTTTAAAGATGGAATCTATTCAAATCTTGTCTTGTAGTCTCATCTATGTGATGAACTTTTGAAACTGATTATAACTTGAACGGTGGTAGTTCAAGTAGTATTTGGGAAAGATATAATTATATTGGGGTATCTTGTAACTTCATCTTTTAAACTTATATCTAGTTAATAATTGTCTTATGAATGACAAAGATTTTCAGAAAAACGTTGAGACAAGGTTAGATATATGAGATCACCTTGCAACGATATTTTTTTATATATACAGTTATACACTGGGATTTTGTGTATATTATACATGGAAGAGGACTTCCAATATTTTGAAAAGTATATATGTATATATACTGAATATTTTGCGACTTCATCGCATTAAGATATCAAACTTGGTTCATTTCTTTTGACCAAGACTTTCATGAGTACTATGAGAAGGCTCATATACTAGTAAGTATATACTAGTAATTATCTTACACACGATAAAAGATTCTAGTAAGTATCCATTTAGATACTTATATTATTGTTATCACTATATATTATCTTGCGAGCTGTAAGGCTCACTCTTGCTTTATTTCTTCATCACACAACAACAGCTAGGAAAGATGGCCAGACTCCAGCAGACCCAGCGCAAGCGCGTGGGAAGCGTCCCGCGTCTTCCCGTTGATGTTGTAGCTGCTATAGCTGCAGAGGTAGATCTATTGTAGATCAGACCATCTACTTTTGAGAATCAATTATGTATAATTATAACTTGTGGCAGATAATGGCAATTAACTGTAAATTTATCAAGTAATCATTTTGGGTTGTAATAACTTTTAAATTGTGGATTCAAAGACTTGTACTTATTTAAATTTCATCTCTGAGACTATAACGGGTTGTGGTGTGTGTTAGTGTGGGGTCACAGCATAAGGTTATTTATTATTAATTAAGTGAAGTGATATTGTGGAAAGAAAGACCGTGACGACCCGGATCCCCGACCCCGGATCTGGGGGTGTTACATCTTGCTTCTTTACTCCATCTCTAGTTTATGAGTTTTCAGAACTCCATAGATCTCATCTAGAGGTGTGATGTTAAGTTGATAGTTATCCCTTACCGATGTGACTTTATAGTCCCACTTTTCAGGGAGAGCAAGTAGGAACTTCAAGTTTGAGTCCTCCAAATCATAATCTTTATCGATAAGGGATTAGTCATTCAGCAACTTCTGCAATCTGTCATAGATCTCAGTTAGGGACTCATTGTCCCTTGAGTCAAAGTGCTCATATTCTTGAGTAAGTACTGTCCTCCTGTTCTTCTTAATAGCAGTTATACCTTGACACTTTACTTCTAAAGCATCCCATATCTCTTTTGTTGTCTTACATCCAATGACTCTATTGGACATAACACTATCAAGACTGTTGTGAAAGATTTTCCTGACCTTAGCATCCTTCATGATAGATGAGATAACTTCAGGAGAGTAGTCCTTTTTGTCTTTGTCAATCATCTTTTCTAATTCTCCTGCAAGCCAAACAGTTACCTTCATTGGTCTGTGAGGACCATCATAGATCCTGTTCAAATATTCAGGATCTGTGGCTTCCAAGCACATGGCCATCCTAACTTTCCAGATAGGATATTCATGTATTTTATGGATTGGCACCTTGATTGCTTCATACCTACTCATGTTGCTGCTTATCTGTGGTGTGGCTGGGGGTGGTGGTTTGGATTCAGATTCTGTGTTTCTTCTTCTTCTTTGTTTGACATGGTTGATTGATTTTCAGATCTTAAACTGTTTGTACGTTAACAGCAAGCTCTGATACCAATTATTAGGCCCTTGATCAACTCTAGAGGGGGATGAATACAGTTAATACAATCAACTCGACAAAGCTTCAACAGAATCAACAGTTCTTATATTAACTGATAAAAACTTATTACAATCGTACTCTCTCAAAAGGATGAACAAATATCCTTGAGAGTTGCTAGGTTATGCGAAAGATATAACAATATCGCAATGTTTATAGTATAAACCTAATATGTGCTTTACATAGAGCACATCTACCAATGTATAAGGAATCATATTCTATTAACAAGGAAACCTATACAATTGCTTCTGAGATAAAGTCCTTCACCGCCTTGAGTTCCTGTTTCCTTTTCCTCCCCAAAGATTAATTGATGTGACAAATACCGATTTCATCATCCGTTGACATCATCATCCGTTGATATCATTATCCGTCAATTATCAACATCCTTCGATGTCATCATCATCCATCAATGCTTGGAGTCATCATCCGTCGATGCTTGTAGTTATCATTCGTCGATGCTTGTAGTCATCATCCATCGATGCTTCTGATAGTTTCTGTTTCATATCATCAATTGCTCCTAACAAAATAAGCTTCCCTTTCCTGCTCCTTTCAAATAAATTTCACTAGTATTTTTGCTAATTATTGAACAATCTCCTTTGTCAAATGAAACATTGAATCCTTTATCTGTGAACCTAGTTTTGATGGTTGATTTGTTATTTTCTTGATGTTTAGTTAGTTAGTTACTAAGATTGATGTTGTGGCCTCAATAACATGATGTTCTTTAGAGGAGTAAGTGTTAACATTATGTTATGGGGATTGTTGGTTGTTGATTAATGATTTAGAGCGAAAACGAAACCCGAGTCGGCAGCGTAACGTTGATAAAATAAGCGAAACATAACCATAAGTTTTCTGCCGAAGTACAGAATGTATAACTGTGATTTCTTGAAAAGTAAGTCTTGAAAATGATATTTCTTGTTGTAAGGATCGTTTAGGCACTTGAATCGCTTGATTCCGATTTACGGTTCAAAAGTTAGGTTCGTTTTAGTGAAAACGATTTACGCGATAAAAACTGCTACGAATTACGAACTTTGGAAATACAAATGATCGATTTAAAAATATTAAAAACTCATGAAATTTTTACAGAGAGTAATAAATGGAGTTTATTAACTGCCATAAAAATTAGTAAAAATATGGATTTTTCAATTTCATAAAAATGTCGGAGCCGAGACCGCGCGAATAGAAATCCTTAAGAATCGCGAGTGGAGCCGAGAGACGAAATGTAAAAGACATTAACGGACGTAAGGGATTATGAAAAGAAAGCGAATATGACAAGTACTTTTACTTATTGAAATAATGAGAGTAACGTGAGTCATGTAAATGAATAGTAAGTATCGCGTATGTACAACGATAAATACGAACGGAATCTAACGGAACGATAATTGTTAATGATTATAGATTTCCGGACGGACCCTAGAGCACCCTCCACCTCGAAGTACCCAGGAAAGTTTACGAACCTTGTTCTATATATTGTTGTGTTGTGAAAATTGTTTTATGGTTTTCGTATAAGTGCCATGTTCGCCATGATATTAAAATATGAGTTTTTACCTATCAATAACGATTGAGATTACGATGAATATATATAGTAAAATATTTTTAACGCTATAGTAGAGCGTGATGTACAATTTTAAGACAGAGAGTCGGTCAGTTTTTATAAAGTATAAACCCGGAAATCATCCCGGAGATGTTTTGGACGATTAAAAAGTCCGCAGCTATTTTATTCTGAGGGACTCGATGTCCCCTTGCGAAGTATTAAGTACCTCGAACTTTTATTTAAACGATTTCCAAAGATCGTGTTCCCGCAAGTTATATTATTTATTTAAAATAATGATTATTATTTTAAATAATTATTTAAAAGAAGAAGTATTCTTAGACGGATACTTATTTATAAATTTTAAATATTTAACATTTACTTAAGATTTAATCTATTTACTTAAACATAAATCAGTTGGGGAATATTATTTTAAATATTCTTTTAAAATAGAATTGTTCGAGGTTAATTATTTTAATAAATGTTAATTGATTATTAAATATTTATTTAATGATTTTATATGGTTTAAAACTCATAAATCTTATTTTAAAATATTTTATGAGTTTCAGAAAATCATTTTGGTATTATCCGAATTTCAAAAAATATTATTTCAATATATATTAATTATTTTGACTATAGTGTCAAAGAAAACTCCCCCTTAAATACTTATCTGTTGACAACGGTCAACTCACATTATCATAGTACTTCCTCCGAAAATTCTCAAAAGTACATATATACATATATAAGATGAGTTGTATCTATCAACAAGCAAAACGCTTGGGGAACTTCGATATAGTTCGAGTTCCAGAGATATGATAGGATTCTTCCAGGACAAGGGAGGGGCAGAGATTCAGTACTTCGTGTACTGGGGAGATTACCGGAACCGTAGGAGACAGTACTATGTGTACACAGGGACCTACGAAGTGTGTGTATACCCAGAATGAGACTCATAGCCCGTATGCGGTCAGGGTGATAACCGGGAGCAAGGAAGTCGTCCTTCTACTAGTAGAAAAGGTTAAAGATTTCCGTATTACAACTTATCATCATATGTGGTGGCTCCAGTGAATGTCCTATATTCTTCCAATTGGAAATGAGATGCAATACCATAACCCAAGCCTAGGTGCTGGGTTTACCATTAAGGTATTTGCAGACTAATAAGTCAACTAAAGAATTGTTTTTGGAAAAAGGTGTGTATCACCAAGAAAAACTATTTACACAAACATACATATTATATACGGAATCATATATGAATTTCATTATACAGTCTTTTCAAATTGTACTTTATTATGCTGGGCATTAAAGCTCTCACTTATTTTCTTAAAATGACACAACACAACAGTGAATCAAGATGCCTATCATGAAACTCACGACCATGAAATGGGTAGGAAACAACCGGCTATTCCATAGGATGTTCGGTGCAGTACCTCAGGTAGACCGTATAAGCTGGATTGGTTTTCAGTTATTTTTAGTACAGCTTATTTACAAGTATGACTTATGTAAGGTAATATTGAAGAAACGTATATTTGGCTACCGGTCTAACCTTAAATAAAGGTTACACCCGTGGTAAGACTTAATTACTTTTGGTCTGTAATAGCTATCACTTTGCAGATTTGATAAACTCTAGTAATGAATTATTCATTTCGAAGACAATACTTGTAAGTGGGTGTGTGTGTGTGTTGATATATATGGGGTCATAAATGTGGCGCCCTCCAAACCCGGGTCAGAAGTTTGGGGTCCACACACACGCCTTATTTATAACCTGCTTATAACAATAATAAAGATAATCATAATATGCAGTGACCCTACTTACCAACTACCACGGATCGCAATAGGTTAAAGTATGCACACAAGCCACACATCTACTTATATTACATACCGTTCAAATCCCAACTATTCCAAACTCAAAACTGAGTATTAAACATTATTACAAACTTTTACAGACTTAAATTATCCCAAAAGAAGCCTACTAGCTCAGCTTAATCAACCTGAACCCCTAGCTCTCGCGCTGGACTGGGGATCCGCGGTACCAACTGGTTCCTTCTTAACTGGAAAAAACAGAAACAATATCGCACAAATGAGCTAACCAGCTCAGCAAGTCACAATGACAAAACTGAGAATAATGATCATCAAGTGAACATGATTATGATATCAAGTGAACAATGGATTATGATTTAGAATTGGATATTATATTTTTATATTAAAAACCAAGGTTAGGCTGCTGATCAGTCACGCACTAACCCCGAGCAAAGCACACAGCACTGCTCTAACTACTGGATCCAAGGCACACATTGGCCTAACTTGACCATTATATGGTCTGACCACGAATCTGGTCCACAATTTTATGAAAACAATCCAATTCTAGCATAATAACAGAATAAACAATAATAAGCAATAACCAGAATCATTAACAACATTTGATGTTCCATAATGAAATGGTTTTAATCTGCATAAGGATCAACGGAGTATTTTTAAAGTTTGGATGCTAGGTAATGAAAGAATTGGATAAAATGAATCAATGTTTCAGGGTTTCAAGGATTTGGTCTTCCACAGCATAAAATACAAAGATTTGAATGTGTAAGCAATCTGGTTCAGTGTTTAATATTTAGTTTGTATGAATTTGTGGAGAAATATCGTATACTTGAGGTTCGTGTTTGGGTATACAACAATCAAGGGTATAAAAAGAATAAGGTTCATGGCTCAAGAACAATAACTGGAATCAGGGTTTGGGTTTCAGTGCTTCAAAGCACTTGCAATATCAACAAGACTATCAAGTACTACAATATCTCGAGAAAGTTCAGAACACTTGCCTGGTATTAGCTTACTATCCTGCACTCGCTTCCAATCACAATCGTCTTACTCCTCAACTACCTGTTTCCCTTTCCTAAGTGTTGCCTCTTCTGCTCACATATTATAAGCATCTATCAATAATCAACTTAAATGATTCTATTCAACACATACTTCTATCTACCCTTCGTTTCACCCAAATCCGATTAACGGATTGAAAGTTATGCAATAATCAAGTAAACGCCGAATATATAAACCGATAGTCAATCAACAAGTCACGTATAACACATAATACATCACGTAATAAATGACATATCATTTATAAAGAAGTCTCGGGTCATAAATAGGCTTTCTGGTATCTAAAATGATTTTTAAAATATTTTTCAGAATTAAAACGGGTCGTTGGATCAATTTCGGGTTAATAAACAGGGTTCGGTTGGCCAATTCTGGCTCCAAAACAATTTTAGAATAATTATCGAGCCTTAAAAATAATTTAGAATAATATTTTAAAGCTCGAAACTATTTTTCAGAATTTTTAAATCATTTGTAAATAATTAAATCTAATTAAGTAATTAATTAAATCAATTAATCAATTAATTTTCGAATTAATTGACCAATTAATCAATTAAAAATTAACTGAAATTAATTAACTAATTAATTCAGATTTATTTTTGAATTAAAAATAATTTTCGGAATTAAAATACTAATTTTTAGAATTTTCAGAAATTAAAAACAAATTTTTATAATAAAAATAAATAGGAAATATGATTTTTAAACATTTTTAAAACAGGAATCCTAAATTTGCAAACTCTGGAAACTTCAGGGACCAAACTGCATCGTTTTCAAAACTATAGGTACTAAACTGTAATTTTCCAGCCCCGTCGCCGGAAAATACAAGGGTGGCCGGAGAACACGTTCCCGGCGTCCTCACCCCACCAACACCTCCAGATCACATCTATACTTTACCAGGAATTCAACCATG
Organism: Apium graveolens; assembly: GCF_009905375.1. Classification (NCBI taxonomy): domain Eukaryota; kingdom Viridiplantae; phylum Streptophyta; class Magnoliopsida; order Apiales; family Apiaceae; genus Apium; species Apium graveolens. Next base: position 130,275,249 of record NC_133651.1, read on the forward strand.
CCAACAAATCGTTCTAATCATCCCTGAGTTGGCCGGAATTTGGCCGTGAAGTTTGCCAGTTTCCGGCGAACTTCGGAAAATTTCAAAAGACAACTCCCTTCTCTACAGACCTCGGTGATTCATGAAACTTATACGACTAGATTGCAAATTTCACAGAGAATACAATCCACTATATCACAACATCAATCTATTCCAGAATAAGAAACCCTCAAATTTCAATTAAGAACATTCATACGGGTTATAAACCCTAATTTTGAAATTCGAAAATTAAACCCACTTTTGAGCATGTTATTGAACTCCAAATCAGACGTATAATATATCAAAATCATCAGGAAAATAAGCTCTACAACATGCAATCATCAAATCATACAAACAATCATCCGAACAAAAAATCATATTTTTAATAAATTTAATTCGAAAATAAATAAAATTATAGAAAATAAACCTTGATTTCTGTAGTAAAACGAAGCTCAGAATCTGGTAGAACACTTCAAATCCTTCGTTTTGGTTACTCAAGCTTTGAAAACAGAGATCAGTAACGCCTTCGTTTTGCTGTTTAATTCTTAGAACAGTTTATGTAATTAGGGTTTTTCTCTGAAAATTATAAAATTAACTATCTGCAAATGATTTTGATACGAAATAAAATACGGTAAAAGGCTATTTATAATTACGGAAAATTAGTATCCCGTTGGATCATTCCGGATATAAAACGGTACGTTTATTTATAAAAACTGATCCAAACGGTATCGGTTTTCGGGATAATTATCCAAACCAGTACAATTTGTACTGCGGTCTTGATCTCAGCGACTGGTTACACGTACTACGAAGTGATAATTGGGATAGTTTAATAAAAAGCTCCCGTTTATCGAAAATACGGGTTTTATTGATTTATCGGAACGAATAGTGTATCGAAAATGTTGCGCCGGGACCCGCGCAGAACAAACCGTACGCCGGATCGAAAAAGTCGAAACATGGAATATGCTTGGAATATTACAATTAGGTTAGGAAGGAGTTCTCGGAAGAGTTTCGGGTTCCAAAAACGTAACAACGGGTGACGTCGGTTGGTTCCCGTTTTTATAAAATAGGTTTTAAATACTCGAAAAAAGATTTTAGAAATTTCATATGATTCTTATAAATCCATAAATCAACATAAAAATAATTAGGAAGATATGACAATTATCTATGTTTTATTTTGGACATATAAAAATTAAAATATTCAATTAATATTATTTTTGAATATCCAAGTACAGATAATATATTTAACAATTAACTCACGGAATAGATACTGAACACACATAATAATTATTTAATAGCAAAATAATCACACGATATATCCCGGATATTACATCCTTCCCCCCTTAAAAGGATTCTGTCCTCAGAATCTCCTAAGAAAACAAATGAGGGTACTTTTCTCTCATATCATTTTCTAACTCCCAGGTTGACTCTTCAACCTTTGGGTTTCTCCACAATACTCTTACTAACTTTACCACTTTATTTCTCAATACTTTCTCTCTCTCCTCTAGAATCTCTATCGGACTCTCTACATATGATAAATCTGCCTAATGCTCTATTGGCTCATATTCTATTACATGCCTGGAGTCTGGATTATATTTCTTGAGCATTGATATATGAAAAACTTTGTGAATGTGCTCCATGTGCGGTGGTAACGCTAACTCGTAAGCTACTTTGCCAACACACTTTAGGATCTCAAAAGGTCCGACATATCTTGGGTTTAGCTTCCCTTTCTTCCCAAACCTCGTTAGTCCTTTCCATGGTGATACTTTCAGTAATACCAAGCTTCCTTCTTCAAATTCCATGTCTTTCCTTGACTGATCTGCATATTTCCTCTGACGATCTTGTGCGGCTATCAATCTCTTCTGGATAATTTCAACAATTTCCTTTGTCTGCTGTACCAGTTCAGGTCCAAGTATCTTGCGTTCTCCTACTTCGTCCCAATATATTGGAAATCTACATTTGCATCCATAAAGGGCTTCATAGGGTGGCATCCCAATGCTGGCATGATAACTATTATTGTAAGCAAACTCTACCAAAGGTAAATGTTCATCCCAACTTCCTTTAAAGTCAATAGCACAAACACGCAACATGTCCTCGATTGATCGTTCCTTCACTTTGGCCATCCGTCTGGGGGTGATAGGCCGTACTCATATTCAGTCTTGTTCCCAAACATTCTTGAAAACTCTTCCAAAATCTTGAATTAAACCTTGGGTCTCGATCAGATACAATAGACATAGGAACTCCATGACGAACTACAATTTCCTTCAAGTACATATGGACCAACTTGTCGAGCGAAATTTTTTCATTTATAGGCAAAAAATGAGCTGACTTGGTAAGTCTATCCACTATAACCCAAATGGAATCATGATTAGCCCTTGTCCTTGATAATCCAACTATGAAATCCATGGCAATATGTTCCCACTTCCACTCTGGAATCTCCAATCGCTGTAACAATCCACTTGGTCTCTGATGCTCTGCTTTAACTCTCTGACAGGTATAACATTTGCTAATCCATTCCGCAATTTCCCTCTTCATGTCTGGCCACCAATAATTCTTCTTTAAATCTCTGTACATTTTGGTACTCCCTGGATGGATGGAATATCTTGAACTATGTGCCTCTTGTAAAATTTCATTTTTCAGCTCCGTCACTGGTGGAATCCAAATTCTAGATGAGAACCTCAAAATACCTTAACCATCCTTTTGCATGCATAACTCTTCACCTACCAAACGATTTATATCTTGATCCATTACATCTTCCTGACATTTCTTTATTTTCTCCAATAACTCCGGTTGAAAAGTCATACTGTACACTTTCGTTTCCTTAGGCTTGCAAACTCTAATTTCCAATTCCAATTTCTGAAATTCCTTATATATATCTTCAGGTACTGATAACACATTCAACCTTTCCTTCCGACTCAATACGTCTGCCACAACGTTAGCCTTACCGGGATGATAATTAATCGAGCAATCATAGTCTTTGATCAACTCTAACCATCTCCTTTGCCTCATATTAAGTTCCTTCTGTGTGAATATGTACTTTAAGCTTTTGTGATCCGTGAAAATCTCACACTTTTCTCCATACAAATAATATCTCCAAATCTTCAAAGCGAAAACTATGGCCACTAGCTCCAAATCATGAGTAGGATACTTTTGTTCGTGTGGTTTCAATTGCCTTGACGCATACGTAATCACATTTTTGTGCTACATTAAAACACATCCTAGTCCTTTGTGAGAAGCATCGCTATAAATTACGAAATTCCCTTGATCGTCTGGAAGTGACAAAACAGGTGCCGTGATTAATCTCCGCTTCAACTCCTGAAAACTTCCTTCACACTTGTCGTTCCATATAAACTTTTCATTCTTTTGTGTAAGCTTTGTCAATGGTGTTACAATCCTTGAGAAATTATGAACGAATCGTCGATAATATCCTGCCAATCCCAAGAAACTTCTTACCTCAGTGGGTGTTCTTGGTCTCTCCCAATTTGTAATTGCCTCGATCTTTGCCGGGTCCACTTTGATCCCTTCGTTACTGACTATGTGTCCTAAGAACTAAACTTCCTGTAGCCAAAACTCACACTTCGAGAATTTAGCATATAACTTCTTTTTTCTTAAAATCTCCAAAGTTGTCCTCAAATGTTCTGCATGATGCTCTTCCATTTTTGAATAAATTAAAATATCGTCTATAAACACAATAACAAACTAATCCAAATACTCCTTGAAAATTCTGTTCATCAGGTCCATAAACGCTGTCGGGGCATTGGTCAACCCAAAAGACATCACTAAAAATTCGTAATGTCCATACCTTGTTCTAAAAGCTGTCTTTGGTATATCTTCTGGCTTGATCTTCGGTTGATGATATCCTGATCTTAAATCAATTTTGGAGAAGTACTTGGTTCCATTCAACTGGTCAAACAAATCGTCAATTCTGGGTAACGGATACTTGTTCTTGATTGTCAGCTTGTTGAGCTCCCTATAGTCGATGCACAGTCTCATGCTTCCATCTTTCTTCTTGACGAATAATATCGGGGCTCCCCACGGGGATACACTGGGTCTGATTACTCCTTTCTCTAACAACTCCTGCAACTGCTTTGCTAGCTCTTTCATCTCAACAGGCACCATTCTGTACGGGGCCTTGGATACTGGTTCTGTTCCAGGTGCTAAGTCGATCGCAAATTCAATTTCTCTATCTAGAGGAAGTCCTGGTAACTCGTCAGGAAACACATCTGGAAATTCATTCACAACTGGAATATCTTCAAGTGTTGTTGGTTCTTGACTTCTGTCAATCACATATGCTATAAAATGCTCGCATCCTTGCCGTAATAACTTCTTAGCTTGAATCATTGTTAAGAACTTATTTACTTGCTTTTGTCCCTTGAACGTTACTATCCTTTCGTCTGGCATTTTCACCATTACCTTCTTATTGCGACAATCTATCTGGGCATCGTGCTTAGATAACCAATCCATTCCTAATATAACGTCAAACTCCCCTAACTTAAATGGTATCAAATCTACGCAAAACTTACTACCAGAAATCTCAATCTCACAATTCTCACAAACTTGAATAGCAGATACACGTTCTTGATTTGCTAATTCCACAATCATTATTTCATTTAAACACTCAACTGGACAATTTAACTTACTAACAAAATCTTGTGAAACAAATGATCGGGTTGCTCCCGAATCTATTAACACTTTGGCACATAAAGAATTCACATTAAGCGTACCTGCCACGACATCCGTATCCTGGATAACATCTTTCACAGACATATCAAAAACTCTAGCCCTTGGAGTCTCAATCACTGTTGGGGTAGATCCCATGATCCTTAATGTATTACTGACTGGGGCTGGTATCTTGCAATCCCTGGCCATATGTCCTGGCTTCCCATATTTAAAACACGTAAATCCAATGGCTCTAACCTTTACTGCTGGATTCTGGATAGGCTGATCCTTGTTTGCTGGCTCTCTTGCTTGCTGATTTCGGCACTCCCTCGAATAGTGCCCTTTCTGGTTACATTTGAAACATACCACATTCAACTTATTACAAACTCCCACATGCTTTTTCCCACATACCTGACAATCCGGAAAAGTTAGTCTCAACTGATTCGGTTGATTTGCATTAACTGGACGGTTGCTCTGGCCTCCGTCTCCTGCATTCTGTCTTCTGATATTAAAATTTCTCCCTGGCTGAAACTTGCCCTTCTTACAATTTGGAAACTTCCCTGGTTGTGACTGGCCCTCATTCCCTTCAAATTTCCTTTTCTTGCTTTCCTTTTCCTTCTGAAACATCTCACTCTCTGTCTCTGCGATCATAGCCTTCTGTACTACTCCTGCATAGGTATCCAATTCAAAAATGGCTACCTTCCCTCTGATCCATGGTTTCAAACCTTGCTGGAATCTCTTAGCCTTCTTCCTGTCAGTATCCACATACGACGGTACATACCTTGACAATTCCTCAAACTTACCCTCATAATCTGTTACTGACATGTTCCCTTGCTTTAATTCTAAAAACTTCAGCTCCATTTGATCCTGAACAAACTGAGGAAAATACTTTTCTAAAAACAATTCCTTAAACCTTTCCCAAGTAATTACATATGTACCTTCCAATGTCTTCACCATCTCCCACCAATATGTGGCCTCATTCTTCAAATAGTAACTTGCAAACTCAACCTTCTGTTCTTCCTTTACTTTCACTAAGGCAAATGCCTTCTCTATTTCCTTTAACCAAACATTTGCTTCAATTGGCTCTAAGGAACCCTTGAATTCTGGGTTTACTGCTTGAAAAGTTTTAAAAGTTACCTGGGGGTTAGTCTGTCTTTGTTGTTGTTGTGCCAGGTGAACTGTTTGTTGGGCCAAGATTTGAAGAATCTGGGCTATTGCTGGGTCCATGGGTCCTGGGTTCACATTTGGATTGGTATCATCTTGGTTGTTATTATTGTTGTTGTTGGTTTCTTCATTCTGGGTGTTGGTGCGGGTATTTCTTCTAGGAGGCATTTTCTTTAAAGAATCAATCAACTTATTTAACTTTTGAATCAATCTTTTGCATAGAAGAACAGTTTTGCAAAACAAAAATATCTCTTTTTGAAAACAGTTGTAACTACGTAAATTGTATGCTTCTTTACAGAATATAAATAGTTATGGAAAACAGGGTACATGGTATCACAGGGGTATAACTGGTGCAATAAAGTAAATGACGGTAATGGAAAGGAAAAGGTACTGATATATATAGATCAAAAGTTTTAGGTAGTACAAGCGTAAAGACGCTTCGGAAGTAAAAGCAAAAAGGGTACAACAACCTACTCACTAGTCAGCATAGCTAATTTACAAATACAACTCAAAAGTCTACTGATACACACTACACACTATTGTACATACTACATAACCATAACAACACTGCTCAACATCTCCATCTCTGAATCTCTGGCTCAACTCCAAGGAAACTCTGGTCCTGCCAGCCTCTCAAAGTCCTCCATCACCTCAGTAGCCCAGCCCATCAGTGCATTAGGGCCTCCGCCAGGTAGTGTAGCTCCATGTAGCCTAGCCTCCAGAACCCTCTGTGTCACCTGAATCTCCTCTCGAAGCTCCCTCACACCACGATCAAAATCTGTAGTCCTGATAATATGTTGTAGCTCTCTGATCTGGGCCAACAAGGTATCACGCTCCAATAGAAGGGCCTCATATCGGTAATAAGGAACTAGGGGCAATGTAGACTGGAATGGGGCACTCGCAACCGAATACCCAGAGGTATCTGAATCAGCTGGTAGGGGTCCTCTGACAGGTGGCCTCATGCCTAGAGGTGGAATAGCCTGTAATGGTACGGGCTGCAACACAGGTGGAGGTAATATAGCCAATACTGATGGAACAACAGGACGTGGATCCGAAGACGGCACTCCAACTGAAGGCTCTGAGTGATCAGCTGATACGGGAATAAAAGAGTCGGCCATCGCTGCTATCTGAAATCATATCGCAATATCAGAATCTCATACCATAACGCGAATTACACTAATACCTGATATACCAAAGCACTCAACCTCTCGACATTCTATCTTTCTATTCCTTACTTTTAATCCTAACCCTCTACCCATTCCCGTCAACCTAGACTTGTGTCAGTGACTTATAACATGTAGCTCTGATACCAAACCCGTGGCGCCCTCCAAACCCGGGTCAGAAGTTTGGGGTCCACACACACGCCTTATTTATAACCTGCTTATAACAATAATAAAGATAATCATAATATGCAGTGACCCTACTTACCAACTACCACGGATCGCAACAGGTTAAAGTATGCATACAAGCCACACATCTACTTATATTACATACCGTTCAAATCCCAACTATTCCAAACTCAAAACTGAGTATTAAACATTATTACAAACTTTTACAGACTTAAATTATCCCAAAAGAAGCCTACTAGCTCAGCTTAATCAACCTGAACCCCTAGCTCTCGCGTTGGACTGGGGATCCGCGGTACCAACTGGTTCCTTCTTAACTGGAAAAGAACAGAAACAATATCGCACAAATGAGCTAACTAGCTCAGCAAGTCACAATGACAAAACTGAGAATAATGATCATCAAGTGAACATGATTATGATATCAAGTGAACAATGGATTATGATTTAGAATTGGTTATTATATTTTCATATTAAAAACCAAGGTTAGGCTGCTGATCAGTCACATACTAACCCCAAGTAAAGCACACAGCACTGCTCTAACTACTGGATCCAAGGCACACACATTGGCCTAACTTGACCATTATATGGCCTGACCACGAATCTGGTCCATAATTTTATAAAAATAATCCAATTCTAACATAATAATAGAATAAACAATAATAAGCAATAACCAGAATCATTAACAACATTTGATGTTCCATAATGAAATGGTTTTAATCTGCATAAGGATCAACAGAGTATTTTTAAAGTTTGGATGCTAGGTAATGAAAGAATTGGATAAAATGAATCAATGTTTCACGGTTTCAAGGATTTGGTCTTCCACAGCATAAAATACAAAGATTTGAATGTGTAAGCAATCTGGTTCAGTGTTTAATATTTAGTTTGTATGAATTTGTGGAGAAATATCGTATACTTGAGGTTCGTGTTTGGGTATACAACAATCAAGGGTATAGAAAGAATAAGGTTCATGGCTCAAGAACAATAACTGGAATCAGGGTTTGGGTTTCAGTGCTTCAAAGCACTTGCAATATCAACAAGACTATCAAGTACTACAATATCTCGAGAAAGTTCAGAACACTTGCCTGATATTAGCTTACTATCCTGTACTCGCTTCCAATCACAATCGTCTTACTCCTCAACTACCTGTTTCCCTTTCCTACGTCTTGCCTCTTCTACTCACATATTATAAGCATCTATCAATAATCAACTTAAATGATTCTATTCAACACATACTTCTATCTACCCTTCGTTTCACCCAAATCCGATTAACGGATTGAAAGTTATGCAATAATCAAGTAAACGCCGAATATATAAACCGATAGTCAATCAACAAGTCACGTATAACACATAATACATCACGTAATTAATGACATATCGTTTATAAAGAAGTCTCGGGTCATAAATAGGCTTTCTGGTATTTAAAATGATTTTTAAAACATTTTTCAGAATTAAAACGGGTCGTTGGATCAATTTCGGGTTAATAAACAGGGTTCGGTTGGCCAATTCTGGCTCCGAAACAATTTTACAATAATTATCGAGCCTTAAAAATAATTTAGAATAATATTTTAAAGCTCGAAACTATTTTTTTGAATTTTTAAATCATTTTTAAATAATTAAATCTAATTAAGTAATTAATTAAATCAATTAATCAATTAATTTTCGAATTAATTGACCAATTAATCAATTAAAAATTAACTGAAATTAATTAACTAATTAATTCAGATTTATTTTTGAATTAAAAATAATTTTCGGAATTAAAATACTAATTTTTAGAATTTTCAGAAATTAAAAACAAATTTTTATAATAAAAATAAATAGGAAATATGATTTTTAAACATTTTTAAAACAGGAATCCTAAATTTGCAAACTCTGGAAACTTCAGGGACCAAACTGCATCGTTTTCAAAACTATAGGTACTAAACTGTAATTTTCCAGCCCCGTCGCCGGAAAATACAGGGGTGGCCGGAGAACACGTTCCCGGCATCCTCACCCCACCAACACCTCCAGATAACATCTATACTTTACCAGGAATTCAACCATGCCAACAAATCGTTCTAATCATCCCTGAGTTGGCCGGAATTTGGCCGTGAAGTTTGCCAGTTTCCGGCGAACTTCGGAAAATTTCAAAAGACAACTCCCTTCTCTACAGACCTCGGTGATTCATGAAACTTATACGACTAGATTGTAAATTTCACAGAGAATACAATCCACTATATCATAACATCAATCTATTCCAGAATAAGAAACCCCCAAATTTCAATTAAGAACATTCATACGGGTTATAAACCCTAATTTTGAAATTCGAAAATTAAACCCACTTTTGAGCATGTTATTGAACTCCAAATCAGACGTATAATATATCAAAATCATCAGGAAAACAAGCTCTGCAACATGCAATCATCAAATCATATAAACAATCATTCGAACAAAAATTCATATTTTTAATAAATTTAATTCAAAAATAAATAAAATTATAGAAAATAAACCTTGATTTCTGCAGTAAAACGAAGCTCAGAATCTGGTAGAACACTTCAAATCCTTCGTTTTGGTTACTCAAGCTTTGAAAACAGAGATCAGTAACACCTTCGTTTTGCTGTTTGATTCTTAGAATAGTTTATGTAATTAGGGTTTTTCTCTGAAAATTATAAAATTAACTATCTGCAAATGATTTTGATACGAAATAAAATACGGTAAAAGGCTATTTATAATTACGGAAAATTAGTATCCCGTTGGATCATTCCGGATATAAAACGGTACGTTTATTTATAAAAACTGATCCAAACGGTGTCGGTTTTCGGGATAATTATCCAAACCAGTATAATTTGTACTGCGGTCTTGGTCTCAGCGTCTGGTTACACGTACTACGAAGTGATAACTGGGATAGTTTAATAAAAAGCTCCCGTTTATCGAAAATACGGGTTTTATTGATTTATCGGAACGAATAGTGTATCGAAAATGTTGTGCCGGGACCCGCGCAGAACAAACCGTACGCCGAATCGAAAAGTCGAAACATGGAATATGCTCGGAATATTACAACTAGGTTAGGAAGGAGTTCTCGGAAGAGTTTCGGGTTCCAAAAATGTAACAACGGGTGACGTCGGTTGGTTCCCGTTTTTATAAAATAGGTTTTAAATTCTCGAAAAAAGATTTTAGAAATTACATATGATTCTTATAAATCCATAAATCAACATAAAAATAATTAGGAAGATATGATAATTATCTATGTTTTATTTTGGACATATAAAAATTAAAATACTCAATTAATATTATTTTTGAATATCCAAGTACAGATAACATATTTAACAATTAACTCACAGAATAGATACTGAACACACATAATAATTATTTAATAGCAAAATAATCACACGATATATCTCGGATATTACAATAAAGGTGTGAGTATTTATATATTATTGAACGAAATAAGTGTTATACAAGATTCAAGATGGCGTGGCCTCCTAATTCCTTACCCCGGATTTTGGGGCGCCACAGAAGCATTCCTGAAAGACTTCAACTTCACTTCATTCTTCTTTATTTTTTCCCTCAACACAGCATCTATTTCACTAGCACACTTCAGCTTGTTCCTTAAATATTCATTTTCCTTCTTGACGGTTTCAAACTCAACAAGCTGCAGTTCCAAATCTTGCTTCTCAATCTCAAGCTTCTCATTAGCTTTTGACAGCCTACTAACCTCCTCAGTAGCTTCCACCATGCTAGTACGGATGTGGAACATCTCTATGCTCATCTTTTTAACAGTCTCTTTATATTGACTTGTATTTAAATTAATGGTAGTAAGAGTTGGTACCTCAAATTTTGATGAGGATAATTCTCCTTGCTCAAGAGCCATTAGTGCATAATTTCCAAACTCCTCATTCTCATCTTTAGCATCAGTATCATCCCAACTCTTTCCTTTTGAAATGTAAGCTTTACCCTGTTGCTTCTTCAAGAGAGCTTCATACTTTGCCTCCAACTCCAGATAGGCTTTATCTTTCTTCACTTTCTTAAGCTTCATGCATTCAGTAGCAAAGTGGCCCAATTCATCACAATTGTAGCACCTTATTTTTGATATGTCAACAGATCTAGTCTTGTAGCCACTTTTGCCACCAGGAGTGTACTGTCCCTTTCCTTTCCAGCTATTATCCCTGTTAAATGTCTGTCCTTTACTCTTAAAGAACTTTGGCTTTTTCACTCTAATGTTAGAGAATTTCCTAGCCAGATAAGTCATGGATTGATCTAACTCATCCAGTTCATCCAATGTATAGAACTCATCTTTTTCAAGTTCTAGAATAACTTGCTTCACCAGTTCCTTGTTCTTTTGCTCAATGCTTAAGACAGCTGGAGTCTGGATCTCTAGTTCATCATCAGATGACTTGCTGTCATTAACAACTAGTGCACTTATTCCATCAAGAATGTGCCCTTGATCAGTTCCTAAGGATTTTCTTTGAATCATTTCCAGTTCATATGTTTTCAAAATCCCATATAGAACCTACAGTGTTATCCTGCTCAAGTCTCTCCCTTCTCTTATTGCTGATATTTTCTGTTCAAGACGATCAGGAAACGTGAGAAAAAATTTCAAGTTAACCTCCTCAGCTTCATAGTACTTGTCATGAAGCTGCAAGTTATTAATCAGCTTATTGAATCTTTCAAACACATCAGTAACACTCTCCTTTGGTTTTTCCATAAAACCCTCATACTGAGACACCAGTATTCTCTTTTGATTTGACCTAACTTCCTATGTACCTTCACACAGTATCTCAATCTTCTCCCAGATTTTCTTGGTTGTGCCACAGTTGATAATATTATTGTACATAACATTGTCAAGTGACTCTATCAGAATTTATTGTAGGCCACTATCAAGAGAGACTTTTTTTTTTCAGTTTCTGTGTATTATGGAGGATCTTTAGGACCATAATGAGCTGGGATGACCATGTCTCCATTTATTGATTCTTCAATCCTTTCCATCAGAGTAAAAGGTCCATTCTTCAGAATCTGTATGTACAGAGGGTTGGCCATACTTAGAAACAACATCATTTTTTTCTTCCATAATGTGTAGTTGATTTTATCAAAGGATGGTATTTTGATACTGCTTATCTTTTGTGTATTCATTCTCCCAAGATCTTGATATGTTTACTTTCAGATTTTACTCTAATACCACTTGTTAGATATTGAATACAACACAGAGGGGGGTGAATGTGTTTTGGATATTTTTAAGCCTTTTTCAATTTGTTTGGTTGTGTGAACAAAGCAGATAAGAAATAAAGTTATATTATGTTAGGAGAAATAAATCAGCAAACACAGTATTTTAAAACTCACTTAATTTTGTATTAAAATCAAGTTAGGTAAGACTACAAATCCTGGGTTCTTTGTAAGTAAGGAACTCAACTTCTATCTTGAGAGAATACAAGAGTGTTGAATCTGTTTGTTACAACTAAACTAAGGCCCAGTGCATGCTTTATACACTAGCATTACAGGTTTACAAAACTTGCACTAAAATGTACGAAACTCTTTTCTAAAGCAACTTTTTCTATTTCTATTTCTAGCTTAGCAAATGTGTGTAGAATCTTGCAGGTCTGTGACCATCCTTTGTCTAGTTAATCTTGACCCTTGATCTTGTATTCTCCCCAGCTACTTTGTAGACTTTTCAATCTAGTTGATAGATTGTTTGTTGACTGATAATTTTGGATCTTGAATTTTTTTGCATTCTGTATTTGAGAGGCATGTCGAGATCTCTAGTTTGTTCTATAGAGAAGTGACATCTCGATAAGTATAATGACTTATCGAGATCTCAGAGTTCATTATAGGTGTAAATGACTTGTCGAGGTCTCTTGATATTTGCATGCTAAATGACTTGTCGATATGTCTAAGATCTCTACATGTAGAATTGACTTGTCGATGTCTCAGAGATCTCTATATACATCTTGACTTGTCGATATCTCTGAGATCTCTAATGATAATTTGACTTGTCGATATCTCCAATCTTCACATCTTCATTTTGACTTGTCGATATCTCTGAGTTCTCTACATGCAGAAATGACTTGTCACTATCTCCAATCTGCATATCTTCATTTGACTTGTTGATATCTGTGAGGTTTCTCTATAAGCCATTTTGGACTTCTCTATAAGTCATTCTAGAGTTCTCGAATGACTTCTCTATATTACTAGATCTGTGGTTTGTCGATATCTTAACTTAGAACATTTTTCATAAAACAGATTTATTCAACTCCAAGTTTTTGTATCATTTCTCCGAGGCATGATCGATCTTGATCTTCTTCCAGTGTTTATTCCTTAGGCTTGAACTGTTTACAAAAAAATACTCCAGCTTAATCTTCTTACCATTTTAGACTCAAATAATACAATACAAAATAAAAAATTAATTATCAACCAACTAAATCTTAGGGCTGTTAATTTGACTTAGTCTTGTTATTGTATAGGCATGTCTTGCATAACATTTTGTCATATAATAATATTAATAATCCATAATATATATTAATAATCCATAATATATATATATATATGTGTGTGTGTGTGTGGCCTAATCAAATAGAAACTACCTTATAATAAAAACTAGAAACTAGCCTAATCAATTAAAGCCCAACCCAACTTAATGTCAAACCACTTGCACCAGATACGTGAAATCATCAACATCGCATTCTCAATCTTCCATTACAATCAACCAATCACCCTCTCAAATTATTGTCACCATCTCGAATTATCCTGACATCTCTCATCTACCTACTCCATCTTTAGTTCTCTTTGCACTGTCAATTTGATTATATTAAAAAATATCAAATTTAACTTTTGATCACTGTTTGTATTACATAAATCACTAACTTGTATAACATGAAATGATGAAGATGATCAGAGTTAAATGTGCAGAGTAAGAGTGCTAGTGGATGGGACTTTAAACGATTATTGTGAAATAGGGGGAGATATATGTGAAAGAAATATGAAATCATTAACAATTACCAGTCATCACCAATAAAAATTGGCAGATCTGGAATTTAAACATGAGATATGAATACATATAGCAATTAATATAAAAAAAATCATCATATCTACACTTCAATCACTAAATTGTATGACGACAATAACTAATTTATGTCACACAAATCTTATTAGCCGAAGAAACTACTGATGATTTACTGCAAGTGGGTATAATTAATTTATTAAGAAAGAGAAGTGATGGAGAAAGTGCTCTGATTAGAGATCGTTAGAAAAATTGGCCAGAAGGAGGTGAATTATAGTGGGGGAAAGAGGTGGGATGCTGAGAGAAGATCTGTTATAGTGGACTAGGGAAGAGTGGTTGTAAATAGGAATGTAAATATGTAATTTATGAATGGTTTATAGTTTTTATTTTAAGGTTGGTTTCTATTTGATCACGAGCCTATATATATTTGTACATATATATATAATTATGATATATAGTTGTTTGAAAGATATTTTGAGCTTCGTTACATAATTGGGGTATCTTTCACTTTGCAATAAAAGTCTTAATGCTATCAGCCTTTTTATGTAATTTACCGTAATTGAAATTTAAAATATTTTACATGCAAAATCATTCGATCAAAATTACTTTTAAGTTTTATTTAGCGGAGTGTGGAAAGTTTGTAATATGAATTGGATTGTTACTGTCTTTATTTTACTATGGAGAATAATATTATTTTTCTAATATAAATCATGAATATCCGAAATTCGGATCCATATTTTAGTTAATTTAAATGGATCGGATATGGATCAACCTTTCAAATATTCGAGTGTGTTTCGATCTGAGCTGAATCCGATAAAATTAAATGAATTTGAAAATGTATTTAATGGATTTAGGCAAATATGATCTGAATCCGGTCCGTTAACATGTCAATCCTCTTATGTTCTCCTCCTTCTTTTCCACGTCCCACATATTTATTTATATTTCGGAGCGAGTATCCGATACACATTTTAAGATACTTATAAAAATAGTCACGTAACGCTTTTTTTAATAATTTTATATTATTTAAAAAAAAATGAATATTTAAATTTTTATTCAGAAAAAGAAAAATTTAAAAGTAAACTATAAAATTATAATTTATATTCATTATAAAATAAGTGCCGAACACTCTCTCATAAATATAAAAAAATGATCAGGATTGGGGGAGTGTACAGTGTAATTTTTTCATATGAAATATTTTTTTTCTAATTTTGCTAAAATTATAATAAATGTACCTTTAAGCAGTGTTTCAAAATCGGTAATTTGGCCGAATATTCAGTGTACTCATTTTTTATCCATCTCAAATCCGAGTCCGATTAATCGAATGCAAGAATGATTATGTCAAAAATCGGTCAAAATCCGAGTTTGACTATGAATACTCAGGGACTTGAGTCAAATTCGGGTTTGACTTTCTCAATTTTTAATAAATTCGTGGGAAAATTACCTTCACAATAAAAATAAATGCGAAATTTTATATATTATGATTAATTATTAAAATTTATTTTAAATAATCTTTTTCATAAATAATCAAACAAACAATTTGTACTTGAACTCGTGTATTATTGCTAATATGTTATTAAATTAGTAATATTAAATAATTAAGAAAATGATATCTGAATCATCATCCGAGTACTCATTTCAGAGTACTTATTTTTTCGGAAAAAAATCAAGTTGAACCGATTTCTGATTCTTACACTTGCATTCAAGTAAAACTGCACATAGCATAATTTGGTGTTGTACATTTAATTTCTACAATTGAATAGCTTCGGATTTATTATATTTTAGAAATTATAGGTGGATTAGAAATAATACCGTTTAAAAGATGATTAGTTTCATCAAAATTTCACTTTATTTTGATCATGAACTTAGAATTTAAGAAAAAAATCCATGAGGCATTAAGGTTGTAATTTAAATTATTTTGACTAAATATTATCGATCAAGAACGTACCTTATCTGCCCTACTCAACAATAATTATGTAAATAAAGTCATGATCAGCTATAATTAAGATTTGGAACACATACTTTAACTTGAAGGAAAATATAATTGGTTTCACCAATAAAATCGATAAATAAATATAAAAACAAAATTAAAAAAAGTTAAGCGTCATCGCGCCCTTGAGGATTTACTGTCCCCAAAATCATCAACTGTTTATTTAAACCTCGTAGCTGATTGGGATAGCTTCAAGCCTTCAACTAAATTTTTCACTATGATACGAGAACGAAGAGTGTGAATTAATTCTAACAACTTTATATAGACATACCAAAATTGGATATCATATATTTCAACTCTTATTTATAATTTTTAAAATAGACCACGGTTGAAGATTAAAAATTCAATAATTTTTTGATAGGTACAGCCTTGATTAATTCCTCAGATTTCATAATAATACATAATATAGTACTGAGTTCCAAAACATGCTCAGATTAATTTTTTATTGTATAACGCTGACTTTGTACATACATTTTAATATGTTTTTATTTAATATTATAAATCATTTTAAAACAGATATAAATCTAAAATAAAAAACTTTTTAAAAATATTACTTCTATAACAATCCGATCAAAAAGTTGCGAATTGGGTGTAAAAAATGAAGCCGGATATACATTTTAAAAAAATGGGGAGAGTATTTGTTTAATTGTAATGGTTGTTTTAACAAAAATCAGAAAACGTGATGAACATGGGAGCGAGAACAGAGACGGTAAATGGTATTAGACTCGTATTAAGCAATTGGTTAGAGCATATGCACCCATGAAAAAATTTTGATCCATCAATTCATTGATAAAATTGATGGAGTCAATTACTGTTCATAATAAATGAACTTTTTAACTCAACTTTTATGCAGCCATATAATTCAATCAATTCATGAATTACTATTTGCTGGACTTAAAAAATGATTTTCAGGAGAGAGAATGGAGGAAAGAGATTGACAAAAACTTAATATACTACTAAAAATAGGTTAGTTTTGGTGTGAATAGTAATTGAAGTCCGTTGATAATTCCATCAAAAATCAAAGGAGAGCTTAATAAATTGATGGAGTATCACAAATGGATGGAATCAATTTACTCCCAATGCATAAAGATTATGTTAAAATTCATTGATTCATTTCATCGATCAAAGTTTTGATCTTCCCGGTGCATATGTTCTTAGCGTGCAATTGTATGAATAAGGACACTGATTTACTAATTTATTAATCCCAATTCCCAGCTGCTTTGCAGATAATAACAGAGTAAAAGGTTTTTAAACTTAAATTTAAAAAAATTATTTGAATTTCCTGTATTTATAAAAATGTCTTTAATTTATATTAAAATTTTATTTTAAATAATTATCTAAAATTAACTTCAAGATCAAATTATCAGGAGTAATATTGTAGTATGTACATGCGTACTTCGTGTGTCAAACCATTTCAAATACTATAATTTAAAAACTCTCATTTTGTATACTTGTAATTTAAACATTTTACAAAATGAATATTTCCGTCAAATAGGCTAACACCGCTAATATTTTACAGCAGCATTTTTGTCTATATATGTCTAAAACAAATTTATACATAAAACAAAATTATTTGTAGGATCAAATGGCATCTAGGAGGAACAAAGTGATAGGAAATTGATGAACACGTCGTCGCCGGATTATGAAAACCCAGATTTCGGTGAGCATGGCAAGCCTTATTAATAGTTAAAATCACTTGATTTTAAATCGTTTTCAATTTATTTTCACTCTAAACATCTAACAAAACTCGTATCCAACATCAAAATTAACAAATAAAAAAAACCGATGAACTATATAATTCGACTTTCACCAAAAACTCCATTAAACTCGATAAAAATCATCACAAAGCATGCATACTCTATTGTTCTTAATTTATATACATCTTCCTTACCCAATTTCTTACTCAATTCGAATAACAAAATTATTAATACTCAATCTCGTCTACAAACCAAATTTAAGAGCATAAGCATAAATCTACCAACTATTTATCGAAACCAAAAACCCACCCTATCTCGTCTAAAACCAAATTTAAGTGTATAAGCATAAATCTACCAACCATTTATCGAAACCAAAAATCCATCCTGAATTTCCAAACAACCCTAAAACTATTCGTTCGCGACATAATCACTGAATTCAAACTACCACACTCACCATAGAAACCTAGAATTGCATTCGGAACAGATGTTTGATGATAATAGAAAAGATGATTAGATAAGGTGTTGATATGTGAGAATAATGATTGATGTTAGTAATGACAATTAATGTTATTATTCCCCGAGAATGCTACCATCATTTTATCTTTTTCGCTGGCGTTATTTTTTGAGTTTGAAACAAAAATACAATTTGTTTGATTTGATTAAGAGGTTGGAGATGAATGTGTAAATTAGGGTTGATTGTAAATAAAATGAATAGTCTATGTGCATGTACAAGATAGAGCCCGTGGTATATATAAATGATTGAAATATTCTTTAAGAAATTTAGTACAAATTAGTACTAAACACAATATTTAATTTAATACTACTTGAAATAATTAATCCCAAAACAATATCCTCATCATACCACTTACTGCTTCAACAAACACAATACTAGCAGTACATTAATTTTTGTGTATATAAAGGGCGGGCATGCCTCTGCTCTTCTCATCACATACCTTCTCGTCTCATTTCATTTCTCTTATTCTCATTTCTTCTCTCCCCCCTTTGTCTTATTTCCATTTTCTTGGGTTAATATATTATTATCAAATATAGAAAAAGGTAATCAATTTTAGTTTCTTGACCCTCAACACCCCCCCCCCCCACAATGTGATGTGTTTGTACTGTAGTTTGCAGTGTAAATGTGATTTTCAGTGACTTAATTTCGCTCCTTTCTACTTTCCTTCTGCAACTTTTCAATTTTAGTAAAGTTTGATAATCTTTTTTCTATTTATGGCTGAATTCATTCTCTCTTTTAAATTTTTTTTTTTATTACAATTTTTATGAAAAGTTGAAGATCTGGGTCACTACAAAATATTATTCACAAGAACCTGGAGTAGCTTAATGCTTAACAAACTTCATGTGGATTAAGATATAAACACACATGTGTATGTATGTATGTATGTAATAGTTTCCTCTGACCTGCCATTGTTTGATGTGTAAAATTTCTCTTTTACTTCACAGCAGGGGTTCAAACATATAAGAGTTTGACCAAGTGGTGGTCATATTATGGTCAAACATATTTCTTGACAAATTCATCATATTCTAGAATCTTATGTTTTGTCTGGGATTTTATTTTTAGATTTCTTGCACAACATTGTAAGAACATTGTCTGTCAGTGGTCCACGTTTCCATTATGTGTTTTGTGTCACTGGCAGACTTTTCCTATTTTATTCATTGAATTTATTTTTGTGTTTTATTTCTTCATTTGAGTAAATATGTATCATCTTGCGTAAGGTGTTTGATTTTTATATCTCAAAGAATTCTGGAACAAATCAAATCAATTTTAGGCGAAGATGTTTGACTTTGTAGCCATTCTCTGTTGCTGGTACTATATAATGATGTGTCTCATGTATCTTAGTTCTCATATGCTCTAACATTTGTTGTTTGCTTTTTTTAGTAGAAATTTGTTGGAGAGTTTTTTATTGGAAGTAGTTTGCAAAGTTTTATTTCATAATGGCTGAACCTGCTCCCACCCGAGTTCACAGCCTCCGGGAACGTCTGGATTCCACTTTGGCAAATCATCGTAACGAAATCTTAATGTTTCTTTCAAGGTATTAATCCCTGTTACTTTAGTATGTGTAAATAGGTTTCTTAAAGTTGTGCTTGTACAAGTTTGCTTAGGAATAATGCACATAACACCACGATCATACCATTTTAAAAGGTTTGTTGTACTTGTGTATGTTTAAGATTGTTTAGAAATGATAAACATGGTACCGCAATCTCAACTTTGTATGTCATAAAATAACACAATTTCATCGGAGATTCTAATTTGATGTCATTGATGCTTGTCTATGAAATGCTCATATGGAAGATGCTCATCTCTTAACTGGTTATAATAATTTTAAAAAAAAAGTCAAAAGATATCTAAATTAGATATGATGGTGCATATCACCTGAAGGAGATGATGGGGATGCGGATCCCAGTCAATAAAAGTCCTGCGGTTTAAACATTGCTATTTTGGACAAATTTTTCAAAAACTGTAGTGTGGTAAAAATGGCCAAAATCTGTTTTTATCCAGTTTCTAATATATGGTGTACTTTGAATTCTAGAATTGAAAGTCATGGACAAGGAATCATGAAACCTCACCAGCTTCTAGCTGAATTTGAAGCAATCAGCAAAGAAGAAAAGTCCAAACTTGAGGACGGTGCCTTTGCAGAAGTTCTCAAGTCTATACAGGTTAGCAAATAGATCAATTAATATTGTGAAAATTGGTTAATTGAGTATTGATGCGCACAAAGAAAGAGACATGTATATATACATCTTAATCAACATTGACCTGTATCTATAGGAAGCCATAATCTCTTCTCCTTGGATAGCGTTAGCTATCCGGCTCAGGCCTGGTGTGTGGGAATATGTAAGAGTCAATGTGCATCAGCTTGTTGTCGAGGAGCTAAGTGTACCCGAATATCTTCAATTTAAAGAGGAGCTTGTCAATGGATTGTACGTACATTTTCCTACTTACCGTGACTTTTGTGTATTTTGTTTTCAAATTTGTATCGAGTCAATGATGTAGTGTATTTAATGATTTGATATAATTCAGAAGCAACGAAAACTTTGTCCTTGAGCTGGATTTTGAACCATTCACAGCTTCTTTCCCTCGCCCCACGCTAACCAAGTCCATTGGGAATGGAGTTGAGTTCCTCAATAGGCATCTCTCTGCAAAAATGTTTCATGACAAGGATAGCATGCACCCACTTCTTGATTTTCTCCGGCTCCACCACTACAACGGAAAGGTACTTAGAACTTAATAACTTTCAGTGCTATCTTTTAACCTCGAGGTGGAGTTTTTATCACATTGCAGTATAATTACAGAGCATTCATGTGCAGGACCAACATATTTTCTGTTCTCATTGAAATGAGCATCTAACACAACACAGATTTTTCCTCACAAAACTTAGTGTAATGGAAATAAATTTAAAATGTGAAGGAATCCCATATGGATTTCAAAAAAACTGTTTAATGTTAATTTCCTTGTTTTCACTACCAGACATTGATGCTGAACAACAGAGTTCAAAATGTGAATGCTCTCCAGTCTATGCTGAGGAAAGCAGGGGTATATCTCTCTACACTCCCACCAGACACACCATACTCTGAATTTGAGCACAAGTTTCAAGAGATTGGTTTTGAAAGAGGGTGGGGTGATAGTGCTGAGCGTGTTACTGAAATGTTTCATATGCTTTTGGACCTTCTGGAGGCCCCTGATGCAAGCACTCTTGAGACATTTTTGGGGAAGATCCCTATGGTATTCAATGTAGTTATTCTCTCGCCTCATGGTTACTTTGCTCAGGAGAATGTTTTGGGGTATCCTGACACTGGTGGCCAGGTATGTTTCCACAAAAAGGTAGTATATATCTCCATTTCTGCTATGACTGCCCATTGTCCTGATTTTTTATTCCTTCACTGTATTAGGTTGTCTACATTTTGGATCAAGTTCCTGCATTGGAGCGAGAGATGATTAAGCGTATAAAAGAGCAAGGACTGGATATCGTACCTCGCATTCTAATTGTTAGTTGCATGATTTTTTTGATATTTTTTTTCTTGCCCAATTATACTTTCCTTTGTTTTATGGGGTGCATTTCATCAATACAAATTTTGTTACTGTACTCAGGTGACACGTCTTCTGCCGGATGCAGTAGGTACAACATGCAATCAGCGCCTTGAGAAAGTTTATGGAGCTGAACATTCACACATTCTTCGAGTACCCTTCAGAACTGAAAAGGGAATTTTGCGCAAATGGATATCCCGCTTCGAAGTTTGGCCATATATTGAGACATTTACAGAGGTTACTATCACAAATATTTCATTTTCTCATTTTTGGTCAGTTCTCCACATAATAAAGTAACCTGAGCATTTTGATCTGTACACCTTTAAGGATGTTGCAAAAGAAATGGCACTAGAGTTGCAGGCCAAGCCAGATTTGGTTATTGGCAATTATAGTGAGGGTAATCTTGTTGCATCTTTGCTAGCACACAAATTAGGTGTTACCCAGGTAAGAGCCTAGATTCATAAATAAGATATATTCAATACATTTTGTTCAAATCTTGTTTTATAATAGTGTCACTTGTTGCAGTGCACCATTGCTCATGCTTTAGAGAAAACAAAATATCCTGATTCGGACATCTATTGGGAGAAATTTGATAAAAAGTATCACTTCTCCAGTCAGTTCACAGCTGATCTTATTGCGATGAATCATACTGATTTCATCATTACCAGTACATTCCAGGAGATAGCTGGAAGGTAGTACATAACTCAATTTGTTTACTGTTACTAAATATATTTATTTACAGGATGCATCTTTAACTATAAGTTCTGTTTTGTTGTTTTTAAATATTGTAGCAAGGATACCATTGGACAGTATGAGAGTCATACTGCCTTTACGATGCCTGGACTGTACCGCGTTGTCCATGGGATAGATGTATTCGACCCAAAATTTAACATTGTCTCACCAGGTGCAGACACATCCGTCTATTTCTCGTACACGGAGAAGGAAAAGAGGCTTACAGCACTTCACCCCGAGATAGAGGACCTTCTCTATAGTTCGGTTGAGAATGAAGAACACCTGTAATTTTCCTCTTTCTCACTAGTGCACACATTTTAGCCTAAATTATATAGCATGTAACTGGATTTTTGTTGTTGTTGTTGTCAATGTCAGGTGTGTAATAAAGGATAAAAATAAGCCTATACTGTTCACCATGGCAAGGTTGGATAATGTGAAGAACTTAACAGGATTTGTTGAGTGGTACGCTAAAAATCCCAAGCTACGTGAGTTGGTCAACCTTGTAGTTGTTGGAGGAGACCGAAGGAAGGAATCAAAGGATTTGGAAGAACAAGCACAAATGAAGAAAATGTATGAGCTTATTGACACCTACAAGTTGAATGGTCAATTCAGATGGATCTCTTCTCAGATGAACCGTCTGAGGAATGGTGAACTTTATCGTTATATAGCCGACACACGGGGTGCTTTCGTGCAACCTGCATTTTATGAGGCTTTCGGTTTGACTGTTGTTGAGGCCATGACCTGCGGTTTGCCAACATTTGCAACTGTTTACGGTGGTCCAGCTGAGATTATTGTTCATGGAAAATCTGGTTTCCACATTGATCCTTATCATGGTGACCAAGTGGCGGAGCTCCTTGTTAGTTTCTTCGAGAAGTGCAAGACTGAACCATCTCATTGGGAGACTATTTCAGCTGGTGGCCTGAAACGTATCCAGGAGAAGTAAGCCCAAAGTCATTCTGATGTTTTTATTGGCTAGCTAATGACCTCATATCACCAACAATCTATTTGTTTTCATAGATACACTTGGCAAATCTACTCTGAAAGGCTATTGACATTGGCCGGGGTATACGGATTCTGGAAACATGTCTCCAAGCTTGATCGCCTTGAGATCCGTCGTTATCTTGAAATGTTTTATGCTCTTAAGTATCGCCAGTTGGTGAGTTTCTTTCGTTGTTCAATAATTCTTTACATGCTGCATCCTGTTCCACTATTTGTATGGTAGCAACACTTTGCTCCCAAGTTTCCAATTTTTTTATGCTTTTAATTGTTAAAATGTTGTTACATTGTTCTATATTTTTGTAACATTCTTCTAAAGAAGTTTTCGATTTTTGGATGCTTTGCTTTTCAGGCCGAATCAGTTCCACTTGCAGTTGATGAGTAGAAGCCAACAAGACTCATCATGCTCTTCAGGCAGAGTTTGGCAAGGTTTTCAATATAACAGAAAAAAATGAGATTCTGATGAAGAGGATTCTGTTTTTTCTTGTGTCTTTTCTCCCTCTTGTGTTTTGATTGAGCTTTTAACCAACCCCTGTTAGTTTTGGTAGAAATTTAGTTGCACCTTTGTTTGTTGATGATGTTAATACCGGGGGTTCTGGTTCGGTGGTTCCTTTTTCTTGTGTTGCTGGAAGATTTGGAGTTCGAACTTCTGTATTCTCAGAATTAAATAAATATTAAATTTCAGTATTTTCTACGTCATGTATTTGCTTTGAATTGTCCGAAACAAATAACAAAAATATCAATTCTGAAATTAAATTATGGCAAATGGAACACCGTTCTGGTTATAGGCGCAAACGAACGAGCCAAACCGAGTTTAATAACTGAGCCCAAGACGATGTTCAAGCTCGGCTAGTTTATAAACGAACCGAGCCCAAATTTGTTCACGAACCGAGCTGAGTCGAACTCGACTCGAGTCGAGTTGTTCATTAATAGTTAGCATATATTTTTTAATCGATCAATCTTAAAGTATATAACTTATAATTTTTCAATTTGTATCGAGATTAAATACTATTTCTGTTCTGAATGGAGTGCACAGCCTCCGTGAACGTCTGGATTCAACTTTGTCTAATCATCGCAACAAAATCTTTCTTGTCAAGGTACTATTAATCATCTCATGCTATTATTCGCAATTATGTATACTTCTTTTGTGTGTATTCATGCTTCCTCAGTTTATTTTATTAATTTGTAATTTAATATTTTTAACAAATTGGTTCATTAACTAAACTATAGAATCGAAAGTCATCATGGAAACGGAATCTTAAAACCACACCAGCTTTTGTGTGAGTTTGAAGCAATCAGCAAAACAGACAAGCTCAAACTAGAAGATGCCTGTTAGAATAATTTCATTCTCTAACACCTTAAAATTTTAGAGTAATTGGTTCCTTGACATGGTATCAGAGCTTAGGCTGACGGGAGAACTAAGGTTTGATTCCCAGCCACCCCCAACATTCTCACAATTTAATGTGTTTCACTCTTCGACCCATAAATGGGGGGAGTGTTAAATATATGATCCTGTTGGGGCCTTCCTCTAATACCTTAGCCACTCATCTAAAACCTTTCTAGAAGTTCTCAAGTCTACACAGGTTATAGTCTACACAGGTGAGGGTAGCACTTGCTATCCGGCTCAGACCTGGTGTGTGGGAATATGTAAGACTTAATGTCCATCAGCTTGTTGTTGAGGAACTTACTGTGCCTGATTATCTTAACATCAAAGAGGAACTTGTCAATGCATCGTATGTTTGATTCTCTTTTTACTAATCTTTATTTTTTTTGTTATTGGTTCTAAATTAGTGTCTAGTCAATGGGATGAAGATTCTATACAATGATACTTTTGATTTGTGCAGAAGCAATGGCAACTTAGTCCTGGAGCTAGATTTTGCTCCCTTAACTGCTTCTATTCCTCGCCCAACACGCTTACCAAGTCAATTGGAAATGGTGTTGAGTTTCTCAACAGGCATCTCTCGGCAAAAATGTTCCATGACAAGGACAGCATGCACCCACTTTTTGATTTTCTCAGACTCCATCATCACAACGGCAGGGTACTTATTACACACTAAAACACTTATTATACGATTGAAAACACAGTGTATTGAGGAAATATAAATTTGTGATTTCCTGCAGACGTTGATGCTAAATAACAGAGTTCAAACTGTTAATGGTCTCCAAGCTGTGCTCAGGGAAGCTGGGGAATATCTCTCTAAACTCCCATCAGACACACCATACTCTGAATTTGAGCACAAGTTCCAAGAGATTGGTTTCGAGTGGGGTTGGGGTGATACTGCTGAACATGTTTCTGAAATGTTTTATATGCTTCTGGATCTTCTTGGGGCCCCTGATGCATGCACTCTTGAGACATTTTTAAGGAAGATTCCAATGGTCTTCAATGTTGTTATTCTCTCCCCTCATGGTTACTTTGCTCAAGAGAATGTCTTGGGATACCCTGACCCTGGTGGCCAGGTGAGTAATTACAGAGAGATCAAACATATATTTCTATTTCTATGTACGTTGATTTTCTAATTTGATCACCTTCTCCTCCAGGTTGTCTACATTTTGGATCAAGTTCCTGCAATGGAACGTGAGCAAGGACTTGATATCATGCCTCGCATATTAATTGTTAGTGTGCATGATTTTTTGCTGATTCTTTACTAGTATCCTGTCACATCCTTTATTGCTCTTTCCATTTCTTTCTTATCCAAGCTTTCTTTCTTAGTACTAGATATTGCTTTGTGCTCAGGTGACATGCCTTCTGCTAGATGCAGTAGGTACCACTTGCAATTTGCGCCTTGAGAAAGTGTTTGGAGCTGACCACTCGTATATACTTCGAGTACCCTTTAGAACCGAGAAGGGCATTTTACGCAAATGGATCTCACGCTTTGAAGTTTGGCCCTACATGGAGACTTTCACAGAGGTGACACACAATAGTCCTTCATTTCTCCATGATATGTTGGGTTCTGCATTAATATCTAGTTGTCTAAGATTTTAAACTTGTACAATTTCCAGGATGTTGCCAAAGAAATTGCATTAGAGTTGCAGGCCAAGCCAGATTTGATTATTGGCAACTACAGTGAGGGAAATCTTGTTGCATCATTGCTAGCTAACAAATTAGGTGTTACCCAGGTATGAACCTAGAATTATGTGTTTGGACCGCAACTACATGCTTGATTGACTCTTGTCTTATATATGTTAGTGTTATTTTATACAGTGTACTATTGCTCATGCTTTAGAGAAAACAAAAAACCCTGATTCTGACATTTATTGGGAAAAAATTGATAAGAAGTATCACTTCTCTAGTCAGTTTACAGCTGATCTCATTGCGATGAATCATACCGATTTTATCATCACCAGTACATTCCAGGAGATAGCTGGAAGGTAGTAAACAATTAATTAAATTTATTTATCAAGTGGATCTTTAAGTGTATATGGCATGATTTCTATCTTTGTAGTCAGGATACAGTTGGACAGTATGAGAGTCATACTGCCTTTGCCATGCCTGGATTGTACCGAGTTGTCCACGGGATAGATGTATTCGATCCAAAATTCAATATTGTGTCACCTGGTGCAGACACGTCTGTCTATTACCCTTACACAGAAAAGAAAAGGAGGCTGACAGCACTTCACCCTGAAATTGAGGACCTTCTTTTTAATTCACTCGAAAATAAAGAGCACATGTAATTTCCGTATTACTTGTCAATACAGTTCTTCTACATTGGATGGAATCTGATGTGAAATACATTTTTGTTTTGTCAAATGCAGTTGTGTCTTAAAAGACAGGAATAAGCCTATACTGTTCATTATGTCAAGGTTGGATAATGTGAAGAACTTGACAGGAATTGTTGAGTTGCATGCTAAGAATACCAAGCTACGTGAATTGGTTAACCTTCTAGTTGTTGGCGGAGACCGAATGAAGGATTCAAAGGATTTGGAAGAACAAGCACAGATGAAGAAAATGTGTGAACTTTATCGTTGCATAGCTGATACCAAGGGCGGTTTTGTGCAACCTGCATTCTATGAGGCTTTTGGTTTGACTGTTATTGAAGCAATGACTTGTGGTTTGCCAACGTTTGCAACCCTCCATGGTGGTCCAGCTGAGATCATTGTTCATGGGCAGTCTGGTTTCCATATTGACCCTTATCATGGCGAGCAAGCAGCTAAGATCCTTGTTAATTTCTTCTAGAGGTGCAAGATTGATCCTTCGCACTGGGAGACTATTTCAGCTAGAGGGCTGAAACGCATCCAGGAGAAGTAAGCACACAAGTCTTTCCATATAAAATTATGTTACTTGTGTATTCTAGTTAGCCTCATGATGTTAAATGAACACAATGTGTTCTTATTCTGTAGATACACTTGGGAAATCTACTCGGAGAGGTTGTTGACCTTGGGCGGAGTTTATGGATTTTGGAAGCATGTCTCCAAGCTTGATCGCATAGAGATCCGTCGTTATCTTGAAATGTTTTGTGGTCTTAAGTATCGCAGCTTGGTGAGTTTCCTATTGTTCAATTTCCTACAAGTTGACTCACATGATACTTGGTTCGTAAAGTTTTTATAGCTTGAATATATAGTTGTCATGTTCTTCCGTTCCCGTGAAGACTACTTACTTCTAAGGGGGTTTGCTTTCTTACTTGTGATTAGTACTCTTCTAAAGAACTGTTTATCGTCCTTGTCATAGCAAGCAATGATGTCCCCATAAATATTGACATGACCACAAGATTTACGCTTCCAAACAAGACGTACAACAGCATAGGAGAACATAGTATAATCAACACCAACGAAACTCCTTGTCCTTGTTACCCCTTAACAACTGATCACCAAAGTCGCCTATCAAACCAAGGCCTTTGACGGTTCATCAATTCCAATGCTTGATTCATATAATTTTCACACGCCCCATCAACCAACTAATATGAGAAACCACATCCCTGGGTCTAACAGCAGGGTAACAAGTTGCTTCCACGAGACATCAAGTATGCGTCATCCTTCTCACGACTGAAGATGTTACACCACCCATCTGCTCAATAATTATCAACACATCCATTCATATTCACCTCCTTACCATTTGGGCCAGCAATAAATAGCCAAAACACCTCTACAAGGTGTGATGCTTAACATCTGGGACTGCCAGCCTGACAAAAAAATAAAGAGATATGTTGAATTAGATTTAGATGGCACCACAAATAGCATAAAAGAAGAATATATATATATATATATATATATATATATATATCTTCTAAGAATATAAAAGTGTGAGTTCATAAAAGATAAAATTCTTCTATTCACACAAAACAGAGCTATACAAAAAGGTTTGCTTATGTTCAGGCCCTAGTAACTGGGAGTATGTCGGGAAGCAACACCGAAACACTGGAATTCATGAAAGAGCATGCTAGGTGTACATAATTTTGTATATAATGACATGATAATTGATGTGGAGTGTTTTAATTGAGCTTGTTACCTACATGTCATTATTTATAAAATTTTATACAAAATTAATTCTATACAACAAGCATTTTCAGATAAGAAAACAAAGAGTAAAACACACAGAAGACAAGTGTAAACAGGAAAATACACTAGCAACCACTAGCATCCCACGTAATTACATCCATAATCAATTATTGTTAGCTTACTGAGCACAAAGTCACTCTACATTAAGAACATGAGGAGAATGACTAGTGTAGGATCAGAAACGATCTACCTATATATGTGTAACTAGTAATGAATTAGCGTAGATGGAACATAGAGCATATGTTACAGACTGCTTCCCCACATTGTAGAGAATTAGAACAGTTAATTACATCATTGTATTGATAAAGAAAAGGGCATGTCGTTAATAGACACTACAATACTTCCTTTTGGACCTACGTAGATGGGCCCAAAGATATATAGGAAAATAGTATTGTAACTCTTTATTAAAAGGCCCAAGAAACCCACATTGTAAAAAAAAGCTCATTTTGGACTATCTATAAATATAAGGGTTTAATCCCATTTGAAGGGGTTGACTAATTGATTAAAGAAAGAGCTCCTAAAAGATTAAGTCTTATGTATTAAATAACATTCGAGACTTAACATTTGGCGCTAGAAGGAGGGGTCTTGTTTTAAAAAAGCCAACCAAGAAATGATTGTTAAAGAAATTGATCTGGAAACCGCCGGACCAACTCAGGTGAAACAACAAGCTGTTGAGACCACCACCGTCCACAAAGATCACGGTGACCAAGAGCCACCCAAGCAATCGACTTTGAAGCCGAAATGTTTCTTTCCCCCCGTGGAAGGTGCTTCACAAGATCAACGTTAAATTTAATGAGCTCAGATCGACGAGACAAGAAGAGAAAGTTTAAATCTGACCAGCGAGTAAGAATTCAAACAGCCAAAGTCAAAAAAGTCCTGTCGAGCGACATGCGTCTCCATCTCGAGAAAGTTGAAAGGTCGAGGGCCCATAATGAGGAAGATCTGGAAGTCATCCCTCGATCTAAAGACGAAGATTTATCTCTGTCTGAAGAAGAGCTCGAATCTCTCGAGCGCGAGACTGTGATCCTCCAAGCCAAACTCGAGCGACAGAGAGAGATTCACCGCCTTCGCCGAGAACTTTAACAAGCGTCGATTAGAAATCAAAATGAGGAAATCTACGACGAGGATGACGATGTCGACTACGAGTATGAGCCTTCAGCAGAATCGACTTACTCGCAATCACGCGAACGTCGACAGCGCACGGTATCGACAACCGATGTTCCAAAGCGAACTGAATCCACAGATTCTATTTCCCATGAAGAATTTTCCAAAATGCAAGAAGAAATGGCACAGATGCGTGCTTTAATGCGTAATCAGTCGGGTTTCGAGACTGTCAGCGAGAGGCCTTTGTCCCTGGTTCTTGAAAAAGCACGCATCGACAGGACGTTAAAAATGTCGGCCCTCGACCATTTCGACGGTTCATCGGACTCATTGGCATTTCTCATTACTTTTGACGGTCGCATGACCTTCTTCGGCCACTCTGAAATCGCCCGGTGCCAATTTTTCTCCACTTGTCTCCAAGGCACAGCTCTTCGATGGTACAACAATCTGCCAGCACGATCTATTGATTCATGGACCATGCTAAAAAGCAAATTTCAGGCCCGTTTCTCCAACAACTATAAATGAATAAAAGTCACGGGCTTCCTTAATGACAATGCACTAACGTTCAGGAGAAAGTCTCCGAAGTTTCCTGACTAGATTCAGAGAAGAAATAACAGAAATTCCAGATCTAATTGAACAGATGACAGTCAATTTCCTAACAGCAGGTACCGAAAAATCACACCATGGTCTGCTCCTAGAAGAAATCTTTGAAAAAGGCCAAAAACCTTACAATCAGCATTTCAAATCATAGAACATCGCATGATGCTCCAAGAGGCAGTGAGCTGCATCCAGTCTCCTAGACGCTCCTCTAGATACGAACGGCGACGCGGCTATAGCCCGCGATCCCCCTTGTGTGACAGATGCTAGGAGCGTCGAAGGTCGCCCCCAAGTCGGACAGTTGACCGTTCGGCAAGAGGTAGAAAAGACAGGGGTTGGCAACCCCAAAGTCGACTAGAAAAGGAATTCACCAAGCTTAACGCGGAAAAAACGACCATTTTGGCAGTCCTGAAAACAGAACCAGATTATCGTCCGCCTAGACCAATGAAACCGGGGCGTCCTTCGAGCTCTAAATACTGTGATTATCATGAGGATACAGGCCACACGACTGAACAATGTTTCCAACTCAGTAATCTTATCGAAGGAAAAATTCACCGGGGGCAGCTTATGCATCATGTGCGACAGGATGATTCCCCTCGACGTCGCCAGAGATATGAAAATGATTGGGTTATCGATGTTATTTTTGGGGGCATTGCCGCTGGAGGGTTGTCCCATAATTCCCAAAAAAGTTATGCTCGAGAGGTGTTAAGTGTCAATTCGTCGACGGCTAAACGCTCCAGAATGAACCCTTCTCCTATTATCTCCTTCTCGGATGATGATTATCGCCCTGATCTCATCGAGGGCCATCAGAACGCCCTTGTCATCACAACTCGGGTGGGAAACAACACGGTTAAAAAGATGCTGGTTGACAATGGCAGTTCTGTGGACGTTCTATATCACCATGCCTTCTCCCGGGTGGACCTCGGAGATCGGCGCCTAGAGAATGCTTGTACTCCTCTATAAGGATTTACCGGGAACGAGGTACACGTGGTAGGAACCTTCGACATGCCGGTACTTTTTGGGTCTCCCCATGCCAAATTTGGAAATGGTCAAGTTTCATGTGATCAGCGCATCCTCTAGTTTCAACGCAATATTGGGCCGAACGACGATCACCGCCCTTCGAGCTATCACTTCCATCTTCCATTTGAAAATAAAGTTTCCTACAGACTTTGGTATAGGAGAAGTGGTGGGTGATCAAGCAACAGCTAGGCCGTGCTACCTAACCACTATTTCTCCAAGGAAAAAGACAGATGAAGATTTAGAGGTCAACCAAGTGCTCGACATCGACCCAAGGGAATTGGTCGATACACCTACGAGTAATTCATGCTCTCCTGTTGAAGAAACTGAGGATAATGAAGTGTTTGAAGGAAACCATGATAAAACTACAAGAATTGGCAAGAATTTTCCCGAAGATCTCAAGAGAGAAATCACGAACCTTATCAGGAAATTTTCTGAGGTCGTAGCATGACACTCGCTACACATCAGTAAGGACATCAGGTGTGTGCGACAAAAGCACCGAATATTCTCTGCCGAGAAGAGAGCCGCTATCGACCAAGAGGTCGATCGGCTACTCGAAACCGGTTTCATCGAACCAGTGTAATTTCCCACATGGATATCAAACGTGGTCCTGGTCAAGAAAAACAACAGGAAGTGGAGAATGTGCATTGATTACTCGGATGTTAATAGGGCTTGCCCCAAGGATTTTTACCCTTTGCCGAATATCGACCAACTCATTGATGCTACTGCGGGAAATGAACTCCTCTCTTTTATGGACGCCTTTTCAGGATATAATCAAATTAGAATGGACTTCCAATATTGGAAACAAACTGCGTTCATCACGCACAGGGGAGTCTTTGGGTACAAGGTAATGCCTTTCGGTTTAATCAATGCGGGTGCCACATTTCAACAGATGATAAATAAAATATTCTCCTCACAAATAGGAAGGAACATGCTGATATATGTCGATGACATGATTACAAAATCCAAAGTTTCCTCAGATCATGTGACAGACCTTCGTGAAACATTTGAAAATGCGAGAGCTAACAATATGCGACTAAACCCGGCCAAGTGCTCGTTCGGCCTTACGGCGGGCAAATTCCTAGGATTCCTAGTCACTCAGAGAAGCATCGAGGCGGATCC
Source organism: Apium graveolens (assembly GCF_009905375.1). NCBI lineage: Eukaryota > Viridiplantae > Streptophyta > Magnoliopsida > Apiales > Apiaceae > Apium > Apium graveolens. Next base: position 130,308,184 of record NC_133651.1, read on the forward strand.
AGCTCAGATAAGAGCAATCTTGGAAATAGAAAACCCAAGATCTGTCAAGGACCTACAAAAACTTACCGGATGTATAGCTGCGCTTCGAAGGTTCATCCCTCAATCCTCGAAGAGATGCCTCCCTTTTTTTCTTTGCAATGAAAAAGCTTCCAAATCCCCGCATTTCGAGTGGAATGATGATTGTGAAAAAAAATTCGTAGAGCTAAAAACATTCTTGACGAATCCTCCAGTTCTCACTCGGCCCTTAGCTGGCGAGCCGTTACGAGTATATCTCTCTGCCTCCGATGAAACAGTTGCGGCTGTATTGGTCTGTGTCGATGAAGGAAAAGATGTCCTTGTATACTATATTAGTCATTCACTTCGGGACGCAGAAACAAGGTATCCACAAGTCGAAAAGCTCGTATATGCATTGCTCTTGTGGTTGTGAGTCAAAAGCTGCGGCACTATTTTCAAGCGAGAGAAATCCATGTTCTCACCAATCAACCTCTGAAAAGAATCTTACACAAGCCCGACATAACGGGCAGACTCGCAGCTTGGACAATCGAGTTAAGCCAACATCGAATACAAACCTCGAACAGCGATCACGACCCAGGTTTTCTCAGATTTTGTCGTCGAATGCCAGTTTAAATCCAAGGCACAAAAGCCGGATGGTGATCAATCACGCTCGTGGCTTTTATTCGTAGATGGGTCCTCGACGTCCAACTTCGGAGGAACAGGGATAATATTAATCAGTCCCGAGGGATTCAAAATCCAACAAGCACTCAAATTCGGGTTCTCCGCCACAAACAACGTGGCCGAATACGAGACACTTATCGCAGGACTGAAACTCTCGTCCGGACTTGAGGCAGAAGTCATCGACATATTCGGGGATTCTCAGTTGGTCTCTAAACAAATAAATGGAGATTTCAAGACGCATAATGAAAGGATGGCCCAATACCTGACAAGAACACAAGAGCTACTTAAGAAATTCTCTTCATGGCGAGTGTCGAATGTCGACAGAGAGGAAAACCAATGGGCCGACTCCCTTGCCAAGCTGGCATCATCCAGTCTACCCATTAACCCCAGCCCGATATATGTCGATGTCTTAGCGGCTCCCTCGATCGACGAATCATCTGTTAATCAGATCCAGATTAACCTCGACTGGTGCCAACCTCTCCTCGACTATATCATCGACAATAAGCTTCCTGAGCATAGAAATGAGGCTCGCGCACTCATGTTCAAGGCCAGAAACTATTGCGTTGTGGGCTCCTCATTATATCGACGCGCCCTCTCTGATCCACTACTCCGTTGCTTGTCTCCAGAAGAAGCCCTCCAAGCAATTATCGAGGTGCACACTGGTAATTGTGGTGAACATCTTGGGGGGAAGAACTTAGCTCTTAAAGTGATCAAACAAGGACTATACTGGCCTACGATTAGAAAGGATTGTGAAGATTATTTCAAAAAGTGCCAAGCATGTCAACTCCACGGGAGTGTAAGCCGTCAACCCACGACCGAGCTAAACTCGATACTTAGTCTGTGCCCCTTTTTTCAGTGGGGAATAGATATTGTGGGCCCCTTCCCAAAGTCCAGAAATCAATGTCAATACATCGTGGTCGCTGTCGACTATGCGACCAAATGGGTCGAGGTAAAGCCCCTCTCCAAAATCCGATAAAAGGAAATGATAAAAAATTTTATGGAACATATTATCTTTCGTTTCGGGGTTCCCAGAATCTTAGTTTCTGATAACGGCACACAATTTATGGGAGCACAATTCGAGAAGGCTCTACTTGACCTAAAGATCCAACATGTCAATGTATTTGTGGCATATCCCCAAGCTAATGGGCTCGCAGAGGTAACAAGCAGAACCATTCTGAAAGGTCTGAAGAAAAGAATTGAAGAATTACCTTGTTGTTGGGTTGATGAACTCCCAAATGTGCTATGGTCATATAGAACAACTCCTCGAAGTGCAACAGGTGAAACTCCCTTCCGCCTCACATATGGAGTTGACGCTGTCTTACCCGTGAAGGTAAGTTTAATCTCCCCACGAGTCGAGGTTTTCAATCCTATTCTCTCGCTCGCGGGTTTGCGCCTTCACAACGACCTACTTGAAGAGACAAGAGAAGAAGCCCGGATTCGGATGATCGCGCAGGAAGGAAAAACCGCAAGATACTTCAACAAAAAGGTCAAGTGCCTTAAGGTCGATGACCTTGTCCTCAGGGATTCTGTGACATCACAACCCACCATTTCAGGAAAATTTAAACCAACGTGGGAGGGTCCCTATCGGGTCTCGAAGGTGGTAAGTGTGGGGACCTATGAGCTTTCTCATCTCGACGGCCGGCCTATCAAAAATGCTTGGAATGGGATTCATCTCAAAAAGTTTTATCAGTAGTTTACTTTTATCTGTAGTTCAATTTCCAGAGGCAGTTTATGCCATACCAAAGATAAACCCTCGATGCAATGAGGGTCGTTATGAGACCCCCATCGAGGGGTGATTAAATTATGATAATGAATGCTATTAACTTATTTCGAAAAGCAAGGGGTACCCATATCTAGTTACTTTATCTCCTTCAGAAACGGTAAGAACAGAAGCTACTCCAAACAGATTCAAATCAAAATAAACAAGGAAAAACCATTTTATTTACATAATACAAAAAAGAACAAGGGAGAAGAAATTATTCGCAAACACGAAGAGGCAAACACAAAGAGGATGTACAACACCTCATAATATTCTAAGTTTTATATACAACATGATTAAACACTCAACAAGTTGGATAAATCAAATTGATGGCTTTCATTTCGTACCAAAAGCAAAGACTGTAGTAAGGAATCCAAGCGAAAATAGCCTTAATTTAGCAATCTTAGAGACTGCATCAATTAAATTTTAAAACAATCTTAAAAACATAAATTCAAACCCGTCATTCAGAGAAATCAATGAAACGCTTAAAGTTCACAACAAACCAAGAGCAAAATAAAAACTTAGTTTGTTATAAAAGCCAACGGGGCATACCCCGCCTTCATGAATCACCACCCTTCGAGGCAGCAAGGTCTCGAAGATAGTCCTCAAAGGTGTGTCCCTCGATACTAAAACCAACCTCCTCCATCCTACGAACGTATCTGCCATAACCATCACCCAGGGCATCGGCAATCTCTTCCACGCCATTCTGCACCTCGCGCTTCAAATTCTCATTTTCTTCCACTATCAGTTTATAAGAACTGTTCATCCCTTCGACTTGTCGGTCCAGACCCTGACGCTTAGTCCTCGCATTATCGCGCTCCGTTTTGACTTCTCGAAGTCGACCCTCAAGCTCTTGAATCCTGTTACTAAGTGTCTGCTCAGCAACTTCCATCTCCCCAACCTTTCTCGATAGTGCAGTGTTGGCATTAGCCAGATCACTCGCCCTCTTCTCAAGCTCCGAGAAACTAACTCCGACCCTTTTCTTCTCCCTCTTAAGAGCCGTAATCTCAGCCTCCAACTTCGCACAAACTTCTCCATCGACGTCAGCTCTATAGTCCTCCACAATATGCATAAAATCGGAAAGAAACTGAAAAAAAATCCGTAAAGTGGTGCATAACATGCAACTAACAAAAATAACATCAATAAAAAAAAGAAAACGGGGGGGGGGGGGAAGAAGTAAAAAAAATACGCATACTCGTGCAGCTCTACTCTTGCATCGATCAGCGAGATCCTCGCGGCGTCGACCCTCATACGCCACCGAATCCTGAGGAAGATTAAAAATATTAAGTGCCCTCAAGGGCACGGTGGATCCACCTGTCCATCGTTTGGTGGGCTGAATCTCGACCCTAGATGCTTGTTTCTTAAATCTGGGGTCGACCGTATTCCCCATCAAAACCCTATTCCCAGCAACTATTAATGTTTTGTTTACACCCTCAACAACAGCTTCTCGATCACCAACAAGACCCTCGTCTTCCTCCTGTCGAAGATGCTTTCGAGAATTAGCCTCAACTGGAGTAGCATTTGACACAACCTTGTCATGATCCTCGACCACCTTATTCCCTTGGTCGTCGAGCAGCTCTATAGAAACTGAATGATTGGCACCAGACGGGCCAGGTCTAGCTGCATCGGTAGACTTCCGTGTAGCACGTTGCAGCAAAAACATCATAGCTTTATCCATCTCTTCTCGAACCTCGCTGTCTAAAACCTTTCTCAAAGAAGCTCCTACCACTGAAATACATAATAAGAAAAAGTGATCAGATACACTGCATATATACAGTAAAAAAAATAACAACAAACAAAAAATATATAATAATAACAACAGAAACAAAATAAATTAGATAAAGGCAACAACAAACAGACATCCCCTTACAGTCATGCATTTCCAAAAAGCCAGAATCTTTCAAATCTAAGTGAGTATACTGAAAGGAATATGTCCCAAGTCCAATCATGTATTAGGATTTAGGAATAACTCTTTATGTAATCTGTTTTGATTTCATTGATTTTAATAAAAGACTTGTTTTGTTTTTATTACGGGCTCTATCTATTTAAGTGTTTAAATAAGATATACCATAGTTTAGAGTAAAGCTTTTTATGGATTATGATGAGATCATAATAGTGAGACCTAAAAAGATGATAACTCTAAAACTTAAATAGTTCCTGGTCATAGGATTACTAACTGGTAATTAATAATCCGCAAAGATCGGTACATACTATGCTTGCTTCATTATGAAGGATGTCTGTTCTCATAGACATTTGTGTGGTGACACTATAGCTAGTATGTAGGTGCTTATTATGGAATAAGTTCACTGAACATGACTCGCCCAGCTGAACAACTGATGGAGTTCACCCACGTATCAGCAGTTGTTCACATAGTGATAGTTGTACAAGTATCCTTAGACTTGAGGTCATCATAGTCATCTTGTGTACACTAAACTATGCTTTGGTTTAGTTCTTAGTCTCCAGGGACAATTATTAGGGCTCTACTGGGTATAGGAATTTGTACACGAAGATAGTGTATGATCAATAAAGGATCTACCCCTTCCAGTGAAGGAAGCGAATGTTCAAGGCTGATCCACTTATGCTAGTTCAGGAATCTCTGGCCAGAGTAAATGAAATTAGAAAGGAGTTTCTAATTTGCATAGAACTAAGCATAGTGAATGGTAAGCAAGTGATTGAATTAGATAGGCTTGACACAAGATCCATGCCTTGTATTTAATCGGGACATTGTAGGGTAGAAGGAGTTTATTGTACGGTAACTATTCACTGAATAGGTTCTTGGTATTCTAAGCAGTGAATTCATATTATCCGGATAGTCGCGATATGCTGAGAAGTATCCCTCATGATGTAGAATAAATGTGATTAATTAATTAATCATATTTAATAAATTAGAGAATTTATATAAATAATGATAAAATAGTTTTATTATTATTTATTTCTACTACCGGCTTAATATTGAACCTACAGGGTCACACCATAAAAAGAGAATGATTTAATGGTTGAGGAATTAATTAATAATGGCTAATAATTATTTATTTGTGAAATAAATAATTAATTGGCAAATTTAATAATTGATTAAATAAGATTTAATTGATTATAAATTAAGTAAGAAAAGTTCTTAATATTATTAATTAAGGATTTAATTTTTGGAAATTAAATCAAGAGAGAGAATTATTTCTAAAGTGTTTAGAAAAAGGATTAATAATTAAAAGGTGTTTTAATTATTAATGAGAATAATAAATGGGATAATAATAATATTTATGGGAAAATTTCAGCTGAAAATTTTGCCTATAAATACACTATTATAGACCCTAATTTTATTCTAACACACATCAAACCCAAAAAAACCCAAAAAGTTTGGAAAACCCAATTCTCTCCACCTCCCTCCTCCTTAACATCGTTTTCTTGGTGGATACCGGTGGAGTGCTTCACACTTGAGGAGCAACTGCTAAGGATCTCTGATCGTTGTCTCCGAATTATTTTAAAGGTTAGATTCGATCCCTCGAATTTTTATTCATGATCTGTATGCTTTTATTTGAATTTTATATGTGTAAAAGTGTTTTGCCATGCCCCCGCTGCGATTAAAATCTAACAATGGTATCAGAGCATAGGTTGTATGCATATAGATCTGTGGTAAAAATTTCAGAATTTTATATGCATGTATGAATTAATTATGATTTTTACAAGTTATATCATTGATTAATTTTGTCTGATGAGAAATCGTTTCTCAGAATAATTTTGAATGTTGATCTTGGTTCTACAAGTGTTGTAGATCGTCTGGGTATTTTTTTCATAATTTTAGGATGTATAGATTTTTTATTATGAATTTTTGAAGTTCTTGTAATTAAAATTTATAATTAAATAAATCTTATATATATATGTATTGTATGTATGTATATATCTGTATCTGCTGTGCTGCTTGTCTTCTACTGTTACTGATTGCACGGAAAGAAAGAGAAAGAAGTCAGGCGCTGTCAGGCGCGTAGTCCGAGACAAAAGCTGTCGGCTGCTGAAAAACAAAAAAAAATAAAAAAAATAGGGGTGTCACGCATTCCGGGAATGCGTTACACACCTGTGGCGCATTCACGGAATGCGTTACACCTTTTAATGGCTTAAAAGGGCTGTAACGCATCACCGGAATGCGTTACAGGGCTTGTAACGCGTTCCTGTAATGCGTTACAGCCCGACTGTCCTCATTAAAATTATTTTTCTGGGAGTTTCGTAACTCCGTTTTGGGCGTGCAATATACCGTTGGATTCGTTTTTCCGAGACGGATCTAATGGAGTGATCAATTTTAGTTTATATAAAAGTTTTGAACTGTTTATATTTCCATGAAGTGTTTTAAAGTTGTTTTTTAACTGTTTTAACTGCTTTTAAATGCTTCATGTGATACATAGAGATGTATAATGCTTAGACTAATGTGCTAGATGATATAACATGCCTACCTTAATGTTTATTCATGTTGATATATGTGATATATGCTTAGTTTATCATGCGATGATAGATTTAGGTGAACTTAAATGAACATAAGGCATTTGTTAGACAACCTAGTATAGTGAAATTATTTCATAATCTTAAGAATAATATTATGAATACAATCATGAGATTCTTGTGTTTATGAAACACGTAATTGAATATGAATTTTCGATATGAGAGAAAGGATAATTCTGTCAACAACAGATTTCTATCTGTAAGAAAGGGTTATTAAGTGACGCCTCTTGACAATGCTCCACCCGATCTGGGAATCATCTGATTATTGATATTGATTTGAAATATTTAATTTAAAAGGAAGAATCTCTTTATAATATGATTATGATTGTAACGTAATATAATCCCTCTAAAAATAATATCAAGTAGTAATTGGCCAATGATACAACGGGCTTGTGTCGGTCATAGCCTTCCAACATGATAGAAAAGTAGTTCTTATTTTTGAATCATTGTCGGTTCGTACTACAGCCGAGGGCTTTGATTTCGAAATAAGAAATACTTGTCTATTACATAGAGATGTGTACATTGAATAAGAATCTAAAGGTCGGTACGTGCTATAGCCGTGGGCCTTTGGGGACTGATTCAACTGTACGGAATGTTGGGTTAGACTTGACTTAGAATATTGAGTTTGTCGTGCTACAGCCGAGACTCAATTATTCAAGAGGCTAAAGTATGATTAGGGAATAACATAAGATGTAATTGACAAGAGTTGTCTGCCTATTGAACATTACATGGCGGTTCGTGCTACAGCCGGGGTCGTGTAATGGAATGTAGGATCCCTATTCCCACTAGCATTATGAATGCTTAATTTTTCACGTAGGGGGTTGAATAAATTAGATAAACTAGTGGGAGCCACTTATGAATAAAGACCCGATTCATATAGTGTTTTAAAATGAAATTGAATATTTGCTAAGTGTTGTTATGTGTTTATCATTTACAGATTTACTTTGTACGTTATGTCTTCTGCACTATCACTCAGGAGCATACTAGATGCTCACAAATTGACTGGTCCTAATTATGCTGACTGGCTTCGAAACTTGAGAATTGTTCTCAGGACTGAGAAGCTGGAATACGTGATTGACTCACCTAAGCCTACTGAACTTGCTAGTGATGCACATAATGATGAACATGTTGTGTATCGTAGGTGGATAGATGATGCAAATGTTGCTCAATGCATCATGCTAGCTTCCATGAACATTGAGCTACAAAAGCAACATGAGCATATGGATGCTCACACTATCCTAATGCATCTACAAGAGTTGTATGATGTGGCGGGGAGGACAGCTCGATATGAGATATCGAAGGAGTTGTTCGGTTGTAGGATGTCTGAGGGATCATCTGTGAATGACCATGTACTTAAGATGATCAATTTGATTGAACGTCTTGGACAACTTGGTTTTGCCATGGATGGGGAGGTGAGCCAAGACTTGGTCTTGCAATCGCTTCCGAGTTCGTTCTCGCAGTTTGTTGTGAACTTTCACATGAATAAGTTGGATGTCAGCTTGCCTGAACTCCACAACATGTTGAAGACTGCGGAATCGAATTTCCCCCCTAAGAAGAGTTCTGTTCTTCTAATTGGTGAAGGTTCCAATCCTAAGAAAAGGAAGAGGAACTCTTCCAAGAAGAAGAAAGTAGGTGAGAAAATGCCGGTTCCACCAAAAGCTGAAGACCCCAAGAGCAAAGTTGTTTGCTTTCACTGTAACAAGGTGGGGCACTGGAAGAGGAACTGCAATGTTTACCTTGCAGAATTAAAGATGAAGAAGGGTAGTGAGACTACCGCTTTTGATTCAGGTATGTTCATGATAGAAGTGAATATGTCATTAAATTAAATTTCTACTTGGGTATTAGATACCGCCTGTGGTTCTCAAATCTGCAATTTGTTGCAGGGACCAAGGAGAAGTAGGACTCTTGAGGAAGAGGAGGTGATTCTACTGATGGGAAATGGAGCAAGAGTTGCTGCTGAAGATGTAGAATCATTTCATTTACATATGCCTACGGGCAAGACTATTGTTTTAAATAATTGTTATTTTGTTCCCTCGATTGTGAGGAATATTATTCCCATGTTAGACTTGGCTAGATTTTCATTTATTATTGAGAATAATGAATGTTCTATTCTCAGAGATAATATTCTTTATGGATGTGGTACTTTAAATAATGTTCTGTATAAATGTGACATAATTTACTTCAGATTGAACAAACTAATAAAAGAAAAGGGATGATGAAAATCTCACTTCATAGTGGCACTGCAGTATCCATTTAGTAGACATGAAGAGAGGACTGCAAATTTGCTAGGAATGGTACACACAGATGTATGTGGACCAATGTCTACGCAAGCCATGGGTGGATTTTCATACTTCATTACTTTCATAGATGATAGATCTGGATTCGGATATGTGTTTGATGAAACACAAGTCTGAAGCCTTTGAAAAGTTCAAAGAGTATAAGTATGAAGTGGAGAAACAACCAAACATAGTATTATAACTCTTCGATCAGATCGAGCTGGTGAATACTTTAATGGAGTATTTCTAGATTATCTCAAAGTATATGGTATAGTCTCCCAGTGGACTCCTCCAGATTGGTATCTGAAAGGAGAAATCGAACTTTGTTAGACATAGTTCGGTCCATGATGAGCTATGCAAATCTTCCAGTATTCCTATAGGGTTATGCATTGGAAACCTCAGCATATTTACTGAATATGGTGCCTTCCAAAATCTGTTCCTCAAATTTCGTATGAGATATGGAAAGAAAGGAAACCGAGTCTTAAACACGTTAAGATTTGGGGATGTCCAGCTTATGTCAAGAAAATTGACCCAGATAAGCTGGAATATCGATCCGTAAAATGTAGTTTTATGGGATATCCTAAAGAGACTTTAGGGTATTATTTTTACACCGATCATCGGGTGTTTGTCTCCAGACATGCTACCTTCTTGGAAAAGGAGTTTATCCTTGAAGGAAAAAGTGGGAGCAAAATTGAACTTGATGAAGTTCAAGAAGCACAAACTACTACGGATCAAGTGGAAACACCTGTTCTGACTGAACAACCTTTTGTGGAACAGCCCATTCATAGATCAGGGAGAGTGTCTCGCCAACCTGAGAGGTAATATGGCCTTGTCATTAAAAATGACAATGAGTTGTCGATCATTGATGATGACGACCCTGTGACCTATAATGAGGCTATGAGTATTGTTGAGTCAGAGAAATGGCATAGTGCCATAAAATCCAGAATGGAATCTATGTATACGGTATACAAAAGATAGATTATAGCAGATGGCCAGATGGAGGCCTATAAGGCCAGGCTTGTGGCAAAAGGATTCAAACAAAGGCAATGGATTGACTTTGATGAAACCTTTTACCTGTAGCCCTGTTAAAATCAGTTCGGATTTTGCTTGCGATTGCTGCTTACTATGATTATGAGATCTAGCAATTAGCCAGATGGTTTTCTTTCCAAGAGAAATGAAAACCTAGTGTGTAAGCTGCTGCGAACCATAAGTGGTTTAAAGCAAGCTTCTCGTAGATGGAATATCCGTTTTGATGAGACAATCAAAGAGTTTGATTTTATCAAAAACGCAGATGAACCATGCGTCTACAAAAGGGTTAGTGGGAGCGCGGTAACATTTCTTGTATTGTATTGAATTAGAGTTGACACACATAACAACATAGCACACCCACTCACAAAGCTACTTTATGAAAGTCACTTTGATCGTCATAAAGACAAGATGGGTATTAGATACCAGAGTGATTGGCTTTAGTACAAGTGGGAGATTGAAAGGAATATGTCCTAAGTCCAATCATGTATTAGGATTTAGGAATAACTCTTTATGTAATCTGTTTTGATTTCATTGATTTTAATAAAAGACTTGTTTTGTTTTTATTACGGGCTCTATCTATTTAAGTGTTTAAATAAGATATACCATAGTTTAGAGTAAAGCTTTTTATGGATTATGATGAGATCATAATAGTGAGACCTAAAAAGATGATAACTCTAAAACTTAAATAGTTCCTGGTCATAGGATTACTAACTGGTAATTAATAATCCGCAAAGATCGGTACATACTATGCTTGCTTCATTATGAAGGATGTCTGTTCTCATAGACATTTGTGTGGTGACACTATAGCTAGTATGTAGGTGCTTATTATGGAATAAGTTCACTGAACATGACTCGCCTAGCTGAACAACTGATGGAGTTCACCCACGTGTCAGCAGTTGTTCACATAGTGATAGTTGTACAAGTATCCTTAGACTTGAGGTCATCATAGTCATCTTGTGTACACTGAACTATGCTTTGGTTTAGTTCTTAGTCTCCAGGGACAATTATTAGGGCTCTACTGGGTATAGGAATTTGTACACGAAGATAGTGTATGATCAATAAAGGATCTACCCCTTCCAGTGAAGGAAGCGAATGTTCAAGGCTGATCCACTTATGCTAGTTCAGGAATCTCTGGCCAGAGTAAATGAAATTAGAAAGAAGTTTCTAATTTGCATAGAACTAAGCATAGTGAATGGTAAGCAAGTGATTGAATTAGATAGGCTTGACACAAGATCCATGCCTTGTATTTAATCGGGACATTGTAGGGTAGAAGGAGTTTATTGTATGGTAACTATTCACTGAATAGGTTCTTGGTATTCTAAGCAGTGAATTCATATTATCCGGATAGTCGCGATATGCTGAGAAGTATCCCTCACGATGTAGAATAAATGTGATTAATTAATTAATCATATTTAATAAATTAGAGAATTTATATAAATAATGATAAAATAGTTTTATTATTATTTATTTCTACTACCAGCTTAATATTGAACCTACAGGGTCACACCATAAAAAGAGAATGATTTAATGGTGGAGGAATTAATTAATAATGGCTAATAATTATTTATTTGTGAAATAAATAATTAATTGGAAAATTTAATAATTGATTAAATGAGATTTAATTGATTATAAATTAATTAAGAAAAGTTCTTAATATTATTAATTAAGGATTTAATTTTTGGAAATTAAATCAAGAGAGAGAATTATTTCTAAAGTGTTTAGAAAAAGGATTAATAATTAAAAGGTGTTTTAATTATTAATGAGAATAATAAATGGGATAATAATAATAATATTTATGGAAAAATTTCAGCTAAAAATTTTGCCTATAAATACACTATTATAGACCCTAATTTTATTCTAACACACATCAAACCCAAAAAAACCCAAAAAGTTTGGAAAACCCAATTCTCTCCACCTCTTTCCTCCTCCTTAACATCGTTTTCTTGGTGGATACCGGTGGAGTGCTTCACACTTGAGGAGCAACTGCTAAGGATCTCTGATCGTTGTCTCCGAATTATTTTAAAGGTTAGATTCGATCCCTCGAATTTTTATTCAAGATCAGTATGCTTTTATTTGGATTTTATATGTGTAAAAGTGTTTTGCCATGCCCCCGCTGCGATTAAAATCCAACATATACAACGATCTCGACCCATGAAATTCATCGAGATATGCGGTATCATGCTTCTCCAAATTGTTCAGATAATCTATCGTACCCTGACTAACCTTCCCACTTGGTTTCACAAACTCCAAGTTAGGACCCCCGACATACAACTACTGGGCGTGATAACCAGAGTTCGAAGACCTAACGCTAACAATCTTCATCCTCTTATGTCGAGAATCGAAGTACACCTGCCCATCGTGGTAGCGAACACCATAAATAAAGAAAAATAATTTTAGAGTCGGCAGTCGATCGTTATCACAACATAATTCCATGAACCCGCTAAGATGAGCAATAGAGTTCGGCGTTAGCTGTCCAAGGCCGCACCCGATGGCCTCATACATCATCAGAAAGAAGGGATGCATCGGGTTCCGAAGGAAAAATTAAAACATAATCATCGTAATGCCATGCATCCTGAACTTGGGCATCATCCAAACCCTTTCATCAGCTGTCGACACCCGGTACCGATAACCATAGGACAAATCAATGTAACTTTTCAACTTATTCAAAGGAGGATCTTTGGTGATATAATAGCTAAGGTAATTCAAACTGGACTTACCCTCGAACTAGACCCTACCCAATTGAAGGCTCTCCTCGACTACCCTATTCCTGAAGTCTAAGGTACGAGGGCTTAGGGGAGGAGAGGGAAGAGGACCCCCGGGGAAACCTTTTAAAAAATCATCGCCAACCAGAAAATCAAAAGACCCGCACTGACCTAAATCCGGAATTTCCAAGTTATCTAAATTCAAAACAGACTCTTCATCGCCCTCCTATAATGGTCTTTTCCCAGGGTCTCAATTTGAAACACTACGAGAAGACGACGACAAAAAAAGATCGGCCATCTCAAATCTATAAATTATGGATAACGTGGAAAACACACACAAGTAGAAAAGAAAATGAGAAAAAAGAGATACTACACGAGGAGAAAAAGGATGACTTATAGAGAGGTTGTGAACAGAGAGCGTGCAACAGCGGCTAGTTCCCCTTTTGATAGCCTTGGAGGAAGCCGAAGAGTCCAATTCGCGAATCTGTAATGAAACTCAAAAATAAATTTTAAAAACACACAAGCGGCTATATATATGTCCTAAAAAAATAATAATATATACACAATATATATATTATAGTAAACGAAAATAAAAAAATGGTTTATTTAATTCATTTCTTAGTAATGCACACGTTTCACCTTTATTTTAAATTTACAGTTGCTTTTATTTTCTTGTTTTTTCTTATTTTCATTTCCATTTTTTACCCCTATTCATTCCCTAACTTCAATTAGGTACCGAAGCAAAATCCCAAGATTCAAGTTGCAGAAGCATAGAAGTGGAAAAACGCAAATCTAAAGATATTGCGCGAACTAGGAGGGGGACAAATGTTGGACCTACGTAGATGGGCCCAAGAAGACATAGGAAAATAGTAATGTAACTCTTCATTAATAGGCCCAAGAAGCCCATATTGTAAAGAAAAGCCCACTTGAGACTATCTATAAATATAAGGGTTCAATCCCATTTGAAGGGGTTGGCTAATTGATTAAAGAAAGAGCTCCTAAAATATTAAGTCTTATGTATTAAATAATATTTGAGGCTTAACACTTCCGAAAACATATTATTGCATTTCATATGGTTTACAATACACATTTCCACCTTGAAGGCAGAATAAGAAAGTGTAAACCAGCTTAATGCATTTCAAGTTTGTAATAATGGACAACAGAGAGGAACTACTTAAAAACTCTTGAGATTCATGTAAACTCCATTAAAACTCTGCAAATGTAAGCTCTAAAATGTAGAAGATGAAGATGTTCTCATTATAACAAACTAAACTTGTGTTTTTACAGAATTAGAAAAGAAAGTTATGAGCACAGATTGTAGATCTAAAGTTTATATACAAACTGCAAGTTAGTTACGATAAGCTGTAGGTCTTATCAATCTAACAACCTATCACTAAATCACTTATCAAGACCGTACATATCATGACATTCCCCCCTTCAGATGGAATGTGCTTGACGAACATTCAATTTGGACAAAATAGACCCGTGAGCTTGGCGTGATAAAACTTTGGTGAAGATGTCAGCCAGTTGGGAGGAAGAAGGAACATAGATAGGAGAAATAAGGAACATAGATAGGAGAAATCTTGTTAGTTTGAACTTTTTACCTAATGAAGTGGCAATTGATAGCAAAATGTTTTGTTTTGCTATGGAAAACAGGATCAACGACAATATCTAAAACAGCTTGATTGTCACAATGTATTATAACTGGAAGGTGTCGATGAACATGTAAATCAGATAACTGCAAAACAAACCAAGACAACTCTCAAGATGTTTCAGCAAGAGCCCTAAGTTCTGCCTCACCTGTAGACTTGGATACGACTGATTGTTTTCGAGAAAACTAATTAATAAGACAAGAACAAAGGAACAAACACACTATAGTAGTACTTCGTGAAGTATCCAAACAAGATCCCCAATCACTGTCACAGTAAACCTCAAGCTGCAATGAAGAAGTAACTGGAAATAAACACCTTGAAAAGAAGTACCTTTCAAGTATCTGAGTACACGCTGAACAACATCTAAATGAGGCACTAGAGGAGATTACAGAATTTGGCTCAATAAATGAACCACAAAAGCTATATCAGGTCTGGAAACTGTAAGGTACAAGAGCTTCCCAACTAGTTTCCTATAGATAGTGGGATTGTCCAACAAAACACCCTCTGTAGTAGATAGTTTAACGGTGACATCAACTGGAAGTAACAATGGTTTACAATGTAGAAGGTTAGCTTCAACCAACAAGTCATGAACAAACTTGTGTTGATGCAAGAAAAGTCCTTCAATATTCCTGTAAATTTCAAGACCAAGGTAGTACTTGGCTAAACCAAAATCCTTGATTGTAAAAGTAGAATGTAAGACCTCCTTGACAGAAGAAATAACTAGATAAATCATTATCAATTAGAAGGATGTCATCTACATAGACTAATGCTAGTGTAATAGAAGTACCCCTTTTCAGAATGAACAAAGAAGAATCTGCAACTGTTTGAGTAAAACCAAACTGAAATTAAACAGTGGCTAATTTTTCAAACCATTGTCGAGAAACCTATTTAAGGCCATAAATCGACTTTAACAATTTGCAAGCCAAATGTGGAGTACCATATATGGGATGACCTTTTGGGATCTCCATATAAACCTCTTCTGGAGGATCGCCATGAAGAAAGGCGTTATTGATATCAAGTTGATGAATGGCCCAATTTCTGACTATGGAAAGAGCAAAAATGGTTCTAACGGTGGGCATCTTGGCCACTGGAGCAAATATACTATGATAATCTTGACCCTCAACTTGAGTATAGCCTTTAGCTACTAAGCAAGCCTTGAAATTATCGGGCCTTCCATCAGCCAAATTTTTCACTTTATAAACCTATTTACAACTATCAGATAATGAATCACATACGGGGGGAGGGGGGGGGTGGATGTGTTTTTGTGTTTTCTGCTTTTCTTGAAGTGTTTATGGTGATGAACAAAGTAAATTTAAAATCTTGTAGTTAAATGTGTTAGTATTGAATTTAGACAGATAAAACAGTGAACACAAATCTTTCAAAACTCACTTAATTTTATATTAAAATTAAGAATGTTTTGCTACAAAATTTCTAGGCTCTTTGTTGATAAAGAGCTTAGCTTCTTCCTTGAGAGAATGCAAGATTTTCTTATCTAAATTGTTACTACTAACAAAGCATCCAGCGTTTACTTTATAGAATAGTAAACACTGGTTATTACATAGCATGCATTAGCATGTACTAAACCCTATTTTTGGATAATCAAATCTTTCCGTTTCCGGCTTAGTGTATCTTTGCTAATCTTGCACGCCTATGACTTTACTTTGCCAGTTAATCTTGGCCTTTGATCTTGTACTCTTCAAGCTGCTTTTGTAGACTTGTCAATCCAACTAATTAGATTGTTTGTTGATTGATAATCTTGGATATTGAGCTGGTCTGCACTTTGTACTTTCAGTTTTACCTTGAGATCTCTAGTTTGGTATATAGAGAACTTGACATCTTGATAAGTATATTGGCTTATCGAGATCTCTAATCACTCTATAGTTGTTTTGACTTATCGAAGTCTCTGAGTTCTCTATAAGAGAATTTGTCTTATCGAGATCTCTCATCTTCATGTATTCACTTTTGCTTACCGATAACTCAGAGTTCTCTAGTGACAACTTGGCTTATTAATAACTGTAACACCCCCAGATCCGGGGTCGGGGATCCGGGTCGTTACGGTCTTTCCTTCCATAAATATCAATTAACTTAATTAAAAATAAATAACCTCATGCTATGACCCCACAATCACACACACCACAACCTATTATAGTCTCGGAGATGAAATTGAAATAGGTACAAGTCCTTAAATCCACAAATTAAAAGTTATTACAACCCAAAATGATTACTTGATAAGTTTACAGTTAATTGCCATTATCTGCCACAAGTTATAATTATACATAATTGATTCCCAAAAGTAGAATGTCTGATCTATAAATAGATCTACCTCTGCAACTATAGCAGCTACGATATCAACGGGAAGACGCGGGGCGCTTCCCACGCTCTTGCGCTGGGTCTGCTTGAGTCTGGCCATCTTTCCTAACTGTTATTGTGTGATGAAGAAATGAAGCAAGAGTGAGCATTACAGCTCGCAAGATAATATATAGTGTAATCAATAATGCAAGTATCTAAATAGATAACTTACTGGAAATCTTTATCAAGTGTAAGGTAATTACTTATTGGATATAAGCTTAAAGGAAGATGAAGTTACCAAATACTTCACTATACTTATATCTTTTTATAAAACTACTTGAACTATCATCGTTCAAAGTATAATAAGTTTTCGAAGTTCATCACATAGGTGGGACTACAACATAAGACTTGAATAGATTCAATCTTTAAAATATTATTGAATGAAATGAAGTTACGAGATACTTCATTAAGTCCCGATATATATGTATCCATATATATATCTCTCATACATTTCTTGAAAACCTCTGTCATGTAAAGTATGAATAGAGTTGCAATATCCAATGAATTTGGAAAGAAAAGAATTTTGGCATAAACTCGATATCTTGCTGATCAGGCAAAGATACCAATAAGTAACCTTTTCTACTGTAGATGGATGAATTCCTCGCCGGTCATCACCCTGGCCGCATTAGGACCTCGCGCTAGACCATTACCCGGCCACTAACGCGTGGATGGACTGTGACCCAGCCTCTTACACCTTCATAGACCGTACCCCGGCATGTCGCATATGCCGACTCAATTAGATGGAATTACTTCCCGAACGTTGGGCAAGTTATCAAATTATTTTCTCAAAACAGCAACCTCGTTGTGAATATAAAATACACCACAGAGCCGGATCCCTCAGATTTTTGAGCGAGTATTCAAGTCTCCTTCGAAAGGAAGATCTTAAATTTGAAAACGAGTTTTGGGATCCGCTCCAACTTTTAAAATCATTTTGAAGACTCGAAAACATTTTAAAGAATGTTTAGAGTAATGATGATTTAATAAAATAAATCATTCCCGATATGTTAGAAAATATCTGAATATTATTATTTAAATAATATTCCCATAAAGGATAATCTTTATGAAAATAATTGAAGTAGAAGTTTTAAAACTCATACTAGAAATGAATAATAAATAACCAAAGATATACTTATACGAAAGTACGATCTTTATTTGAATAATCGAAAATAAGTTGATTATTAAAATATTATTCTTTAATAAAATAAAGAATATTATTTAATAAAATAAGCGGAGTCATAAGTCCTCGAATGAATATTCAAAATAATATTCATTAAATAAAATAAGGTTATCGAATAAACCTTATTCGATTAATAGTTTTGAAAACTATATCTATATATATAAAAATATATATATATAATATACTCGGGAACATCGACTCCCGGTTTAGAAAAATATTCACCTTTGGGTCCCCTATACTAAGGGTATACGCAACTACTGCTTACTCTAGCATAGGTATTATGCAACTTATAAGCATTTGAATCAACAATTAGATATCAAGATTACGAAACAGACATGCATATATACCATATCAGCATGCTCCAATATATCGCAAGGTTTGCTAATAACAATCATGCACTTATCACAAGATAATGCATATACATATATACATCACAACAACAGTATAACGGGTAGAAAACTTGTCTGAGCAACTCGGATCAGTAAAAGGCCTGGGACGAGTCTGATAACCTATAAACAACATATAAGTTGTAATTAAACCAAAGTCGCTTAAGAAACTAGACTTTAACCAATTAGGCTTTAACGTTCGCTTTTGCGCTTAACGATTCACTTAAGTCGCTCGAGTACCCCCGGCTCCACCATTTTTAATAAATTAACCATTAAGAATTTTAAGGCGATTCTTTCGCGAGTACTCTACCAACTGCCTAATCCACTTTACATAAATGTTTCATACTCCAATTAGTCATTTAAGAGCCTTAACCAAGGTTTCAAAGTAAGGCGAGGGGTAATGGTTCGTTCGCGAAATGCCGCTACTTAAAACGGTCATTTCTCCTAAACCGTACATCGGATTCAAGCGAACCACATATCAAAACGAAGCTCGTAACATGAACTATCTAAAAATGACAATGGTCAGAATCTAACAGTGAGTTCACGGGTCCTGAAGTTAAGAACAAAACAGTCTAAGGTAAATCGGGCATTACGACGACTATGTTTACGCGATTACCAAAATTTAAACTACTCCAATCAATGACAAATCAACCATACAACCAAACTTCATCCAAATCCTATTAAATCAGTCCATTACTTCATATTTTAACCATCTTATTCAATCAGAAAAAGAGCTACTAACTATACTTAAGGTTCCTTAACCAATAACCAAGATTTACAACTCAAACTCATTACAAATCCAACCAAACTCTAAATATACATGAATCATGCTCTCATGAACTATAATAACAAAACCAAACCTAATACTCAAAGTAAATTTAGGGTTTGGAGGGGTTATACCTTCCTTGGAGTGATTAGAGTAGCTAGGAAGCCTTAAGAAGCCTTGAGATAGCTTAGGAATGCTTGGATCTTAAAGGAAATCAAAGAAAATAAAGTTAGTAATCTTGAAAACACTATTCATCATCTTCTTCCTTGATTTATTGGAAGAGATTCATGAAGAAATAGAAGCTTAAACTCCTAGGATATGCTTATCTAATCATAAGGGACCTTGGGTAATTACCTTGCAATTTATCAAAGCTAGAATCTTGATTTTTGGAAATTTTCTTCTTGAAAAGATGAAAAAGCCGAGAGCTAGGTGTTCTTGGATGAGTGTTTTCTTTGTTGAATGTTTTTGTGGTGGAAAATGAAGTGAATGGGATATTTGGATGATTTGTTGGTTAATTAAAGTGAGTGGAGTATGACTAAGCGTGACATCATCTTGGTGACTTCATCATTTGCCACTTGTCATCACTTGGTGGTGGAAGCATCTTCTTATGCTAATCCTTGCTTAATTGCTTGATTATCATCCATAATCCTTGCACTAATCTCTCTTGCATTACTTGTCGTTTAATTTTTTTACGACTCGTTTATCGTTTGTTCTTGCTAATCGTTTGAGGGATCATATTCGGGATCTTATTACTTGGATTCCCTTAACCTTTCTCAATATATTATATTCATTTTATGATCCTCTCTTATAATCCTTGAATTAAAATCCTTTTAATCATGTTACCTTATACTCAATTCTTTCGGTATCTGGTGGATTTTCGGGAAAAATATAAGTGTTCGAATTTGGATTCTGACGATCTTTACATACACTTATATACCATATAGAGTACTAATAAGATCTCAGAATATCAATAAAAGAACTGCTACACAGTGTGGCATGAAAAGTTTTCTTATTCAGCATAATCAGCAAAATCACTATTCATAATGGTTACAAAAAGTCCAAATTTTTTGGGGTTATTACAGTCTCCCCTCCTTAAAAGGATTCCGTCCCGGAATCAGATAGAAAACAAATGGGGGTACTTTTCTAGTATTGCGCTTTCTAGTTCCCAAGTTGACTCCTCCACAGTATGATTTTGCCAAAAAACTCTGACTAGCTTGATAACCTTGTTCCGAAGCACGTGCTCCTTTTTATCCATAATCTTCACTGGTTCTCCACGTAAGTCAGGTCTGGTTGCATGTCCACCTGCTCGTATTCCACTATGTGCCTGGCATCCCGATGATACTTCCTTAGCATTGATACATGGAACACATTATGAACTTGTTGTAGGTTCGGGGGTAAGGCTAGCTCGTAAGCTAACTTCCCAATCCGTCTTAATATCTCAAAGGGTCCAATGTATCTTGGGCTTAGTTTCCCTTTCTTACAGAACCTCATCAATCCTTTCCAAGGGGATACCTTAAGTAGTACTAAGTCCCCTACCTCATATTCCTTGTCCTTTCGGATTAGGTCTGCATACTTTTTCTGCCAGTCTTGGGCTGCTACAAGCCGTCCTCTGATGAGATCCACTATGTCTTTGGTCCTTTGGACCACTTCGGGTCCGAGCATCTTTCGCTCTCCCACTTCATCCCAGTATAAGGGAGATCGACACCTTCTTCCGTACAGGGCCTCGTAAGGCGGCATTCCGATGCTGGCATGGAAGCTATTGTTATAAGAAAACTCGATCAACGGGAAGTGATCATCCCAACTTCCTTTAAAGTCTATTGCACAGACTCTCAACATATCCTCTAGTGTCTGGATGGTCCTTTCAATTTGCCCGTCCGTTTGGGGATGGTAAGCGATACTCATATTTAATTTAGTTTCCGCACATTCTTGAAAGCTCCTCTAAAATTTGGAGTTGAATCTGGGGTCTCGATCTGAGACAATGGACGCTGGGACTCCATGTCGCGTCACTATTTCCTTAAGGTAAATGTCCACCAGTCTATCGACTGTGTATCTCTCATTGATAGGAATGAAGTGAGCTGACTTTGTCAGTCGGTCTATAATTACCCATATGGCATCATGATTGGCTTTCGTCCTTGGCAAGCCTTCAACAAAATCCATCGCTATATGTTCCCATTTCAATTCGAGAATCTCCAGGGGTCGTAAAAGTCCACTGGGTCTCTGGTGCTCTGCCTTTACTCTTTGGCAAGTCAAACATTTGCTTACCCATTTTGCTACGTCCCTCTTTATGTTGGGCCACCAGTAATACTCCTTCAAATCCCTATACATCTTGGTACTCCCCGGGTGAATGGAATACCTTGAACTATGGCTTTCATCCAAAATCTCGTCTTTAAGCTCTTGAACATTCGGAACCCAAATCCTGTAGGAATACCTCATTATCCCCTTATCATCTCTCTCAGTATGGATCTCTTCTCCAGTCATTGACTCTCTGCCTTCATTCATTACTTTTCTTGGCATAATCTAATCTTTTCCAATAACTCTGGCTGCATCGAGATCTCAAACAGCTTTTAGTTCCGCCTCCGATTACCTTTACTTCTATTTCCATTCTCTCGAAATCCTTTATCAATTCTTCCGAAGTCATTATCATTTTGAGTCTTTCCTTCCTACTAAGGGCGTCAGCCACCACATTGGCTTTCCCTGGATGATAGAGAATCTCACAATCATAGTCCTTGATTAGCTCTAACCATCTCCTCTGGCGCATGTTGAGCTCTTTCGGCGTGAATATGTACTTGAGGCTCTTATGGTCTGTGAAAATCTCGCACTTCTCTCCATACAAGTAGTGCCTCCAAATTTTTAAGGAAAAAACTATTGCCGCGAGCTCAAGGTCATGAGTAGGATATCTAATCTCATATTCCTTCAGTTGTCTCGACGCATACGCAATCACCTTACCGTGTTGCATAAGCACACACCCTAATCCTTTGTACGACGCGTCACTATATATCACAAAATCTCCTTTTCCGTCTGGCAATGCCAACACTGGGGCCGTTACCAACCTTTTCTTTAATTCTTGAAAACTGTTCTCATATTTTTCTGTCCATTCAAACTTCTCTATCTTACGAGTAAGTCGCGTCAAAGGGGCTGCGATCTTCGTAAAATCCTGTACAAATCTACGATAGTAGCCGACCAATCCTATGAAACTCCTTACCTCTGTGGGTGTGGTTGGCCTTTCCCAATTTGAGACCGCCTCTATCTTGGAGGGGTTGACCAATACTCCTTCCTTATTGATTACATGTCCTAAAAACTGTACCTCATTCCGCCAAAATTCACACTTTGAGAATTTGGCAAACAACTGTTCTTCTCTGAGTATTCCTAGAGCTATCCTTAAATGCTCTGCATGTTCTGCCTCGGTCCTTGAGTAGATTAAAATATCATCGATAAAAACTATCACACACTTGTCCAAGTACTTCTTGAATACTCTGTTCATTAAATCCATGAAAGCCACTGGGGCGTTGGTTAATCCAAAGGACATTACCAAGAACTCAAAGTGCCCATACCTGGTACGGAACGCAGTCTTTGGAATATCTTCGGGTTTAATCTTTAGTTGGTGATATCCAGTTCTCAGGTCAATCTTGGAAAAGTAGACAACATCCTTTAGCTGGTCGAACAGATCGTCTATTCTGGGTAACGGGTACCTGTTCTTTATGGTTAGCTTGTTCAATTCTCAGTAGTCGATGCACAGTCTCATGCTCCCATCTTTTTTCTTAACAAATAATACTGGTGCTCCCCACGGAGACACAGTGGGTCTTATCATACCCTTATCCAAAAGTTCCTGTAATTGGGTAGCTAATTCCTTCATTTCTAATGGGGCTAACTGGTACGGTACCTTTGAAACTGGCGCCGTCCCTGGGGCCAACTCAATAGCAAATTCAATCACTCTATCGGGTGGTAGTCCCGTAAGGTCTTGTGGGAATACATCTTCAAATTCGTTGACTACCGGAATATCTTGCAAGTTGGGCACCTCCTTCTGCGTGTCCACCACATAGGCTAGGTAAGCCTCATTTCCTTTTCGTAGCATCTTATTAGCCTGGGCCATGGTCAAAAATTTCTGCGTCTGCTTCTTCCTTCTAAATATGACTTCTTTTTCCCTGGGATATTCAACTTAACTTTCTTTCCTTTACATTCTATCTGAGCATCATTGCTAGATAGCCAGTCCATTCCGAAAATTACGTCAAATTCCCCTAATTTAAAAGGAATCAGATCAACACTAAAAGATTGTTCCCCTATGCCTAACTCACAGGCGGGGTGAATCTGGTTAACAGGAATAACTTCATGGATGGCTATTTCTACTTGTAAGGGTTCTATCAAGGGTTCAGTCTCAAGTCTTAATTTAAGCGCAAAGTCCCTCGATATAAAAGATTTATTTGCTCCCGAAACAAATAAAACATTTGCACTGACTGAATTTAGAGAAAAGGTACCTGCTATCACATCTGAGTCTTTCATAGCATCTTGAACTGTCATGTTGAAAGTCCTTGCAGTAGGTGGCTTATTAGAAGCAGCCCTGCTTGCTCCTGAAGCTGCTGGTTTATTCCCCGGGCATTCCCTCCTCATGTAGCCTGGTCTTCTAGACTGATAACAGATGGTGGTCGGGTTGACACTAGGGGGTTGCGAAGTACACTTGTTAGAATAGTGACCCTCTCGACCATACTTAAAGCAGGTTACTGGCTTCCCTTTACACTCCCCAGAATGCATCCTTCCACAAGTGTTACAGGCTGCTAATGGGGGTCGAGACTGGTTGGAATATGACCTTCCTGACTTCTGGCCGCTCTGGCTCACATTCACACTCATTGGCCGCTTAAACCCAGTACTCTTTCCCGGTAGGGACACTGCTCCTCGATTAAATCTAATTGGGAAGCTCCCTCCTGCGGAACCTCCATCCATGCTCATGCTTTTCCTCTTTATTCCTTTCTTCTCTATTTCCTTCTACATCTGTTCACTTCCGGCTTCTGTAATGGTTGCCTTTTGCACCAGAGTGGCATAATCTGTAAGCTCAAGGATTGCCACCCTATTCTGAATCCACGGTTTCAGTCCCTGCTGAAACCTCCTAGCTTTCTTTTCCTCGGTGCTCACAAACTCTGGCATAAACCTTGATAACTCAGTAAATTTTGCTTCATACTCTGCCACAAACAAGTTATTCTGCCTTAGCTCTAAGAACTTGAGCTCCATCTGGTTCTCCTTAAACCTCGGGAAATATTTTCCCAAAAACAACTGACTGAACCTCTCCCAGGTTATGATAGCAACTGTCTCCATGTTTTTCTTGGCCTCCCACCAGTAGTTGGCCTCTCCTTTCAGAAGGTAGGTAGCAAATACAGTCTTCTGTGCCTCATCGGTACTCAGAATCTCAAAGGATTTCTCCATTTCCTTTAGCCATGCCCTTGCCTCAACTGTGTCGGCTGATCCGTGGAACTCAGGGGGCTTAAGGGACTTGAAAGCCCTGAAAAAGTTTGCCACCACATTGTTATTTCCTTGAGGGGGTGGGTTGGGTTGACGTTCGAAGTTCTGGCTTAGTAGTTGCATGAACTGCCCCATGGGATCCATGCCTGGGTTTGGTACTTGTTGCTCAACCTCAGCTTCTCCTTCTCCAACCTCTATCTCAAATCCTTCAACATCAAATGTTTCCTCCTCCTCTTCATACTGGGAGTCATCCTGTTCAACATAATCCCCATCTTCCTCTTCACTGTGTTCTTGGTTTTTAACATCCTGGTTATGGCTTCCCTGGTCCTCAAACCTAGGGTTCGCCCTAGTTCCAATCCTTCTTGGCGGCATGATACTGATAAATTTTGGGAAAATTCAATGTTAGGTCACAATCATACATAAGATTATGCCTTGCACAATTTCTATAATGGGGAGAATGTATCTCGCAATTCTATTATATTATGACAGTTCTAATAAGAAGTGCGGTAATAATAACGATAAAAACAGTGATCTCGTCACTAAGGAACTGAACTGAAAGGAAACAAATATATACATAATACGAGAAATACATAGTTCGATCTGGTCAAAAGTACAACAGTGCTACAGTCATCTGCCCAAAAATGAAATACATGAGTCTATCTGTCTAGTCAGAGAAAGGGATACTATATACAAGTCAACTATCCCGGAAAACTGGCTCTTACTACGGCCTCAACTAACTAGATGACTAGACTCCCACATCACTGGTCCTGAATCAATCACCAGAGCGGGTCAACTCCCACACTCTCTCCATCGTACGACGGAAAATATAATCAGCCTGCCTCCTGGATATCCTGCCATGTCTGTCTCCATGAAGTGATCGGAGCCTCGCACGGGCCATAAGCTCTATCCCATTCAGCTCTCTCCTCAGGGATCGGGGTATGGTAGCTCTAGCCTCATGAGCTCGTGCACGCCTACCAGCTCTCTCTGCATCCAACTCTCTCCTGGCCTCATCCAGCCGGGCCTTAGTAACAGCCACTCGAGTCCTCAGAATATCCTGAACATATCCGTGAGCTAACAAAGACTGCCTATGGGCAGGGTCGAGAGGTGGTGAATCCGGAGCCGCTGGGGGTGCCTCCTCGGTCTGTCTAGGCTCGGGAGTATGGGTCTCAGAACTGTCATCATAGGGGCTCCAAGATAGGGGTGGAGGGATAGGAGCTCTGACCACAGGGAGTGAGGGTAAAGGGGTACCAGTATACTCCACTATAGCTCCGACATGCTCCTCAGCCACTGGGACCTCATCCAGGTCCTCCTCATTTGAAATCACAATAACCTCTGCCTCTGACTCCTCTGAGGGGTCCTCCTCCTCCATCTCAGGCTCCTCCTGATACTCGGCATCTAGCAGTGCCTCATCATGCTCACGCTCGAACATCTCTGGGTCCTCTATCACATGCGCCTACACATTAAATGAGCCAAGTTACTATCATGATACTTATAAGAATTCCTGTCAGGGTTTTAACCGTCAATGCTACTTTAAGTAGTCCGACCATGAACTTGGCAAGAGTTCTTATTATCTTTGTGAGTTTATTATTATATCGTCGCATCATCTCTGAGGTTTATAACACTTGGCTCTGATACCATTTCTGTAACACCCCCAGATCCGGGGTCGGGGATCCGGGTCGTTACGGTCTTTCTTTCCATAAATATCACTTAACTTAATTAAAAATAAATAGCCTCATGCTGTGACCCCACAATAAAACACACCACAACCTGCTATAGTCTTAGAGATGAAATTGAAATAGGTACAAGTCCTTGAATCCACAAATTAAAAGTTATTACAACCCAAAATGATTACTTGATAAGTTTACAGTTAATTGCCATTATCTGCCACAAGTTATAATTATACATAATTGATTCCCAAAAGTAGAATGCCTGATCTACAAATAGATCTACCTCTGCAGCTATAGCAGCTACGATATCAACGGGAAGACGCGGGACGCTTCCCACGCTCTTGCGCTGGGTCTGCTTGAGTCTGGCCATCTTTCGTAACTGTTGTTGTGTGATGAAGAAATGAAGCAAGAGTGAGCATTACAGCTCGCAAGATAATATATAGTGTAATCAATAATGCAAGTATCTAAATAGATAACTTACTGGAAATCTTTATCAAGTGTAAGGTAATTACTTACTAGATATTATTATTTAAATAATATTCCCATAAAGGATAATATTTATAAAAATAATTGAAGTAGAAGTTTTAAAACTCATACTTGAAATGAATAATAAATAACCAAAGATATACTTATACGAAAGTACGATCTTTATTTGAATAATCGAAAATAAGTTTGATTACTGAAATATTATTCTTTAATAAAATAAAGAATATTATTTAATAAAATAAGCGGAGTCATAAGTCCTCGAATGAATATTCAAAATAATATTCATTAAATAAAATAAGGTTATCGAATAAACCTTATTCGATTAATAGTTTTGAAAACTATATCTATATATATATATATATAATATACTCGGGAACATCGACTCCCGGTTTAGAAAAATGTTCACCTTTGGGTCCCATATACTAAGGGTATACGCAACTACTGCTTATCTCTAGCATATGTATTATGCAACTTATAAGCATTTGAATCAACAATTAGATATCAAGATTACGAAACAGACATGTATATATACCATATCAGCATGCTCCAATATATCGCAAGATTTGCTAATAACAATCATGCACTTATCAAAAGATAATGCATATACATATATACATCACAACAACAGTATAACGGGTAGAAAACTTGCCTGAGCAACTGGGATTGGTAAAAGGCCTGGGACGAGTCTGATAACCTATAAACAACATATAAGTTGTAATTAAACCAAAGTCGCTTAAGAAACTAGACTTTAACCAATTAGACTCTAACGTTCGCTTTTGCGTTTAACGATTCACTTAAGTCGCTCGAGTACCCTCGGCTCCACCATTTTTAATAAATTAACCATTAACAATTTTAAGGCGACTCTTTCGCGAGTACTCTACCAACTTCCTAATCCACTTTACATAAATTTCATACTCCAATTAGTCATTTAAGGGCCTTAACCAAGGTTTCAAAGTAAGGCGAGGGGTAATGGTTCGTTCGCGAAATGCCGTTACTTAAAACAGTCGTTTCTCCTAAACCGTAGATCGGATTCAAGCGAACCACATATCAAAACGAAGCTCGTAACATGAACTATCTAAAAATGGCAATGGTCGGAATCTAAAAGTGAGTTCATTGGTCCTGAAGTTAAGAACAAAAACAGTCTAAGGTAAATCGGGCACTACGGCGACTATATTTATGCGATTACCAAAATTTAAACTACTCCAATCAACCACTAATCAACCACAAATCAACCACAAATCAACCATACAACCAAAATTCATCTAAATCCTATTAAATCAGTCCATTACTTCATGTTTTAACCATCTTATTCAATCACAACAAGAGCTACTAACTATACTTAAGGTTCATTAACCAATAACCAAGATTTACAACTCAAACTCATTACAAATCCAACCAAACTCTAAATATACATGAATCATGCTCTCATGAACTATAACAACAAAACCAAACCTAATACTCAAAGTAAAGTTAGGGTTTGGCGGGGTTATACCTTCCTTAGAGTGATTAGAGTAGCTAGGAAGCCTTAAGAAGCCTTGAGATAGCTTAGGAATGCTTGGATCTTAAAGGAAATCAAAGAAAATAAAGTTAGTAATCTTGAAAACACTATTCATCATCTTCTTCCTTGATTTATTGGAAGAGATTCATGAAGAAATAGAAGCTTAAACTCCGAGGATATGCTTATCTAATCATAAGGGACCTTGGGTAATTACCTTGCAATTTATCAAAGCTAGAATCTTGATTTTTGGAAATTTTCTTCTTGAAAAGATGAAAAAGCCAAGAGTTAGGTGTTCTTGGGTGAGTGTTTTCTTTGTTGAATGTTTTTGTGGTGGAAAATGAAGTGAATGGGATATTTGGATGATTTGTTGGTTAATTAAAGTGAGTGGAGTATGACTAAGCATGACATCATCTTGGTGACTTCATCATTTGCCACTTGTCATCACTTGGTGGTGGAAGCATCTTCTTATGCTAATCCTTGCTTAATTGCTTGATTATCATCCATAATCCTTGCACTAATCTCTCTTGCATTACTTGTCGTTTAATTTTTTTACAACTCGTTTATCGTTTGTTCTTGCTAATCGTTTGAGGGATCATATCCGGGATCTTATTACTTGGGTTCCCTTAACCTTTCTCAATATATTATATTCATTTTATGATCCTCTCTTATAATCCTTGAATATAAATCCTTTTAATCATGTTACCTTATACTCAATTCTTTCGGTATCTGGTGGATTTTCGGAAAAAATCTAAGTGTTCGAATTTGGATTCTGACGATCTTTACATCCACTTATATACCATATAGTGTACTAATAAGATCTCAGAATATCAATAAAAGAACTGCTACACAGTGTGGCATGAAAAGTTTTCTTATTCAGCATAATCAACAAAATCACTATTCATAAGGGTTACAAAAAGTCCAAAATTTTTGGGGTTATTACAATAACTCTGAGTTCTCTAGTGATAAATTTGCTTATCGATAAACTCTGAGTTCTCTAGTGACAAATTTGCTTATCAATAACTCAGAGTTCTCTAGTGAAGAAATGACTTGTCGATATCTCCATTCTTCATGTCTTCAAATTGGTTGTCGATATCTCTGAGTTCTCTAGTAGCTTTTCATGATTTGTCGATAAGTCATTCTGGAGTTCTCGAATGACTTCTCTATAACACTTAATCTGTGACTTGTAGAGATCTTGACTTAGAATATTTTTCCCAAAACAGATTTATTCAACTCCAAGCTTCTTCACAATTCTTCTGCGGCATGATCTTCTTGATCTTCTTCTAAATAGAATTATTAGGCTTGATACTATTTACAGAAAAAGACTTAGTCTGCCCTTGAACATTTTTACAGACTTAAGTGATACAATACAAAATTAAAACTTAGATTACAATACAACTTACTTAGTGTTGTCAATTTGACTTAGTCTTATTGTACATGCATGTCTTGCACAATAATCTCCCCCAATTTGTGAGAAGATTGCTTATCACAAATTCATGCCCGTTAACAAGACTAACCCCAAGCTACAATGGAAAATAAGACTAATACATAAAAAATTGACACAATTACAACATTTATACATTAGGTGATTTCTTGAGTTTAAAATAGTTACATGCATCAGGAAAAGACTGTGTCTTATATTTCTTCTTAAATAAGGTCCTTTAAGTATACAAGAATTTCAAGTTCCTCTATGATTGGTGTCCCTATTAAAGCTTCTACAAGTTTGAGTCTGTCTAGCTTTGGATAACCATCTAGCAAATCAATCCTAAACTCTGAGAATGTGCCATCTTTGACATTTAGAAATCTTCCATCCTTGGAAATTCTGTTCATACCTTTTGCCTTGAGTTCTTCTGATCTTTTAATATACATTTCAATCTCCTCATCATACTTCATCTTCCACTCCTCATATTTAGCTTTATTCCTTGCTCTTCTTTCCTCCCTTACAATCAACCATTCAGCTAAACAGATCCCCATGCTCTTGTAGCAGTATCTTTATCCTTCAGTAAAATTATCACTCTCTTGATTTCTGTGGGTGAAAAGGTATCCATTATGTTACAGCCAAGAAATGTGAAGGATCCATCTTCATAGTAGATTCTTACTTCCCTTAGTGTTACAACCCAAACTCTGACTATTTCCTCAGCTAGTTGTTAAAAGTAGTCTTAATCTGAGTTGCACCAGTTTAGAGGTAGAAAATCACTTTGTTTGTAACAATTCCAGATGGACCTCTCAGTGACTTCCACTTTTTCAGTATTCTTAGCTTTCTTAGGTTTTCTCCCTACAAAATTGTAGTAAATTTTGAGTGATGGCTTGACATAAGGTATGTTTGTGATTTTCTTGAGAAATGATTGGCTTGAGGTGATTGGTATTTTTTGAAAGGTGTTAGTAGTTTGTTTGTATAGGAATTTAGGCTGAGGGATTTGAGGTGGTTTGATGTTTGAGTTTGTTGGCATAGAGGGTTGAGCTTGGTTAATTTGGATTTTTAGGGTTTGTTGGTGTGGTCCTGAACTGTCCTCATTTTTCTTTTTCTTTCTCTCCCCACCTCTCTTTTTCTCCTCCTTTTTCTTATCTTTGCTTCCAGCTGCCTTATAGGATTGACTTGGATTTGAGCCAGAAGGTTTTTGATCATCTTTCTTCAGCTCATCATCATCCAAGTTATCCTTATTGATTTGAGTTTTAGGCAGGTTGGCTTCAGAATTTCTCAGATATCTTCCCAACAGCTTAATCATTTCTTCATCTTCAACAGTCTTATTTTCCTTGACCTTCAACTCAGTCTCCAGAATCATGATTAGCTTTTTTTTTGTCCATGACATAATGCTTAGGGATCTGAAAGTGTTTGCAATGTTTGGTGGTAGGACAGATGTATGCCACTCCCTTGTTTGGTTGTAGATATGCTTCAGGAAAAGCATCCACTTGAGCATGTTTCAATTCAGTTAGCAAGAGAGTGTCTTCAGAAATCACCCTTTTGACTTTGTTTATCAGGATTTCCAACTCAGATGCCCTTCTAGAGATAAGATAATTAAGGGACACCTATATACACCTGTCTACCCCTGAGTCATTGTTAGGGCGAAGACACACGCTAAAATTACACGCAAGTATACGCGTTCACAAGTAGTATAAGATATAAATCAGATTCGTTCCCACAGAGACTCTTTTTAGTTAACTTAAGATTATGCACCTATGCAACAATGGTATGACTATCGCTCCATGCTAAGACAATAACAAGTTGAGATGTTTATAACTAAGATTAAACTAATATGCAATTAACTAAGAGATTAAAAGTGATTGAATTAACTATATGAGACAAACATGGGATTCTAACTTCATTACTACTTAATTCAAAGTCATTGTTCTTAACCTTCACAGGAAATGGTGATGACAACTAATCAGATAACACGAAACTAATAAACGCTAACTTTCATTGTACGAATACCCTACTACCAGACATCCACAAAAGAGATAGAAGCTGAATAGACACCAATTATGTTGAGACCCTATATGTCTATAGAATTTGACAACATAAAGGTTTAATGAACAAGTTATCTATCATGATTACATAGGTCAAGTAAGATGGTTAAAATTACTTACGAATCATGCATAAAAATTATACATAAACCTATGCTAGCATGGAAAGTTCTAAACCTCTATATTCACTGTCGCTTCAATAGAGATTAACACACTATCTTATACGTTAGCTACGCACATAAGACGAATAAGCACAACCAATACGTTACCTTAAGAAGCTTTACGTTAATGAAAAGATGGAGGTCTTTAATGGTGATCCAAAAACGATGAACGGAGATCCTTAGGAGCTGCTCCTCAAGTATGAAGCACTCCACCGGTATCCACCAAGAAAACGATGTAATGAAGGAGGAGGAGATGGAGAGAATTAGGGTTTTGTAAATCTTTTTGGTTGAGGCAAAAATAGGGTCTATAATAGTATATTTATAGGCAAAATTTTCAGCTGAAATTTTTTCCATAAAATATTATTATTATTAACCCTTTATTATTCTCACTAATAATTAAAACACCTTTTAATTATTAATCCTTTTTCTAAACACTTTAGAAATAATTCTCTCACTTGATTTAATTTCCAAAAATTAAATTCTTAATTAATAATATTAAGAACTTTTTCTTAATTAATTTATAATCAATTAAATCTCATTTAATCAATTATTAAATTTTCCAATTAATTATTTATTTCATAAATAAATAATTATCAGCCATTATTAATTAATTTCTCCACCATTAAATCATTCTCTTTTATGGTGTGACCATGTAGGTTCAATATTAAGCTGGTAGTAGAAATAAATAACAATAAAACTATTTTATCATTATTTATATAAATTCTCTAATTTATTAAATATGATTAATTAATTAATCATATTTATTCTACATCGTGAGGGATACTTCTCAGCATATCGCGACTATCCGGATAATACGAATTCACTGCTTAGAATACCAAGAACCTATTCAGTGAGTAATTACCGTACAATTAATTCCTTCTACCCTGCAATGTCACGATTAAATACAAGGCATGAAACTTGTGTCAAGCCTATCTTATTTAATCATTTGCTTTCCCATTCACTATGCTTAGTTCTATTTAATGTAAATTAGAAACTCCTTTCTAATTTCATTCACTCTGGCCAGAGATTCCTGAACTAACATAAGTGGATCAGCATTGAACATTTTCTTCCTACACTGGAAGGGGTAGATCCTTTATTGATCATACACTATCTTCGTGTACAAATTCCTATACCCAGTAGAGCCCTTATAATTGTCCCTTGAGACTAAGAACTAAACCAAAGCGTAGTTCAGTGTACACAAGATGACTATGATGACCTCAAGTCTAAGGATACTTGTAGAACTATCACTATGTGAACAACTGCTGACACGTGAGTGAACTCCATCAGTTGTTCAGCTGTGTGAGTCATGTTCATTAAACTTATTCTATAATAAACACCTACATACTAGCTATAGTGTCACCACACAAATGTCTATGAGAACAGACATCCTTCATAATGAAGCAAGCATAGTATGTACCGATCTTTACGGATTATTAATTACCAGTTAGTAATCCTACGACCAGGAACTATTTAAGTTTAGAGTTATCATTTTTTAGGTCTCATTATTATGATCTCATCACAATCCATAAAAAGCTTTACTCTAAACTGTGGTATAT
The DNA here is from genome assembly GCF_009905375.1 of Apium graveolens. Taxonomy (NCBI): domain Eukaryota; kingdom Viridiplantae; phylum Streptophyta; class Magnoliopsida; order Apiales; family Apiaceae; genus Apium; species Apium graveolens. The sequence goes on from NC_133651.1 coordinate 130,341,718, forward strand.
CTTATTTAAACATTTAAATAAATAGAGCCCGCAATAAAAATAAAACAAGTCTTTTATTAATATCAATGAAATCAAAACAGATTACATAAAAGTTATTCCTAAATCCTCATACATGATTGGACTTAGGACATATCTCTTTCAATCTTCCACTTGTACTAAAGCCAATCACTCTGGTATCTCATACCCATCTTGTGTTTATGACGATCAAAGTGACTCTGAGAAAGTGGCTTTGTGAGTGGATCTGCTACGTTGTTATGTGTGTCAACTCTCTCGACGTTGACATCTCCTCTTTTTTCAACTCAGATTCACCACCAAAAACAAGAAAAATGTCCTGAGTTCTTCACAAGTACTTAAGGATGTTTTTCACTGCTTTCCAGTGGTCTTCACCTGGATTGGACTGATATCTGCTCGTCACACTAATTGAATAAGCAACAACAGGCCTTGTACACAACATCGCGTACATGATAGATCCTATTGCTGATGCATAAGGAATCTTACTCATACGCTCTCTTTCCTCAGGTGTCTTAGGAGACATTGTTTTGGGAAAGGGACACTCTATGGCTCATCGGTATGAGACCTCTTTTGGAGTTTTCTATGCTAAACCTTTTAAGCACTTTCTGGATGTATATACCCTGGGTAAGACCTATCATTCTTCTAGATCTATCTCTATAGATCTTCATACCGAGAATGTAGGATGCTTCTCCCAAGTCCTTCATGGTGAAGTTCTTTGATAGCCATACTTTGACTGATTGTAGCATCGGTATATCATTTCCTATAAGAAGTATGTCATCCATATACAATACAAGAAATGTTATCGCACTCCCACTAACCTTATTGTAGACACATGGTTCATTTATGTTTTTGATAAAACCAAACTCTTTGATTGTCTCATCAAAACGGATGTTCCATCTACGAGAAGCTTGCCTTAAACCATATATAGTTCGCAGCAGATTACACACTAGGTGTTCATTTCCCTTGGAAAGAAAACCCTCTGGCTGTGTCATATACACTTCCTCCTCAAGTTCCCCATTGAGGAAAGCCGTTTTCACGTCCATTTTCCAGATCTCATAGTCGTAGTAAGCAGCAATCGCAAGCAAAATCCGAATTGATTTTAACAGGGCTACAGGCGAAAAAGTTTCATCAAAGTCAATCCCTTGCCTTTGTTTGAATCCTTTTGCCATGAGCCTGGCCTTATAGGTCTCCACCCGGCCATCTGCTCCAATCTTTCTTTTATATACCCACTTGTACCCAATAGGATTAACACCTTCAGGCGCCTCAACCAGAGTCCATACTTGGTTGGTATACATAGATTCCATTTCGGATTTCATGGCACTATGCCATTTCTCTGAGTCAACACTACTCATAGCCTCATTATAGGTCACAGGGTCGTCATCATCAATGATTGACAACTCATTGTCATTCTCAATGACAAGGCCATAATACTTCTCAGGTTGGCGAGTCACTCTCCCTGTCCTACGAATGGGCTGTTCCATAGAAGGTTGTTCAGTCTGAACAGGTGTTTCCACTTGATCCGTAGTAGTTTGTGCTTCCTGAACTTCATCAAGTTCAATTTTCCTCCCACTGTTTCCTTCAAGGATAAACTCCTTTTCCGAGAAGGTAGCATGTCTGGAGACAAACACCCGATGATCGGTGTAAAAGTAATACCCCAAAGTCTCTTTAGGATATCCCACAAAATTACATTTTACGGATTGAGATTCCAGCTTATCTGGGTCAACTTTCTTGACATAAGCTGGACATCCCCAAATCTTAACGTGTTTAAGACTCGGTTTCCTTTCTTTCCATATCTCATATGGTGTTTGAGGAACAGATTCGGAAGGCACCTTATTCAGTAAATATGCTGAGATTTCCAATGCATAACCCCATAGGAATACTGGAAGATTTGCATAGCTCATCATAGATCGAACCATGTCTAACAAAGTTTGATTTCTCCTTTCAGATGCCCCATTTAACTGTGGAGTATATGGAGGAGTCCACTGGGAGACTATACCATTTTCTTTGAGATAATCTAGAAACTCTCCATTCAAGTATTTACCACCTCGATCTGATCGAAGAGTTATAATACTGTGTTTGGTTTGTTTCTCCACTTCATGTTTATATTCTTTGAACTTTTCAAAGGCTTCAGACATGTGTTTCATCAAATACACATATCCGAATCTAGATCTATCATCTATGAAAGTAATGAAGTACAAAAATCCACCCATGGTTTGCGTAGACATTGGTCCACATACATCTGTGTGTACCAATCCTAGCAAATCTGCAGCCCTCTCTCCATGTCCGCTAAATGGAGATTTGGTCATTTTACCCAATAGACAAGACTCGCATGTATGATATGATTCAAAATCAAAGGGGTCAAGTAACCCTTCCTTATGCAATGTCCGCAGTCTATTTTCACTAATATGACCTAGCCTACAGTGCCATAAATAGGTCAGATTTTCATCATCTCGTTTTCTTTTATTAGTTTGTTCGATCTGAAGTAAATCATGTTGTACGTCACATACATACAGACCATTATTTAAAATGCCACGTCCAAAAAGAACATTATCTCTAAGGATAGAACATTCATTATTCTTAATAACAAATGAAAAACCATCCACATCCAACATAGGAATAGAAAAAATATTCCTCACAATAGAGGGAATGTAATAACAATTATTCAAAATAATAGTCTTGCCCGTAGGCATATGTAAACTAAATGATCCTACAGATATGGCCGCAACCCTTGCTCCAATGCCCATACGTAGAATCACCTCATCTTTTTCAAGAGTCCTACTTCCCTTTAGTCCTTGCAACGAATTGCAAATATGAGAACCACAGGCGGTATCTAATACCCAAGTAGAAATTTGACCTAGTTACATATTAACTTCGATCATGAACATGCCTAAATCAGAAGCGGTAGTCTTACTACCCTTCTTCTTCTTCAATTCTGCAAGGTAAACCTTGCAGTTCCTCTTCCAGTGCCCCAACTTGTTACAGTGAAAACAAACAGCTAAATTAGGACCAGTCAACTTGTGAGCATCTAGTATGCTCCGGAGTGATAGTGTAGAAGACATGACGAATATAGTAAATCTGTAAATGATAAACACATAACAACACTTAGCAAATATTCAATTTCATTTCAAAACACTATATGAATCGGGTCTTTATTCATAAGTGTCTCCCACTAGTTTATCTAATTTTTTCAACCCCCTAAGTGAAAATTAAGCATTCATAATGCTAGTGGGAATAGGGATCCTACATTCCATCACACAACCTCGCCCGTGGCACGAAACGTCATGTGATGTTCAATAGGCAGACAACTTTTGTCAATTACATCTTATGTTATTCCCTAATATAAGTTTAGCCTCTTGAATAATTGAGTCACGACTGTGGCACGACAAACTCAATATTCTAAGTCAAGTCTAACCCAACATTTCGTATAATTGAATCATTCTCCAACGACCCACGGCTGTAACACGTACCGACCTTTAGATTCTAATTCAATGTACACATCTCTATGTAATAGACAAGTATTTCTTATTTTGAAATCAAAGCCCTCGGCTATAGCACGAAACGACAATGATTTAAAAATAAGAACCACTTTCTACCATGTTGGAAGGCTATGACCGACACAAGCCCGTTGTGTCATTGGCCAATTACTACTTGATATTATTTAATTTTAGAGGGATTATATTACCATACAATCATAATTATATTATAAAGAGATTCTTCCTTTTAAATTAAATATTTCAAATCAATAATCGATAATCAGATGATTCCCAGATCGGGTGGAGCATTGTCAAGAGGCGTCACTTAATAACCCTTTCTTACAGATAGAAATCTGTTGTTGACAGAATCATCCTTTCTCTCAATATTGAAAATTCATATTCAATTACGTGTTTCATAAACACAAGAATCTCATGATCGTATTCATAATATTTATTGTTAAGGCAAGAAACGATTCCTATTCTAGATTTTCTAGAGCACGCCTTATATTGATTTAAGTTCACCTAAATCTATCATCGCATGGTAAACATAGGCATATATCTCACATATAAAATTAAATAAACAAGTAAATGTAAAGTGCAATAAAGTAAATGTGTTTGGTTATGGCCCCATCCTATGTGATCTTTATCAAGCTCATGATAAAGATCAAGGTCAATCTAATATGGTGATGGAAATAAATACAACTACTTATTACATAAGTCTTCTTCTTTGTTTAGACTTCTTGTATGCCTCGTCTTCTTCTTTGTATCACCTCCATTGGATAGCCTTCTTGAGTCTTCAATTACATTACATGATTGAAAGTAAAACTAATCTAATGAACTTACAAGAATAACTCGAGTTACATTCGAGATTTATGATTACAAAGATTGACGACATGCAAGTCGTATTTAAAACCAAAACCAAAACCATTACACTAAGGTCGAAAGGCCATAACCATCCACTATGCTCATACAACACATAAAAGCATGTTAAAACACATAATCTGATCTTAACATATCATATTATCCAAGATCTAATCATAAAAAGAAAATATGACAAAAATCAGAATCAAATCAAAAAAACAAGAATCACTGTTTACGGGCAGTAAACGATGTCAAACGCCTTACAGACGAGTCGTTGATAGCTTTAGCTATCTGTTTTGTTCAGACACTCGTTTACCTATGGAATAGGGTATTCGTTTGCGTAAATCGGATACCAGACCCAGATTTCAGCAAATCTGCAGCAGCCAATTCAGAATCCGTATCTAATATGATTCTCATAATTAGAACAAACATAAATCATGTATATATCAGTATATATACAGATTACATAATCATCTGATGATTATACAACTCACATGAATATCATATATTCAAAACCATATATATATAAGCATATTATATCAACATCAAATCATGGCGAATCACGTACATGCTCATACATCGAAAACAGTTAAACACAGAAATGAATTAAAAACTTTTCGCAAGTAGCTCTGATGCCATTGAAGGGTTTTTAGCACATAAACGCAGCGAAAACGTAAATTTAAATCTTAAAAAAAACGAAACCCTCCGCAGGATCCATGCGAAAAATAATATTTAATTCGTAGTTCAGTATGTTTACCTTAAGAAGCTTTACGTTAATGGAAAGATGGAGGTCTTTAATGGCGATCCAAAAATGATGAACGGAGATCCTTAGCAGCTGCTCCTCAAGTGTGAAGCACTCCACCGGTATCCACCAAGAAAACGATGTAATGAAGGAGGACGAGATGGAGAGAATTAGGGTTTTGTAAATCTTTTTGGTTGAGGCAAAAATAGGATCTATAATAATATATTTATAGGCAAAATTTTCAGCTGAAAATTTTCCCATAAAATATTATTATTATTAACCCTTTATTATTCTCACTAATAATTAAAACACCTTTTAATTATTAATCCTTTTTCTAAACACTTTAGAAATAATTCTCTCACTTGATTTAATTTCCAAAAATTAAATTCTTAATTAATAATATTAAGAACTTTTTCTTAATTAATTTATAATCAATTAAATCTCATTTAATCAATTATTAAATTTGCCAATTAATTATTTATTTCATAAATAAATAATTATCAGCCATTATTAATTAATTTCTCCACCATTAAATCATTCTCTTTTATGGTGTGACCCTGTAGGTTCAATATTAAGTCGGTAGTAGAAATAAATAATAATAAAACTATTTTATCATTATTTATATAAATTCTCTTATTCATTAAATATGATTAATTAATTAATCATATTTATTCTACATTGTGAGGGATACTTCTCAGCATATCGCGACTATCCGGATAATACGAATTCACTGCTTAGAATACCAAGAACCTATTCAGTGAGTAGTTACCGTACAATTAATTCCTTTGACCCTGCAATGTCATGATTAAATACAAGGCATGGAACTTGTGTCAAGCCTAACTTATTTAATTTCTTGCTTTCCCATTCACTATGCTTAGTTCTATTTATGTAAATTAGAAACTCCTTTCTAATTTCATTCACTCTGGCCAGAGATTCCTGAACTAACATAAGTGGATCAGCATTGAACATTCTCTTCCTACACTGGAAGGGGTAGATCCTTTATTGATCATACACTATCTTTGTGTACAAATTCCTATACCCAGTAGAGCCCTTATAATTGTCCCTTGAGACTGAGAACTAAACCAAAGCATAGTTCAGTGTACACAAGATGACTATGATGACCTCAAGTCTAAGGATACTTGTACAACTATCACTATGTGAACAACTGCTGACACGTGAGTGAACTCCATCAGTTGTTCAGCTGTGTGAGTCATGTTCAATGAACTTATTCTATAATAAGCACCTACATACTAGCTATAGTGTCACCACATAGATGTCTATGAGAACAGACATCCTTCATAATGAAGCAAGCATAGTATGTACCGATCTTTGCGGATTATTAATTACCATTTAGTAATCCTACGACCAGGAACTATTTAAGTTTAGAGTTATCATCTTTTAGGTCTCATTATTATGATCTCATCACAATCCATAAAAAGCTTTACTCTAAACTGTGGTATATCTTATTTAAACATTTAAATAGATAGAGCCCGCAATAAAAACAAAACAAATCTTTTATTAATATCAATGAAATTAAAACATATTACATAAAAGTTATTCCTAAATCCTCATACATGATTGGACTTAGGACATATCTCTTTTAATCGTCACCATGGGTTCCAATGAAAGCATGATAATAAATAATATAAGAGTACTAGGGTTCAAAGAAAAATAAAAAACAAGCATCCATGTATCAACTATACTAAAGAAAATAAAAGTCTTCTTCTCCGTATCCGTCTCGTACTCTCTAGATCTTCTTATTGCTCTCCTCTTGCTCTTTGTTGTTAAAAACATCTTTTTATTGGTATATATAATCTTTAGGATCGAACTGGGCTTCAAAATCTCTAAAACGGACTCAAATCAGGATTCTGGCTGAACGAACCAGCGCGGCCGCCCCGCATTCCAGCGCGGTGCGCCGTGCTATTGGATTTTGGCTCCTTTTCTTGTTTTGACTGCAGATTGAGTTCCGTTTGTCCGATTTCAACGATCCAATAGTCCACGTGAAGCTCTCAAGATGCTCTACAATTTGGGAATGGCCTTGACTTCAGATTCTTGGATCGTTTCAGCGTATATTAAATAAAAGCTCCATTCTTCCTCCAACTAGTGCCTGAGATGCAAAAACACAAAAACAAAAAAACACATCAAAATACCAACAACTTGAGTCCAAAACACCAACTTAAGCTTGTAATGAAGCGTTCCAAGTAGATATAACATCCACTTATCACACCCCCAAACTTGAATCGATGTTTGTCCTCAAGCATAAACAGAATCAAAAACTATAAAACAAACCTAATGCATGAATGCAACTACATGAATGCAACTAAATGATAATGCAATCGATCCCCTCAGAATAACCATAACCAACCAACAAGCGAATGCCTCTAAGAATGCAATGACTTAAAACAGAGTTCAAATAATTCCCACAAACCATCTCACAAACCAGAAACGTGCGTGTGTGAAATGCTTAACAGATATACTCTCGATACTAGATCAATAACCATAACTTATCTATCATCAAAACAATCATAAGTTTATAAACAGAATAGATGATAAACATATAATGACTCACAACACCTCCTTTCTACTAGAGTTATGCAAGAATTCATGCTATTATTGAAAACATAACAAAGATGCTTATTTGACCGTGCAATGAATGAGGTCCCAAAAGACTTATGCAATAATACCCATGTAGCGAGCGTTGGGTTAGCTGATCCCAGACTATAAAAGCCTTAGGTCACTAGGCACAAATTCCCCTAGAACTTAATAACTCGAGTATTAAAGAGCTCACTCTTGATCAATTATGCATAAAAACATACTTTTTTTTTCAATTCAATAATTTCTGAATGAGTGTGTTTCGCTCCATCTCATTCAACCCTAGACTACTCATAAAAATATGAGTCGACTACTAGCCATTTGACACCTATCCTTATTCACACTAGCAATGAAATCAAAATTTTTCTCCAATTTAAAAATCAATATTTTTACGTCATTACGAGAATATCAAAAATTCTAGATATAAACAAGTGATTAAATCTCAACAAATAAACAAATATGATCATGATCTAGATCAAAAGTAAATCTATAAGACTTGTGAATTATTTTTTCCTGGCATGCAAATCAATTCATTAATACTTAAACATCCCTCTATTCTTCATCAATACACTCAAATCAACATCAACTTATCAATCAGAAATAGCTCAACCTAAGGGATCATATTATATGCATGCACATGCAACTAAATAAACTCACATAAAAACACAAACAAATATGTAAACAAATATGATCTAAATGAACAATCATGCAAAAATATGAATGAAATACACTAAACATGCAACATGAATCTATATGAATCTATATGGACACACACAAATTAATCCTTACAAATGAACAATCATGCAAAAATATGAATGAAATACACTAAACATGCAACATGAATCTATATGAACACACACAAACTAATCCTTACATTATCACCCCAAACTTAAAATTTTCAATGTCTTATTGAAGGTAATAATAAGGATTCCAGGCATACCTAGTTGTCAGAAGGATCATTCTCTTCGGGTGGAGGATCAAGTGGCCAATCAACCTCGACACCAATGTCTCGGAAAACAGGATCGAGAGCGTGTGTCAAATCTTTAATAAAACATTGGTGGATGACATGCATAGCCTCAATACGCCGAATCAACCTTCTATACTGCGCATCACCAAGACCAAACCTATCAACTGTCTGTGGTGCACGATAGGGATAATCTGTAAGCACGGGAGGAACCGACTGGTCACCCTTTAGATTATCATAGATATATTCCAATCCCTTGTCAGGGGGTGCACCTAAGAATACATAACTCAAGTGATATGGAAGTGGGTTAAGCTCAAATGTGGGAGCTTCTTGAATAGACTGTTCGAGACGCTCCTGAGAAATTTTCAGCATTGCTAACCCTAGAGAATCAAATGGCATATCCAACTTCCTCTTCCATGAAGGTGCATTCAAAACCTGCAGTTGCTCTGCTCCTTTTTTATCTTCAATAACGGATTCCCCTATGAAGGATCTCTCTAAGGTATCTGACTATGGCAATTGCTCAAACTCCGAATTCATGACAGAGTTGACCCGCTCTACTTGAAAGCACTGCTCTTTATCTGTGGGTAACTTTTTTCCTTGAACACATTAAAAGTGACCTTCTGATCTTGAAACTTCATCATAAGCTCTCCTTTTTGCACATCGAACATAGTTCCGCCTGTAGCCAAGAATGGTATTCCCAAGATGATGGGAATCTTCTTATCCTCCTCAAAGTCTAGAATTACAAAATTAGCAGGGAAGATGAGTTTGTCCACCTTGACCAAGACATCCTCCACTATACCTCATGGATGAGTGATGAAACGTTCAGCTAGTTGCAATGACATGTATGTCAGTTTCGGATCAGGTAGACCAAGCTTCTTAAAGATGGACAAGGGCATCAGATTGATGCTAGCTCCCAAATTACACAAGCATTTGTTGAAAGAAAAGTTTCCAATAGTGCAAGGAATCGTGAAGCCTCCAGGATCCTTAAGCTTCAGAGGCAATTTCAGTTGCAGAACTGCACTACATTCCTCTGTAAGAGCAACGGTCTCTAAGTCATCGAGCTTTACTTTTAGAGAGAGAATACCTTTCATAAACTTCACATAGATATGCATCTATTTAAGAGCTTCAACGAAAGGTATGTTGATGTGAAGTTTCTTGAACACCTTCAGAAACTTAGCAAATTGCTTATCCAACTTCTGCTTTTGAAGCCTTTTAGGATATGACGGAGGTGGGTAGACCTGTTTATCCCTTGTATTACCCCCAAGAGGATTGCTTTCAACAGCTTTCTTCTTCGGTTCCACCTCGGCATCCTTTTGCACCACTTTTTCAGCTATAATCTCATTTTCCGGATTTGGCAAAGGTTCAGATGCACCTGCATTTTGAACAGAATTTTCAGACTCTTTGTCTTGGTAAATTTGGGGGCTTGCGACATTTTCGGACCTCAAGGTGATGGCGTTCACCTGTTCGTTAACTTCCCTCTTACCTGGATCGCCTTCTGTATCACTAGGAAGTGTTCCTGATGGTCGATTCAATAAGGTGTTAGCAATTTACCCTATTTGGTTCTCCAGAGTCTTGATAGAAATAACCTGGCTTTGGCATATAAGAGCCTGGTTTTTTCACATAAGCCGCAACTCCTCCAATTCAGATTTTTCATTCGAAGATAGACCCACACCTTCATGAGTCTGTTGTTAAAGTTGGAGTTGTTGTCTTGGTGCATATTGTGATTGTTGAAAACCAGGAGGGTTGAATTGCTTTGCTGCATACTGTTGATAAGGTTATTGTATCGCACTCTGATTTTTGCTCCAGCTAAAGTTAGGATGATTCCAGTTGTCAGGATGATAAGTGGCTGGAACTGTTTGCTGCGATCTCTGAAAGTTGCTCACAAACTGAGCTGATTCACTAGATATAGCGCATTGCTCCATCGCACGCGAACCTGCACACAACTCACAAACACTGGTTATCTGATTAACACCAAAGTTAGCCAGAGAATTGATCTTCATAGACAACGCTTTTAGTTGAGTAATGATAGTCGTAGCTATATCCACTTCAAGAACTCCTGCTACCTTGCCCTGTGGCAATCTCTGAGTTGGATACTGATATTCATTAGCAGCCATTAGTTCAATTAGATCATAAGCTTCCTCATAGCTCTTTGCCCATAATGCTCCACCTGATATTGCATTGAGTATGGGTCTTGACTGTGCTCCCAAACCGTTATAGAAGCAATTGATGATCATCCAGTCAGGCATGCCATGATGAGGACACTTCCTAAGCATCTCCTTGTAGCGTTCCCAAGCTTCACATAGAGATTCTTCCGATTGCTATGCAAATTGAGTAAGAGCATTCCTCATTGCAGCTGTCTTCGCCATAAAGAAGAATTTAGTAAGAAATTTCTGAGCGAGATCCTCCCAAGTAGTGACAGAACCTGCTGGTAAAAAGTGTAATCAGCACTTAGCTGTATCCCTCAGAGAAAAAGGGAAACATCTCAGCTTCACAGCATCTTCAGAAACATTGTTGAACTTGAAGGTGTCACAGATCTCGATGAAATCCCTAATATGCATATTAGGATCTTCCGTTGGAGAACCCCCAAACTGGATTGAATTATGTACCATCTGAATCTTGCCAGGCTTGATTTTAAAGGTATTAGCTGCGATTGTTGGCCTGAAAATGCTAGATTAAATATCATTGATATTGGGTAGAGAAAAATCCATCAACTCTTTTGTTGGTGCTGCTGGATCTCCCATAGTAATGAGTACCTGAAACACAAACAAGTAAACCGTGAAAGTAAAAGAATCCGAGTCAGTAAACTTTAACGACCACTGATGTCAAGCACATAAACTAAAATTAACACCGAGTCCACGGCAGCGACACTAAAAACTTGTTAGGGTGAAGACACGCGCTAAATTACACGCAAGTATACGCGTTCACAAGTAGTATAAGATATAAATCAGATTCATTCCCACAGAGACTTTTTTTAGTTAACTTAAGATTATGCACCTATGCAACAATGGTATGGCTATCGCTCGATGCTAAGACAATAACAAGTTGAGATGTTTATAACTAAGATTAAACTAATATGCAATTAACTAAGAGATTAAAAGTGATTGAATTAACTATATAAGACAAACATGGGATTTTAACTTCATTACTACTTCATTCAAAGTCATTGGTCTTAAACTTAGCATGCAATGGTGATGATAACTAATCAGATACCACGAAACTAGTAAACGCCAACTTTTATTGTATGAATACCCTACTACCAGACATCCACAAAAGAGATAGAAGCTGAATAGACACCAATTCTGTTGAGACCCTATATGTCTATAGAATTTGACAACATAAAGGTTTAATGAACAGGTTATCTATCGTGATTATATAGGGCAAGTAAGATGGCTAAAATTACCTACGAATGATGCATAAAAATTATACATGAACCTATGCTAGCATGGCAAGTTCTAAACCTTAATATTCACTATTGCTTCAATAGAGATTAACACGCTATCTTATATGATAGCTACACACATAAGACGAATAAGCACAACCAATACCATGATATCAATCAATCACCGCACACCAAGATATCAAAACAAATTAACTATAAAAATCCATAAGTAAATCCATTAGAACCCCATGATAACGATTAGTTCATAACCGAACTCATCATCACCATGGGTTCCAATGAAAGCATGATAATAAATAATATAAGAGTACTAGGGTTCAAAGACAAATCGAAAACAAGCATCCAAATATCAACTATACTAAAGAAAACAATAGTCTTCTTCTCCATAGCCGTCTCGTTCTCTCTAGGTCTTCTTAGTGCTCTCCCCTTACTCCTTTGTTAAAAAAATTTCTTTTTATTGGTATATATAAGCTTCAGGATCGAACTGGGATTCAAAATCTCAAAAACGGACTCGAATCAGGATTCCGGCTGAACGGACCAGTGCGGCCGCCTTACATACTAGTGCGAGCATGCACTGTTTCTAGAAGTCTGGCGCGGCCGCCCCGCATTTTAGCGCGGGCGCGCCGTGCTACTGGATTTTGGCTCATTTTCTTGTTTTGACTGCAGATTGAGTTCCGTTCGTCCGATTTCGACGATCCAATAGTCCACGCGAAGCTCTTAAGATCCTCTATAATTTGGGAATGGCCTTGACTTCAGATTCTTAGCTCTGTTTAGCATATATTCAATAAAATATCCATTTTCCTCCAACTATTGTCTGAGATGAAAAAACACAAAAACACATCAAAATACCAACTTGAGTCCAAAACACCAACTTAAGCTTGTAATGAAGCGTTCCAAGTAGATATAATATCCACTTATCAGTCATTTATGTTGATCACAATTCTTTTCTCCTGAAAGCTGTCCTTTGTGACTAAGATCACCCTTATTAAGTTAATTGTCCAGTCCAGGGCCTTTTTGTAGGTTAAGAAATTATTATTGAGAGAAGCCCTGAGAGCCTTGAGCAATCATCAAATACCCTGCTCAGACTAGGTCCCTCAACTGCTCTAATAAGCCTCTCCATTCCAATATCAAGTTCTTGAGTTTTGCTCTGATCAGCAGCTTGGACAGTTTGATAGATGATCTTAATAGCCTAGCCTCTATCTCCCCCTTAGTCTTGTTGGCAAGCATGAGAAGGGGAGTAGGAATTTCAGGCCTCAAAGCTTCTGGAAGTACAGGCATAGGTATGTTAAGCTTGCCCATAATAGCTCCCAAAGCCACAACATTTTGCATTTGTAAGTGCGTGTGGGAGTCTACCAAGGTTTGTGTATCTGTCTGTTGACTCTGTACCAATGAGGTGAGAGCATGCACTTGAGCTGTGAGTGAGTCATTGGAAGACTGTAAGTTGGAGACTTGTTGTTGAAGAGACTGAATTTGAGGATTTGTAGATGTTGAGACAGGTTGATGAGAGATGGAAGAAGTAGAAGGTCCAAATGTGTCTTCCACAACTTGTTTGATACCCTCCATTAGTAGTGTAGAAGGCTCATATCTACTTTGGTGAAGCTGGTCCAACTTAAGCTTTGTGTCATTTGAACTTGTGATTTTTTGTTGAACCACTTCATGAAGAGCAATGAAAGAGTGTCTGAGATTTTTGACATCTTTTTCCATAATAGTCAGATCCATCCTTGCCATTTGGTCAGCAAAATGTTTAAAATTTGAAGAGATCTTGACTTGTGAGGGTATAATCTCATCCATCTTCTATTTATCAGTTTCCTTAATTTGTCTTCATAACCAATCAGCTTGAGTTCTAGAGCTCTACCAAAGAGATGGAAAGCTATGAGTTGTGCTTTGGAAACTTCATTGATTGCATCATAAACTTCAGCAGGAGTTAAGGCTTTAGCATTGCTTCCCAAGATAGTTAGCTAATCTTCCCTGAATTTAGCTAACACACCCTCCATCTCCAGATTGTAGTCCTTGTTCAGCCAAGCATCATAGTTGCCATCATGTTTAGCTTCATTAAAATTTTTATCTAGTTGTTCTTGGACATTTGTTTGATATGAGAGCATTATGGCTTGGTAATCCTGGTTAGACATATCTGAGGTTAAGAGTTGTTGAGATATGTGCAAGTCCAGCTAGCTGATCAACCCTGAAATCTTCAAGATTAGATTGAGGTGCAGCTTCTTGAAGCCATGTGGAGTCTAGATGAATTGGTTGAGAGATTGAGGGTTCAGTTTTTTGGATTTATGAGGAGCCAGGAACACCTGTGACAGAAGTCACAGTTGAACTCACAGTTTGCACCGTGGTTATGACAGGTTGTTGTTCCTCACCAGTTGTGGGAAACTCCATTTAAATTGGAGGGGATTTGACTGTGTTACTGTCATCTGCAACAGCCTCAAACCCTTGTGTGTCTTGTACCACACTGTCACTTTAATATGCTATTCTTGCCTCCTCTATGACATGATCATTAGAAATTGTACTCCCAGCTTCAATTGTCAAAGCAATTTCAGCCAGGGATTTGAGGGGAGTTGTTCCTGGAACAGGAACCTCTAATTGAATTGGAGAGGATTTAGGTAGCTCCCCCTCAGGAGTACTACCCTCAAACCTAACAGTCTATGAAGACTGATTTGCACATGAAGGTGCATTTGTGATCTCCATGGAGTTTTCAGTAAAAACTGATGAATCCCCCATGTTTATGTTGGTGTCATCAAGGTCTACCCCAGCCAGTAGCCTCTCACCATCTAAATTTGGTGTCTGGGTGATGAGCAAGGTTTTTTTAACCAAGTCACTTGAATGGGGTTGCACTTGAAAATTAGATTTTAATCACTTTGTGAGAAGAAGAAATTTGAGTGGTGAGTAGAGTTTGATCATGAGTGAGTGTTGGAAGCTCCCCTGAGTGAATGAGGGAGTTCCAATAGATGTGCTCTCATTGTGTGTGCCATCCTTATTTCTTCTTTCATATGCTAGAACTTGATCTAGTGCAGGTGCAGACTCATTACAAGAT
This sequence comes from Apium graveolens, assembly GCF_009905375.1. Taxonomy (NCBI): domain Eukaryota; kingdom Viridiplantae; phylum Streptophyta; class Magnoliopsida; order Apiales; family Apiaceae; genus Apium; species Apium graveolens. The sequence continues at coordinate 130,356,796 of NC_133651.1, forward strand.
ACATTGGGGAGAATGCTCTTTTCAATAGAAACACCCTATTGAGAGGATGTCTCTAGAATCTGTTTTGGCCCCATTTGTACAACTGCATCCTTTTGGGAGGATACAGAGGTGGCTTAAGTGGTCAACTCAGTTTTCTTAGCCTTCTTTGTTTTCCCGACCAAAGGTAACTCTGTTGGTATTTATTCCTCACCACTCTCATTCATTACAATAAGGGTTATTTCCTTTCTCTTCTTTTTACTCACTTCATCCTTTTGAGAGGATGAAGTGGTTGGTTTCTTAGCTGCTATTTGTTTTGAAGAAGCGGTCTCAGCTTGGGAAGGCCCCTATTGGTTTTCCTATATTTTAACTTCTACAGGTTCAGGGACCATAGCTGTGCTAGATTGAGCATTTGATCTCATATCAGACATAGGGTAAGGGGAAGTCCTAAACCTCTCCATCATGAATGGATTGATTTTCAGACTCACATTTACCTTATTCTTTGTAGTAAGTGAACCAAATATAATTTTGGACACTTGCTTACAATTGCCTATTTTACTATTGTCTATACAATTCAACAAATGTATGTCTGTTACTTTATGATTTAAAGTAAACATAATAAATCTAGGAAATAAAATTTCCTTACCTATAGCAGATTGGGGCATGGTGAGCCTGGTTGCAAGTTCTTCCAGGATCAAATAGACCAATATTTAAGTGTCTATTGTGGGCTATTGAGAACACCAACTTCTGCACCACACTTGAGATGTTGTCATATCCTGTCTTCCTGTATGTGAAGGCCCTTACTATAGAATCAAACACAAAGGACCATTCTTTCCTTAGGTTTGTTTTGTTTAAGCTTGACAGGTTGGTTCTTCCACCATAGTTGATGAAATCCACGAACTCGGCTATTCCTGTGTTGGCACCTCCATTAGATTTGCAGTTGGAAGACCCAAAGCTGCATTCACATGCTGCTCATTGAACTCTATTTGTTGGCCTCCAATTGAGCATGTCACCACCAAGGACACAGAGTTATCAAGCATAACAGTTCTCACCACTGCTGTTGTACAAAATTCATGCAGAACATCCAAGTATAAGACTGGGTTAGCTGTTAAAGCACCTGCAAGATAGGATTCAGACATAAATTTCACAAACCCCTTGAAACTGTCAGGGGCTTGGTTAGCATCAGTGAAAGCAATATAATTGGTTCCTTTCTCTGGGCTTACAGCTCTAACATTGTTGAGTGCCATTGTTGTTGAGTAAGAGTGAATGGGTAAGAAAAATTAGTGAGAAAGAGTTTGAAATGAGAGAGAAGTCAGTTTGGAATTGAAAAAGCTAGGTCACTTAGAGTTCTCGAAGGTGTAAGTATATGTGTATCGAGATGTCTGGGTATTTATAGTAAAAGCAGATGACTTGTCGAGAACTCAAAAATAGACGTTTGGAATTAGTCTATCGAGAAGTCATTTTGAAAGGTGAAAAACATATCGATAATTCATCTTGTTTTATTCTTGTAGAGAACTAAAAATAAACTTATCGAGATGTCGAATAAATACACAGTTTGTCCAAAAATGGACTGAATTGTTTCCAATTTTTATTCGAATTAATCAAAATAAAATCAGAATAATTTTGTCAAAAGTATTTTATTAAAATAATTTATTGGATTAAATTATTTCATTTCTGAGTTGTTCATAAGTCTAAAATTATACTTGTAGAGAACTTTGTAAGTTAACACTTATAGAGAACTCTACAATGACTTATCGATAAGTCATAATAAAGCTTACCGAGAAGTCACTCGAAAAGTCAGAAAATTGACTTATCGAGAACTCACTCGAGAAGTATTAAAATGACTTGTCGATAAGTCAGTTAGACTTATCGAGAACTCAGTTTTCTATATACTTTTGATTATTTTGATTATGTCTTGTGTTTATTTTACATACTAAAAATGTAAATCAACACCTAGACCGTTTACTTAGAATTTGAAAAATTTCAAGCTGAATTTTGAATTTTGAAAACTAAATATGCAGAGATTTATGAAATATTTATAATTTATATTTCAGTTAATTTCTAATTAAATCAAATTAATTTTGATTTATTAGAAATTAATCTGCTGTATCACATTAGCTGAGTTCTTTCCTTAGGATGAAGAATTTAACATTCCAATTTCACCTACAAGTCTAGTGAAAGTTGCTTCATCCAAAGGTTTAGTAAAAATGTCAGCTAATTGTTTTTCTGTTGGAACAAAAATGAGCTCAATGGTACCATTTGCAACATGTTCTCTAATAAAACGGTACCTTACATCAATATGCTTTGTCCTAGAATGATTAACTCGGATTAGCCACAATTGATATAGCACTAGTATTGTCACACATGATTGGAATTTTGTGTAACACTAGGCCATAATCCATTAGATGATTTCTAATCCAAAGCACTTGAGCACAACAGCTTCCAATAACTATGTATTCAGCTTCAGCTGTGGAAGTTGACACAAATTTTTATTTCTTGCTATACCAGGATACAAGTCTTTGTCCAAGAAACTGACAGCTTCCACTAGTACTTTTTCAGTCAACCTGCATCCAACAAAATATGCATCTATGTATTTAACAACTTCAAAACCGGTTTCCTTAGGATACCACAATCCCAAGTTTGGAGTCCCCTTCAAGTATCTGAAAATTCTCTTCACAACCATCAAATGTGATTCTTTTGGATTGGCTTAAAATCTTGCACACAGACATTTAGTAAACATGATGTCTGGTCTACTTGTAGTTAAGTAAAGCAATGATCCAATTATTCCTCTATAGCTTGAAATAACCACACTCTTGCCTTTTTTATCATCATCCAACTTTGTTGCTGTAGACATAGGTGTAGAAGCAGGTGAACAATCAAGCATACCAAACTTTTTCAATAGATCTTTAACATACTTAGTTTGGCTGATGAAGATCCTATCACTTCTTTGACTGACTTGAAGTCCAAGGAAGTAACTTAATTCCCCCATCATACTCATTTCATATTCACTCTACATAAGCTTAGAGAATCTTTGACACAACTTCTCATTAGTAGAACCAAAAATGATATCATCCACATAAATCTGAACTAGGATCATATCACCACCATGCAGCTTGTAGAAGAGTGTCTTGTCTATTGTTCCTCTAATGAAACCATGTTTTAGTAGAAAATCTGTCAGTGTGTCATACCAAGCTCTAGGTGCCTGCTTTAGTCCATATAGAGCCTTGAGTAGCTTGTACACAAAATCTGGAAATTTTGGATCTTCAAAGCCAGGTGGCTGTTGCACGTAAACTTCTTCTTCTAATTCGCCATTTAGGAAGGTACTCTTGATATCCATTTGATACACTTTGAAATTTGAATGTGCAACAAATGCTAGAAAAATCCTTATTACTTGAAGTCTTCCAATTGGAGCAAAAGTTTCATCATAATCAATTCCTTCTTCCTATGAGTAGCCTTTTGCAACCAACCTTGCCTTGTTTCTGGTAACTATACCATTTTCATCCATCTTGTTCCTGAACACCCATTTTGTTCCAATTACACTTTTGTTCTTAGGTGCAAGAACTAACTCCAAAACTTTGTTTCTTTCAAACTGATTAAGCACTTCTTGTATGGAAGATATCCAATCAGGATCCATAAGAGCTTCTTCAGTTTTCTTAGGCCCTACTTGTGACATAAAACATGCATGTAGGCACTCATTAGCAGTTGCACTTCTATTCCTTACACCAGCATTGGGATCACCAATTATTGCATTTTGATTGTGACTCATATCCCATTTTTTGGTGTGAGTTTGTTGACTGGTGCCTTCATCATTTTCTTCATTATTGGTATGACTAGTAGATCCTTCTTCTCTTTCTCCCCCTGAGTTTGTGCTATCAAATTCAGGTGTATGAAATGAGCTGTTATTTTCATGATTTTCTTGTTCAGTAGTCTCTTCATTTATCATCTGTTGTGCATTTCCTTCATCCTCTTCATCAGAATCACTGTTAATGTTGAGATTTTCAAATGCAAGGGCTTTAGCTTCATTATCATCAAGACATTCCAATCCAGGACACTTGTCGTCATCAAAGGTCACATCTATGCTCTCCTTGATTTTCTTTTGATCAATAACATAGACCTTGTAGGCAGTTCTCTCCAATGAATATCCCTAGAAAAATTGCTTCAAAAACCTTTGAGTCAAATTTTCCCACATATTCAGAGTTATCTTTTAAAATGTAACACTTGCTTCCAAATACATGAAGATGCTTTACAGTAGGCTTTCTCTTAGACATGAGTGAGTAAGGTGATTTGCCATGATTCTTGTTAATGAGATATCTGTTTTGAGTATAATAAGCAATATTTAAAGCTTATTCCCAAAAACTAGTTAGCAGATTGGCATCTTACAACATTGTTCTTGTAGCTTCTACTAATGTTCTGTTCTTTCTCTCTACCCCATTTTTTTGAGGTGTTCTAGCAACAGAAAACTCTTGAACAATGCCTTTGTTTTTGCAGAATTCACTCAATGTTGCATTTCTGAATTCTTTTCCATTATCACTTCTCAATCTCTTCACACGGTTTTGATCTTCAGCATATTTCTCTATCTTCTTTATGTTCTCAATCATGATGTGTGGAGTCTCATATTTAGAATATATAAATTCTACCCATATGTATCTTGATTAGTCATCCACCATCACAAGTGCATATCTGCTCCTTGAAATTGATAAGACATTTACTGGCCCAAACAAGTCCAGGTGAATAAGTTGCTATGGTGCACTTATGGAATTTACAGTTTTTAACTTGTGACTTGATCTTTTCATTTTACCTTTCTGACAGGCTTCACATACTTCAATTTGAGCAAACTCTAATTTTGGCATGTCTCCCACCAACTCTTTCTTGACCAGAGTGTTGATTGCCTTGTAGTTTAGATGTGAGAGTTTCTTATGCGATAACTTGCTTGGCTCTATGGATGCCTTGGTATAGAAGCAACAAATTCCATCCTCATTTGTTGAGTCCAAGTATGAAACAAATAAGCTTCCTTTCCTTGCTCCTTTCAGAGCAACTTCATTGGTTTTCTTGCTGATGAAAATACATTCTTCTTTATTAAATAGAACTTTAAAACCTTTGTCTACAAACTGGATGACACTGAGAAGATTTACTTCAAGACCAGCTACCAATGCTACATCATCAATGATAACATTTCCAGAAACAATATTTACATATCTCATTGTGAATCCTTTGCTGTTGTCTCCAAAGGTCACCAAAGGGCCAACCTTCTCCTCAAATTGTGATAGCAGGGCCTATCACCTGTCATATGCCTGGAGCATCCACTGTCTATGATCCATATGACCTTCTTCATTTTTCCTCCACACAATGAGTTTTAAGTGTGTTTAGCAACCCAAGCAGTGTTGGGTACTTTCTTCTTGTTAACTGATTTAGCAGAAGTAGAGTTAGAAGTCTCAGAAAGAATAGCATTCATAGATGTTTATGCATTTTCCCTTGCAGCTGTAGATCCAATGCTGACTTCTTTGAGATCTACTCTCAGCTTGTGGTAACTTTTCATTACTTTTAAGTCACAGGGAATGCAGTCAAACTTATCACAAAGTGAATAGGGATCATTTGCCTTGGCTTCATTATACTTGCAGGCTCCTTCAATTGGCTTGCTAACAACCTTTTTACAAAGGTGAGTTAGGTGATTCACAGAGCCACACTTTTCACATTTCTTCCTTGGAGCATCTGCAATATAAGCAAAATTGTTGCTTTTGTTTATCCCAATCTTCCCATTTCTATTCTTCTTCTTCTTTCTTCCATCTTCAGTTTTTGTATCCTTGACAGGTGTCTTAGAATCTTGGTTATTCATGAGCTTCTTTTCAGCTTTTGAAGTTTGAGCTATTTCTGTATTTTTCTTCTCATTATCTTCATCAGCAATTTCTTGCTTTATGATCAACTCCTCTTCACTGAAATCTACTTTACATGCTTTGAACATAGGTGAGCCAACCTTTTTCAGCATAGCTCGAACATCTTCATTTTCATTTGCTTTCCCTTTTTCACCTACAACTTTCTTGTTGTTGTCAAGGCATCATAATCAAGACCGATAGCAATATTTGCACATGGCTTATTCTTCTCATGGTATTGTCCAACCAACTCAGATGCATTCCTGAAAGATTTCAACTTGACTTCATTCTTCTCTAACTTTTCCCTTAACACAGCTTCAATCTCATTTGCACACTTGAGCTTGTTCTTCAGATATGCATTTTCTTGTTTCACAACTTTAAGCTCTACCAGCAACAACTCAGTTTCTTGTTTCTCATTTTCAAGCTTCTCATTTATCTTTGTCAGTCTACTAACCTCTTCATTAGCAGCAACCATACTTGTATAAATGTGAAACATTTATGTGCTCATCTTTTCTACAATTTCCTTATATTGACTCATATTTAAATTAATGGTGGTAAGAGTTGGTACCTGTGTTTTTGATGAGGATAACTCTCCTTACTCCAAGGCAATAAATGCATAATTTCCAACTTCCTCATCTTCATCATTATCAGAATCATTCCAACTCTTTCCCTCTGTAATATAGGTTTTTCTTTGTTGTATCTTCAGAAGAGCTTCATACTTTGCTTCCAGTTCAAAATAAGCTTTATCTTCCTTTGATTTCTTGGGTTTCCAGCATTATGTAGAAAAATGGCCTAGCTCATCACAGTTATAGCACCTTATCTTTGATCTGTCAACGGATCCAGTTTTGTAACCATTTTTGCTATCAGATGTGTACTTCCCTTTTCCTTTCCAGCTGCTGTCTTTATTGAATGATTGTCCTTTACCCTTGAAGAATCTTGGTTTCTTTACTCTAATGTTAGAGAACTTTCTTGCCAGATAGGCCATTAACTGATCTAGCTCATCAAGTTCATCCACGGTGTAGAACTCATCTTCTTCCAATTCCAGTATGACTTGTTCTTGTGAATTATATTTTCTTTGCTCACTTATTGAGGTAACTGGAGTCTGGGATCCTCACTCATCATTAGAGGTCTGGATTTCATTGACAATTAGAGCACTTGAACCATCTACAACATGCCCTTGACCAGCTCTTAATGATTTTCTTTGAATCATTTCCAATTCATATATTTTTAAGATTCCATATAGAACTTCCAAAGTTATTCTGCTCAAGTCTCTCCCTTCTCTGATTGCTGAAATGTTCTGTTCCAAATGATCATGGAGTGTGAGCAAAAACTTCAATTTCACTTTTTCAGCTTCATAATATTTATCATGCAGCTGCAAGTCATTAATTAGCTTGTTAAACCTTTTAAACACATCAGTAATACTTTCCTTTGGCTTAGCCATGAAACCCTCATACTGTGAAATCAGTATCCTTCTTTGATTTGACCTAACTTCCTCTGTTCCTAACAAAGTATTTCAATCTTCTCCCATATCTGTTTAGCAGTGTCAGAGTTGAAAATATTATTCTACATTACATTATTAAGTGACTCTATCAAGATCAGCTGCAAGCCACTGTCTAGGGAGACTTTTTCTTTCTCAGACTTAGTGTACTTTGAAGGATCTTTAGGAGCATAATGAGCTGGAATGACCATATCTCCATATGTAGATTCCCCAACTCTAACCATAGGAGTGAAAGGCCCATTCTTGAGAATTTGAATATATAATGGATTGACGATCCTGATAAACAACAATATTTTCTTCTTCTAAAGAGTGTAGTTAGTCTTATCAAAAGTAGGGATTTTGATGCTACTGATTTTCTGTGTATTCATTCTTCCAAGATCTTGAATCTGTTTACTTTCAGATTTTGCTCTGATACCACTTGTTAGATAATGAATCACACACAGAGGGGGGTGAATGTGTTTTTGTGTTTTTCTGCTTTTCTTGAAGTGTTTATGGTGATGAACAAAGTAAATTTAAAATCTTGTAGTTAAACGTGTTAGTACTGAATTTAGACAGATAAAATAGTGAACACAAATATTTCAAAACTCACTTAATTTTATATTAAAATTAAGAATGTTTTGCTACAAAAATTTTAGGCTCTTTGTTAATAAAGAGCTTAGCTTCTTCCTTGAGATAATGCAAGATTTTCTTATCTAAATTGTTACTACTAACAAAGCATCCAGTATTTACTTTATAGAATAGTAAACACTTGTTATTACACAGCATGCATTAGCATGTACTAAACCCTATTTTTGGATAATCAAATCTTTCTTTTTCTGGCTTAGTGTATCTTTGCTAATATTGCACTCCTGTGACTTTACTTTTCCAGTTAATCTTGGCCTTTGATCTTGTACTCTTCAAGCTGCTTTTGTAGACTTGTCAATGTAACTGATTAGATTGTTTGTTGATTGATAATCTTGGATATTGAACAGTTCTGCACTTTGTATTTTTAGTTTTACCTCGAGATCTCTAGTTTCGTATAGAGAGAACTTGACATCTCGATAAGTATATTGGCTTATCGATATCTCTAATCACTCTATAGTTATTTTGACTTATCGAAGTCTCTGAGTTCTCTATAAGAGAATTTGGCTTATCGAGATCTCTCATCTTCATGTCTTCACTTTTGCTTATCGATAAATCACAGTTCTCTAGTGACAACTTGGCTTATCGATAACTCTGAGTTCTCTAGTGACAAATTTGCTTATCGATAACTCTCAGTTCTCTAGTGACAAATTTGCTTATCGATAAATCAGAGTTCTCTAGTGAAGAAATGACTTGTCGATATCTCCATTCTTCATATCTTCAAATTGTCTTGTCGATATCTCTGAGTTCTCTAGTAGCTTTCCCTGACTTGTCAATAAGTCATTCTGGAGTTCTCGAATGACTTCTCTATAACACTTAATCTGTGACTTGTAGAGATCTTTACTTAGAATATTTTTCCCAAAACAGATTTATTCAACTCCAAGCGTCTTTATAATTCTTCTGAGACATGATCTTCTTGATCTTCTTCCAGATATAATTCTTAGGCTTCATACCGTTTACAGAAAAAGACTTCAGTCTGCCCTTGAACATTTTTATAGACTTAAGTGATACAATACAAAATGCAAACTTAGATTACAATACAACTTACTTAGGGTTGTCAATTTGACTTAGTTTTGTTATTGTACAGGCATGTCTTGCACAACAACAACCCACAATTTTCTTATCTGGAGGAATAGGTGCAATAGACCAGGTATCATTTGACTACAAAGCAGTTAGTTCTTTGTTCATTGCTTCAACCCACCTGTCATTAATAATGGCTTTATTGTAGAAATATGGTTCTTGAATGACATTCTGTGAATTAACAGCACAAGCAAATATAGAGGAAGGGGAGGTAGGAAAATTGTATTTATGAGAGTCTAAAGGACATTTGTGATGTAATACAGCATTAGACTGAGTAAGATTAGAAGTAACAAAATCATTTAACCAGGAAGATTTTATTTTCTGTCTGGTAGAAACTCTAGAAGGTATCTCAATAGCTGTAGGAACACTAGAACATCAGTAGAATCAACAGCAGGAGAAAACCTCTGTGAAGTATCAGTGACATGATTATCAAGTACTGGAATGATATCAGTAGAAAATTGTGTAGGAGTAGGGGTGAAGAAATAGGAATAATAAGAAAATCTACAGGACTATCCAAAGTTCCATCATATGGTAATGCAGATGGAGGAAACGGCATGTCTGAATAAGAAATACACTGATGAATAGGATAAAATTTTCCTGAAAAGTCACGTGTCTGGATGTATGAAAAGTTTTAGTAACTGGATCAAACAACTTATAACCTTTCTGTTGATGAGGATAACCAACAAACACAGTCTCCAAAGCTCTTGGAGCAAGCTTATCAGAAGAATGGACTGGCATAAAGGATCTACAACCAAACACCCTAATATTATGATAAATTGGTGGTTTCTTAAAAAGTAACTCATATGGTGTCTTGAAATTCAAAACAGAGTGAGGAATTTTGTTAATAAGGTAAGTTGAGGTAGGAATACACTCTCCTAAAAGAAAATTAGGAACATTTTCCTGGAATTTTAGAGCTCTATTCATCTCAAGTAAATTCCAATGTTTCCTTTCAACATGACCATTTTGTTTGGGAGTATATGGACAAGTGGTCTGACGTAAAGTGCCATTATCATTTAAGAATACTGAAAGTTCATGATTTATGAATTCTCCACCATTATCAGTTCTAACACACTTAATATGAACATGAAATTGAGTCTCAACATAAGCAAAGAAATCTAGCAAAGATTGAATAACGTGATGCTTAGTAGGAAGTAGAATAGTCCATATTGCTCTAGAAAAGTCATCAACAATAGTAAGAGAATATTTACAACCATCATGAGTAGGGGTCTTATAAGGGCCCCAAACATCACAATGAAGAAGTTCAAAAATACCAAAAGTTTGAGATTGACTTAAAGGAAATGATAACTTACATTATTTTGCAAGTGGACAAATATTACAAATATATGAGCAGGAAGAAGAAGAGACATCTAAATCTGGTATTTTGAACAAAATCTTAGAAGGAATGTGTCCAAGTCTCTGGTGCCAAAGAGACTGAGAAGATATCTTTGAGACTGTAAAAACAGAAGCTTCTTGTGGAGCATGACTATTTAGAAATTGATACAAGCCTCCTGTCATATTACCAAGAACCAATGCTTTCATCTTGGCTTGGTCCTGCAGATAACATGTTGTAGGAGTGAAAACTGAGAAGATAACTTGCTAATGGATAACAACTTGAAAGCAAAAGAAGGGATGTATTGTTAGTGTTTGTGAAGGGATTCGAGCACATAAACACAATGGAAATAGTAATTAAAAATATAAAAAATCAGAATTTTCGAAACCCACCGCAGGATCCATGCGAAAAATAGATATTTAATTCATAGATCAGATTATTTACATTAAGAAGCTTTACACATTGGTTGACTAATAGAGATCCAAAGCTTGTTCAATCTCCACGCATCCCGCTCTCGCGATCTACGCTCTATCGGTATCCACACGAATGCTCGAACGCAAGGATTGAATGTGTACTAGCATAAACTCGTTTCTTCTTGTTCTCTCCATCTTCTCTCTTGGTAGTTAGGGTTTTAGTAAAAGTCTTTTGCACACCAAAAAATCAGCCACACCAGAGATATTATATAGAGAGTAGAAAAATGAATTATAACTCCTAACTAATTAGGATTTATTATTAATTCAAAATTCCTATATGTATTATAATTAAGTCTCACTTAATTATTTAAAAAATCAATTTCAAAATTAATATTAGTAAATTCGAATATCATTATTTATCTAATTAATTAAGTCAAACTTAATTAATATTATAAATAATTCAAATTATTTTATTTAATTTAAATTCAATTTAAATTAAATAATCCTTCAAGCATTCTTTATGTGTGACCCTATAGGTTATTATTACGTTGGAAACGAATTTTAAATCTAATTTAAAATCATAAATAATGAGCGGCATCTAGTAATACATCATTGCTACCCAAGTAATAATAATTCAATCGGTGATCGATTAAACCTTTCGTGAATAATGTACAATGTAATATAATCCCTTTAACCAAATATTATAGATTAAACTAGAGGCATGTAATATGTCATCCTCATCATAGTTTAATCCAAGTTTCCTTCATTAATGAGTAGACTATCATATCAATTCAACATTTGAGCGTGGCCACGCATTTCATAGTCTAGCTCACACAAGAGGCCAATAATATCAATCCTAAAATAGGAGAGTTAAATCCCATCTAGATCATTCATATTTCTCATACGATTCATAATATACCCAATGTCCACTTTAATCATTACCCGGTCAAGGATAACTTTTAATGGAATTAATGTATATTAATTCTCGTATAGAAATATAATGACTTCGGGTCTAAGGACCATTACATCATTATCATTTTGAGAATTACTTATGACACAACAAACATGTAGAATCTCACATCGGGTCTGTTCAGCACCATGTACATTTACATATGCCTGTGTTTTTGACTTTAGTATCGCTATACCTATGATCAATGAGATGTGATCATCAGTCAATAAACACACTAGTCTTAATGCATTATTATTGTCCCTTAATAATAATACTCGACTAGGGACCTTTAGGAATATTGATACTATTCTCATAATCTCATTTCTAAGTCACGTACTTAGAGATATAGAATTGTATATCATATTCCAAGGACATTTATTAATCTAACATTTATACCGCAGTAAATTAAGAATTAATAAATTATAAAGGGAATAATCGATGGAACATAAACATTAATAATCCAAATGTCTTAAACTAAAATATCATAGTGTTGTCTCAGTTTGTGCCCTAGAGACAACACTATGATGTTTTAGTTTAAGACATTTGGACTATTAATGTTTATGTTCTATCAATTATTCCCTTTATAATTTATTAATTCTTAATTTACTGTGGTATAAATGTTAGATTAATAAATGTCCTTGGAATATGATATGCAATTCTATATCTCTAAGTACGTGACTTAGAAATGAGATTATGAGAATAGCATCAATATTGCTAAAGGTCCTTAGTCTAGTATTATTATTAAGGGACAATAATAATGCATTAAGACTGGTGTATTTGTTGACTGATGATCACATCTCATTGATCATATGTATAGTGATACTAAAGTAAAAAACACAGGCATATGTAAATATACATGGTACTGGACAAAGCCGATGTGAGATTCTACATGTCTGTTATGTCATAAGTAATTCTCACAGTGATAATGATGTAATGGTCCTTAGACCTGAAGTCATTATATTTCTATACGAGAATTAATATACATTGATTCCATTAAAAGTTATTCTTGACCAGGTAATGATAAAAGTGGACATTGGGTATATTATGAATCGTATGAGAAATATGAATGATCTAGATGTGATTTAACCCTCCTATTTTAGGAGTGATATTGTTGGCCTCTTGTGTGAGCTAGACTATTAAATGCATGACCACGCTCAAATGTTGATTTGATATGATAGTCTACTCATTGATCAAGGAAACTTGGATTAAACTATGATGAGGATGACACATTACATGCTTCTAGTTTAATCCATAATATTTGGTTAAAGGGATTATATTACATTGTACATTATTTACGAAAGGTTTAATCGATCACCGATTCAATTATTATTACTTGGGTAACAATGATGTATTACTAGATGCCGCTCATTATTTACGATTTTATATTAGATTTAAAATTCGTTTCCAATGTAATAATAACCTATAGGGTCACACACAATGAATGCTTGAAGGATTATTTAATTTAAATTGGATTTAAATTAAATTAAAGCAGTTCGAATTATTTATAATATTAATTACGTATGACTTAATTAATTAGATAAATAATGATATTTGAATTTACTAATATCAATTATGAAATTCAGTTGTTAAATAATTAAGTGTGACTTAATTATTATACAAATAGGAATTTCGAATTAATAATGACTCCTAATTAGTTAAGAGTTATAATTATTTTTCTACTCTTTATAGAATATCTCTCGCGTGGCTGATTTTGTGTCCAAGACTTTTACTAAAACCCTAGCCACCAAAAGAGAAAATGGAGAGAGCAAGAAGAAACGATTTTGTGCTAGTACACATCCAATCCTTGAGTTCAAGCATTCGTTTGGATACCGATAGAGCGTAGATCGCGAGAGTGGAATGCGTGGTGATAGAACAATATTTGAATCTCCATTATTCAACTAATTTGTAAAGCTTCTTAAGGTAAACAATCTGATCTACGAATTAAATATCTGTTTTTCGCATGGATCCTGCGGTGGGTTTCGAAAATTCTGGTTTTTTATATTTTTAAATACTGTTTCTGTTGCGTTTATGTGCTCGAAACCCTTAATGTATATGACATCTTTAAGAACAACATACACGGAATCTAATGTGACAGAACCAGTATGGGTGACTACAATTATCTTGCCATTTGGAAATTAACAGATAAAGGAGGATTTAAAGGAAATGATATCATGCATTGCATCAAGACAACAACTCATATGATTTGTTGCCCCTATATCTAAAATCCGGACATGTTGAGTAAGTTGCACAGAAGAACTGCAAGAAAAAGCAGTACCTGCTATGTTGGTGTTAAAACAGTAGTGAGGAGAAGAAGAAGCACTTAAAAAGGGGCCTTTGTCTCTGGACAAACATTGCATCAAAGTATGCATCTGAGTCTGCAAAGCTTCTATTTGAGTTTGCATTTGCATTACAGATTGAGCTCCATTAGTAATTCCAAAAACTTGCATTACTTGATTGTCCTTTGCAAGACCAACAGTTGGAAGATTTGACAGGAATTTATTGTATGTTCCAGGTTTCCTTTTTCCTTTGTTATTAGGATGTAGAGGATGGTCCATGGGATAACCATGTAACTTATAGCACATGTCTTTGATATGTCCTCTCATATGGGAGTGTGAACATTCAAGTGTTGCACCAGCAGGATTTCTATCATGAGACTTAGAAGTAAAAGTTTTAGGAAAATTAACCATCATGGAAATTGGAGTGCTGACAGAAGAATTAGTTTGTCTTTGCTTTTCTTCTTTCTTAATCAACATGAAAGCTTGGTTGACAGAAGGCCAAGGGTTCATCATAAGTACATGACCTCTAGCAGGTGTATAACTACTGTGTAAACCTATGAGAAATTGTATAAGCCTGGTTTTTTCAACTTGAATTTCCCAATCCTTAATTGCTCCACAGCTGCACTTAATGATAGGTTCCAAAGCTCTCAATTCATCCCAACAACCTTTAATCTTGTGGAAGTAAAGTTCAACATAATCATTTCCTTGTTCAAGCTTAAACAGATCCCTTTGAGTCTCATAAATCTTGTGTCCACTCACCACTAAAAATCTCTCATTTAATTCATACCAAACACTAAAAGCATCATCCATATAGTTCATACTACTACTAATTTCATCCGAAACTGTGTTCAAAATCCACGTTATGACCATATCATTCACTCGCTTCCAATGAGCATAAAAATGAGAACTTACAACAAGAGCCACAAATTCAGCAGTTACAATTACTAATTTGTTCTTAGCTGATAAAGCTATCTACATTGATCTTTTCCAGGATGATTAATTTTCAGAACCAGTTAATTTCTAAGAAATTAAGATTATGCCTGGCTGATCATTATTGTGTAAAAACAAAGGATGAGAGTTATTATCATTAGATGTGATTGTGTGTGTTTCAGAAGGAGAATCATCATCCACAAGTATTGAAGAAGAAGGATCAATAGATCCATTACGTGGATATGTTAACATAGGATACTCGTAGATTTGAGGAAAAGGGCATTGAAAATGACTATAAAATACATCAATCAAGCATAAAACACACAAAGATGAACTGATCTCGTGTTATTAGATGCAAAACAACTTGATAAAGTGAAGAAAAAGAACTGTACGGACATAAATTGTATAATCGAGAGAGATCGAGAGATTACAATTGAAGAGATAGAGTATACTTGTTACGCCCTCCAAATATGGGGTCTAGATTTGGGAGTTACTATACGATAAACAATACTAAAATATGCACAGCGGAATAAAATAATAAATATGACCCCTTGCATGCAACTGGATCGATCACAGGTTATAGTATAAAACAGGCACTAATACAAACCGAATGTTATTACAACCCATAAGTCTATTTAGTTTTACAAACTATTCAAATTTTATTACAAACATCTAGACTAATCAAGCGTCCCAAAACAATCTACCTGGAAGACATGGCAAACTATTTACATGTACATAACTCCTGATTAAACCGGGAACTCAGGCCTGCTCTGGTCTAGCTGAAAGATCAGATTAATAAACAAGTATGAGCGAAAGAAATGCTCAGCAAACATTATATAGCTTATATTTAAGACAACAATAATATATCTGAAGAATAAAACCAAACATCAATACCTGAGCAATATCAGAAGCTAATATGAGCTTTGATGATAAACAACACTTTATATATATATATATATATATTTATATTTTGGGACTGGAATCCTCGAACGACGGTGTGTTGCCGCCGATGATCAGCCGCGGAGCAACACCGACATGCCAAAGCATATCCAACTAAACAAAGGGTACCCAAGGAACATATTAGCCTAGCAAGATATTATATCCTGTATAATACATAGCTCACACCGGACTGCCGCCATGGCCTCTTACACAACCATCCAATCCATAAAAATATCTTTTAAATAAAGGAGCCGAATCAAACGACATCCTTAACAATATAGCTCCCCATTTCACATGGTCCGGAGTCATCTCAATAACTGATGGCGAAGTAACTAGAACAATTAGTTATTCGCTAATCTCATCTCAAAATTCCACTGTATAGAGTAATTGCAACGAAATTTAAAACGTTTAACTATTCTAAACTTAGAATAAGGAAGATATACTTGCATGATAATGATTAAACAATCTGATAAGTAAAATGTTAAACTATTCTAAAATTAGAATAATATATAAAGTTGCATTTGGAATATGAATAAACAAAGTAATACACTATTCCGAATTTAAAATATGTGAGAAAACTTGCCTGGTATGCTCAATAACTTTTCGCTATAACCTCGGCTTATAATTGTTGGCTACCGACTTAGTCTAAAACCTGGTTGCGCTCCTTGCTACTCGATTTTATAATCAAAAGGACTATTTCAATTAACAGAACCAAACTCAATCGACGTAACTATACGTGACGTCTACCCGATCATTTATAACTAATCATTGCATTTTAAAAATGTAAACAGGTAGCATGTATATCACATAGCACGTAATCATGTTAATTATATAAAATGTAAACACATAATTTATGTAACACATAAGTCAGATCGTCAAAAGATAGGTCTCGGTGCTTTTAGAATTGAAATTGGGTCAATAATAGTATTTATCGATCATATACCGACTCAGAATGACTCACAAAAGAAATTAGGTCTCGAAAGTATTTTTATTGAAAGCGGAATATTTTTATGAGTCTAGACGCGTTCGTTTCATATTAAATGGACGAACGGTTTATTTATTACGAATAAATAAGAATAAATCAATTAAGAAAAAATAATTGATTTTTAAATACCTAAATATAATTTTTAAAAGATAAAAATAATTTTTAGGAATTATTTGAATTAATTATAAATAATTAGATTTTATTTAACTATTTATAAGTAAAATTAATTGATTAAATAAATTAATCAATTAATTAAATTCATAAATAATTACTTAAAATAAATTTTAAATAATTAAATCAAATTTAGGTTTTTGAAAATAATAAAATAAAATAATTTTTGGAATTTAAAATATTTAACTAAATAATTTTTAAAATTTAAAAATAATAACTAATTAATTTTAAAATTAAAAGAAATGATTTTGAAAATAGAAATTGAATTTTGAATAATTTTTAAAAGAAAAATGCAGAAACAGTTTGGAGGATTTGGGCTAGGGTTTTTACAGATCAAATTGGGGAGGGAAGGTAGGGGATGACCGGAAAATCCGGTTGAAGCTTGGCGGAATCTGGGGAGCAACCCAGAAACCGGTCGACTTCCGGCCGAAGCCCGGCCACGACCCAACCCTTTCGTTTATTCACTAAACATAGCCAAAATCGATGATTTTTGATACCAATCGATTCCAACTCCCACCAGAAACTCAGAATTAACAACAACATTACCACAATCCCTCTTGAATCCCATCTCCGTCCAAACTCCGGTTACCATCGCACCAAATTTCGGCGAATAATCGACAATCACCATCTCTTAAAAAATCTTAACGAAATCGGTACCAAAATGAAGCTAATTACTCGTACAATCTATTCATGACCTTAAATCAATCAACCAATCATCATATAACTCATAAATTCGAAATTAAAAATCAAGAAAAAACAAAACTCGGGTTTCATCAAACCCGAACCAAATCTAACATATTAATATACCAAATCATTCCTCGGAATCCCAGGAATGCTAATCAATCAACCAAACAATCAAACAATCATTCAACCTCCAAAAACAAATTTAGAGAAAAATTTTAAAAAATCGAAATTAATAAACAATCCACCTCTGTTGATGATTGTTGTACCAAAAGAACGGGCTCTTCAAGAGTTTCAAATATGATATTCAAGCTTCAAGAACGGATCAGAAACACTCTCAAAATCACTGGATTTGTATCAAGAACATAATTATACCCCCAATTTTTGTTCTTCCAATTTGTTTTTAATAAATATAAAAATGAAATAAATAAATTAATTAGCCTATTTATATTATCTGGAAATTAATACCCCGAAATTAATTAAGGATATTTTTATCTCTTAATTAAAATAATTAGGCCTAAACCTAATAATTATGGGGAATAATTTTTAAATCAATTAAATATAAAATTTATGTCAAAATTCCTAAAAAATTATGAATAATTCAAAAATGCAAAAATAATGGATATTTGAAATATGTAGGATTTTATAAAAATAAAAATATGAATTTTGTGGGTTTTGACGTCCCGGTGGGGTCCCGGTCTGTTGATTTTTGAGAAATCGAAATGTTACCTAAATTAACAGAAGAACCCGAAAACACATAAAATACATTCAAACGCACATAAAACGAGATAAAACCAGTACCTCGATAAAGACACTAATAAACTCGCGTCCAGGTTACGGATCGAGTCATATAAATGCATTTTAAATACATAACAATTAATCGAAAAAATTTCTGGTCCTCACGGAGCCACAAATAACAATTGTGACATGGCATAATATGACAATAATCATTTTAAACTTATGTAAACACATAATATTTATTTATTTATCACAAAATATTTACATAATTTTCTCGGATATTACAATACCGACATGAAATGGAGTGTAAAAATTGCGGAAGGCACTGATACCATCTTGAGATTCATGTAAACTCCATTAAAACTCTGGAAATCTAAGCTCCAAATTTTATACCAAATGATGTGGCGAATTTTAATTCGGGAGCACATATGTATGCACGCATGGTCTATATTATTATTAGGAAACTTACAAGTTAGAAGTTTGACACATCAGCATTTGGGGAAATTTTTAGGGAAAATATTTGAAATATCTAGTATTTTCCAAAATTTATATACAAACCGCAAGTTACTTACCTTAGAAAGAGTAGTAGGAGTAAACACATGAAATATTATATTTCTAACTATGGACTTATTGAGGATAATAACAACGGAAACATATATAGATAACATAATAACTTTCCTAAATTTATTTTTCATATATAGATAGAGGGGTAAAATACGAAAAAAATATGGTTATATTATTAAGTAAAATTGGACGTACAAGATATTGCATAGTATATGTTAACGGAGGAATTTGGTTAAAAAAAGACAACTCTACAAACTTTCAAAACATGAATCCTTCTTATAACACTTTTCTCACATCGAATGTGAATCGGAAAACAATTACTCGCATTTTCTTCTTTTTCGGGTCCAAGCCGAAGGCCGTTCTTGAACGGCCGAAGATTGTTTTTACATCCGAAAGAATCCGGGCTTAATAATAATCATATTGTTTCATTCTAGAAAGCGAAACACATATTTAACTAATTGGAAATTTGAATTTTAAAATTTAAAATATGTATTTGTCAAAATGGTGTTAGATACCAAATCTCAGCGGAAGTGTTCTGTTCTTTTTTATTTTTGCTAAATAAAATTGAAGTATTTTGTTCTATCTCGCTAATTTGTGAGAAACTAAAGCGCGCGCGCTCTCTCTCTCCGTATGACACGTGTGTAGGGTAGGCTTCTCTGTCTCGTTTACTACACAGAAACAATCAATGGAGTCCTCAACCAGTAACATCAAGAAATTAAAGAATCTTTCAACAAGAAGCCTTCACCAAAGAAACACACTCCTCATCTTCATCTTTCTCACTCTCATCACAACTCTCGTTGCTTCATTTCTTCCCATCAACTCCTCAAACACTTGTCATCATCCATTACATACTATTCACCCAACAATCAACAACGCTTGTATCAACACTCTGCACCCTTCATTCTGTTTCACTTCACTCTCCTCTGTTTCCAAGAAAAATATCACTCTGCATCACATTCTTGAAATCACTGTTAATCAGACTTTAAGGCATGTCAAGAATACAAGGATTGTTTTCTTGATCAAGTTTGTGAGAAACCAAGATTTGAGTTTGCAAGAAAAGAATGCCGTGCATGATTGTTTGGAAATGTTGGATCAAACAGTTTATGAACTTAGACAAGCTACTGAGGACTTGTTGAGTGATAAAGTTCATAATAGGCCTTATGGGAATCTCAAGACTCTTTTGAGTGCAGCAATGACTAATGAGAATACTTGTCTTGATGGGTTTTCTGATTTGCAGTTGGATTCGGATTATGAGGGACGACTCGAAAAAAGTGTAAAAGATCAACTTGAGGTTTTGTTAAGTCCTAGCTTGAAGATGATTAGTAATTCTTTGGCCCTGATTAAGAATTTGGAATATCATACAAGGGGAGGAAATGTTACGACAAGTTCGGAAATGTGGAGCAAGGAAAAGAAGGTTTTGGGTGGGATGGTAGTCCATGAAGAAGAGCTGATGGAAGTAGCAGCATTAAGATTGAGTTGTCCAAATGTTACAGTTGCAAAAGATGGTAGTGGGAATTTTACGACAATAGAGGAGGCAGTTCAGATGGCACCAAACAAAAGTTTGGAGTCGTATGTGATAAAGATTAAAGCTGGAATTTACTTGGAGAATGTGGTGATTCCGAGGGAGAAGCATAATGTTATATTGGTTGGAGATGGTATCAACTTGACAGTGATCATGGGGTCAAGAAACTTGGTGGATGGATATTCTACTTTTAAGACTGCAACCTTGAGTATGTCACACTGTCTTTTTATTACTTCAATTACTGCATTTTGTTATCTAGCATTCTGCAGTTTAGCCCATTTCATGGGGACAGACTTCTACAGTGTTACTTGTATCCTGTTTTAGTCCTGTGTTGTGTTCCTACTAATTTTTTCTTAACAAAGTTAGTAAATGGAAAGGAATATAATTTGAATAAGCAAGTCATTTTGGGGTCATGTTCGGGTTAATAGAGTCAAGCGCGTGTCATTTTGGGTTTTCTTTCCGTAGATTGTGTATGATTTGTGTTTTTAGTCGTGTCCAACGTTGCCCTGACATCCTATATGCACATTCCTGTGCAGCTGTGATTGGGGATAGGTTTTTGGGAAGGGATCTCACCATTTTAAATACATCAGGCCCAGAAAAGCATCAGGCAGTTGCCCTAAGGGTGACATCGAATGCTGCATTTTATCATTGTGAAATTATCTCTCACCAGGACACCCTTTATGCACATTCTCTGAGACAGTTCTACCTTGAGTGCACAATCCAAGGAACAATTGATTTCATCTTTGGAAATGCGGCAGCTATATTCCAGAATTGTCGAATACTAATAAGAAAACCAAATCCTGGTCAGACAAATATGGTCACAGCCCAAGGCAGACAGGATCCGAATCAGAACACTGGGATATCTTTACAGAACTGCACCATTATAGCTGCCCGAAATTTTTCCATGGCTGAGAGACAAAACTTCTCAACGTTTTTAGGTAGGCCATGGAGGAACTATTCCAGGACTGTAATTATGAAGAGTTACATTGGAACTCTTGTACACAGGGAAGGATGGTGCAAGTGGAACAATTACACCACCCTGGATACTGTAGACTACATCGAATACAAGAATTTCGGACCAGGGTCGAATACAACACAGAGGGTCACTTGGCCAGGGTACAAAAATAATTGTAGTGATGATATTGCTAGACAGTTTTCAGTGGAGGAGTTTTTACGGGAAGATGATGACTGGTTAGAGTCCACGGCTTTTCCTTTCTTCAATGCATACAATCAAAATAGAAGTGTAAGCCTGGACATGTTATTCGATTAATTGATATTAGGGATCCCAGTGCTTTCATAGTTTCTTACAGGATATAGTGGGAATTGTAGTTGATTCTTCTTGTTATGTTGGAGAAAGCTTGTAATCTTTCAGTCAGTTTGAAAGAATATTATGCAAGGATAGTGGTGAAACACTGATGAATTTTCTATAGAAAATATTACACTTTTCATTGTTATAAAAAGTTTTGAGGTTCTGCAATTTGCAATTACAGGAATGCACGCTATTGACATACACATAAAACTCGGAACCTCAGCCAAGTCACAGCCAGGCAGGGCAGTAAGAGCCTAATAGTTGATTTTGCATTTCAAACCAGGAGGACATCAGTCCACATACTATATAGTCCTTTTTGTCTAGATTGTATGCACACAGCTGCATTGACAATATCACATTTACAGGCACACGATCACTCTTACATGTCAAACAGCAAGCGATGCAATTCACGGAGTGAATCACATTTGGCTGTCATAGATGCCTAGACGAAGGCTCAATGGCGCTGTTTGTCATCTCAGCAACAGAAAGCTGTTAACGCTAAGGCTTTTCTGCAATCACAGGTACTTACGAAGAGAACATGAAATGGATTTTTGCTTACGGAAGTACACTGCTCTCAAACTCAACGCAATCCACAATTGCAGCTACATCAAAACAAAGACACTATTGGTGAGTTAGCAAAAAGGAAAACAAGAGACGGTACTAGTGAAGTATTGGGTTAAATCTCAAAGTAGTCACTAAACTGAAGGGCACATATCGAAAAAACTATTGAACTTATTGGCATATCACTTGCACCACTATAGTTGTGCATAATGATATGCCCATTAGTCAGCGCTGTTGACTTGACGGCAAACGTTATGTTTTTGACGGAATTTACAGGAGATGTGACATGGACGTGATATGGCAATACGTGGCTGTTAACGTGGACTCCAACTAAGGTGGGCTGAATTATATTAACCAAAAAAGGAAATATAGACGGTCATAACTAAAAAATAAATATAACAAATATAGAGGGTGCGATTGGAGAATTGGGGAAAAAACCCTAACTTTGGAAAATTGGGGGAAATCACGCAATTGAGGGCGATTACGTTCATACATCATCTAGTTTCGATCGATCTCTGGACTAAAAGGTATGTTCTTGTTCTTTAATATATGAACCCATATGTTTGTTGAGTTGTATGTATGTGTATAATTGAGTGCGTATGTTTAGTGCATAATTTTTATGTGATATTTTGTGTATTTACAGCATGTTTGTCACTTTATACCTTCACCACCATGGTGAGTTCACACCTCCTCCCAATGTGACTTATGTTGGGGGTATAACTGAAGTAATTAAAGATTTTGATAGTGATGTATTTTTGCTTCGTGATCTCAAAGATTTTGCAAAAAAATATGAATATGATGTGAATTCTCTGGTTTATTTTAAGTGCGATGACCGCAGTTTTAAGAAGGGGACTAGAGTAGTTTATGATGACATGTCTGTGAGGGACTTGGTAGCACTATGTAAGCCTCACGGTAGGATAGAACTATATGTTGATCATTTCAACCTTGATGAGTTAGTTGATGTTCCCCAAACCCCAAAACAAAGTAATAGGATTGATAATAATGAGGATAAAATTGTGGAAGTAGATACAGTTGGGGGTAATATTAAAAATGAGGAGGAATTGGATGGTTTGAGTGATGGTACAGATGATCCTGATGATCCTGAGTACCAAAATGTGAGTGACAGTGAGGAGTCCTCTGAAGGAAGTGATGTCACTGGTAATGAGATAGAAAGTGATGATGAATTGCATGCTATTCGGGCAAATTCTAAGAAGTTTAAAGACAATCTGTATAATGCAATGAATATACCTCAGAAGTCTCCAAGTGAAGACTCAGGTTTTGATAGTCAAATGATGAGGTCCTTCTCATCCTCAAGTGAGGATGAGAATTCTAAAATTGGATACGTGGGACCACCTAACCCCAGGAAATGAAGATCATTTAAGAAAATTGGAGGTACTGATGGGATTCCACAGTGGGAAGTTGGGATGAAATTTGTTAATATGGATGAATTTAGGGAGTGGGTGAGGAGATATGGTGTCCTTGATAGAAGAGAAGTGCAGTTTGTCACTAATGATAAATGGAGATGCCAAGTTTGTTGTACAGGAGACTGTCCCTTCTACATTTGGTGTAGTAGGGATAAAGACAGTGAGACATGCAAAATAAAGACCCTGGTTAACTCACACTTGTGCACCAAACCTTACACTAACAAAATGGCATCAACCAGATATTTGTGTGACTTGTTTGGAGATAGGATTAGAAAGCACCCTCAATGGAGTTGCAAGGAGATGGCTGAAACCATCAAAAATGAACTGGAAATTGAAGTGCCTAAGATCAAAATTATGAGGTTGCGGAAAATGGCACTTGAAGGAATTGCAAAAAGTCTTAGGCAACATTATTCAAGAGTGAGAGATTTTGGCCATGAAGTGCTTCTCAGTAATCCTAAAAACACTGTAAAAATTTCAACTACTAGACTGAATGAAGGAGATCCTGTGAAGTTTAAGAGGATATATGTTTGCTACTTTGCTCTGAAAACTGGGTGGAAGGAAGGTTGTAGGAAAGTTATAGGTTTACATGACTGTTTTCAAAAAACTATTATAGGTGGACAACTTCTCTCTGCAGTAGGCAGAGATGGAAACAACCAGATGTTTCCAATATGTTATGTTGTAGTTGAATCTGAGAATACAGATTCATGGAGATGGTTCATCACCTTAATGAAGGATGACCTGGAATTAGAAAATGGGTTTGGAGTCACAGTAATAAGTGATCAGCAAAAGGGACTAGAAAATGCAATGAAGGAGCTCCTCCCCTCTGTTGAACACAGATTGTGCACAAGGCATCTTTGTGCCAACTTCAAAAAGAGGTAACTTACAATTCTGATAATAATATGACTTAATTTTTTGGTTCCTTGTTTGATTACTACTGATTTGGTGATTGTTTAATTTTCAGGTTTAATACTGGGATTTTGAAAAGGTGCTTTTGGACAATAGCACTGTCAACACACAAGGTTGCTCATGCAAGAGCAATGAAAGAACTAGAGAGACTGTCTAAGGGTGCTTATGAAGAACTGAAGGCAATAAACCCCAAGCAATGGTGTAGATCTCATTTTGCTACACACTCTTTGGTTGAAAATACAGACAACAACATGTCTGAAAGTTTCAATTCTTGGATCATCAATGAAAGGTAATAAACCTAAACTTTGTTGGATAATTCTCCTTGCGACCTTAACATTGTAATGTGTGATTAATTTTTTATTTCAGGTTTATGCCACTGCTCACAATGCTACAAGAGATTCATTACAAGCTCATGAAAAGAATGACAGCTAGAAGGGATGATATGTTGAAAACTGATCTCCAACTCTGTCCTAAAATAAAGAAGACCTTGGATTTGCTTATCACTGAATCAAGAAAATGGTTTGCAGATTGGGATGGTGAGAAAAAGTTTCAAGTCAAGAGTGGAACCAGATCTGTAACAGTTGATTTGGAGAAAGGCACATGTGACTGCAGAATGTATGATCTGACAGGCATTCCATGCCAGCATGCCATTGCTGCTATCCACTCCAGGAGGCAAGAACCACAGGCCTATGTATCTGAGTACTACAAGAGAGAGAGATAACTGGCAACTTACAAATACTCACTTGAAGCTATGAAAGGTGAAGAATATTGGGATTTCCATGGGGGAGAACCTATGTTGCCTCCAGATATCCCAAAAAAACTCAGAGGAAGGCCCAAAAAATTGAGGAGGAGAGAAGAATGGGAAGGTGGTAGTAGAAGTCAGGCCACAACATCTCAGGGAGTATTACTACAAAGGTTTAGTAATAAGAGGGTTATGCATTGTAGTAATTGTAGATTTCCAGGTCATAGGGTGTCCAAATGCCCAACCAAGAAGACTGATGAAGAACTGAAACAAGCAGCTGAATGAGAGGGAACCAAGAAAAGAAAAGAAAAGACCACAACTGCTGAAGGAGAGGGAACCAAGAAGAAATCTGCAAAGGAGCAAAAAAGGCAAAAAATACTTGTGAGAAGGCCTGAGAAATGAATAAAGATTTCTGAACCACAAACTCAAGGCTCAGAAAGTGGTCCTACAAAGGTGAAACAACCATCTTACACAGGTAAAGGAAAAATGCCTTTGCAAGAAGAGGAGAACCATGCTAGTTCAGATAGTGAGGAGGGTGGTGATGATATGTGGAAGATATTTGAGCAAGATTATGGGGAGGGTGAACAAACTGGCTTTCAAGAAAGGGAGGATGCAGAGAAAATGTGTGGAATTGAAGATTTAATTGATGAAACACTTTCATTAATGAGGGAGAAACAGAAGGAGGTGAAAGTTGGTGCAACTCCAGGAGCTGAACTTGCTGATAATGAGCCCCTAGCTTCTTTTACCAAAGTTACAAGGAAGAAGCTGCCATTGGTGAAAGGTAAGTTTGCAGGCTCAAAGGCCATCTTCATGCCTACACCAGGCTTGGTACCTTTCAGACCTCCAAGATGTACACCACCTGCAAGTACACCACCAGCCCCTAGAAGTTATGCTTTTAGACTAAGCACTGAGTTAAAAAGGTTGAGTGGCTTTAAGAACAGTGCAGAAGATCCCATCAACCTAGCTGACTGAATTAAGGATCTATATCTTTGAAGACCTTGGATGTCCTTTTTATTTAATTTTATGGTTTATTTGCTTTAAGTACTTGTAAGACTTATTGAATTTGGTAGTCATGCCTTTGTAAGACTTTTGATGTTTGGATTTTATGATATTAGCATTTTGCATCTGTTGTCTTTATATTTCAAGTCAGTGTTAGTTTTGGTTTGTCATAATTTCTCAACTGTTTTTCAGATGAATTCATATCACTATTGACTGATGATAATTTGTATAAAATAAAGCAGAACCAAAATGAACCAAAATGTGGTCAATATGACCATTTAATTCATTGCATATATCCGATACATGGCAATAAACTTCCTTCCAATACATAATAGCCTAACAACCATAAATCATAACATTTACTACCAACTACATCATATTCATTACAAAGGCAACCACCATCACAGCTACTAGCACACAGATCTTCAACTGCTTTTTCAACTTACACTTCTCATACTCTAACATAATTCTGGCATCAATTAACTGTTGGGAACCACGGACTTAGGGTGTTACTATGTTTTACGATAAAGATTACGAAAAGAGGATTACCTTGTTAATGGTTGATTCCACGCTCTTCTATTGTATTCCCAAATTCCCTTGAGCGAAGTGTGGCCTCCGTCTTCTCAAGTTATCCTCTCTTCTTGCTCCTTGGTGGCTACAATATGTTTTCACACAATTGCCAAGCAAGAAGAGAATAAGAATATATATAGGCTACAATAGGGACCATGGATAATTAGGTTGGGCCTTCTAATTACATCTTGAGCCTAGCCCAATGTAATTAAATATTAATTCAATCCACTAAAGAATTAATATTTGCACTACCTTTCCTAATACCATAATTTAATAATTCAGTTCCAATATTATTTGCTTATTAAATTTCCCATGTTTAAAATATCATATGTCCATTAATTAAATAAATTACTGATAATTTATTTAATTAATATCTTTTATCCTTGATCATCCACTCAACCTTTATTTAATTATGCCAGAATAAATTCCACCTGCAGGGTTTCACATAATTAAATCTTTTTGAGCTTTCAAGGGGACATCATTAACCCGAATATTATCAGGACATGGATTCCTTCAATAAATAATATCCACCATGTATATAATTCCATCACCCAAAATATAATGATATAATTCAAAAGAATTATTTCATATATAAATCAAAGCATGTAAATAATATACACGTGTCAATTACTATTTCCGGATCAAGAACCTAAGCATTAATAATAACATAGAATCTTAGTTCTCCTTCTTAATCAGTATTAAGGGAACAATTCTAAATTTGATCATGTTCAATATACACAAAGTATACTAGTATTATTTATTAGTCAATATAAACTAATCTAAATAATACTACAGCCATACCAGTGGATTGTCCAACACCACCTGTGTTGTGAACCTTATTATATTATATAACCGTATTTAACAATCTAATATTCTGTATCCCATTTGATACTAGATTGTTCACAATATATAATATTAGAGAACATGTAAACATTCAAATGATTCTCAAATAAACTGGCCAGAAATAAATGTACATACTTCAAATAAATATTTTCAGTATACACTAACAATCTCCCACTTATACTCAAAATATTCTATGTGTACATCAGTGTTTATTTAATCCACTATTACATAAAAATCTATGTGTCCATCCATCTGACTCCTATCGCTTCCACATGCTTGTCAAAAACCTTGGTTGGCAAGCTCTTTGTGAAAGGATCTGCTCGGTTGTCTTCTGATGATATGTGAGCCACAACTATATCCCCTCGCTTTATGATTCCTCGTATGAGATGATACTTACGTTCAATATGTTTAGCTGCTTTGTGGTCTCGCGGTTCCTTTGAATTTGCCACAACACCAGTGTTATCACAATACACCGTCAAGCTCCTAGGCAAATTAGGTACCACATCTAAGTCCAAAAGGAAGTTCCTGAACCATACAGCCTCCTTGGCAGCCTCAGAGGCCGCCACGTACTCGGCCTCCATGGTGGAGTCTGCAATGCATTTCTGCTTTACACTCCTCCATATAACGGCTCCACCTCCCAAAGTAAAAACATATCCCGATTGGAAATCTGAATCAGTATATCCCAAAGGAAATAGATCTGAGGCCTTGTAAATTAACATATACTCCTTAGTCCTTCTCAGGTACTTGAGTATAGTTTTTACTGCACTCCAATGTTCCTGACCTGGGTTCGACTGATATCTACTAACCATGCCTACAGCAAAGCAGATGTCAGGCCTCGTACATAACATAGCATACATTAAGCTTCCACATGCTGAAGCATAAGGAACTGCTTTCATGCTCTCTATATCCTTAGGTGTTGAAGGACACTGCTTCTTAGATAGAGCAACTCCATGCTTAAAAGGTAAAAAAACCTTTCTTGGAGTTCTGCATGTTAAAACGAGCTAATACTTCATCAATGTAGGGCTCTTGAGATAAAGCCAACATCCTTTTCTTGCGATCCCTTATAACTTTGATCCCAAGGATGTATACCGCTTCACCTAAGTCCTTCATGTCAAATTGTTTGAACAACCATGCCTTTACTGATGACAACATCTCAATATTGTTTCCAATGAGTAAAATATCATCTACATATAGTACTAGAAAAACCACTGCATTACCTTCATTTCTCTTATACACGCACGATTTGCTTGGACTTTGATCAAATCCATATGACTGGACTGCCTGATCAAAACGAATATTCCAGTCTCTAGAAGCTTGTTTAAGTCCATAAATAGACCTCTTAAGCTTACATACCAGATGCTCTTGGCCTTCCTTAATGAATCCTTTTGGCTGCTACATATAGATGGTTTATTCAAGACTTCCATTAAGAAAAGCTGTCTTGACATCCATTTGCCAAATCTCATAATCGAGATGAGCTGCTATAGATAAAAGAATACGGATTGACTTAAGCATGACTACCGGTGAAAAGGTTTCCTCATAATCGATACCTTCTTTCTGAGTATACCCTTTCGCAACAAGTCTTGCTTTCCAGGCTTTCACCTTTTTATCTAATCCCCTCTTTTTCTTGTAGATCCACTTACATCCAATAGGTTTTATACCTTTGGGTGGTTCCACGAGCTCCCAGACCTGATTAGAATACATTGATTCTATCTCAGATTTCATCGCCTTTTGCCAAAGATCTGCATCATTGTCTTATACTGCCTCTTCGTATGTACGGGGATCATCATCATGTTCACCAGGGACCAAGTCTGAAGACTCTCCCAAAAACATGAATCTATCAGGCTGTTGAACAACCCTCCCACTACGATGAGGCACTGGTGCGGTATTAGTGACAGGTTGTACATTATGTTGTGGTTGTTCTACTTGTACTATAGCTTCATGGGTATTATTTGTCCCTCCCACTAGTTCCTCTAAAACAACACTACTCATGGGTTTGTGATTCATTATATAGTCCTCCTCCAAGAATCTTGCATTGGTGCTAACAATGACATCCCGATTCTTCGGACTATAAAATAAATATCCTTTCATTCCCATGGGGTAGCCTACAAACAACCTTACTTCTGTACGAGATTCTAACTTAGTCGCGTTCTTGTTCAGCACATGTGCTGGACAACCCCATATTCGAATATGTCTTAGACTCGGTTTATCCCCGGTCCACAATTCTAAGGGGGTTTTAGGAACCGACTTAGAAGGTACTAAGTTCAGAAGATAAGCTGCTGTCTCTAAGGCATGTCCCCAAAACGACTTGGGTAATTCCGAATAACTCATCATCGATCTAATACTCTCTAAAAGAGTCCGGTTCCTTCTCTCTGCTACACCGTTTTGCTGGGGTGTGCCTGGTGCAGTTAACTGGGATTCTATCCCATTTTCTGATAAATATTCCCTAAATTCTCCAAGCAAGTATTCGCCACCATGATCTGATCGTAGTGACTTGATACTTTTATTAAGTCGCTTCTCCATTTTAGCTTTGTACTCTTTGAACTTATCAAAGCACTCAGACTTACGGTGCAACAAATAAACGTACCCATATCTAGAATAATCATCAATGGAAGTGACGAAATATTCATAACCACCTCTTGCTTGGATATTCATGGGTCCACATAAATCAGAGTGAACCAATTCTAACAGTTGTTTGGCTCTATTCCCTTTTGCCTTGAAAGGCCTATTAGTCATTTTACCTTCCAAGCAGGATTCACAAACTGGAAATGGCTCCACTGCCAATGAGCTTAAAGGCCCGTCTACTACCAGTCTTTGAATCCTCCTCAAGTTAATATGACCTAATCTCAAGTGCCAAAGATATGTTTGGTTCAAACTAGAAGGTTCCTTTCTTTTAGTAGAGTTAGAAGATGTGTTGTTCAATTCCCTAAATTGCAGTTGCAGTGCAGGTTGACTAGGATTAATTATATACAAATTGTCTTGCAATGTACCAGAACATATAATTCGTTTATTCATCATAATAGAAACATTACGATCCAAACAAACATTATAACTATCCAAAGCAAGTTTAGAAACCGAAATTAAATTCCTTCTAAAAGAAGGTACATAAAGACAATTGTTCAAAACCAAAATCCTATCAGAACCAAAAGATAAATGAATAACTCCTACTGCAACTACTGCTACTTTCGTAGCATCTCCCATGAACACGTATATCTCACCATCTCTAAGCATTCTGGATAGTTGGAACCCCTGCATAGAATTACAAACATGATCAGTGGCTCCTGTATCTACACACCAAGTGCTCGTAGATATAGCCGCTATAAATGTTTCTGTAACTAGAGAAAGAGACATACCAGTATTGTTTGTCTTCTTAGGAAGAGGACAATCCTGTTTCCAGTGACCTGACTGTTTGCATCTGAAGCACTTTCCCTTAGGCTTTTTCACACCACCCTGAACTCCCACTGCCTTCACAGCTTTCTGTGTCTGAGCCTTTTTCTTCTTCTTAATACCTTTCGGCTTAGAGGAAGAACCTTTCTCAGCCACATTCACTTGAACACTCTGCCGAAATTATCCTTCAGCTGCCTGAAGTTCTGTCAGCAGTTCCGCGAGACTATACTGCCTCTTGTTCATGTTGTAATTCAAGCGGAACTGCTCAAAACTCTTGGACAAGCTCATAAGGATAATGTCAATCTGGGTTTCCCCGTCAAGTTCAGCACCAAGGATCTCTATCTCATTCAGATGAGACATCATCTTGAGAACATGATCCCTTACAGGTGTGCCTTCAGCCATCTGAGTGTTCATTAAAGCCTTCATGGCTACTTGCCTAGCAGCCCTATTCTGATCTCTAAAAAGTTTCTTGAGATTAAAGAGCATATCTGAAGTAGTGGCCATAGACTGATGCTGATGCTGCAAAACACCCGACATTGCTGCCAGAATGTAACATCGCGACATTTCATCAGCCTTAATCCACCGTTTATAATACTCTTTCTCATCTTCAAGAGCATCAACAGCAGGTTGTTCAGGCTTGGGTTTATAAGTGCAAAACTTGTACTCCTCAGCAGTCAACACAATGTCCAAATTTCGTTTCCATTCAATATAGTTAGGTCCGGTAAGTTTGTTATCCTTAAGTATGGTGAATAGTGGATTAAAACCCATTTTATCCTGAGAATCATGCATAAAAACATCACATAAATAAGGGTGCATTAATTATTAAGATCTATTGATTCCTCTAACAATTATTAAAATTTAATGCACTAACATATAAACACCATAAGCTTCTGGTACGCCACGATGTGTGACATGTATACCACCTAATTTTGTTTAAATGTTACTTCAGTTCTATTACTAAACAATATGCCACGTTGGGGTGGACTATATTATTTTTCATAGCTAAGTGTATACCATCATCAAATATTAAATTATTTGAAATCTATGGAACTTGGTACGCCACGATGGGTGGCGTGTATACCTTCCAATTATTCGTAATTTTGCCTTGAATAGAATACTTCAATTCAATATTCATCAATGGTTTGATTTCCAGGTAGTGGAGGAGTCACACCGGTCTCGCTTAAAACCCACAGCCTTACAAGTTCGATGAACCCGTTTTTGACAAAATCGCCCCAAATCAGAA
The DNA here is from genome assembly GCF_009905375.1 of Apium graveolens. NCBI lineage: Eukaryota > Viridiplantae > Streptophyta > Magnoliopsida > Apiales > Apiaceae > Apium > Apium graveolens. The sequence continues at coordinate 130,389,317 of NC_133651.1, forward strand.
ATAAAGAAAATCCGTATTTATTCCTTTCAAAATTTATTAATTTAAGAAGTTTGTTCTAGTAATTTCTATAACATTCTAGACACCATAAATTACATGCCACGATGGGTGACGTATATATAATTTATATTCGTCTTTATATTAAATTACCTACAACCAATAATGGAGACCATGGGATTTAATTTCATATTAATTTCCTCTCCCACTTAGAATTTTTTTTTTATTAAAATTTAGGAATTTTAAAATTAAATGGGGCCCTATGTTGTTATAATTATGTCTAATCATGCATTCAAAATACACACATAATTTTAGCAACATATAACATTTAATTAAAGCAATAAATAAAATTTATGTCCATGTCGTCCTAATTAAGTTAAACATGAAATTTTAAAAGAATTACACACATAATTAACGACACACATAATCAATAAATTAAAGCAATAATTAAAATTAATGGAAAAAATTAAAATAAATTTTCCACTATTATGGCCCTTGAAAAAAAATCCAGCTCTCAAAAAAATCTGCCCCAAGCGCGCCCCGACGCCCCCAGCAGCCCCAGCAGCCCCAGCTGCCGCAGCAGCCCCAGCAGCCCCATGTAATCGCACAGCGGAACAAAAAACTACCGGAATTGATTTCCGATCGCACATAACTATTACAAAATACCCGGAACAATTACAAAAAAAATAGATCTAATACAAAACTAATTTTGTAAAATCTATTCTAACACGATCAACCCTCGTGTAAATTACAACCACGATTAAACCACGTGGAAACCAAAACAAAAATTAACCACGATTAAACCACGTGGGATCCAAACACATAATTAAAATATACATGGCCATAATAGTGGATTAACAACCTGCATCAAAACCAATACAAGCAAAACACTATATACACGCATATATAATTACGACATGGACATTATATCATAAAACGTAGAACCCATTACCAGGCTCTTGATACCAATTGTTGGGAACCACGGACTTAGGGTGTTACTACGTTTTACGATAAAGATTATGAAAAGAGGATTACCTTGTTAATGGTTGATTCCACACTCTTTTATTGTATTCCCAAATTCCCTTGAGCGAAGTGTGGCCTCCGTCTTCTCAAGTTATCCTCTCTTCTTGCTCCTTGGTGGCTACAATATGTTTTTACACAATTGCCAAGCAAGAAGAGAATAAGAATATATATAGGCTACAATAGGGACCATGGATAATTAGGTTGGGCCTTCTAATTACATCTTGAGCCTAGCCCAATGTAATTAAATATTAATTCAATCCACTAAAGAATTAATATTTGCACTACCTTTCCTAATACCGTAATTTAATTAATTCGGTTCCAATATTATTTGCTTATTAAATTCCCCATATTTAAAATATCATATGTCCATTAATTAAATAAATTACTGATAATTTATTTAATTAATATCTTTTATCTTTGATCATCCACTCAACCTTTATTTAATTATGCCAGAATAAATTCCACCTGCAGGGTTTCACATAATTAAATCTTTTTGAGCTTTTAAGGGGACATCATTAACCCGAATATTATCACGACATGGATTCCTTCAATAAATAATATCCACCATGTATATAATTCCATCACCCAAAATATAATGATATAATTCAAAAGAATTATTTCATATATAAATCAAAGCATGTAAATAATATACACGTGTCAATTACTATTTCCGGATTAAGAACCTAAGCATTAATAATAACATAGAATCTTAGTTCTCCTTCTTAATCAGTATTAAGAGAACAATTCTAAATTTGATCCTGTTCAATATACACAAAGTATACTAGTATTATTTATTAGTCAATATAAACTAATCTAAATAATACTACAGCCATACCAGTGGATTGTCCAACACCACCTGTGCTGTGAACCTTATTATATTATATAACCGTATTTAACAATCTAATATTCTGTATCCCATTTGATACTAGATTGTTCACAATATATAATATTAGACAACATGTAAACATTCAAATGATTCTCAAATAAACTGGCCAGAAATAAATGTACATACTTTAAATAAATATTTTCAGTATACACTAACAATCTCCCACTTATACTCAAAATATTCTATGTGTACAATAGTGTTTATTTAATCCACTATTACATAAAAATCTATGTGTCCATCCATCTGACTCCTATCGCTTCCACATGCTTGTCAAAAACCTTGGTTGATAAGCTCTTTGTGAAAGGATCTGCTCGGTTGTCTTCTGATGATATGTGAGCCACAACTATATCCCCTCGCTTTACGATTCCTCGTATGAGATGATACTTACGTTCAATATGTTTAGCTGCTTTGTGGTCTCGCGGTTCCTTTGAATTTGCCACAACACCAGTGTTATCACAATACACCGTCAAGCTCCTAGGCAAATTAGGTACCACATCTAAGTCCAAAAGGAAGTTCCTGAACCATACAGCCTCCTTGGCAGCCTCAGAGGCCGCCACGTACTCGGCCTCCATGGTGGAGTCTGCAATGCATTTCTGCTTTACACTCCTCCATATAACGGCTCCACCTCCCAAAGTAAAAACATATCCCGAGGTTGATTTCCTCTTATCCCTATCTGATTGGAAATCTGAATCAGTATATCCCAAAGGAAATAGATCTGAGGCCTTGTAAATTAACATATACTCCTTAGTCCTTCTCAGGTACTTGAGTATAGTTTTTACTGCACTCCAATGTTCCTGACCTGGGTTCGACTGATATCTACTAACCATGCCTACAGCAAAGCATATGTCAGGCCTCGTACATAACATAGCATACATTAAGCTTCCACATGCTGAAGCATAAGGAACTGTTTTCATGCTCTCTATATCCTTAGGTGTCGAAGGACACTGCTTCTTAGATAGAGCAACTCCATGCTTAAAAGGTAAAAAAACCTTTCTTGGAGTTCTGCATGTTAAAACGAGCTAATACTTCATCAATGTAGGGCTCTTGAGATAAAGCCAACATCCTTTTCTTGCGATCCCTTATAACTTTGATCCCAAGGATGTATGCCGCTTCACCTAAGTCCTTCATGTCAAATTGTTTGAACAACCATGCTTTTACTCACGATGTTGTTTGAACACCCCCCCCCCCAAACCCACGATGTTGCACCATTAAATATTGAGAGTTTGTCAAACAAGAATCGGAAGCGTGAAATCGAATGAGTTTTGGTAAAAATATCTGCAATCTGAAGTGAAAAAGAGACATAAGGTAGGTGATAGTACTCTACTGCAAGTGATGACGGGTAACATGACAATCAATCTCAATATGTTTAGTGCGTTCATGAAAAATAGAATTACGAGCAATATAAACTGCACTCTTATTATCACAATATAGTGGAGTAGGATGAATAAGCTTAATACCCAAATCTGCATGCAACCAACGTAACCAAACAACCTCAAAAGTAGTAGAAGCCATTGCGCGATACTCAGCTTCCGAAGATGATAGAGAAACAACATCTTGTTTCTTACTTTTCCATGAAATTAGAGAATCACCAAGAAAAATACAAAAACCAGTAGTAGACTTGCGATCCTCGGGATCTCCAGCCTAATCAGTATCACTATAAGCACGCAACTCTAAAGATGAAGTAGAAGGAAATAATAGAATTTGAAACTGAGTCCCTCGAAGGTATCTGAGAATACGAAGAACAGCTCCCCAATGCACAGTAGTAGGAAAAGTGACGAACTGACTAACAACGTGAACAACATGCGCAGTATCTGGACGAGTAATAGTGAGATAAACAAGACTACCCACGATAGTACGATATAAAGTAGGATTCGCCAAAGAAAGTCCATCAGATGACGAATATCGAACATTCATCTCAAGAGGAGTATCCACAATCTTATTATCAGTAAGGCGAGCACGATCAAATAAATCAACAATATATTTAGACTGTGATAAAAGACAACCCTGTGATGAAGTAGCAACCTCAATCCCCAAAAAATAACGAAGCAAACCTAAGTCTTTCATAGAGAAACAATGAGTCAACTCCTGTTTTAACGACTCAATACCAGCACAATCATCACTAGTAATAATCATATCATCAACATACAAAGCCAAGAGAATACGACCTGCACTTGTACAATGAACAAATAAAGAAGAATCGTGATGACTAGAATGAAAACCGATTGAAATAAGTACCGTAGAAAATTTCTCAAACCAACAACGAGATGCCAGTTGTAGACCATATAATGACTTATGAAGTCGACAAACATAACCAGGCCGATGAGGAAACCAGGAGGAGGTGTCATATAAACTTTCACATGTAGATCACCATACAAGAAAGCATTTTTTAATATCTAACTGAAATATGTTCCATTTAGAAACTGAAACAACTGCAATTAGAGTATGAACCATCATCATCTTTGCAACAGGTGCAAAGGTCTCCTTGTAATAACTCGAATTTTTGAGACTTTGTAAAAATGCTTAATGAATAGTAACCCTGACAGACGGGGAAAACTTTTTAGCCCACACTATGTTGTGCAAGAGAAATTGAGTTTCAAAGTTGATAACATGATTATACGTACCAAATGAGTGTATGTAAACGCTATTAGTTTTCGAAGAAAATGAACTTTGAAAAATGACCGTATTTACGAATCATCGAGGATTACAGGAATAACAACATAATTACGAATTTATAACCCTACGGATTTATATCCAAGAACGATACTTCAAAATATAAAGAATAAATACAAAAGGATTTATGCCATGAATCGTTTACATGAAATTATTACGAAAATGATTAAGCGACCGAACAAACGCGTAAACGAATAAATAAATGTATAACACTAACCAACCATGGTAGAAAATTAACCATGGTTACTTTATCAAATAGTAAGCTAAGCTATATAGGAATGATCACCTAAAGCTAGGAAATAGTAAGTTAAAGCCTAAACCAAGTAGCTTAGCTTGTAACCTAGGAAAGCTAGCAAGATTTGTTCAAAGATATGCCAACATAACTCTAATTCTAGGACATATACTAGAGAATATACAAATTAAACACAAGTCTTATTCAAGAAGCAATCAAGAATCACTCAAAATCTCTCTCTCTCTCTCTCTATCTATCTCTCTCTCCCCCTTGCCTTCTTCCATTTGGCCCCAAGCAAAAAGGGGAAGAAATCAATTTCAAAAATCTCTCTTCTAGTTATGGAAAAAATCCCTCATTAATTTCTAAGCTTCATACATCCTAAAGTAAGGTAAGATAAACTTTTAAGCTCATTTTATCAAGATTTGATGGGTAAAATAAATTCAAGAAAGATGATAGTGAATAGTATGAAGAGTAACTTTTCTTTGGTTTCTTGATTTTAAAGGTTGATTTAGGTTCCAAAAACCCTACCAAGCACTCCCAAGACTTCACCATCATCAAGAACACATCTCAGGATTTCAATAAAGGTATAAATCTTTGACCCATATTTATTTAAGGTATTAAGTTCAAGACTTTTTTGGAACTTAGTTGTATACATAGTTTTGGTGAATGATTTGTTGTAATCTTGATGTTTAGTTAAGTAGATTTAAGGTTGATGATTGTTGCCTCAAGAACATGATGTTCTTGAGAGTAGTTAATAGTGGTGGTGATGTGATGATTGTTGGTGGTAGTATAGAGATTTAAGGCGTAAACGAAACTCGGATCGTAATCGTAATATCGCTAAAATGAACAAAACATAACATTAAGTTTCTGCAGAAAATCCCGAAGATATAAACTGTAGTTTCTTGAAAACTAACATTTAATTATGATATAAAATATTGTAAGGATCGTTTAGGTGCTTGAATCGCTTGATTCCGATTACGGATCAAAAGTTATGGCCATTTTACTAAAAGTGATTTACGCGACAAAAACTGCTACGAATTACGAACTTTGGAAATAAAAATGATCGACTTAATATCTTCATAAATCATGAAAATTTTAGAGAAAGTAGTAAATAGAGTTTCATAACTTCTATAAAAATTTCAAGTGAAATAAATGATGTTTCAATTTTATAAAAATATCGGAGCCAAGACCGCGCGATTAGAAAGCCGTTAGAACTCATAAGCGGAGCCGACGATGAATATGTAAATGGACATAAGGTACTTCGAAAAGGAAGCGACCGTGACATGAATAAGTACTTAAAGGAATAATAAGGGTAAAATAAGTGAGAAAACGAATAGTAAGTAGCATATGAGTACGAGTCGCCGTGAATTAGAACGGAACCTAACAAAACGATTTGTGTTTATGGTTATAGATTTTCGAGCGGACCCTAGAGCATCCTCCACCTCGAGATACCCAGGAAAGTTTACGAACCCAACTCTATATACTGTTGTGTTGTGAAATGATTGTTTTATTATCACTTGCATAAATACCATGCTTGCCATGATACTAAGTAATTGAGTTTTCGTATAATGTAGCGATGTTGTACGATACGTATATGTCGTAAAATGTTTAACGCCGCCATGAGCGTGATGTATAATTATAAGACCGAGAGTCGGTCGGGATTTTAAAATAAAAACCCAAATATCATTCCGGTGATATTTTAGGACGATTAAAGTCCGTAGTAGTTGTGTTCCAAGGGACTCGACGTCCACTTACGAAATATTAAATACCTCGAACTTTTATTAGAACGATTTCCAAAGATCGTATTCCCTCAACTATATTTTATTGTTCGAATAATGAATATTATTTAACTATTCATTTATTATAGGAGAAGAATTCTCCAACGATTACTTATTTCAAACCCGATTTATTATTAAAGATTACTTTAAATTACTTAAACATAAATTAGTTGAGGAATATTATTTCAAATATTCTTTTAAAGCATAATTATTCGAGGTTTAATTATTTAATGATTAATATTTAATTATTAATTATTTATTAAATGATTTATTATGATTTAAAAATCATAAAACCTGATTTAAAATACTTTATGATTTTCGGAAAATCATTCCAATAATTTCAGATCGTCGGAGAATATTATCTCGACTTATTTTAAATATTTTGAATATAGTTTCAAAAGAAACTCCCCCTTATTTGCTTATCTGTTGACAACGGTCAACTCACATCCTTAGTACTTCCTCCGAAAACTTTCGGAAGTACATATATATATATGAGGTAAAGTTGTGCCAATCAACAAGCAAAACGCTTGGGGAACTTCGATATAGTTCGATAATTCCAAGTATATGATAGGATTCTTAAAAGGACAAGGAGGGGTAGAGATCCATTACTTCATGAACTGGGGAGACTGCCATATTTATTTTTCGTATGAGAAGGTACCATATGTACTGAAGGACATACGAAGTATGCAAAATATACCCGGGTGGAATGGGGAAGCATATAAAGCCCGAATGCGGCTTGGGTGACAACCAGGATGTTAGGAAGTCGTCCCTCTACATGTAGAAAAGGTTACTGCTACCTTTATACGACTGATCATCGTATCTCGGGGGCTCCAGTGAATGTCCTAAATACTTCCAATTGGAATTTTGATGCAATACCGTAACCCAAGCCTAGGTGCTGGGTTTACATTAAGGTATTCACAGGATAATAAATCCACTAAAGAATTGTTTTCAAAAGAAGGTGTGTAACACCAAGGAAAACTATTTTTTAATAAAATGCATTTATCGTATATAGTATAATACTTGAGTTTAACATACAGTCATTTCATACTGTACATTATTAGACTGTGCATTATTGATAAGTGGCATTTTATACCACTTAGAACGTCTTAAAATAGCTTAAATTGGTGTCTTGAAATCAAGTATTTTGTGTATTTGATGCGTTTTTCTAGTGTTTGTACATTTCAGGGTATTAGTTGCATTTCGGAGGAGTAATCATCAAGAATAAGCCTTGGCATGTGTTCAGCATTGCGAGAGGAAAGAAAGGGGCAGATTGCAGCGAAGAAACGGAGCAAACTCAGGAATTTTCCAGTAGGGTCCTGAGCGTCCGCTCAGCTATGCTAAGCGGCCGCGCAGAAAGCTGAGCGCTCGCTCAGCTATGCTGAGCGGCCGCGCAGAAAGCTGAGCGCCCGCTTAGCTATGCTGAGCGGCCGCGCAGAAAGCTGAGCGCCCGCTTAGCTATGCTGAGCGGCCGCGCAGTGTCGGGAATTTTGATAAATTATTTTAGACTTCTACTTCTGTTTGGCTTCCAACTTCTATGTAATCTGAGTTTTATGGGACTATTATATAAGTAGATTTAGAGACGTTTTCACAAGGTTGGATCGTTGTATTAAGCAAGGAGCACAGGAGAAAAGGAAGAAGACCGTTTTAGCACACCGCAACGAAGAGGAAGCATATTTTCTTGTGATTCTTTATTTCGTTGTAACGTGGATGCTAGTTTTCTTTGTTTTGAACCTAATTACTCTTGTGACGTACTCTGGTTTAATATAAATAGTTTAGTTATTATTCTCTTGTGTTTGTTTATCATGTTTTCATATGAACCCATGATGACGATAAGTGCTATCATGGGCTAATCGTGATCATGGGGTCGTAACGGATTTACTATGGAATTCTTTAGTTAATTGTTTGATACCTTAGTGTGTGATGATTGTATGATATCTAGTATTGGTTGTGCGTATTCGTCTTATGTGTGTCGCGAACATATAAGATAGGGTGTTAATCTCTTGTGAAGCGACAGTGGATCTCGAGGTTTAGAACTTGCCATGCTAGCATAGGATCATGTATGATGCGCATGATTTGTGGGTAACTCTAACCGTTTTATTCGCCATGTGTAATCAAAAGGAATAACTTGTGCTTAAATCGTTATGTTGTCAATTTCTGTAGACATATAGGGACTCAACATAATTGATGCCTATTCAACTTCTATCTCAATTGTGGATGCTTGGTAGAATGGTATTAGTACAATGAAAGTTGGCTTTTATTAGTTTCGTGTTATTCGATTAATATCATCACTGTTGCATGCTAAAGGTAATAACAATAACTATTGAAGGAATTAGTAATGAAGTTGTGATCTCATGAGTGTTTTAATATTGTTAATTTGAAGTGTTAATTAAGTGATTAATTAAGTAGTTAATTGTAGTTAATATTTAGTTAACAATTCTAAGTGTTAGTGTCTTAACATTGAGAAGTAATCATACATTGGTGAGTGAGTTTAATTGAACAATAATTAGTCTGAGTCTCTGTGGGAACGAACTAGAAAGTATTCTATATTACTTGTGAACGCGTATACTTGCGTGAATATTAGCGCGTGTTTTCACCCTAACAAGTTTTTGGCGCCGCTGCCTGGGACTCGACGTATTTGTTTAGTTTATGTACTTACCATCATTGGTCGTTAGGACTCAGTGATTAGGACGTATTTGTTACTTATTATTTCTGGTTGTGTTTCAGGTACTTTAGCAAGCGTTTATGCAAACTCGTTCTCGTACTCGCAAGAGGAATTTAGATACAGCTGAGGAGACAGACGAAGTTTTTGATATTCCGGAGAAGATAGATTTTGAAAATTCGGATTCAGGAAGTGAGCAGAAAGAACCAGTAATCATGGGTGATCGTATTATTCAGGCCGATCCAGCTCTTATGGACTTTTCTCGGCCTAATATTGATGACATTCAGTCAAGCATTCTTCATCCGGCTATTCAAGCTAACACCTTTGAGATCAAGCCGGGCACTATTCAGATGGTGCAGAATTCTGTTTCTTTTGGAGGTGCTGCGACTGAAGACCCCAACATGCATATAAGGAATTTTGTCGAGATCTGCAGCACTTTCAAGTATAATGGCGTGACTGATGAGGCTATCAAGCTGAGGCTTTTCCCATTCTCACTGAGGGACAAAGCTAAGGACTGATTACATTCTGAGCTAGCTGGGTCCATCACTACTTGGCAAGATCTTGTGTAAAAGTTTCTGGTGAAGTTTTATCCGATGGCAAAGACAAAGACTGCTGCTATGAGGAGTGCTCTTACTCAATTTGCGCAGCAACCTACAGAATCTATGTGCGAAGCTTGGGAACGCTACAAGGAAATGTTGAGAAAGTGTCCACATCATGGAATGCCCGATTGGATGGTGATCACTGGGGGCCCAATCTCGGCCCATGCTCGATGCAGCAGCTGGAGGCGCCTTGTGGGCCAAAAGCTATACTGAGGCTTATAATCTTATCGAGACTATGGCTGCAAATGAGCACCAAAACCCAACTCAGAGGATGATGCCTGGGAAGGTAGCAGGTATTCTGGAAGTCGATGCAGCCACCGCTATTGCAGCACAGCTCCAAGCGCTGTCGATGAAGGTTGATTCTCTAGCTACATATGGAGTTAATCAAATAGATATGGTCTGTGAGCTTTGTGCAGGTTCTCATGCTATGGATCAGTGTTCTCTTGTCAACGAATCTGTTCAGTATGTGAACAATTATCAGCGACAACAGCAGCCTGTGCCATCTACTTATCATCTTAACAACAGAAATCATCCAAATTTTAGCTGGAGTAATAATCAAAATGCTATTCAGCCACCATATCAGCAAGGTTTGAGTAAACAGTTTACTCCACCTGGATTCCGGCAACCACAGCAGTATGCTCAAAGGCAATCATATCCTCAACAGGGAAGTGCAGCTGCACCTAGTAGTGCGGATTTTGAGGAACTTAAGCTGTTATGCAAGAGTCAGGCGGTTTCTATCAAGAACTTGGAAAATTAAATCGGTCAAATAGCCAATGCAGTGCTCAATCGTCAACCTGGAATACTTCCTAGTGACACGGAAGTACCAGGCAGAAAGGAAGCTAAAGAGCAAGTCAAGGTTATTACCTTAAGGTCTGGGAAAGTTGCTGATGCTAAAAAGGCAAAAGAAGGAGAAGCTGAAGTTAGAGATGAAGAATTTAAGCAGAAGGAGAAAGCGGCGGAACTAAGGAAGACTACTGTTGAACACACTCTACCTGAGGGTAATACAGGGGAGAAACAGCTCTATCCTCCACCATCTTTCCCTAAGATATTGCAGCAACAAAAGCTGGATAAGCAGTTCGGTAAGTTTCTGGAGGTGTTCAAGAAACTTCACATCAATATACCTTTCGCTGAGGCTCTGGAGCAAATGCCTAGTTATGCGAAGTTTATGGAGAGTATTCTTTCAAGGAAGGTGAAACTGGATGACCTTGAGACCGTTGCTCTAACGGAAGAATGCAGCGCTGTTCTGCAGCAAAAGTTACCTCCAAAGCTTAAAGATCCAGGTAGCTTCACCATTCCTTGCACCATTGGCAAGTTGTCATTTGACAAGTGCCTTTGTGATTTGGGAGCAAGCATCAATCTGATGCCGTTGTCGATCTTTAAAAAGTTGGATTTTCCTGATCCAAAACCCACCTACATGTCTCTACAATTGGCTGATCATTCTATTACTTACCCAAGGGGCATAGTGGAGGATGTGCTAGTCAAGGTGGATAAGCTCTTCTTTCCTGCAGACTTTGTTATTCTGGATTTCGAGGAAGATAAGAAGATTCCCATAATCTTGGGAAGACCTTTCTTGGCTACTGGCCGTACCTTGATAGATGTGCAGAAAGGTGAACTTACTATGTGCGTGCAGGATCAGGATGTGACCTTCAATGTATTCAAGGCAATGAAATTCCCTACAGAAGATGAGAAGTGCTTAAAAGTGGATGTGATTGATTCTGCGGTTACTTCATAACTCGATCATATGCTACTGTCTGATGTATTAGAAAAGGCCTTAGTGGGGGATTTTGACAGTGATGATGAAGATGGCAATGAGCAATTACAATATCTGAATGCTTCTCCCTGGAGGCGAAAGCTGGATATGCCGTTTGAATCTCTTGGTACTTCTGACCTCAAGAATGCTGAAGGAAAGCTCAAACCATCAATTAAGGAAGCACCTACCTTGGAGCTCAAGCCATTACCTGAACACTTGAGGTATGCCTTTTTAGGTGATGCATCTACTTTACCTGTTATTATTGCATCTGACCTTTCAGGTAGTGAGGAAGACAAGCTCTTAAGGATTTTGAGAGAATTCAAATCGGCTATTGGATGGACCATAGCAGACATCAAAGGGATCAGCCCTTCATATTATATGCATAAGATTCTGCTAGAGGAGGGTAGTAAGCCAACTGTTGAGCAGCAGCGCAGACTTAATCCTATCATAAAGGAGGTGGTGAAGAAAGAAATTCTGAAATGGCTGGATGCAGGCATCATTTATCCTATTTCTGACAGTTCTTGGGTGAGCCCCGTACAATGTGTGCCTAAGAAAGGAGGTATCACTATGGTAGCAAATGAGAAGAATGAGCTCATCACCACTCGAACAGTTACAGGATGGAGAGTATGCATGGATTACCGAAAGTTGAACAAAGCCACGAGGAAAGATCACTTCCCTCTTCCATTTATTGATCAGATGCTCGACCGGTTGGCTGGTCATGAGTATTATTGTCTTTTGGATGGCTACTCGGGGTATAATCAGATTTGTATTGCACCAGAGGATCAAGAAAAGACTACCTTCACTTGTCCATTTGGCACGTTTACTTTTCGCAGAGTTTCATTTGGTTTATGTGGCGCACCGGCCACTTTTCAGAGATGTATGATGGCTATATTCTCTGACATGATTGGAAATAATGTCGAGGTGTTCATGGACGACTTCTCGGTCTTTGGACATTCGTATGATGAATGTTTGAATAATCTTCGTGTCGTGCTCAAAAGGTGTGTGGAAACTAATCTGGTGCTCAATTGGGAGAAATATCATTTTATGGTGCGTGAAGGCATTATTCTTGGGCATAAGGTCTCTAGCAAGGGTCTTGAGGTGGATAAGGCCAATGTGGGAGTATTGAAAATCTTCCACCACCTATTTTTGTAAAAGGAATCCGTAGTTTTCTTGGTCATGCGGGTTTTTATCGGCGGTTCATCAAGGACTTTTCAAAGATATCTAAGCCATTGTGCAACTTGCTTGAGAAAGATGTGCCTTTCAAATTTGATGATGAATGTTTGTCGGCATTCGAGACTCTCAAGAAGAGTTTAATCACGGCACCAGTTATTACAGCACCGGATTGGACAGAGCCGTTTGAGATGATGTGTGATGCGAGTGATTATGCGATAGGTGCAGTTCTTGGGCAGCGCAAGAATAATCTCTTTCATGTGGTCTACTATGCTAGTAAGACCTTAAATGGGGCCCAAATGAACTACACCACTACTGAGAAAGAGCTCTTGGATATATTCTTTGGTTTCGAGAAATTTCAATCTTATCTGCTTGGGACAAAAGTGACAGTATTCACTGATCATGCGGCCATTCGCTATTTGGTTTCTAAGAAGGATTCGAAGCCGAGACTCATTCGTTGGGTGCTCTTACTTCAGGAATTTGAGTTAGAGATCAATGATCGAAAAGGTACTGAGAATCAAGTAGCTGACCATCTCTCTAGATTGGAGAATCCCGAGTCTACTTCACAGGATAAGACATTGATCAACGAATCTTTTCCGGATGAGCAGTTGTTCACAGTTCAGGAGGAAGAGCCATGGTTTGCAGATATTGTAAACTATCTTGTTAGCAATATAATGCCTCCTAATTTGACCTCAGCTCAAAAGAAGAAGTTTCTGCATGAGGTGAAGTGGGATGAACCATATTTGTTTAGACAGGGAGCTGACCAGATCAGCAGGAGATGTATCCCGTTCTGTGAGACGGAGGGGATATTACGAGACTGCCACTCCACAGTTTATGGTGGACACTATGGTGGTGAGAAGACGGCAGCTCGTATTCTGCAAGCAGGTTATTTCTGGCCTACTTTGTTTAAGGATGCACATCAGTTTGTTTTAAGGTGTGATCGTTCCCAAAGAGTGGGAAATTTGACGAGAAAGGATGAGATGTTGTTAAATGTGATGCTTGAAGTCGAGGTCTTTGATGTTTGGGGAATCGATTTCATGGGGCCTTTTGTCTCATCCTGCAATAATCAGTACATCTTGTTGGCAGTCGATTATGTCTCAAAATGGGTAGAAGTCAAAGCTTTACCGACAAATGATGCAAATGCAGTATTGAATTTTCTTCATAAGCAGATTTTCACAAGGTTTGGAACGCCTCGGGTAATCATAAGTGATGAAGGGTCGCATTTCTGCAACCGTAAGTTCACTTCTATGATGCAGCATTATAATGTGAATCATCGAGTTGCTACTGCCTATCATCCACAAACAAATGGTCAAGCGGAAGTGTCTAACAGAGAGATCAAGCGCATTCTAGAGAAGGTTTTTTGTCCGTCAAGGAAGGATTGGTCTTTAAAGCTCGATGAAGCTGTTTGGGCCTACAGAACAGCATACAAAACTCCACTTGGTATGTCCCCGTTTCAACTGGTGTATGGTAAGGGATGTCATTTACCTGCGGAGCTTGAGCATAAGGCCTATTGGGCGTTGAAAAAGTTGAACCTGGATTTAGATGCAGCTGTTAAAAAGAGAATGCTTCAGCTTAATGAACTTGATGAATTTCGACTTCAAGCGTACGAGAATAACAAAATGTACAAGGAAAAGGTGAAGAGGTGGCACGATAGGAAGCTACATCCTAAGTTATTCGTACCGGGGCAACAAGTTCTCTTATTCAACTCTCGTCTCCGACTTTTCCCTGGGAAGTTGAAATCAAGGTGGTCTGGACCTTTTATTGTCAAAACTGTGTTTCCACATGGAGCGGTGGAGATTTTTGAGAACGATCCGGACCAGGCATTCAAGGTTAATGGTCAGCGTTTGAAGCACTACTATGGGGACACGGCAACCCGAGAAGTAGTTAGTGCCATTTTATTGTCAACTTAATGAAGGTACGCAACGTCAAGCTAATGACGAAAAAGAAGCGCTGCGTGGGAGGCAACCCATGATTTGTTGTTACAGGAACCCTTAGAAGTTAATAACCTATCCAAAACCACAAAAAAATCAGAAAAGCCGGGCTCAAAATTTTTTTTCCAGAGACCCCCTGAGGGCCCGCTCAGCAAGCTGAGCGACCGCTCAGGAGTCGACTGTCAGAATTTTTTTTTTCAGTTCATTAAAAATCCAAAAAAAAATCAGAAAATCAAAAAAAAAAAAAATTACAGCCCCATTACCCATGATTTCTTTCCCCATTACCCCATGATTTTATCCCTCAAACCCACTCCCAATCTAATTTTAATCCAATCCATACCCTATATATACATACACTTATCCTATACATCTCCCACACATATTCTACACTTAAACTCTCTCCAAAACACAAAAACACTATTCTCAAGCACTTTTATTCAGATTCAATGGCACCCAAGAGAGCAAGGACTATTGATAGCAGCAGCACAGTCCCTACTACTAATTCATCGAGGGGTACTGCTGCGAGGCCTCGGTTGAATGACAGAGCTGCGGATGAGGAGTACACTAGGCTTTTGGGGAAGCCGATTCTGAAGGAGATGGGGTTTTTACCATCGGGGAGGGATGGTGAGTTGCTACCTATGATTGCAGAGAAGGGGTGGATAGCTTTCTGTGAGTCACCTGAAGCAGTACCGATGAGCGTGGTTCGCGAGTTCTATGCGAACGCGAAGGCTGAGAAGAATGGGTTTTCTGTGGTCCGAGGGCTGACGGTTGATTATCACCCAGCGGCGATGCACTGTGTGATTGGGCAGCGAGAGAGGAAGCCCGAGGAGGAGAACTGGAATGAGAAGACTACTGAGGATTTCGACTTGGATTTGATTTGTGCTACTCTCTGTAGGCCGGGCACAGTTTGGACCTTCAAGACAGGAACTAATGAGTATCGTCTCTTTCCGGCGATCGCTATGAATAGGTATGCCCGTGCATGGAATGCATTTATTTGTGCTAATATTCTACCTTCTTCGTATGCACATGAGGTCACAGTTGAGAGAGCACAGTTGTTGTCAGGAATTTTGAATGAAGAGTACTATGTGGACCTTGGCAAGTTCATCTACCAAGGAATTCTGAAGTTTTTTAGGGGAGCTAAGCACATGAACATCCCTTATGCATCCACGGTCACGAAGCTTTGCCGAGCAGTGGGAGTGAACTGGCCGTCTCATGAGCAGTTGCAGTTGCCGGCCGCTCCGATTGATTCTGGGACTCTAAATGGGATGCAGGAGTGGAACGGTGGTGAGCCCGAGGAGCATGGGCTGGGTTATCATCTTCCAGGAGGGCGTCCAGCACGAGGTGCTACTATGGCTAGGCCTAGGCATGATGAGGCTGGTTTTTCGAGTGCTCAGGAGGGTGCTGGGATGGCTGATGCCCAGTATAGGTGGCTGTCACGGCGGATGGATGCCATGTACGAGACACAGAGCAGGTTTGCTCAGGAGCTCACCCTTGCGTTAGGGACTGCTTTTCGGGGCCTTTGAGCTAACATTCAGTGGCCAGTTTTTGGTGAGGACTCTGCATACCCGCCGCCTGATACTCCACCCACTGAGGGTGATGATGATGATGACTCCGAGTAGGTATACCCTGTGTTCCTTTCTACTACCTTCACTAGGGATAGTGAAGATTTTAAGTTTGGGGGTGGTAGTTAAGGAATATTTTGTGTGTGTGTCATATAGTTGTATATTCATGATAGTTTAGTTCATATAGTTGCATAATTTTTGCCATATAGTTTTTTATTTATTTATTTATAGCTTTATTTGTTTATCATGTCATGTAGCTCATGCATATGCCATGATCCCTTTTGCGATGATTTGCCGACTGATTTGTGATGTTGATGCGAGTGTAGTGATAGCATTAAAGTGATGTTGAGTCATGTAGGTTGATATGCATGCTAGAAACACTTATTTTCACTAGGTCTTAGAGAATGCTTAAGGACTAGATTATGGTTATGATCTGATTATTTCGAGGTTAATCTATTTATTATGCTTAGAATTTGATAATAGGTTCTTAGTGATAAAGGCATGAAAAAGAAAAAAATGGAGTAAAAATGGAATTTGTTGCTAGTTGTGGCTAGACGTCAACTGGCTAGTAGCCGGCTCGCATGTTATGCGAGTAGTCTAGGGTTGAGCAAGATGGAGCGAAACGCACTTGCTCAGAAATTTTGAAAAAAAAAGAGGAAAAAAATAGAAAAAAAGAAAAAAAGAAGAAAAAAAAAAAGAAGTATGTGTTTATGCATAATTGATCACGAGTGGGCTCTTTGGTATTCGAGTTATTAAGTTCTTAGGGGACTTTATTCCTAGTGACCTAAGGCTTTTAGAGTCTGGGATCCACTAACCTAACGCTCGCTACATGGATACCATTGTATAAGTCTTTTGTGGACCTCACTCATTGCACGGTTAAATAAGCATTGTTGTTGTGAATAAAAAGCATGATTCTGTAATGAGCTCCATGATTCTTGTAGTGTTATAAGTTACTTTGTGCATAGAATTTTTATTCTTTGTATAATCATGTGATTGCCTTGATGATGGTTGAGTCATAATAATTGGTCTAGTTCTGAAGCATATCTGTTAAGCATCTGCACACACCACGTTTCTGGCTGTATGTTAGTTGGCATGATTTGATTGATCTTTAGTCGCCTAACTGCGTTTGTTGAGATGTTATAAATTGGTTGCTTTGTTCGTAGTAAGGGGGACCGTTGCATTTCATATAGATTGCATTCATACATGTTTTTATTTGTTTTGAGTCTGTGACGCTTGAGGACAAGCATCGATTTAAGTTTGGGGGTGTGATAAGTGGCATTTTATACCACTTAGAACGTCTTAAAATAGCTTAAATTGGTGTCTTGAAATCAAGTATTTTGTGTATTTGATGCGTTTTTCTAGTGTTTGTGCATTTCAGGGTATTAGTTGTATTTCGGAGGAGTAATCATCAAGAATAAGCCTTGGCATGTGTTCAGCATTGCGAGAGGAAAGAAAGGGGCAGATTGCAGCGAAGAAACAGAGCAAACTCAGAAATTTTCCAGTAGAGTCCTGAGCGCCCGTTCAGCTATGCTGAGCGGCCGCGTAGAATGCTGAGCGCCCGCTCAGCTATGCTGAGCGGCCGCGCAGGGTCGGGAATTTCGATAAATTATTTTAGACTTCTACTTCTGTTTGGCTTCCAACTTCTATGTAATCTGAGTTTTATGGGACTATTATATAAGTAGATTTAGAGACGTTTTCACAAGGTTGGATCGTTGTATTAAGCAAGGAGCGAAGGAGAAAAGGAAGAAGACCGTTTTAGCACACCGCAACGAAGAGGAAGTATATTTTCTTGTGATTCTTTATTTCGTTATAACGTGGATGCTAGTTTTCTTTGTTTTGAACCTAATTACTCTTGTGACGTACTCTGGTTTAATATAATTAGTTTAGTTATTATTCTCTTGTGTTTGTTTATCATGTTTTCATATGAACCCATGATGACGATAAGTGCTATCATGGGCTAATCGTAATCATGGGGTCGTAACGGATTTACTATGGAATTCTTTAGTTAATTGTTTGATACCTTGGTGTGTGATGATTGTATGATATCTAGTATTGGTTGTGCGTATTCGTCTTATGTGCGTCGCGAATAAATAAGATAGGGTGTTAATCTCTTGTGAAGCGATAGTGGATCTCGAGGTTTAGAACTTGCCATGCTAGCATAGGATCATGTATGATGCGCATGATTTGTGCATAACTCTAACCGTTTTATTCACCCTGTGTAATCAAAAGGAATAACTTGTGCTTAAATCGTTATGTTGTCAATTTCTGTAGACATATAGGGACTCAACATAATTGATGCCTATTCAACTTCTATCTCAATTGTGGATGCTTGGTAGAATGGTATTAGTACAATGAAAGTTGGCTTTTATCAGTTTCGTGTTATTCGATTAATATCATCACTGTTGCATGCTAAGGGTAATAACAATAACTATTGAAGGAATTAGTAATGAAGTTGTGATCTCATGAGTGTTTTAATATTGTTAATTCGAAGTGTTAATTAAGTGATTAATTAAGTAGTTAATTGTAGTTAATATTTAGTTAACAATTCTAAGTGTTAGTGTCTTAACATTGAGAAGTAATCATACATTGGTGAGTGAGTTTAATTGAACAATAATTAGTCTGAGTCTCTGTGGGAACGAACTAGAAAGTATTATATATTACTTGTGAACGCGTATACTTGCGTGAATATTAGCGCGTGTTTTCGCCCTAACAATTTTAGCTCACACTTGTTTTCTTAAATTGACACAACACAACAGTGAATCAAGATGCCTATCATGAAACTCACAGCCAGGAAACGGGTAGGAAATGGCCAGCTGTGCTAGAGGATGTTTGGTGTTGTACCACAGGTAGACCGAATAAGTTGGATTAGTTTTCAGTTGTTTTTAGTCCGACTTATTTACAAGTATGACTTATGTACGATAATGAATAAGAAACGAATATTTAGCTGACGGACTAACCTTACTTAAAGGTTATTTCCCCGGTAAGACTTAATTACTTTTGGGTTGTAATAATTATCACTTTGTGGATTGATTTACTCTAGTAATGAATGGTTCGTTTCCAAGATAATAACCTATAAGTGTGTGTGTGTGTGTGTGATAAGTGTGGGGTTGTAAAAGTGTGAGTATTTATATATTGTGATATGAGATAAGTATTATATAGTATTCAAGATGGCGTGGCCTCCTAGAACCTTGACCCCGGATTTTGGGGCACCACATAATTGGTATCAGAGCCTTAGGTTATCAAATCTTGGAAATGATAGGATATAAAATATGTAGACATAAAAATAATAAATGATCAATTAAAGCTCAAGTCGAGTTCATCATCAGGCTACATGGGTAGTTTTGACAGTTTTACCCTCAAGGGAATTCCGACTCTAAGTTAGTAACACCTTGCCTATTGTGTCAGGTACCAGTTGAGCCTATGGGGGAGGTTGACCCTGTTGATGATATTATGGCCCCTGAGCATGACCCTACTCCTGAGCCGGAGGACCCACCCATTGATGACTCAAATGATGACCCTATAAAGGATCCCCCGGAGGAGGAGAATGACCTTCCTGTCCCCATAGCTGATGACGTTGAGATGCCCAAGGGAGATGGCATAGATTGGAGGGATATAGAGATGTACCCTCTCCCGACTGTTCGCTCTCCTACACCTCACCCAGGGATATAGAGCCCTTTGTCCTACACTGATGAGGAAGAGGATGATGAGAGGGACGCACAGACCTACGAGGCTCATGACATATCTTCTAGCGACCCAGACTCACCTCTACCACCCCCAACGACCATACATATAGATGTGCATGACTGGATAGTGGCTCAGCTTAACGCTGAGCTCACCGCGGCATCTGCCCGCATTGTGGAGCTATGACAGGCGCTGACAGCTGAGAGAGCCATCAGGCTAGGATATCTAAGGGACTTCAGAGCTGCTTCCCCGACCATAGCCCGCAGGGAGATCGATGGAATCGAGCTCCATACCCGGGTTCAGATGAGGATGACGGCGATGGCGGGATACATCCCGGTAGTTGAAACAGAGCTGATATTGTCGGGAGCGATGGGGAGGGTGCAAGACCTCACGCGCAGCGACGGTGACTGAGAGACGAGTGGCTATTTATGGACCTTGTAAAGGGATGGGTGACTTGTCACCAATTTTTTTAGGATAGCTAGTAGTAGATATCATTCCTAGCCCTTTAGGGTACCCGACATATGTATTTGCATTTCAGTATTCAGGATAAGTGGTGATGTATTATAGTCAGGTCATGTATGAACTCGGATAGTTGTTTTGTCCCCAAGATATAATTGGGAGACCCTATGGAATATATTTAGCAGTTATTAAGAAATTGATTTCCATATTATTGCACTTGTTAAAAACATGCTAGATAATAAATGACATGCTTACCTATGAATAAATTAATCCAAATGTAAAATTTTTACAATAATATTGACATATTTTTATTATCAGAACGATGCCACCCCGTAGAAGAAGAACCGAGGCACAGCCCACAGAATCTCTTAACCAACAACGGAATGGACCTGACCACATAGTGAATGAGGAAAGTGAAGAAGACCTAGACTATAATGAGTATGATGAGGAAGAATATGTAGAAGAAGAGGCCGAGGATACCCATCAGGGAGGGAACCCCATGAATGAGTTTATGGAACTTTTAAGGGAAAATTTGAACCAACAGTGTAACACCCCAAATCCGGGGTCAAGATTTGGTGTCACTTAAACAATCATTACATAAAATAAAGAATAAATAAATAACCCCTTGAATCCGTATCGTTTACAGGTTATGGTATGAAACAAGAATCTAACCTTCTACAACTTACAATAACTAAAATACAAATGAGAATACCTTTGAACTAATGCTCTTGTCACAATCTTCCAACACCTTCAACCTCTCACAGCGGAAGTTTTCTAACTCCTGCTGTCTATCGAAGCTATTCATTTTTTTTATCCTTATCCGTTTCTGGCAGAAATAAGAATTTACAAAGCAAGAGTGAGCCAAAAATGCCCAGCAAGTATATAATTTTGAGTTTCAAACATTAATATCAAAGAAAACTTCCGGACAAAATCTCTTAAATATTTTGAAGAGTGAAATACGAAATCATTTAAAGGATACACTTCATTATCTTTAAATCAATTTGATTTGCATTGCTATAATTCACATAGGAAATACTGACATTTTGTAAGAGCTTCAGAGAACACGTGTTTTCAAAAAGGTTTCTGGTAACACTTCATACTTGAGCAACGAATGCAATAACTATTCATAAAATAACATTCAAGAAATTCCTAACTATTCAGTATCCATCATTATCGACTAAGTTTCCATAGACTTAGCCTGCTAAACCAGCCTGATAAGGATGGGTTGAATAATTAAGAAGATCTCAATTCATTCAAGATTCTAATTATCACTGAGCAACTAATGCTGCAGCAGCAATCTGAACCTCGAATTTATTTAGAAACATTGTAATTTCTCGAAATTGAGTGCTAAGAAAGAATAACTTTAATCCATAATCACATTTTATTTCAAGAAGGAATGCCATTAATGGCGATCAACAATAAATTAGACTGGACACTAGTTCACACGTATACCCTGCTGATCAGTCAGGATACAGTGCAGATATATACCTACCAGTATAGATCCAGTCGGGTCCCCAGGCACTACGGCCCATCTCAAGGCACCAGTCATCCCGGTCCTTAGGATTAAGTAAAACTTAATCCCCAAAGTATCACTATCCAGCCCGTAAAGTGTTTTGATGTCAAACCATTTTGAAGTCAAAACTTCCCAATTCAGGGTTCGCAAATAACCCGAAAGAATGGGTATTTGCTCATGAGAGCAATCGAATTATAGGAACAAGCATAAATGAACAAGCATAATATGAGTAATTACAGCGAAATGTAAAACCTTTAACTATTCTGAACTTAGAATAGGAGCGAATAATATTTGCAGTATTTAAAAGAAATTCAAGAGTACTTGCAGTATTTTAAAAAAAAATTCCAGAATACTTGCCTCAATAAGCTTTAACCGTTATTACTGGTTGACTTTGGTTCGACCTTGATCGTTCGGCTTTATCGTCCACCTACCATCCTATTCTCGATACGATCCCAACATTCAGACCCTTTGGTTGGAACTTCGTTGATCTCAACATCTAATCACTAGATCGTTCCTAGTTCGATGTCACGTCTCGGGTCTTCCGTCTAAACCTACAGGGTTAAAATACCCTAATTTAGATAATCGTCTCGCTCAACATAACACTCCTATCACTTCTACCCATACGGTTTCATAACCGAATTCATATTTATATATATTATCGAAATACACATAGCAATTATGGTTCACATCTTCGAAACTCGGTTCAGTATTTATTTTTAGAAAATACGTATACTCGTCGTTTTAAAAAATAGGGTAATCGATTATTTATAAATTATCTTGTCTCAATCGCAGTCAAGTCCATTTAATATAATTGTATATGGTTATTCGACGTCTCCGATAATTATAGGTTACGTTCCCGTATTTTCGGAATTAATTTTCTGAAAATCGGGCAGCGTCTCCTTTGTTTATCGGCCTACCTGTTGAAATCAAATCGACGTCAATCCACAACAACAATCCAATCACAACAACAACCACAACATAATTCAATCCACAATCCAATTACCAAGTCCCAAACTCCGATTCGCTTAATTATTAATACTATTCGTATTTTGCATTTTTATTCGTAATTTTATTTTATTCCCATTTTCGTTTCACAACTAATTTACCAACTATTTTTATTTAATTAATAACGTAGGACTCAGATAGAAATCATCATCGCCCACCGTCGGCTCGCCGAGGGTCATCGCCGACGGCGGTAAAATTCGTCGGTGCCCGATAAATTCGGGTTTCCATTCTAATTCCACCGATTACTAATAATAATTTCCCGCACGAATAAATTTATTTCACTAAAATAAATCAATTAAATTCTGCAGAAAACAAATCAAGAAAACCAAATTAATACAGGCGCAATTAACCGGAGAACAACCGGAAAACATAAAGTAACGACCAACAGAATCAACACCACATTGTACACAACACGCACAACAATTACAGTCACGCAAGACACACGCACACTTAAACAATCCTCGCCGGAAAATAAACCGGCAACGCGGAGGACAGGACAGGCGGCGAGTCGAGGGGAACACCAGGCGAACAGGGGCAACAAGGGGAAGGGGGAGAAACAGAGAAGGAGGGAGAGAGAGAGGCGATAGAGGAGAGAGTAGATAGAGATTGAGAGAGATTCCGGTGAGAGAGCCGAGAGATTCGGGTCAAGAGACACAGAGAAAGACGGGGCAGGGGAATGAAGAACAAGGGAGAAAAATGGGGGCGCGTGGGGGAAACAGGAGAGGGGGGTTTATTAGTAATACAATTTTTTTTCTTCGTTCTCTTTATTTCGCTTTATCCCGGTATTTCCTGTTTCGTACTGCAACTATCGTTTTTAGTAAATAACTTACAGTTAACAACCGTCCGAAAATTTTAAAATTCTCGAAGTATTTAAAAGTTAATAAAATAAAACTTTCATGATTTTTTTGAAATATCTTGGAATCAATATTGATTTTTCAATCAAATGGAGTCAGAAAATCATTTTAAAATTAAATAATAGATAAAATATTGATTTTAAATTTTATAATTCCCTAAAAATAATAAATGAAATTATAGAACAACAAAAATAATTTTAGAAACAATTTTAGTATTTTTTTAAAAAAATAAAAATAAATATTCAATAAAGTCACTTTTGAACGAATTAAATGCATACAGCTCGATAATTCATTATAAGATTAATCTTTGCGTCTAACAATTCACAGACAATTGATGATACAACAACACATAGCTGACAGAATCATCACATATTTTACTTATTTAATATTTCAATAATTATATTTACATATCGATCCGAAAATGGGTTACTTAGCCGCTAAGTAACTAAAAAGACGATACGATTTTAATACCAGAATTGGATAATTATCAAAACAAATCTTCCTATAAAATACTTTATACGAAATTAAGGTGATAATGTCTCGCCTTTTGAGAATATGAACTTTTATCGATATATAAAATGATTTGCGTATCGAAAATTTCACACCGGGACTCGTACAGGTCAAACCGTAGCCCGGATCGAAAAAGTCAAAACACGGAAAGTGTTCAGAATTATCAGATTAGGTTAGGAAGGAGTTTTCAGAAGAGTTTCGGGTTGTAAAAACGCAAAAACAGTTGAAGTGGAACGATTTCTGATTCTAAAAATTAATTTTATAATTATGTAAAATAATCATTATAAATTCTATAAATCCTTATAAAATCATATGGTAATCCAACAATTACCAGAAAAATACCAAAATTATCTATATTTAATTCTGGATAATTGGAAATTACAATATTTAAATTTTATCAGAAATAAATATTCAAATATTATTATCCATCATCAAATAATTCACCAAAATTCACATAAAAATCACAGAATAATTATTTATTGATAAAAATAATTACATAATATTTCCCGGGCGTTATATTCTTCCCCCTTAAAAGGATTTTGTCCTCAGAATCATGCTAACGAACAAACCATGATGTTTTCCAAGTATCTTTTTTAGGATTACTTAGTTCTCATCACCTTAATCACAATTCAACGGCCTTTTACCGTCATCAACTCTATCAGTTGCTCATGCAATCCCTATCTCAATCTCTACTTCATACATTTGAAGCTAAATGAATTTTCGTAGTCATACACAGATGAATGTCTTGTAGATTCATTATACCGGTGACAACAAGACCAACTCATCCACAATCGTTCCATCTATCTCATTACCTCACAGGACTAACTTAATTCACACTAATCTTCTTTTCTGTCTAATTCCAATAATTCGTGTTCATGAACTTTCTATTTTCACTGACTATTCTATTCTGCTCTTCATGTTTTCTTCTGTTCGGTTAGCCTGACCTATGATCGTTTCCAATCACGTTCGAGAATTCTTAATCGATCTCTTGCATTTTCTATTCGTCTGCACCCGATATCCTAAGCTCATAACGTCTGAAGCTTCAGAATGTTTTACATTTATGCAATCTGAAAAGGAAAATCTCGGTAATTGCATCTACTCACCATTTGGTAGCATAATTCTATTTCTTTTCAATCACCGCCAAGTATATTCATTGAGCGAGAATCTGTTACTATCTGAAAGGAAATACATTAATTTGAAATGAAGTGAACCAAACTTTATTCAAAACCCGGTCTCTTGGGTACTAATACTCATTTTGTTGTCCTATCAAATTAGATATCAATAAGAACTTTGATGCTCACAACGTCTCATACTGAAGTCAACATCAATCATCTGCATTAGTACCACCTTTGATATTCAACAACAAAGTAAGTATCAGCATAACCTAGAAGACGGATCAAAACCTATTTTTCAATTCCTAACTTTCCTAATTCTCTTAACCAGAATTCATATCCTTGAAGCTGAGAATGCAGCCGTTATTTTCCAACTTTTTGCAAGCATAACTTTAGGCGTTCAACTTGGTCCTCCTTAATCCTTGAACTAGCGAGGATGTTATCAATAAATACAATCATACTATCCCAATATTCCTGGTACATTGTGTCCACTTAATCTTCAAATTTAAGATTTCTAATACTCGATGCGTAACTTCATACATCCATTCTCTTTTCCCATGACCGCTTTTGTGTGCAGCGCAAAATACTTTTTATTTCATTATTCTTTTTACATTTCTGAAGTTTTCCTTCACTTATTATCTTATCCCTATTAAGTTATACGATATCGGCTTTTGATATCAGCTTGATTTTGTGCAGTCACTGACGAGAAATTCTTACCTCATTCCCTGAGGTAACCTTGGTAAATCATTCGTTCGAACCTTCGGGACTTCACTTTAATTTGAAAGAATTCCGGCATGAGATTCATTACAACTTTCTTCTTCAGCAGTTTGCCATCAATACCTTGATGTAATCATTCCTATTTACACGCATTCCTTGACTGAAATTCCCATCTTTAATTATCGACATTCCACTTCATTTCCCAATCACTTCTGGTCCAACTGAAGTTCATACTTTGCGTATATCTTGGATTATTTTATAAAATTTCTTTATCATCCTTTTGATTCCACTTCCTGTCTTGATTAGTTCTTCATTTTTTTATTATTTATTATCTCTCTTAAACATAACAAATTTCTTTTTCTTAGTAATATTACTCTGTTTATTATTGGATAAGTCATTTCTGCAGTTCCCACTGGAATGAAGGCTTTTATCTGTACTATTTAAATTCTTACTAACAGAGTTATCGAATTTCCTCGGTAGCTATTTCCTTAGCCTTTCTTGATGTATCACATATCGCGTGTTTGACTTCTCTTCATTGACCATCATTTCTTTTTCCTGAATTCACATGCGGACTTTATCAATCTTCGTCTTTCATTGGGTGTTTGAATTTGCAAACTTTCCATTATTTTACAGCAACTTCCATTCAACCGTCGTTCAAAAGAAGTGTACCTTCAAATCTTTCATTAATTCATCATTCGATATGGGTATATATCCACGTTCTTTCTGGAATCGCGATTGCAGATGACATAATCCTTTTACTTTATCTTGAATCTTCAGTTATTAAAAATATTTTTCTCACTAACCTGTACCAGTAACTTCCTGTTCCTTTTATTCATCGAAAAGAGGGTATTCTTCTGGATCAAACCTTGCACCTGATCATGCTAATTGAGCTAAGCCTTCAATTTACGTTAACGCCATTATTTTCCAAATTTCTTATTGCTTTGATTTCGGAGCTGGAAATCATGTTAGAGCTTGACTCAATCTAATTGGAATCGATCTCCATTTAACTACCCATTAGTTCGTAAAGTTAACCAATTAACTCCTGTAACGGATCACTTAAACCAAGTGATGACTAGCTAACTGGAATCAAAGACCAATTATATAAAGTCGGTTTGGTCATAACAACTTTCTCAAGAACCAAGATCGCGATTATTTGGAGTACTGACGAGAACAATAATATACTTCTATGTCCTTAACTATAGGGTAATTTCTGAAAATTTGGGCAGCAATTCTCCTACACCATTGACTACCAGTCGGACTTACGCCAACACCATCAATCAACCACATCCATTCATTCAACACAATTTAGATTATATCGCTTTGGATCAGCATCTGACCGACATATCATTTATCTTTTAAAATGAGACTTAAGATCTTAAATTAACAAGGATTAATATAACCACTCCCTTTCTAGTTCTTTCAAAATCTTACAAAATTTTATTGGTGAACTGTAAAATTTGTCTCGTTTCTCAAAATTTTATTTCGCGAGTATTTTAACTTATTTCTTGTCATTACTAATTGTGTACAATTACTTTTAAGAATTACGCTGCATCCTTCAACCAATCACAACAATCATTTATCTTTTAATAACCACACACGGTTTTCATTATTACCGTCGTAATCTGATAGAAACTTAATCGTTATATCGTTACTTCTTAAAAGGTTTCACGGTCGAGTCACCATTGCTTCATCTCCACTTATGGCTTTGCATCGAACTTTCATACTGACCCAGGTATGAGCATTGAATTCACAATCACTTATTTATGCAAGTTAGAGAACTTCACAATTTCTTGAAGAACACGTTCGAAGTTTGATTACATTTAAGATTTCTTCCATCTTGAATCTTCATGACAGGTATCTTCCAGCGACGAAGGGATGTTTCACGTCGTAATTGCATGTCTGAGTCATTGTTCAGAATTTTCTTGATCTTTGATCGTCGTCCCGATACTCGTTTGCTCCGTTTGAGCACACAACATCACTTCCTTATTTCGTAATTAATGTACGATTCGCTAACCATTCGTTTCGCTTCAAAATCCTCTGGTTTGAAGTGTATTACGTTGACGCAATTTACCATACTAACGAGATCCTCGTAACATGAACAACTGTCTGACTTGATATTTTTTGCCATGTCCACATTTGTCGGTGCATTCATTTTTTTTTCCTCGCTCGCAGATGTCCACCATTTATCGATTTGCAGTCGTATCTATGTTTGTTGTATGGTTCCACGTATCACACTATTTCATTTCTTATGAAATCGTTAGAGAAGAGACTTTACACAAAAGGAGAGTTTGTGAACATGATTTTGATTAAACACGGAATAAGGAATAACAATGCAATAACTAATTGAAAGAATTTGTAAACCAGAAAATTGAAGGAAGAAAAATGAGTGAAGAATGAGACAACCATATTCGTACTTAAGATGGCCAGTCTTTAATACTATATGGCATACAACACATGATTAGGTGGCATCCCACCCGACTTTTCGTCATTTCGACAAAACGTCATATCACAACACTGTTGTCTCAATCAGAAATCAATAGTTTGAGAAGAGAAACAATTCAGAAGGGATACAAGGATGTTCTTTCATTTCTGCCTCATATGATTTATTAACAGAAGAAGCTCATACATATTCAAACTCGAGAAGAACATATGCTATCGTGTTAGAAGAAAGAATGTCAATGTCGATCACCTTCCACGCTTCACTTACGTATGCCTTCAGGATCGTGCGGATACAGGTTCACGATTTAAGTCACATCATTGCTTCGAAATGCTTCTTGGAAATGCCTTCACACCAAATGCTTCAATAATTTAATCTTAATCGCGTCCTCCCGAAATTTATAATCACGGCTTCAGATTTCATCTATGTCACATAAAATACCCATCGATCACGCAATGCCTCAATTTCGTCGATAAAAATACGATTCTTCTCCAATCATCTGGAAGATTCTGCCATTTCCTTCAATCATCCTCCGTCCCTTCGAATCACAAATCTCGTTAAATTTTAATAATCTTATAAATTGGGTAAATAATATTTTAATATGTTGATTCAATTATTTATTTGATTAAACAACGCTTACTTTCATTTTTCACAGCAAACCTTAAACCTTCTCCCTGCTGATGGGTCTACTTGGCCTCTTTGAATCACAACACTGCGTCTAATTCAATTCTTTTTTTTAAGGTCATTTTCTGTTTATAATAACAAGAACTTAAGTAGTACCTTGACAACCAAATTGTAAAACTTATTTCATGCAAAATCTTTTGAAAGTTGATTAAGGAAATCTTTTCCAAAATCTCATTTTTAAAGTTTTGAAAATCATATATTTGGTCGTCATTACTATATAAGTTACTTGCTATTTTCCTGATTTACCAATGAAATGTCTATTTAAAAGAATATCCATATACCCTGCTGATCAGTCAGAATACAGTGCAGATCTATACCTACCAGTATAGATCCAGTCGGGTCCCCAGGCACTACGGCCCATCTCAAGGCACCAGTCATCCCGGTCCTTAGGATTAAGTAAAACTTAATCCCCAAAGTATCACTATCCAGCCCGTAGAGTGTTTTGATGTCAAACCATTTTGAAGTCAAAACTTCCCAATTCAGGGTTCGCAAATAACCCGAAAGAATGGGTATTTGCTCATGAGAGCAATCGAATTACAGGAACAAGAATAAATGAACAAGCATAATATGAGTAATTGCAGCGAAATGTAAAACATTTAACTATTCTGAACTTAGAATAGGAGCGAATAATATTTGCAGTATTTAAAAGAAATTCAAGCATACTTGCAGTATTTTAAAAAAAAATTCCAGAATACTTGGCTCAATAAGCTTTAACCGTTATTACTGGTTCACTTTGGTTCGACCTTGATCGTTCGGCTTTATCATCCACCTACCATCCTATTCTCGATACGATCCCAACATTCAGACCCTTTGGTTGGAACTTCGTTGATCTCAACGTCTAATCACTAGATCGTTCCTAGTCTGATGTCACGTCTCGGGTCTTCCGTCTAAACCTACAGGGTTAAAATACCCTAATTTAGATAATCGTCTCGCTCAACATAACACTCCTATCACTTCTACCCATACGGTTCCATAACCGAATTCATATTTATATGTATTATCGAAATACACATAGCAATTATGGTTCACATCTTCGAAACTCGGTTCGGTATTTATTTTCAGAAAATACGTATACTCGTCGTTTTGAAAAACAGGGTAATCGATTATTTATAAATTATCTTGTCTCAATCGCAGTCAAATCCATTTAATATAATTGTATATGGTTATTCGACGTCTCCGATAATTATAGGTTACGTTCCCGTATTTTCGGAATTAATTTTCCGAAAATCGGGCAGCGTCTCCTTTGTTTATCGGCCTACCCGTCGAAATCAAATCGACGTCAATCCACAACAACAATCCAATCACAACAACAACCACAACATAATTCAATCCACAATCCAATTACCAAGTCCCAAACTCCGATTCGCTTAATTATTAATACTATTCATATTTTGCATTTTTATTCGTATTTTTATTTTATTCCCATTTTCGTTTCACAACTAATTTACCAACTATTTTTATTTAATTAATAACGTAGGACTCAGATAGAAATCATCATCGCCCACCGTCGGCTCGCCGAGGCTCATCGCCGACGGCGGTAAAATTCGTCGTGCCCGATAAATTTGGGTTTCCATACGAATTCCACCGATTACTAACAATAATTTCCCGCACGAATAAATTTATTTCATTAAAATAAATCAATTAAATTCTGCAGAAAACAAATCAAGAAAACCAAATTAATACAGGCGCAATTAACCGGAGAACAACCGGAAAACATAAAGTAACGACCAACAGAATCAACACCACACTGTACACAACACGCACAACAATTACAATCACGCAAGACACACGCACACTTAAACAATCCTCGCCGGAAAATAAACCGGCGACGCGGAGGACATGACAGGCGGCGAGTCGAGGGGAACACCAGGCGAACAGGGGCAACAAGGGGAAGGGGGAGAAACGGAGAAGGAGGGAGAGAGAGAGAGGCGATAGAGGAGAGAGTAGATAGAGATTGAGAGAGATTCCGGCGAGAGAGAGCCGAGAGATTCGGGTCGAGAGATACAGAGAAAGACGGGGCGGGGAAATGAAGAACAGGGGAGAAAAATGGGGGCGCGTGGGGGAAACAGGAGAGGGAGGGGGTTTTATTAGTAATACAATTTTTTTTCTTCGTTCTCTTCATTTCGCTTTATCCCGGTATTTCCTATTTCGTACTGCAACTTTCGTTTTTAGTAAATAACTTACGGTTAACAACCGTCCGAAAATTTTAAAATTCTCGAAGTATATAAAAGTTAATAAAATAAAACTTTCATGATTTTTTTGAAATATCTTGGAATCAATATTGATTTTTCAATTAAATGGAGTCAGAAAATCATTTTAAAATTAAATAATAGATAAAATATTGATTTTAAATTTTATAATTCCCAAAAAATAATAAATGAAATTATAGAACAACAAAAATAATTTTAGAAACAATTTTAGTATTTTTTTTTAAAAAAAAATATTCAATAAAATCACTTTTGAATGAATTAAATGCATACAGCTCGATAATTTATTATAAGATTAATCTTTGCGTCTAACAATTCACAGACAATTGATAATACAACAACACATAGCTGACAGAATCATCACATATTCTACTTATTTAATATTTCAATAATTTTATTTACATATCGATCCGAAAATGGGTTACTTAGCCGCTAAGTAACTAAAAAGACGATACGATTTTAATACCAGAATTGGATAATTATCAAAACAAAGCATCCTATGAAATACTTTATATGAAATTAAGGTGATAATGTCTCGCCTTTTGAGAATATGGACTTTTATCGATATATAAAATGATTTGCGTATCAAAAATTTCACTCCGGAACTCGTACAGGTCAAACCGTACCCTGGATCGAAAAAGTCAAAATACGGAAAGTGTTCAGAATTATCATATTAGGTTAGGAAGGAGTTTTCAGAAGAGTTTCGGGTTGTAAAAACGCAAAAACAGTTGAAGTGGGACGATTTCTGATTCTAAAAATTAATTTTTTAATTATGTAAAATAATCATTATAAATTCTATAAATCCTTATAAAATCATATGGTAATCCAACAATTACGAGAAAAATACCAAAATTATCTATATTTAATTCTGGATAATTAGAAATTAGAATATCTAAATTTTATCAAAAATAAACATTCAAATATTATTATCCATCATCAAATAATTCACCAAAATTCACATAAAAATCACAGAATAATTATTTATTGATAAAAATAATTACATAATATTTCTC
The DNA here is from genome assembly GCF_009905375.1 of Apium graveolens. Lineage (NCBI taxonomy): Eukaryota > Viridiplantae > Streptophyta > Magnoliopsida > Apiales > Apiaceae > Apium > Apium graveolens. The sequence goes on from NC_133651.1 coordinate 130,421,763, forward strand.
GGGCGTTACAAACAGCCCATTCCACCACAGCCGCATATTTCCCAATAGACTGCGGCCACTGCCTTCAGGGGATTCAAATCCCTCAAACCCCCAGAGTTTCTAGCATCTGCCGACCCCGTTGAGGCACGGGCCTGGCTCAAGGAAATAGAAAAGTCCTTTGAAATACTAGGTGTGGAAGAATGACACAAGACCATTTTCGCTTCTTACGTGCTGAAAGGGGAAGCTAACTACTGGTGGGAGTCCAAACGAAACCTCGAGACTGATGTTGTGATTCTATGGGATAGATTTACCCGATTGTTCTTAGACAAGTATTTCCCTAGGTAATGGAAACTCAAATGGAGATTAAGTTTCTAGAGTTGAAACAAGATAAGATGACTGTTGCAGAGTATGAGGCCAAGTTTACTTAGTTGTCACGATTTGTGCCTGAGTTTGTGAATACCGAAGAGAAGAAAGCGCGAAGGTTTCAGCTTGGTCTGAAACAGTGGATCCAAAATCGAGTGGCAGTACTAGAGCTGACAGATTACGTCACCTTAGTGTAGAAAGTCTCAATTGTTGAAGCTGGCAGTGAGCAAAGTTTGAAGGAAAAGGAAAATAGGAAGAGGAAGATAGGAAGCCAAGGCAGAGGAGGAGGAGGAACCAAGAACATGAGCCTTCCAAGCAGGTTCGTCAGGGGGTGGTGTCCCAACCTTCGAGAGGCCCCGGATTTAGAAAGGCCCCTAGTGAGAGTGTTGGTCAGGTTGGCGGATAAGCTAGGGCAACATTTCATATCCAACCCCGCGCCCCAATACCGGAGTGTCAAACATGTAGAAGAAGACACCTTGGAGTGTGCAGCCAGGTGAGAGCCCCTCTGAAATGCTACAGGTGCAACCAACCCGGATACCTTGCCAACAACTACAACCAACCCAACATGATGTGTTTCCAATATGGGAAGGTAGGGGACATAAAAAAGGATTGCCCGATATTGAAGCCCACAGCCTTAGGGATGAGCAGAGCTGCATCCAACCGGCCGCTGCTAGGGCCTTCAACATGACCGTTCAGTACGCTGACCGAAACACTGACGTGATAGCAGGTGCCCTTTTGTTAAATTCCGAACATGTAAATGTCCTATTTGATTCTGGAGCGACCAAGTCATTTATATCTCAAGATTTTGCTAAAAAGTTAAAACTTAATGCCATACCCTTATGCGAGGTACTACAAGTGGAGATAACAAACAAAGAAATGATTCCTGTAAATCAAGTACACCCTAAATACAAGTTAAAATTATAAGGGAAAGTCTTTGAGGTTGACTTAATCCCATTTACGTTAGGAGAATTTGATATAATCTTAGGAATGAATTGGTTATCCAGTAATGGAGCACATATAGATTGTGAGCGAAAGGGAGTGAAGATAAGAGTGCAAAATGGAAAGGAAGCAGTGTTCAAAGGTCAACGACAGACCCATAAATTTCTGACCATGCTAAAGGTAAAGAAAATGTTAAAGAAAGGTAACGAGGTCTATTTGGCTTATGTGATGGATACTAAGAAGGAAGTTCCCAACATACAGTACATACCCATAGTGAATGAATTCGAGGATGTGTTTCCAGAGAACTTACTAGGATTGCCACCCGATAGAGAGATAGAATTTGCTATAGAATAGAACCAGAGACGGCACTAGTGTCCAAGGCCCCTTAAAGGCTAGCCCCAGTTGAGATGAAGGAACTAGCTTCTCAACTGCAAGAGTTATTAGATAAAAGAATGATAAGACCCAGTGTGTCGCCATGGGGAGCCCTAGTACTGTTCGTAAAGAAAAAGGATGGCAGTATGAGATTGTGCATAGACTATCGGGAGTTGAATAAGCTAACTATCAAGAATAGGTACCCTCTCCCTAGGATTGATGACCTATTCGACGACCTTAAGGGTGCTGTACATGTCTCCAAAATAGATTTAAGGACAGGATATCACCAGTTGAAAATCAAACCTGAGGATATACCAAAGACTGCTTCTCGCACTAGGTATGGGCACTATGAGTTCTTATTCATGTCGTTTGGACTAACCAATGCACCCGCAACCTTTATGGATTTGATGAACAGAGTGTTCAAAAAGTACATAGATATATGTGTGATAGTTTTTATAGACGATATTCTAATCTACTCAAAGATAAAGCAAGAACATGCAGAACATTTGAGGATAGTCTTAGAAATCTTGAGGAATGCGAAATTATATGCCAAGCTCTCGAAATGTGAGTTTTGGTTAAGGAAGTTCAGTTCTTAGGGCATGTGGTGAGTAGCAAAGGAGTTTTATTTGACCCCGCCAAGATAGAGGCGGTATCCAATTGGGAAAAACTGACTACCCCAACCGAGGTTAGGAGTTTTGTGGGTTTAGCAGGGTATTACCGGAGATTCGTGCAAGACTTTGCCAAGATAGCCGGCCCACTGACTAGACTTACCCGGAAAATGGAAAAGTTCAAATGGACAGAGAAATATGAGGAAAGCTTTCAGGAATTAAAAAGGAGACTGGTGTTAGTACCAGTGCTCAATCTTCCCGGTGAAAAGGGAGAGTTTGTGATATACAGCGATGCATCGCATAAAGGACTAGGATGTGTGCTTATGCAGCACAGAAAGGTTATCGCATATGCCTCTCGGCAGTTAAAGGAGTATGAGATCAGATACCCAACACACGATCTAGAATTAGCAGCCATTGTGTTTGCCCTAAAATTTTGGAGGCACTACCTGTACGGTGAGAAATGCGAGATTTACATAGACCATAAGATAATGGTTAGAATTGATTAAGGACTACGACTGTGAAATTTTATATCATTCGGGTAAAGCTAATGTGGTGGCTGACGCCCTCAGTAGAAAGGGGAGACTCAAAATGATAATGACATCTGAGGAGTTAGTTAAGGAATTTAAAAAGATGGAAATTGACGTGAGAATAACCGGTAAAGGAAAAGAAGGATTATTGAGATTAAGCTAGTGCCGGAACTGACTGAAAAGATATGAGTGTGTCAGGAAAAGAAGATGAATGAAGAAAGAGGAAGAATGACCGGTGAGGAAGTCAGATGCGAGAAGGACAAGAAAGGGATCATAAGGTATGCATCCCGAATTTGGATTCCAAATATGCAAGAATTAAAGGATGAGTTGCTACACGAAGGGCACAACTCCAGATATTTGATCCACCCAGGAAGTACGAAAATGTACCGTGACCTTAAGGAATATTATTGCTGGCCTAACATGAAAAGAGAAGTAGCAGAGTGGGTCGGCAAGTGCTTGACATGCCAGAGAGTGAAGGCTGAACATCAGCGACCTAGTGGACTATTACGGCCCCTGGAAATTCCAGAATGGAAATGGGAGCATATAGCCATGGATTTTGTGACAGGCCTACCAAGAACGAAAACCAATCACGATGCCATATGGGTTATCATAGATAGATTGACCAAGTCCGCGCACTTTCTGTCGATCAACGAAAGGTACACAGTAGACAAGCTACTGGATATCTACTTGAAGGAAATTGTAGTGAGACACGGCGTTCTCGTTGCCATAGTGTCACATAGAGACCCAAGGTTTAATTCCCGATTTTGGAGAAGCTTCCAGGAGTGTGTAGGCACCAGACTAAATATGAGTACCACTTACCACCCCCAAACTGAGGGGCAAAGCGAAAGGACTATTCAGACCCTAGAAGATATGTTGCGAGTATGTGCCATCGACTTTAAAGGGAATTGGAATAACCACTTATCCCTGATCGAATTTGCCTACAACAATAGCTATCACGCTAGCATTAGAATTCCTCCGTATGAAGCTCTTTACGGAAGGAGATGCTGCTCTCCCCTATGTTGGGATGAGGTTGAAGAACACAAGATAATAGGACTCGAGTTAGTCCAGCAAACCAGGAAAATGGTGGGACTCATTAGGAAAAGATTGGTAGCAGCTCAAGACAGACAAAAGAAGTACGCCGACCAGACCAGAAAAGATAGAGAATATGAAGTAGGGGATTTAGTATTGTTGAAGGTATCTCCATAGAAGGGAGTGATGAGGTTTGGAAAGAATGGGAAGCTGAGTCCCAGATTCATAGGACCCTTTGAAATTTTGAGGAGAATAGGACCTCTATCCCTCTATCTTACGAGCTCACCTTACCTCCCAATCTGCAACAAGTGCACAACGTGTTCCACGTATCAATGTTAAGGAAATACCAAGCCGATGTGCGATATGTGTTAGAATATGAGCAGGTAGATTTACAACCAGACCTGACCTACATTGAGCAACCGGTAAGAGTAATGGACCAAAAAGAACAAGTGTTGAGGAACAAGACTGTGAAGCTGGTTAGAATCTTGTGGAGAAATCAAAACGTTGAAGAGTCAACTTGGGAACTAGAAGATGCAATGAGGAATAGATATCCCCACCTATTTTCTAATTAATTCCGGGACGGAATCCTTGTTAGAGGGGAAGACTGTAATAACTTGAATTTTTGAAACTTTGTAAAAACGCTTAATGAATAATAACCCTCACAGGCGGGGAAAACTTTTTAGCCCACACTATGTTGTGCATGAGAAATTGAGTTTCGGAGTTGATAACATGATTATACGTATTAAATGAGTGTATGTAAACGCTATTAGTTTTCGAAGAAAACGAACTTTGAAAAATGACCGTATTTACGAATCATCGAGGATTACGGGAATCACAACATAATTACGAATTTAAAGCCCTACGGATTTATATCCAAGAACGATACTTCAAAACATAAAGAATAAATACGAAAGGATTTACGTCGGGAACCGTTTACGAGAAATTATTACGAAAACGATTAAGCGACCGAACAAACGCGTAAACGAATAAATAAACGTATCACGCTAATCAACCATGGTATAAAATTAACCATGGTTACTTTATCAAATAGTAAGCTAAGCTATATAGGAATGATCACCTAAAGCTAGGAAATAGTAAGCTAAAGCCTAAACCAAGTAGTTTAGCTTGTAACCTAGGAAAGCTAGCAAGATTTGTTCAAAGATATGCCAATATAACTCTAGTTCTAGGACATATACTAGAGAATATACAAATAAAGACAAGTCTTATTCAATAAGCAAGCAAGAAGCACTCAAAATCTCTCTCTCTCTCTCTCTCTCTCCCCCTTGCCTTCTTCCATTCGGCCCCAAACAAAAAGGGGAAGAAATCAATTTCAAAAATCTCTCTTTTAGTCATGGAAAATATCCCTCATTAATTCCTAATCTTCATACATCCTAAACTAAGGCAATATAAATTTTTAAGCTCATTTTATCAAGATATGATGGGTGAAATAAATTCAAGAAAGATGATGGTGAATAGTATGAATAGTAACTTTTCTTTGGTTTCTTGATTTTAATGGTTGATTTGGGTTCCAAAAACCCTACCAAGCACTCCCAAGAATTCACCATCATCAATAACACATCTCAAGCTTTCAATAAAGGTATAAATCTTTGACCATCTTTATTTTAGGTATTAAGTTCAAGACTCTTTTGGAACTTAGTTATATACATAGTTTTGGTGAATGATTTGTTGTAATCTTGATATTTAGTTAAGTAGATTTAAGGTTAATGATTGTTGCCTCAAGAACAGGATGTTTTTTAGAGGATTTAATGTGGTGGTGATGATGTGATGATTGTTGGTGGTAGTATAGAGATTTAAGGTGTAAACGAAACTCGGATCGTAATCGTAATCTCGCTAAAATAAACAAAACATAACATTAAGTTTCTGCAGAAAATTCCGAAGATATAAACTGTATTTTCTTGAAAACTAATACTTTATTATGATATAAAATATTATAAGGATCATTTAGGCGCTTGAATCGCTTGATTCCGATTTACGGATCAAAAGTATGGTCGTTTTACTAAATGTCATTTACGCGACAAAAACTGTTACAAATTACGAACTTTGGAAATAAAAATGACTGACATAAAAAATGTTCATAAATCATGAAATTTTTACAGAGATTAGTATATAGAGTTACTCAACTGATATAAAAATTTTAAGTGAAAATAATGATTTTTCATATTTATAAAAATATCGGAGCCAAGACCACGCGATTAAAAAGCCGTTAGAACTCATAAGCGGAGCCGACGATGAATATGTAAACGGACATAAGGTACTTCGAAAAGGAAGCGACCGTGACATGAATATGTACTTAAAGGAATGATAAGGGTAAAATAATTGATAAAACGGATAGTAAGTAGCATATGAGTATGAGTCGCTGTGAATTAGAACGGAACCTAACGAAACGGTTTGTGTTTATGGTTATAGATTTTCGAGCGGACCCTAGAGCATCCTCCACCTCGAGATACCCAGGAAAGTTAACAAACCCAACTCTATGTACTATTGTGTTTTGAAAGGATTGTTTTATTATCACTTGCATAAATGCCATGCTTGCCACGATACTAAGTAATTGAGTTTTCACATAATGTAGCGATGTTGTACGATACATGTATGTCGTAAAAAATTTAACGCAGCCACGAGCGTGATGTATAATTATAAGACCGAGAGTCGGTCGGGATTTTAAAATAAAAACCTGGGAATCATCCCGGTGATATTTTAGGACGATTAAAGTCCGTAGTAGTTGTGTTCCAAGGGACTTGACGTCCACTTACGAAATATTAAATACCTCGAACTTTTATTATAACGATTTCCAAAGATCGTCTTCCCTCAACTATAGTTTATTATTCGAATAATGAATATTGTTTAACTATTAATTTATTATAGGAGAAGTATTCTCCAACGATTATTTATTTCAAACCCGATTTATTATTAAAAATTACTTTAAATTACTTAAACATAAATTAGTTGAGGAATTTTATTTCAAATATTCTTTTAAAGTATAATTATTCGAGATTTAATTATTTAACGATTAATATTTAATTATTAATTATTTATTAAATGATTTATTTTGATTTAAAAATCATAAAACCTGATTTAAAATATTTTCTGATTTTCGGAAAATCATTCCAATAATTTCAAATCGTTGGAGAATATTATCTCGACTTATTTTAAATATTTTGAATATAGTTTCAAAAGAAACTCCCTCTTATTTACTTATCTGTTGACAACGGTCAACTCACATCCTTAGTACTTCCTCTGAAAACTTTCGGAAGTACATATATATATATGAGGTAAAGTTGTGCCAATCTACAAGCAAAACGCTTGGGGAACTTCGATATAGTTTGATGATTCCAAGTATATGATAGGATTCTTAAAAGGACAAGGAGGGGTAGAGATCCATTACTTCGTGGACTGGGGAGACTGCCATATTTATTTTTCGTATGAGAAGGTACCACGTGTACTGAAGGATATACGAAGTATGCAAAATATACCCGGGTGGAATGGGGAAGCATATAAAGCCCGAATGCGGCTTGGGTGACAACCAGGATGTTAGGAAGTCGTCTCTCTACATGTAGAAAAGGTTACTGTTACCGTTATACGACTGATCATCGTATCTCGGGGGCTCCAATGAATGTTCTAAATTCTTCCAATTGGAATTTTGATGCAATACTGTAACCCAAGCCTAGGTGCTGGGTTTACCATTAAGGTATTTGCATGATAATAAATCCACTAAGAAATTGTTTTCAAAAGTAGGTGTGTAACACCAAGGAAAACTATTTTTAATAAAATGCATTTATCGTATATAGCATTGTACTTGAGTTTATTATACAGTCATTTCATACTGTATATTATTATGTTAGGCATTATAGGTCACACTTGTTTTCTTAAATTAACATAACATAATAGTGAATCAAAATGCCTATCATGAAACTCACATCCAGGAAATGGGTAGGAAACGGCCAGCTGTTCCGTAGGATATTTGGTGTTGTACCACAGGGAGACCGAATAAGCTGGATTAGTTTTCAGTTATTTTTAGTCTGACTTATTTACAAGTATGACTTATGTAAGATAACGAATAAGAAACGAATATTTAGCCGACGGACTAACCTTACTTAAAGGTTATTTCCCTGGTAAGACTTAATTACTTTTTGGTTGTAATAATTATCATTTTGTGGATTGATTTACTCTAGTAATGAATGGTTCATTTCCAAGACAATAACCTATAAGTGTGTGTGTGTGTGTGTGATAAGTGTGGGGTTGTAAAAGTGTGAGTATTTATATATTGTGATACGAGATAAGTGTTATATAGTATTCAAGAAGGTGTGGCCTCCTAGATCCTTTACCCCGGATTTTGGGGCGCCACACTCCTCATAATCCAAATCATACTCCCGAGAATAGCCTTTAGCAATAAGCCGAACCTTATAGCGCTCAACAGAACCATCAGATTTGGTCTTAATTTTTTAGACCCAACGATAACCAATAGCATATTTCCCTGGTAGTATAGGAACCAAGTCCCACGTATGTGTCTGATATAAAGCAGTAAGTTCCTCAATCATAGCTGCCTGCCAAAGAGGATCACGAACAACATCTCTATAAGAAACAAGCTCAAATAAACCGTGAACAGATGTAACAAATGAGGCAAACGAAGGAGAATAAGATAAATAAGAAAAATCAGGAAGTCGAGTGGATTTACGAATACGAGTAGATTGACGAGTAGGAGGAGGAGGATCCAAAATCTCTGGAGAGGATTGAGTAGTCGTAGACGGGGGCGGAGATGGGGGAGTCTGAGATGTCTCAGGAACTGAAGTACTAGGAGCCGTGGGCAAAGTTTCCTTAACATCAGAGTCAAAAAGATCAATACAAATGAGATCTGCCTGTGTCATATTATGGGAACTAGCAGGGAAAGAAAAATATGGAATATGCTCAAGAAACACAACTTGACGAGAAACATATAACTTTTTTCTAACGATCAAAACTACGATATCCTTTCTAAATGATACCATAACCCAAGAAAACACACAAAGCAGATTTAGGAGTTAATTTTGTACGCTCTACATATGGGAGAAGGACAAAACAAGTGGAACTGTTAGGTAATGAATACAACACAGAGAGAGGGGTGAATGTGTTTTGGATTATTTTTAAGCTTTTTGAACTGTTTTGGATGGTGAACAAAGTAATCTAACTTATAAAGATAATATGTTTTAACAGGAATAATAAAACATGCACATGAACACACTATCTTTCAAAACTCACTTAAATTTATATTAAAATCAAGTATGTCGTGCTACAAATTTCTAGGTTCTTTGTTGATAAAGAACTCAACTTCTCTCTTGAGAGTTACAAGATTTCCTAGATCTATTTTGTTACCACTAAAACAAAGCATCCAGTGTTTACTTTATAAGATAGTAACACAGGTTTTACACAACATGCAATAGTATGTATTAAACCCTACTTTAAGTTAACTAAAACTTTCTATTTCTGGCTTAGTGTATCTTTGTAAATCATGCATATCTGTGACTTTACTTTGTCAGTTAATCTTGTCCTTTGATCTTGTACTCTTCAAGCTGCTATTGTAGACTTTTTAAATTAGTGATTGATTTTTTTGTTGATTGATAATCTTGGATAATTAACTGGTCTACATTCTGTACTTTAAGTTTTATATCGAGATCTCTAGTTTGAAATATAAAGAACTGACATCTCGATAAGTATAATGACTTATCGAGATCTATTAGTTCTCTACAAGTGTTTTGACTTAACGAAGTCTCTGAGTTCTCGAATGTGAACTTGACTTATCGAGATCTCTGAGTTCTCGAGTATGATCTTGACTTATCGAGATCTCTGAGTTCTCGAGTATGATTTTGACTTATCGAGATCTCCATGTCTTTGCATGTAGAGTTAACTTGTCGATATTTCTAATCTTCATATCTTTATTTTGGCTTATCGATATCTCTGAGTTCTCTAATGTAGAAATGACTTGTCGATATCTTCGATCTTCATGTCTTTATTTTGGCTCGTCAATATCTCTGAGACTTCTCTCTAAGCTGTTTTATGACTTCTTGATAAGTCATTCTGGAGTTCTCGAATGACTTCTCTATAAGACTTAATATGTGACTTGCAGATTTCTTAACGTAGAATGTTTTTCCCAAAACAGATTTATTCAACTCTAAGCTTCTTCACATAGTCTCTGAGGCATGATCTTCATGATTTTCTTCCAGAGCTTATTCTTAGGCTTGAGACTGTTTACAGAAAAATAACCCAATCTAATCTATTTACTCTTTTACAGACTTAAGTGATACAATACAAAATGCAAACTTAGATTATCATACAACTTACTTAGGGTTGTCAATTTGGCTTAGTCTTGTTATAGTACATGCATGTCTTGAACAGCAATCTCCCCCAATTTGTGAGAAGATTGCTTATCACAAATTCATGCCTAGTAACAAGACTAACCCCAAGCTACAATGAACAATTAAACTTTACATAAATATTGACAACAATATAACATTTATACATTAGGTGATTTCTTGAGTTTGGCAGGTACATATATCAGACAAATGTCTCGTGTCCCGTTTCTTCTCTAATGAGGTCCTTTAAGTTTACAAGAATTTCCAGTTCCTCTATGATTGGTGTCCTTCTTAAGGCTTCTACAAGTTTGAGTTTGTCATGTAATGAGTAACCACTCAATAAATCAATCCTAAACCTTGAGAATCTGCCAGCTTTGACATTTAGAAATTGTCTATCTTTAGTAACTCTACTCAGTCCTTTTGCCTTGAGATATTCAGATTTTTGAATGTACATTTCTATCTCCACATCATACTTTCTCTTCATCTCCTCACTTTCAGCTTTGTTTCTTGCTCTTCTTTCTTCCCTTTCTATCAATCATTCAGCCGAAACTGATCTCCATGCCTTAGTTGTAGTATCTTTATCCTTCAGTAAGCTTATCACTCTTTTGAACTCTCGGTGGGTGAAAATGTGTCCATTAAGTTGCTGCCAAGAAATGTGAAGGATCCATCCTGATAGTAGATTCTTATTTCCCTTAGTGTTACAACCCCAAACTCTGACCATTTCTTCAGCTAATTGTTGAAAGTAGTCTTCATCTGAGATGCACCAGTTTAGAGGTAGAAAATCACTTTGATTATAACAGTTCCAGATAGCCCTCTCAGTAACTTGCATTTTCTTTGGTTTTCTCCCAACAGACTTGTAGTGAATTTTGGTTGATGGCTTAACAAAAGGTAGGTTTGAGATTTTTTTGAGAAATGTTTGGCTTGAGGTGGTTGGTATTTTTAGAAAGGTATTAGCAGTTTTTTTGTATAATTATTTAGGATTTGAGGTTTGAGGTGGTTTAGTATTTGAGTTTGTTGTCTTAAAGGGTTGAGCTTGGTTAATTTGGATTGGTAGGGATTATTTTTGTGGTTCTGAGCCACCTTGCCTTTTATTCCTCCTTTCTTCTTATCTTTTCTTGTCATCACCTTTCTTCTCATCTTGTTTCCTATCATTGTTTTCAGTTGCTCTTGAAAATTGTCTTGGATTTGAGCCAAAAGGTTTTTGCTCATCATGCTTCTGCTCATCATCATCCTTGTCATCTTTTAAATTGAATTGCAGATTTGGTAACATAATATCATCATTCAGTAGATACCTATCCAGGATCATTATCATCTCCTCATCCTCATCTTTCTCATTCCTTTTATACTTTAGATCAGACTGAAGAGTCATGATCAGCCTCATGTTTGATTCAACACAGTTTTTGGGAATAATAAGCTGTTTGTATTATTTGGTTGTTGGACAGATGTAGGCCACCCCTTTGTTTGGATACATATAGGCTTCAGGAAAAGCTGCTATCTATGCATTTTTTAGCTCTCTCAGCAGCTGGGTGTCCTCTGGAATAACTGGATTTACTCTGTCAATCATTACATCCAACTCAGATGCTCTTAAGGTTTTGAGATTTGGAAGAGACACTTGGAGACATCTGTCCACACCTCCATCATTAATATTCAAAATAATCCTATTCTCCAAGTAATTATCAATTTTTACAACCACTGCCCTAATGAAGTTGATGTTCTTGTCCAATGTTCTTTTGTAGGTGATGTAGTTATTTTGAAGAGACATCCTCAAGACTGCAAGAAGTTCACTAGATTCTTGATCTTAATTTGGTCCTTCTGCAGCCTTGTTGAGTTTGTCTTTTCCCACATCTTCAGAAATTTTACCAGCATCCCTGGATTGTTGAATCCTAGCTTTTATCTCCCCCTTAATCTTGGGAACAGGCATGAGTAGGGGAGTTGGTAATTTTGGCCTCACAATCTCAGGAAGTGCAGGCAATGGAATGTTGAGTTTTCCCCTGATGGCTCCCAAGGCCACAGAATTCTGCATTTGTAAATGCTTGTGGGAGTCCTCCAAGGTCTATATGTCTGCTTGTTGGCTCTGCACTAGAGTAGTGAGAGCTTGTACTTGAGCTATGAGTTTGTCATTTGAGGATTGCAGAGTTGAGACTTGACCTTGAAGAGCTTGAATTTGGAGATTTGTAGATGTAGAGGCAGGTTGTTGAGAGCTTGAAGGAATAGAGGGACCAAAGGTGTCTTGCACAGCCTGTTTGATACCCTCTATGATCAGTACAGAAGGCTCATATCTGCTTTGGTGAAGCTGATTCAATTTGAGCTATGTATCATTTGAGTTTGCTATTTGTTGTTGAACCACCTCATACAGAGCAATGAAAGAATGTCTGAGATTTTTGACATCTTTTTCCACAGAAGTCAAATCAAATCTTGCCATTTGGTCAGCAAGATGTTTAAATTTTGAAGTGATCTTGACTTGAGAAGGTATGATCTCATCCATCTTCTCTCTCACCATCTTCCTTACTTTGTCTTCATGACCAATCAACTTTAGTTCTAGAGATTTACCAAATAGGTGAAAAGCCTTGAGTTGAGCTTTATAAACTTCAGTGATTGCATCATAGACATCTTGTGGAGTCAGGGCCTTGGCATTACTCCCCAGGATGGTTACATATTCATCTCTAAACCTAGCCAAGACCTGATCCATCTCCAAAGCAAATTCCTTAGACAACCAAGCATCAATATTTCCATCTTGCTCAGCTATATTAACAATTGTCTGCTTCTGCTTATCAACTTCTTCATTATATGTTAGCATAATGACTTGATAATCTTGATTGCTCATATCTGAAGTAAGCAAATGCTGTGAAATGTTGGCTAGTCCAGAAATCTGCTCAACAAGAAGATCATCTACTGTTGTAGGTTGAGTTTTAGTTGTTTGTAGCCATTGTGAGATGATGTGTGGTTGTTGAGGTTGAGAAGTTCAAGGTTGATTTGTTGGGTGTGAAGGTGACAGTGTAACAGAACCACCTGTGACAGGAGTCACAGTTTGACTCACAGATTGCTCTATAGTTATGACAGCGTGTTGTTCTCCACTTGTGGTGGGAACCTCCAGTTAAATTGGAGGGGATTTGGCTGGGTTACTTTCGTATGCACCAGCCTAAAACCCTTGTGCTTCTTGCAAAGAATTGTCACATGAATGTGATGTTCTTGCCTCTCCCATAGTAGATTCATTGGAAACTGTACTCCCAACTTCAATTATTAGAGCAATTTCAGCTAGGGTTATGGGGGGAGTTGTTCCTTTGACAGGAACCTCCAATTGAATTGGAGAGGATTTAGATAGCTCCCCCTCAGGATTACTACCCTCAAACCTTACAGCCTGTGAAGGCTGATTTACACATGAAGGTGCATCTGTAACAACCATGGGGTCTTCAGTAAAAACTGATGAATCCCCCATATTTGTGATGGTGTCATCAAGGTCTACCCCAGCTAGTAGCCTCTCACCATCTAAATTTGGTGTCTGGGTGGTGAACAAGGTTTCTTGAACCAAGTCACTTGAGTGAGGTTGCACTTGAGAATTAGATTCAAGTGTTGTGTAAGAAGAAAAAATTTTTGAGATAAGAATTTATTGATTAGATATGACTGTTGGCAGCTCCCCATGAATAGATGAGTGAGCTTCAAGGAATGTTCTTTCATTGTGTGTGCCTTCCTTATTTCTCCTTCCATACACTTGAATTTTTTCAAGTGATGGTTGTGCAGACTTTGTACAAGGTGCATTTGGGCTAATGCTCTTTTCAATAGAGACACCCTGTGTAGAGGATGCCCCTAGAATCTATTTAAGTCCCTGTGTTACAACTACATCCTGTTGAGAGGATGCAGAGGTGGCTTGAGTGGTCAACTTTAAGTTTTTAGCCTTCTTTGGTTTTCTGACCAAGGGTGACTCTGTTGGTGTTTGTTCCTCACCACTCTCATTCATGATTATCAGGTTTGCCTGCTTTCTCTTCTTTTTACTCACTTCACCCTTTTGAGAGAATGAAGTGGTTGGTTTCCTAGCTTCTAGTGGTATAGAAGAAGTGGTCTCAGCTTGGGAAGGCCCCTGTTGTTTGTCCTGTATTTGTACTTCTACAGGTTCAGGGACCATAGTTGTACTAGATTGTGCATTTGATCTCATATCAGCATGGGGTAAGGGTAACTCTTAAACCTCTCCATCACAAATAGAGTAATTTTTAGACTTACAGTTACCTTGTTCTTCGTAGTAAGTGAACTGTTAGTCCCTTAACAATGTAGCAAGAATTACAGAAGGGGGGTTGAATGGAATTCTTGAACCTTTTTCTTGAAATAAAAATGTTCAACTCGATTAAAGATATATTTGTTTTGATTAACACAATGCGGAATGTAAACTTAAATGAATCAAAACATAAGTAATTAAAAATAAGAGTCTTTAAAAACTTTCTGGTGGATTTAAACATTTCCACCATAGATATATATAATATATCGAGAGGACTCTATGTGCAGAAATGCCCACAGCTGCTTACAAATTGAACTGCCGAGAATACAGGAAATGCTAAAGATTAAGCTTACAAAGATTTCTCTGTTTTTGTGTTTCTCAACTATCTCAGTTATTTTTCTATTTACTACTCTATTGGTTTATATAATACCAAGATTACAAAGTCAAAAAGACTGAACAAATATAAAATCTAACAGTCTTAATCTTTGCTGCTTTTCATCCTCTATTACCCAGTTAATGGGCTTCCACAATGTGTTTGTATCCAACTCGACGGCTGTGTGTCAGCTTTCACTGTTCAACTGATGTTTGAATTCTTGATATGATCATCTGTCGACTTTCAGATCATCCGTCGATAACTTAATTGATCATCAGTTAACTGCTATGTTAAACATCCGTTGATAGTCATTTGATCATCCGTCGAAGGCTTTGTTAATCATCCGTCGGTAGCTATTTTGGCACTTGACTTCATTTCACTTATACAGAATTACAAGACATTACTTATGTATAATTAATCAACTTATTCTGCATATCTAGTTAAAGTCAACATGACTTATATGCTACTACAGATTCTATACAAAGGTGCATACATCACTGTGCTACAAACTTATTATTACATAAGCTACTCACTCGATGGATAATAAGTTAATCATCCATCGGGACTATAATGAGTTATCCGTCGGGACCATAATTCTTATCCGTCGAGTGCTACAATATTTTACTAAGTAAAATCTACTTAGATGTTTTGTTTAAGTGATCATCAGGTACATAACATATTCACAACAATCTCCCCCAATTTATGTCTACTGGAATTGTAGCCATAAATTCAGAGATACTTGATGATAACAAAACATCCTAAACATATATCTTTAAAGATAAGTAGATAAAACTGAAGGTGCTTCAATTAAACAAAATGTACAAGGTTTGGCTCACAGTCAGTTCAAGATGCTCCTCTAGCCTGAGCAGGTTTTTCTAGTTTCTTGAAGGTCTGGATCTTCTTCCAAGCTTTCTGTTGTTTTCTTCAATTTGATTCTGGAGCTGCCTATGGAATTCTAGTTCATCAGATTCTGAGAGATCTAGCATTTCTTGCATCTCCAAGAGAGTCTCATTGCTAGAGATACTCAATTGGTCTTCTAGTCTGAAGAATCTTCTCACACCCTTGTCATCCATGAATTCCATCAGCCAGTAGGGCCTTATATGCACTCTTCTCCCTGTGTATGGGATGATTAGAGTCTTCGAGAGTGCATCTTTAGCTCTAACACTCCTCAACTCTTCAATCTTCTTCAATACTAGTCTTCTTGCAGTTACATTGAACCCAAAGTTTTTCTTAAAGGATGAATAGACTTTGATCAACACAGCTTGGCTTTCTTGAAGTATCCTGTGAAGAGGCCACTGAATCTCTCTTCCTCCTTTGTACTTGATTACCAACCTTTCAAGTAGGTTTCTGTATGCATCAATTGCCCTTACTTCATCCAGTTCCACCAGATAAAGGTTTAGATCTGAGAATTCTTTGATGTCACACAAGTACAAGTAGTCTCCTCTGTTGACCTTGGGTTGAGCTTTAACTACTAACTTGGATTTGAGAGGTGACAGCTTCACTTTCTTGACTGCCCTTGATTTTGTCCTTTTTGGCTTAGTAAGGATTGGCAAGTTGAAGTCAGGAATTGGTAATTTATCCCACTCTATTGGCTCATCCTTTGGCACAATAGGCTCTCCATGTATATTCCTGTAGAGGTCCACCACCCTTATGTCTTCAAATACCACAGAGGGCTTTGATGCTTGAGTTTTAGCTGGTGTGGATTCCTTAGGAAATTGATCTTCCAATTCCTTGTCAATAACATCCAGTTTCCTTTTTGTTCTTCTAGCCAATTCCTTCTTTCTTGGGGATTTCTTCTGTTCTTCAATCTTCTTCTTTGATTCAGCAGCTTCATATGGTTGAGAGGGAATTTGTTGAGAAGAGTTTACAGCCTGTAGCTTAGCAAAGATGACAATATACTCTTTCTTTTATTTAGATTTCTTAGCATCTAGAGCAGCTTGCCTCTTTTCCTTCTTTAATCTTGCTTTCTCTTCTTTCTTTGCTTGAGCAAATTGTGGATGTCCCGCTACCACACAAATTTCCTTTCTATTTCTGAATATCTTAGCAATTCTCCTTTTTGAGTTTGAATCAGCTGGATCTTTATAGAAGACAATGGATCTTGACAGAAGCTTCTTTTCATCAGCTTGGGTGTCTCATACACAGTGTCCAAGGGATTCTTCAAAGATGACTTTGGATAATTTGCCCTTGGTTTGAGAATTATTTTAGCCTTTTGTGATTTGATGCAGAAAGATTGTCCTTTTTCCAGATAGTTCATGCTCATCTCATTCACACTGATTGGCTTGACATGAGAGTGATGGATGGCTGACTTAACTGGCTCCTTGACTAGTTCAAACTTTTTTTGTATCTCCTCATCAATCTTATCCCAGTTGATCAAACTCAACTTTCCTTTTTCAGCAACTTTCAAATTTGTTGCTGCTACTTTAATTAGATCTATACCATCTGCAACTGGTGGCTTGAAGATAGTAATTGAAGGTACAATTACTTTGCTGATTTGTACTTGAAGTTTCTCCCCCTCTGTTGGTCCTTTCTCCCCCTTACTTGATTCTCTCTCCCCCTTTTTGTTAGCATCAAGTTGAGGAGTTAGGCCTTTTGCTTTAGCCAGTTGCATGAGAAGATTTGTCTGAGCCTGTTGATTTTGAAGAAGAATAGCCACTGAATCTTCAATAACTTGAACTCTATTTTCCAGCTTGGCTAGCTTCTTTTCAGAGTCTGATTCTCTCCTCAATCTTAGTAGTAGATCTTGCATGGTACCATATGGCATTACTGAATCCAGCTTCTCAGAGTTATAGGTCTTCAAGTCAGCCATATCTCTTTTCAATTTATCCACACTGAGATTCTGTCTTAAGTGCTGGATCTTCATTAGATGTAGAGAGTCTAGGTGAGCTTGAAGAACAACCTTGGTACCAGCATCTGAAGTTTCCTGAAGGGCCTGTTGAATAGCTATTACTTGTTTGACCAAAGACACCTCAAATTGTCCTGGTGTAGATTCCTTTGCCCATGCCCATTCAGGTAAACTTAAAGCAGAACTTGGGCCTTCAGCTCCCCCTAAGTTCATGCTTCCATCCAAAGAACCAGAGTCATCATCATTAGAATTTACTCCAAATTCTTCAGATGGCTCTCCAGCTTGAGAAGGCATCCTGTTCATAGCAGCTTTATCTCTTTGAAGAGATTCTGTGGTGTGCACCAAATTCAAAGTCTGCTCTGCCTCCACATTGCCCTGAGCAGCCAACAATTGATAGACTGACATAGGATGAGTAAAAGTGTCAGCATCCAAGGAAATGTTATCAATTACAGCTTTGTAATGTTGCTGAAATTATCTTCCCTTTTCAGCATCATCCACAATCATTGACTCACTAGCAAAGGCTGGTTCCACCCTTATTTCTCCTGTACCTGCCTTTCTCTCATATTCTCTCTTTTGTTACATCAGGGTCTCACCCTGGCTCCCCACCCTCACACCCTCACCTTCACCTACTAAGGTGGGACTCCTCTCACTCACTTTTGCCAATCCTGAATAAATGGATTGCTGAGATTCACTATTTTCCTCTCCTTTTGCCTGGGAGCAACCCAGCCTCTCACTCAAAGCACTCTCCTCTCTCAGTCCTAAGAGTGATTGTATTACCACTAAATCTTCTGCACTAGAAATAATTGAAGTTTGAAGTTGTGCAGAGACACTCGACGGATAAGTGATATCCATCGGGTGAGTGGTAAAGCTATCCGACGGATAACTGCTGTTAAGCTTATCCGTCGGGATACAATCACTACTCGACGGATGAGCAATATCCATCGTGAGAGTAGAAATGAATGAGGTGGAAAGAGAAACTATTGTTGACTCTGTGTTGATTGAGGTTATTTGAGGCACAGATGTCACAATAGTATCTGAAAGAATTGGCAAGTGAGCCAACAAATCATCTAAAAGATGATGCTCACTTGCACTAGATTTTGGCTTCCCCAACAGAGTTAAAGAAGGGGAATCAGGAATTGAATTGTTTATCATATCCACTTCCAGTGAGTTAGTTGGTGAGTTATGGTGTTTCAGTGGCTTCTATTATAAGAGATTTTGGCTGTGACTCCACATTTATTGGAGCCACATCAATCTGAATTTGAGAAGGTGCAGGGACTGTGTCTTTAGCACCAGTTTGCACTGTGTGTGTGCCCTGTGCATCCCCAGTTGTTTTGGATTTATTCTTTCTAGTATAAGTTTGGGGTGAGCTTGTGTCCCTAACCCTTTTGGCCTGTGCTCTTGGATGAGAGCTTTGTTCAATAGCCACATCCTTTTGGGAGGGTGCAGCTAGAAGTGAGCTTTTGTCCTTTTTAAGCACTGCAGTTTGTTGGGAAACTGCAGTGTGGTTAGGCTGGGATTCACTCAACTCTCCAACCTTATCCTTAGGGTTTCTTTGATGTTCACCCCTTCCCTCACCTATCTGACCCTCCTTCACAATCCCCTCTTTGGTTTTGGAAGATTTTTTAACTGGTACCTTTTGAGAGATACCAGAGGGGGTTTTCTTTGATTTGGATTTGGAAATTACAGTTGTTTTGGCAGCTTTGGTAGGCAACTGTTTGGTCATTGTCACAGTTGCCATAGCTATGCCTGAAGTCAAAGAAATAGAGGAGATTGGAATAGTTGAGGGTATGGATGAACTTACCTCACTTACCTGAGGTGCCAGCATTACAGGGAAATATAACATTGGCATGGTGGTTGGCTATGTTCAAATCTGTAATGATTCTTCTCTCTTGAACCCAACAAGCTAATTTGTTGTTTGGGTTCTCAAGTGCAATTTCTTGACAAAGATGGTTAGCCAATAGCATAAAAAATCTAGCATAATATATGTTCTTTCCCCTTTTGGCTAACTCACCTAGTTTAAAACCTAACTCATATATGACAAGGTCACTGAAATTGTAAAATTTGTCTATAACTAGCATGTATAGCATGTTAAGCATGGAAATGTTCACAGAATCAAAATTACTGATTTTTCCAGAGAAAACTTTAGTTACAACATCACACATAAAACTTCATTCCTTCCTAAGACCTAATCTCCTAATATCACTTAGCTTATTAGTAGGAAGTGCATAATGCATGGAATTAAGCATATTAATCAAGTCAGTGTCAGTGTGTGGTGAAGTTACATTATCATCAGGAATCTTGAAACATGCTTTTATCACATCACTATAGATACAGAATTCATTACCATTGATGGTCAGAGTGATGGTTTTGTCAGTAGAGTTGTAAATTGCAGAGGTCCACATCTCTTCTACAACTTCACAAAAGATTGTGGGTGATTCAAGCATGGCAAAACTTAACTTGCAGTTCTTCACGAAGTCCATCATCTTGTGATAGTCTTCTGATTGCTGAATGCCCTTGTTGACCAAAGCAGTGAAGTTGTTCTTCTCATAAATGAACCCAGTCTGAGACATAATCTTTACTACAGGTGCCATTGTTAGAGAAGGAAAGCTTGAAGAGAAAGAGGATTTTTGCTTGAGAGAGAATGAAATAAACATAGTTGAATTTGAGAATGATAAAAGAAAATGATTAGAATGAAATAAGATTTTATACTTTGCTCAAAAACAACGGATAAAAATAATAAAGAGAAGTAAATTACCCAATAGAAATTGCCTAAATTAGCCGTTTTAAAAATAAACTGTAAAAATTCCACTCATTATCCGTCGTGTAATGCATACAAACTGTAAGTATACTCGATGAATAATATTTAGGGAATTAACGGTTAAGATTTAGACACTTCGACGGATGAGGATAAACTGTTATCCGTCGAGTTTTAAAAGATTCCAGAAAAAATAATTGATTTTTATTTGCACATTGTATATCGACGGATGACTTAACTCGATGGATAATGGTCATCCGTCGAGATGCAAATTTTGACTTAGTCAAAATTTCATTCATGACTAAAAATCAGTTAAATTTCTGGCTACTTTTCAACTTGCAAAATAACTTAGATAGATTCAAGAGTAATTAAGCATACCTAACTCACTTACCAACCTAGAAAAGGTGGATTCATCTAGTGGCTTGGTAAATATGTCTGCAAGTTGCTTCTCACTTGGAACAAAATGTAACTCTACAGTACCATTCATTACATGTTCCCTTATGAAATGGTACTTGATGTCTATGTGCTTTGTCCTTGAATGTTGCACTGGATTTTCAGTGATGGCAATTGTACTTGTGTTATCACAGAAAATAGGAATCCTCTCAACTTGTAGACCATAGTCTAGCAATTGATTTTTCATCCATAAAATCTGTGCACAGCAACTGCCAGCAGCAATATATTCAGCTTCAGCTGTAGAAGTAGAAACTAAATTTTGCTTTTTACTGAACCAGGACACAAGCTTGTTTCCTAGAAATTGACAAGTTCCTGTTGTGCTTTTTCTGTCAATTCTGCAACCTGCATAATTTGCATCTGAATAACGAGTTAGATCAAAACCAGAATCTCTAGGATACCAAATGCCAAGTTTTGGTGTTCCCTTGAGATATCTGAAAATTCTCTTAATAGCTATTAAGTGAGACTCTCTAGGATCAGCCTGAAATCTAGCACATAAACATGTAGCAAACATTATATCTGGCCTACTAGCTGTTAAGTACAGAAGTGAGCCAACCATGCCTCTATAGCTTGAAATATCCACATACCTTTCAGTAGTATTTAGTTCAAGCTTAGTTGCAGTGGCCATGGGAGTTTTTGCAGATGTGCAATCCATTAGATCAAACTTCTTTAAAAGATCAAAAATATATTTAGTTTGACTAATGAATATTCCATCACTAACTTGCTTAACTTGTAAACCAAGAAAGTAAGTTAGTTCTCCCATCATACTCATTTCATACTTACTTTGCATCAGTTTGGAAAACTTTTTACAAAGTTTCTCATCTGTAGAGCCAAAGATAATATCATCTACATAAATTTGAACAAGTATGCTAGAGCCATTAACATTTCTGAAAAATAAAGTTTTATCTACAGTACCTCTTGTGAAGTGATTTTCCAAAAGGAACTTTGATAAAGTGTCATACCAGGCTCTAGGTGCTTGCTTCAGTCCATAAAGTGCTTTCAGTAGATAATAGACATACTCTGGAAAATTTGGATCTTCAAAGCCAGGAGGTTGACTAACATACACTTCTTCCTCCAAATCTCCATTCGGAAAGGCACTTTTGACATCCATTTGATAGACCTTGAAATTGGCATGGGTTGCATAGGCTACGAAGATTCTGATGGCTTCAAGTCTTGCAACAGGAGCAAATGTTTCATCAAAATCTATTCCTTCTTGCTGGCAATAGCCTTTAGCAACCAATCTGGCTTTGTTCCTTACTACTATGCCATTTTCATCCATCTTGTTTCTGAATACCCATTTGGTGTCTATTGGATTCTTTCCTTTAGGCTTGGGTACCAGCTTCCAAACTTTATTCCTTTAAAATTGGTTTAGCTCCTCCTGCATAGCTAAAATCCAATCAGGATCTAACAAGGCTTCTTCTACCTTCTTTGGTTCTTCCTTTGACAGAAAGCTGTTGTATAGACATTCTTCTTGAGTTGCTCTCCTGGTTTGAACTCTCAATGTTGTCTTGATGTGTGATTGAGTTTTGATTGCTAGAAACTCCCCCTAAGTTTGTGGATCTTTGATTTGAGAAAGGGGTACTTTCTATAGGTGACCTTCCTTGATTTCCTCCTCCTTTAGTTAACCCGACGGATGGTGAATTTTGAGTACCGACGGATGAGGCAGGTTGTCTTCCGATGGATAACACAGATTGCCTTCCGACGGATGAAGCATTAAGTAACTCGATGGATGTTGAGTTATGTGCTTCATTGGAGGTAGATTTGTCTGTATTATCCTTAGACACTGTTTCTTGATCACTCTCATCATCACTTTCATCACTGACCATCTCAACATTGTCGAATTTGAGGCTCTCATGGTAATCTCCATCTTTTAGTCCTTCAATATTTTTATCATCAAACACAACATGTATAGATTCAACAACAATGTTGGTTCTTAGATTGTAGACTCTATATGCTTTACCAACAACATATCCAACTAAAATTCCTTCATCTGCTTTAGCATCAAACTTCCCATTTTGATCAGTTTGATTTCTCAGAATATAGCATTTACAGCCAAAGACATGAAGAAAGTTTAGAGTTGGCTTCTTGTTCTTGAACAATTGATAAGGTGTCATCCATCTTGCTTGATTAATCAGAGAGATGTTCTGAGTGTAGCATGCAGTGTTTACCGCTTCAGCCCAGAAATATGTTGGTAATTTTGATTCTTCAAGCATTGTCCTTACAGCTTCAATAAGAGATCTATTCTTTCTTTCCACTACTCCATTCTGTTATGGAGTCCTTGCTGCTGAAAACTCATGCAAGATCCCATTTTTCCTCACAAAATGCTCTCATGACAAGGTTCTTGAACTCAGTTCCATTGTCACTCCTGATTCTTCTAACTTTGAAATCAGGATGATTGTTAACTTGCCTTATGTGATTGATGATGATTTCACTAGCCTCATCTTTAGACTTTAGGAAATATGTCCAAGAGAACTTTGAGAAATCATCTACAATTACTAGGCAAAATCTTTTCTTTGAAATTTACAATACATTGACTGGTCCAAACAAATCCATGTGAAGGAGTTGCAGAGGCTCTTCAATTGCTGAATCAAGTTTCTTCCTGAATGATGCTTTGATCTGCTTCCCTTTTTGGCAGGCATCACACAGTCCATCCTTTGTAAACTCCACTAGAGTAATGCCTCTAACTAGCTCTTTCTTTACCAGCTCATTCATGGTCTTGAAGTTTAAATGGGATAGCTTCTTGTGCCATATCCAACTTTCATCTTGACTTGCTTTGCTGAGAAGACAAGTTACAGATTCTGCTTTAGTTTAGTTGAAGTCAGCTAGATACACATTTCCTCTTCTCACACCAGTGAGAACCACTTTGTTGTTTTGATTGTTAGTCACAACACAGACTTCTTTGTTGAAGGTTACTGAGTTGCCTTTGTCACAAAACTGGCTGATACTCAACAGATTGTGTTTGAGACCATCCACTAAGGCAACCTCTTCAATGATGACATTGTCCTTTGAAATCAAGTCATATCCCACAGTATAACCTTTGCTGTCATCTCCAAAAGTGATACTTGGGCCAGCTCTCTCCTTAAACTCTGTGAGAAGGGTAGAATCACCAGTCATGTGTCTTGAACAGCCACTATCCAAGTACCAAAGATTCTTTATGTTTCCCTGCACACATCAAAATCAAATCAAGTTGATTTTGGTACCCAAGTTTCCTTGGGTCCTGCCTTGTTAGCTTTCTTCTTCTGTTTCTTAGGCCTTATCTCATTTGACTTAGGAATTTCAGATTCTTCCTTAGTCAATTGGGTTGTACCTTTGAAACCACTAAATGCAACAGAATAATCATGCATCTTATGGCTAACAAGAAATGGCATGCTTGGTGCAAACATGTTATTCCAGTAAGGCATGCTAAATGGCATTTGAGGCATATTGTATGCAGCATAATATGGATTAGGTGCAAATGGCATATTAGCAAACTGTGCATTCATGTTCTGTGTAGGCATAGCATTAACTGGCATGGGAGGCATGGCATTCATGTTAGGAAATTGAGGCTGAACAGACATGGGAGTAGGCATGGCAGATTTGTAATTAACAGACAGATGATTTACACTACCACACTTGACACGGATTTTTCTAGGAGCATATTTATCAGGTGTGTAGTTATTGTGTTTGTTAATCCCTACTTTACCATTCCTATTATTTTTCCTTTTAGTCTCTGTTTTTATCTCTATCTTCTCAAGTCTGTCACTTAACTGTTTGACAGTCATGTGACCAACATTAGCCTTTTTCCCTTTCTTAGCTTGACTTGACTCTCCTGAAACAAAGTTCTTGGAAACAGACCCATACTTTTCATTTAGCTTGATTAATTTTGCTTTGCTAATGGGTTTGCTTACAGCCGACGAATGAGGATTTTTACCATTCGAAGGATAACACTTTTTGTTATTCGACGGATAGTCCTCATCATCCGTCGAGTCTACATCTGTCAGCAACCCATCTACCAAAATAGGTTCTAGTTTCTCCTTATTCTTTTTCCAGGCTTCATCAAAAAAAGACTCAATTTCTTGAACCTTGGTGATTTGAGCATGAACATCCCTAGATGTTTTCCATGCTTTAATCACCTCTTGTTCACGCTCGAGCTGCTTCTTCAAAATTTCTTCCTTTTTCAAGGACTCTGTTAATTCCTCCTTGTCAATCTCACTCAATTTTTAGTTTCTCAAACTCAATAAACTGAGACTCAAGCATATTGTTCCTCTCACTTAAAAACAAATTGTTTTCTTTGATTTTAGCATTTTCTTTAGTGAAAGACTTAAGTATAACACGCAAATGATACAATTCTGTAGATATGTCATTTATGGCATCATTACACTCAGCTTTAGATAAATGTGCAAGGTTTGTAGTGATTACCTGATTGCTTGAGGAACTTGTCTCTGTTTCATCATACTTGGCCATTAGGGCTAGATTGACATAGCTGACATCTTCATCTTTATCTAAACCATCAGCTGCCCAGTCATTCTCATGTGTAATAAAAGCCCTTTCCTTTTGTTTGAGTAGATCAAAGTATTTTTGCTTGTAATCTACAGACTCAAACCTTTTCTTACTGGAATCTGACTTTCTACACTCATTTGCAAAATGCCCTGCCAAGCCACATTTGAAACATTTGAATTTTGACTTATCCACCATGTTTCTATTTGGCTTGGTTGCTCCAAAGTTCTTTTTGAACTTGAGCTTGGCAAATCTTCTTGAGAGGAATGCTAGGTGCTCATCAATGTCCTCCATATCATCTTGGCTCAATGATTCTTCACTTTCTGCAGCTAGCACCTTACCCTTGCTTTCACAGACCTTTGAAGTTGATTCCACAGCTTCCATCTTCACTTCTTTCTCCTTTTCCAAATCAGCAACTAGTGCAATGGATCCTCTTTTCTTCTTTCCTTTCTCCATTCTTTCATCCTGCTCTATCTCAAGCTCATAGGTTTTCAGAATGCCATACAGTCTCTCTAAAGTAAACTCCTTATAATCTTGTGAGTTTCTCAATGAGACTGTCATTGGTTTCCATTCCTTTGGAAGAGATCTGAGAAATTTCAGATTGGAGTCTTTAGTCTGATAGACTCTTCCATACAACTTAAGAGCATTTAGTAGTTTTTGGAATCTACTAAAAATGTCAGTGAGTGACTCACTTTCTTCATTGTGAAAATGCTCATATTGCTGAATCAGGAGTTGCATTTTATTTTCTCTTACTTGCTCAGTACCATCACAGATTATCTGTATTGTGTCCCAAACTTCCTTGGCAGTCTTGCAGTTGATGATGTTATCAAATATGTCTGCATCAACACAATTGAACAGAATGTTCATGGCCTTTTTATCTTTCCTGACTTGTTCAATGTCAGGATCAGACCATTCATGCCTTGGCTTTGGAATAGATGGCTCATTTCCTGTTGCAGCTCTCATTGGAACATGAGGGCCTCTTTCTATGCAATCCACATAGGCCTCATCTTGGGAAATCATATGAAGATGCATCTTTACCTTCCAATGATGGTAATTATCTTTATCAAGAAAAGAAATCTTGACTCCAACATCTTTCTTGTTCATCTTGTTGAATTGTTTTGATCTTTAAACTCTTTGTAGATTAAGAGCTTGCTCTGATACCAATTATTAGTCCCTTAACAATGTAGCAAGAATTACAGAAGGGGGGATGAATGGAATTCTTGAACCTTTTTCTTGAAATAAAAATGTTGAACTCGATTAAAGATATATTTGTTTTGATTAGCACAATGCGGAATGTAAACTTAAATGAATCAAAACATAAGTAATTAAAAACAAGAGTCTTTAAAAACTTTCTGGTGGATTTAAACAATTCCACCATATATATATATATAATATATCGAGAGGACTCTGTGTGCAGAAATGCCCACAGCTGCTTACAAATTGAACTGCTGAGAATACAGGAAATGCTAAAGATTAAGCTTACAAAGATTTCTCTGTTTTTGTGTTTCTCAACTATCTCAATTATTTTTCTATTTGCTACTCTCTTGGTTTATATAATACCAAGATTACAAAGTTAAAAAGACTGAACAAATATAAAATCTAACAGTCTTAATCTTTGCTGCTTTTCGTCCTCTATTACCCAGTTAATGGGCTTCCACAATGTGTTTGTATCCAACTCGACGGCTGTGTGTCAGCTTTCACTGTTCAACTGATGTTTGAATTCTTGATATGATCATCCGTCGACTTTTAGATCATCCGTCGATGACTTAATTGATCATGAGTCGACTGCTATGTTAAACATCCGTTGATAGTCATTTGATCATCCGTCGAAGGCTTTGTTAATCATCCGTCGGTAGCTATTTTGGCACTTGACTTCATTTCACTTATACAGAATTACAAGACATTACTTATGTACAATTAATCAACCTATTCTGCATATCTAGTTAAAGTCAACATGACTTATATGCTACTACAGATTCTATAAAAAGGTGCATACATCACTGTGCTATAAACTTATTATTACATAAGCTACTCACTCGATGGATAATAAGTTAATCAACCGTCGGGACTATAATGAGTTATCCGTCGGGACTATAATTCTTATCCGTCGAGTGCTACAATATTTCACTAAGTAAAATCTACTTAGATGTTTTATTTAAGTGATCATCAGGTACACAACATATTCACAACATGAACCAAATATAATTTTGGACACTTGCTTACAATTGCCTATTTTTGTGTTATCTATACCATTATGCAAATGTATGTCTGCTACTTTATGATTTAAAGTAGATATAATAAATCTTGAAATAAAATTTCCTTACCTCTTGCAGCTAGGGTCATTGTTATCCTGGCGGAAAGTTCTTCCAGGATCAATAGACCAACATTCAAGTGTCTGTTGTGGGCTATTGAGAACACCAGCTTCTGCACCACACTTGAGATGTTGTCATATCCTGTCTTTCTGCAGGTGAAGGCCCTCACTATAGAATCAAACACAAAAGACCATTTCTTTCTCAGGTTTGTTCTATTCAGACTAGCTAGGTTGATCCTTTCACCATAGTTGATAAAATCCATGAACTCGGCTAGCTCATCCTGTGTTGGAACCTCCACCAGATTTGCAGTTGGAAGACCCAAAGCTGCATTCACATCTTGTTCATTGAACTCTAATTATTGGCCTCCAATTGAACAGTCACAACCATGGACACAGAGTTTTCATTCATAATTATCCTTACAACAGCTGTTATTCAGAACTCATTCAGGACATCCAAGTACATGATTGGGTTAGCAGTTAAAGCACCTGCAAGGTAAGATTCATAAAAAAAATTTGACAAACCCTTTGAAACTATCAAGGGCTTGGGTAGCATCAATAAAAGCAAGGTAGTTGGTTCCCTGTTTAAAGATTTTAGCTCTAACATTGTTGAGTGCCATTGCTGTTGAGTAAGAAAGAATGGGTAAGAAAAATTAGAGAGAAATCGGTTTGGAATTGGAAATTCTAGGTCACTTAGAGTTCTCGAAGGTATAAGTATGTATATGTCGAGATGTCTGAGTATTTATAGTAAAAGCAAATGACTTATCGAGAACTCAAAAATAAATGTTTGGAATTTGCTTATCGAGAAGTCATTTTAAAAAGAAAATTATATATCGAGAAGTCATTTTAATTTACTCTTTTAGAGAACTAAAACTGACTTGTCGAGATGTCAAATAAATACTCAGTTTATCCAAAATGGACTGAAGTGTTTTCAATTTTTATTTGAATAAATCCAAATAAAATCTGAATAAATTTATCAAGTGTAACTTACCAAAATAATTTATTGAATTAAATTATTTCAGTTCTGAGTTATTTATAAGTCTAAAATTGTACTTAAAGAGAACTGTGTGAGTTAACACTTATAGAGAATTCTTCAATGACTTATCGATAAGTCATTAAAAGCTTATCGAGAAGTCCTTCGAGAAGTTAGAAAATTGACTTGTCAAGAACTCACTTGAGAAGTCTTAAAATGACTTGATAAGTCAATTAGACTTATCGAGAACTCAGTTCTCTATATACTCTTGATCACTTTGATTCTGTCTTGTGCTAATTTTGCATATTGAACATACAATCAACCCTTAGACAGTTCTCTTAGAATTAAAAAAATCCAAGCTAAATTTTAAGTTTGAAAGATAAATATGCAGTAATTTCTGAAATATTTATAATTCATATTCCAGTTAATTTCCAATTAAATCAAATTAATTTTAATTAACTAGAAACTAATATGCTGCAAAATATTAGCTGAGTTCTTGCCTTAAGATATAGAATTAAGCATTCCAATTTCACCTACAAGTCTAGTGAAGTTGCTTCATCCAAAGGTTTAGTGAAAATTTTAGCTAATTATTTTTCTGTTGGAACAAAAATGAGCTCAATGGTAACATTTGTAGCATGTTCTCTAATAAAATGGTACCTTACATCAATGTGCTTTGTTCTAGACTGATTAACTGGATTAGCCACAATAGATATAGCACTATCATTGTTACACATAATTGGGATTTTCTGTAACATTAGGCCATAATTCATCAGCAGATTTCTAATCCAAAGCACTTGAGCATAGCAACTTTCTACAGCTATGTATTCAGCCTCAGCTATGGAAGTTGACACAGATTGTTGTTTCTTGCTATACCAGGATACAAGTCTTTGTCCAAGAAACTGGCAGCTTCCACTAGTGCTCTTCCTGTCAATCCTGCATCCAGCAAAATCTGCATATGTGCCTCCAACAACTTCAAAACCAGTTCCCTTAGGATACCATAATCCCAAGTTTAGAGTCCCTTTCAAGTATTCGAAAATCCTTTTTCACAGCCATCAAATGTAATTCTTTTGGATTGGCTTGAAATCTTGCACACAAAAATGTTGCAAACATGATGTCTGGTCTACTTGCAGTTAAGTACATCAAAGATCCAATCATTCCTCTATAACTTGAGATATCTACACCTTTGCCCTTTTTATCTTCATCCAACTTTGTAGCTGTAGACATAGGTGTAGATGCAGGTGAACAATCAACCATACCAAACTTTTTAAATAAATCATTGACATACTTAGTTTAGCTGATGAAGATTCCATCACTTCTTTGACTGACTTGAAGTCCAAGAAAGTAACTTAATTTCCCCATCATACTCATTTTATATTCACTCTGCATAAGCTTAGAGAATCTTTGAAAAACCTTTTCATTAGTAGAACCAAAGATAATATCATCCACATAGATCTGAACTAGGATCATATCATCACCATACTTCTTGTAGAAGAGAGTCTTATCAATAGTACCTCTAGTGAATCCATGCTTAATCAAAAATTCTTACAGTGTGTCATACCAAGCTCTAGGTGCTTGTTTTAGTCCATAGAGAGCCTTGAATAGCTTGTATACAAAATTTGGAAATTCTGGATCTTCAAAACCAGGTGGCTGTTGCATATAAACCTCTTCTTCCAACTCACCATTAAGGAATCCACTCTTCACATCCATGTGATATACCTTAAAATTTGAATGTGTAGCAAATGCAAGAAAGATCCTTATTGCTTCAAGTCTTGTGACTGGAGCAAAAGTTTTATCATAATCAATTCCTTTCTTCTGTGAGTAGCATTTTGCAACCAACCTCGCTTTGTTCCTGGTGACAACTCCATTTTTATCCATCTTGTTCCTGAACACCCACTTTGTTCCAATAATACTTCTGTTCTTTGGTGCAGGAACCAATTTTCAAACTTTGTTTCTTTCAAATTAATTTAGCTCTTCTTACATTACAGATATCCAATCAGGATCAAGAAGGGCTTCCTCAGTTTTTTTAGGCTTAATTTGAGACAGAAAATATGCATGAAGACATTCATTTGCAGTTGCACTTCTAGTCCTCACTCCAGCATTGGGATCACCAATAATTGCATCTGCATTATGACTCCTATCTCATTTCCTTGTGTGAGTTTGTTGACTTTTGTTTTCAGCTTCTTCTTCATCACTGGCATGACTTTCAGAATTTTCTCCTCTTTCTCCCCCTGACTTTGTGCTATCAAATTCAGGTGTTTGAGATGATCTTCCAATCTCATGATTCACTTGTTCAATAGACTCTTAATCAATTCTGTGATTTGTGTTGACTTCAGCTTCATCATCAGAATCACTATCAATGTTGAGTTTTTCAAACTTTAGGACTTCAGCTTCATTTTCATCAAGGCATTCCAAGCCTGGGCACTTGTCATTATCAAAAGTAACATTTGTGCTTTCCAAAATTTTCTTCTGTTCAATCACATAAACTTTATATGCAGTTCTCTCCAATGAATATCCCAGAAAATTTGCCTCAAAAACTTTATAGTCAAATTTTCCCACATATTCAGAGTTGTCCTTCAAAACATAGCACTTGCTTCCAAACACATGAAGATGCTTTACAGTAGGATTTATTTTAAAAAGGATTGAGTAGGGTGACTTGCCAAGATTCTTGTTAATGAGATATATGTTTTGAGTGTAGCATGCAGTGTTCACAGTTTCTTCCCAAAAACTTGTTGGCAACTTTGCATCTTGCAGCATTGTTCTAGAAGCTTCTATGTTAGGAAATGAATAACACAAAGAGGAGGGGGGTGAATGTGTTTTACTGTTTTTATGCTTTTCTTGAACTTTTTATGGTTGAACAAAGTAAATTAAATCTTGTAGTGAAATGTGTTACTGCAGAAATTAAACATGCAATAATGAAGAACACAGATCTTTTCAAAACTCACTTAATTTTATATTAAAAATTAAGAATGTTTTGCTACAAAATTTCTAGGCTCTTTGTTGATAAAGTGCTTAGCTTCTACCTGAGAATGTTACAAGATTTTCTTGATCTAAATTGTTACTACTGACTAAAGGACCAGTGTTAACTTTATAATTTAGTTAACTGCTAGTTTACAAAGTGTACAATAAGACATGTTGTTAACTTTAGTAAACTGTCACTTGTCATTTCCATTTTAGGAAAAGTGTATCTTCCATTTATGGCTTAGCATATCTTAGCATCCTGTGTTTACTTTGATCTTCCTTTGTCAGTTAATCTTCACCATTGATCTTGCACATCCTTCAAGCTGCTTTTTGTAGACTTGTCAATCCAGTTGTTTGGATTGTCTGTTGATTGTAGATCTTGGATATTGAACTGGTCTGCAATTTTGTACTTTGAGATTTTACCTCGAGTTCTCTATTTGGTCAATAGAGAACTTGACATCTCGATAAGTATATTTCCTTATCGAGATCTCTAATACTCCATAGTAGATTTGACTTGTAGAGGTCTGTGAGCTCTCTATAAGAGAATTTGGCTTGTCGAGATCTCTAGTCTTCATATCTTCACTTTGACTTATCGATATCTCTGAGTTCTCTAGTGGCTTATTGACTTATCGATACTCAGAGTTCTCTAGTCAAACTTGACTTGTCGATAACTCAGAGTTCTCTAGTGAATTTTGGCTTATCGATATCTCTGAGTTCTCTAGTGGAATTTGACTTATCGATAACTCAGAGTTCTCTAGTGCATGTTGACTTGTCGATAACTCTGAGTTCTCTAGTGGAATTTAACTTATCGATAACTCAGAGTTCTCTAATGAATGTTGACTTGTTGATAACTCTGAATTCTCTAGTGAAGAAATGAATTGTCGATACCTCCAATCTTCATGTCTTCAATTTGGCTTGTCGATATCTCTATGAGTTCTCTATAAGCTTTTCTGACTTCTCGATAAGTCATTTGGAGTTCTCGAATGACTTCTCTATAAAACTAAATATGTGACTTGTAGAGATCTTGACTTAGAATATTTTTATCCAAACAGATTTATTCAACTCCAAGCTTCTTTAAAATTCTTCTGAGGCATGATCTTCTTGATCTTCTTCAAGATAGAATCCTTAGGTTTGATACTGTTTAAACAAAAAGACTCCAGTCTGCTCTTGTACATTTTTACAAACTTTAAATGTTACAAGTACAAATACAAACTAAGATTACAATACAACTTACATAGGGTTGTCAATTTGACTTAGTCTTGTTAAAGTACAGGCATGTCTTGCACAACAATCTCCTCCAATTTGTGAGAAGATTGTTTAACACAAATTCATGCCTGTTAACAAGACTAACCCCAAGTTAAAAAAATATGGAAAATGAAATCAATACATAAAGCTTGATATAATTACAACTTTTATACAACATGAGATTTACAAAGTTCAATGGTTACAGGTATCAGGTAAAGACAGTTTTTGTATCTGCTTCTTCCCTAAGAACATCCTTCAAATGATCAAGAATTTCCAGTTCTTCTATAATAGGTGTTCCACTTAGAGCTTCTACAAGTTTTTGTCTTGCAGCCTTTGGATAACCACTATCAAGTAAATCAATCCTAAATTTTGAGAATCCACCAGGATTGATGTTTAGAAATTTCCCATCTTTGGAGATTCTGCTCATCCCTATGGCCTTGAGCTCTTCTGATCTTTTTATGAACATCTCAATTTCTTCATCATACTTCCTCCTTCTCTCTTCAGATTAAACCTCATTTCTTTTTATTGTTTCTTCCCTTTCAATCAACCATTTATCTATAACTGATCTTCATGCCCTTGTGGCAGTATCCTTGTCCTTTAGCAAACTTATTATTCTCTTAATTTCTGTGGGAGAAAGAGAATCCAATAAATCACTACCAAGAAAGGTGAAGGACCCATCTTCATAAAAAAATTCTAACTTCCCTAAGAGATACAACCCAGACTCTGATTATTTCCTCAACAAGTTGTTGAAAATGATCTTCATCTGAGATACACCAGTTCAAAGGTAGAAAGTCATATTGCTTGAAATAGTTCCAGATGGCCCTTTCAGTGACTTCTCCTTTATTTGTAAGCTTGGCTTTCTTAGGCTTTCTCCCAACAGATTTGAGATTGACTTTTAGTGAAGGTTTGGCTAAAGGTAAGGTTGTGATTTTCTTGAGACTTGTCTGGCTTGTGGTAATTAGAATTTTTAGGAAAGAGTTAGCTGTTTGTTTGAATAGAAATTTAGGTTTTGAGGTTTGAGGTGGCTTTATGTTTGAGATAGTTGATGTTGTAGGTTGAGCTAAGGTTTAAGCTAGTTGTGTTTGGATTTTTAGGGTTTGCTGTGGTTCTGAACCATCATGATTCTTTTTACTTCTCCTCTCACTTCTTCTCTTCTTGTCCTCATCTTTCTTATCATCATCCTTCTTCTTCTTCTCATCATCATCCTTGTTTTTTCTTAGATTTGAGCCAGAAGAATTTTGATCATCTTTCTTCTGCTCATCATCATCCTTATTTTTTCTTAGATTATACTGTGTATTTGGCAGCATGGTGTCAGGGTTCACAACATATTACTCCAAAATGTTTATCATCTCCACATCTTCATACTTCTTATTCTTTTTGTGCTTCAAGTCAGACTGCAATGTCATGATCAGCCTCATGTTTGATCTGACACAGTGTTTGGGAACAAGAAGATGTCTGGTTTGTTTAGTCATTGGGCAGATGTAAACTATTCCTTGGTTTAGATATAGATAGGCTTCTGTAAAAGCTTCTATCTGTGCCTTTTTAAGCTCTTGGAGAAGTTGAGTATCTTCTTGAATGACTGGATTTACTCTGTCAATCATCACATCAAGTTCAGATGCTCTTAGAAATTGGAGATTTGTGAGAGTCACCTGAATGCATCTGTCTACACCACCATCATTGATGTTCATGACAATCCTTTTCACCAAAAAGTTATCAATATTCACTACCACTACCCTTAAGAAATTTATGTTCTTGGCCAGAGCTTTCTTGCAAGTCACATAGTTATTTTTAAGGGACACTCTTAGTGCTGCAAGAAGGTCATTGAATTCCTGATCTTGATTTGGTCCTTCTGCAGACCTTTGAAGTATTTCCTTTCCAACATCAATTTGAGCACTTGAGCTTTGAACAGTCTCTTTAGCCTTAGATTTATATTGTTGAATTCTAGCGTCAATCTCCCCCTTAGTCTTGGTGACAGGCATGAGGAAGGGAGTTGGAATTTATGGCCTTACTTGTTCAGGTAGAGAAGGTAGTGGTATATTGAGTTTTCCCATGATGGCCCCCAAAGCAACAGAATTCTGCATTTGAAGGTGCTTATTAGAGTCCACCAGGGTCTGGATGTCAGTTTGTTGGCTTTGAACTAGTGAAGTTAAGGCTTGAACTTGTGCAGTGAGAGAAGCATTTGAGACTTGCAGTGCTGAGACTTGGCTTTGTAGAAATTGGATGTGCAGATTTGTGGAAGTTGAGCTTGGCTGATAAGAGCTAGTAAAAGTGCCAAAGGTTTCTTCTACAACATGTTTGATGCCTTCCATATGCAAGGCTGATGGCTCATATTTGCTCTGGTGAAGTTGTTCCAGCTTGACCTTAGTGTCATTGGAATGAGTGATTTGCTGCTGGACAACTATATGGAGAGAAATAAATGATTGTTTAAGATTTTTGACCTCCTTCTCAATTGTAGTAAGATCCATCCTTGACATTTGCTCAGCAAAGTGCTTGAATTTAGAAGTGATCTTTACTTGAGATTGTATAATCTCATCCATCTTATCCTTCACCAGCTTCCTGATTTTATCCTCATGACCAGTCATCTTGACTTCAAGAGCTTTACCAAAAAGATGAAATGCTTTGAGCTGAGCTTTGTGCACTTCTGTAATTGCATCATATACATCTTGTGGAATCAAGGCCTTTATATTACTTCCCAGAATAGTGATGTATTCTTCCCTAAATTTGGCTAGGACTTGATCCATCTCCAATACAAAGTCCTGAGAAAGCCATGCATCCACATTCCCATCTTGTTCTGCATCATTGATAATTTTCTCTTTTTGCTTCTCAACTTCTTCATTGTATGTAAGCATGATAGCTTGATAATCTTGATTGTTCATGTTGGAAGTCAGTAGATGTTGGGAAATGTTTGTGAGTCCAAAAATCTACTCTACTAGTAGATCATCTACAGATGTGGGTTGAGATCCAGATTCTTATAGCCAGTGAGAGAGAAT
This sequence comes from Apium graveolens, assembly GCF_009905375.1. Classification (NCBI taxonomy): domain Eukaryota; kingdom Viridiplantae; phylum Streptophyta; class Magnoliopsida; order Apiales; family Apiaceae; genus Apium; species Apium graveolens. Next base: position 130,457,501 of record NC_133651.1, read on the forward strand.
GTGTGGTTGTTGAGGTTGTGAAGTTGAGGGTTCAGAGACACCTGTGACTGAAGTCACAGTTTTACTCACAGATTGCTCTGTGGTTATGGTAGTTGTTATTCCACACTAGTTGTGGGAACCTCCAATTGAATTGGAGGGGATTTGACTGGATTAATGCCATATGTACCAGTCTCAAACCCTTGTGTATCTTGCACCACATTGTCACCAGAATGTGCTATACTTACCTCCCCTATGACAGGATCATTTGCAATTGTACTCCTAGCATCAACTGTCAAATCAATTTCTGCTAGGGTTTTGAGGGGAGTTATTCCTACATGAGGAACCTCTAATTGAATTAGAGAGGATTTAGATAGCTCCCCCTCATGAGTACTACCCTCAAACCTAACAGTCTGTGAAGACTGATTTGCACATGAAGGTGCATTTAGAGTTTCCATGGAGTCTTCAGTAAAAACTGATGAATCCCCCATGTTTTTGATGGTGTCATCAAGGTCTACCCCAGCTAGTAGCCTCTCACCATCTAAATGTAGTGTCTGGGTGGAGAGCAAGGTTTCTTGAACCAAGTCACTTGAATTTTCTTGCACTTGAGAATTAGATTCAAGTGTAGTTGGAAGAGAAGAAATTTTAGATATGAGAGATTGTTGCTAAGGTGTGAGTGTTGGCAGCTTCCCATGAATAGATGAGGGAGCTTCAAAAGATGTGCTCTCACAGTATGTGCCATCCTTATTCAACCTACCATACACTTGAATTGCTTCAGGTGCAGGCTGTGCAAACTGAATACTAGGTGCTTTTACAACTACATCCTGTTGCGAGGATACAGAGGTGCCTTGAGTGGTCAGCTCAGTTTTCTTACTTTTTTGGATCTTTTGACCAAAGGTGACTCAGCTTCAGCTTGATCCTCACCACCCTCAGCTATAATTGCTAAGGTTACCCCCTTTCTCTTCTTTTTACTCACCTCATCCTTTTGAGAGGATGAGGTGGTTGGTTGCCTAGTTTCTAAAGGTTTTGAAGGAACAGGCTTAACATTGGTAGGTTCCTGTGGGTGTACCTGTGTTTGTGCTTCCACATGCTCAGGAACCATTGTTGCACTAGGTTGATTTCCACTACCTCTCATGTCCGGCATAGAATAAGTGTAAGTCTTAAATCTTTCAATCATGAAAGGTGTTAACTTAAGACTTACTGGAACCTTATTTTAAGTAAGAAGTTATTTAAATAAAATTTTGGATACTTGCTTACAATTTCCAATTAGTGTCCTGTTTACACCTTCTAGCATATGTATGTCATTAACTTTATAATTTAAAGCTGACATAATAAATCTAGGCAGAAAGATCTCATTACCTCTTGACTCCAATGACATTGTCAGCCTGGTGCTCAGCTCCTCCAATATATAGTGTCCTACATTGATCTATTTGTTGTGAGCCATGGAGTAGACCAGCTTCTGGACAACACTGGATATGTTGTCAAATCTTGACTTCCTGCAAGTGAAAGCCCTTATCACTGAGTCAAATAAGAAAGACCACTCTCTCCTCAAGTTCTTCTTGTTCATGCTTTCCAGGTTGATCTTCTCAGAATAGTTGATAAAATCCATGAATTCATAGAGCTCATCCTGAGTTAGGATATCCACAACCTTGTCAGTTGGAATATTCAAGGCTAAGTTCATGTCAGCTTCAGTTATTTCCACTTGTTGTCCTTTGATTTGACATTTGACAACCAAGCTTGAAGACTGATCTTCATAAATAACTGTCCTAGCCATAGCTGAGTTCCATAAGTCACCCAATATATCCAGATACATAATTGGGTTAGCTGTAAAAGCACCTACAAAGTAGGTCTCAGAAAGAAACTTGATAAAGCACTGAAAAGCTTCAGGTGCTTGGTTTGCATCCAGAAATGCAAGAAAAATGGTTTCCTTGGGGATGAAGGGTACAAGATTGTTGGTTGCCATTGATATGAGTATGGAGTTTAGTGGGTAAAAGAGATTTGTGAGAAATGGGGAAAATGAAAGAGAAATCGGTTTTGGATTGAAAGCTAGGTCACTTGAGATCTCGAAAGTTGTGCGTATATATATGTATCCAGAAGTATAGGTATTTATAGTAAAAGCAAATAACCTGTCGAGAACTCAAAAATAGACATTTCGAATATGTCTATCGAGAAGTCATTTTAAGAAATGAAAAATATATCGAGAAGTCATTTTAAATTACTCTTATAGAGAACTAAAAATTGACTTAGTGAGATGTCAAATAAATACCCACTTTGTCCAAAAATGGACTGAATTAATTCCAATTTTTATTTGAATATATTTAAAATAAAATTAGAATAAATTTTCCAAAAGTATTTTACCAAAATAATTTATTAAGTTAAATTATTTCAGTTCTGAGTTATTGAGAAGTCTAAAAATTATACTTGTAGAGAACTCTGTGAATTAACACTACTAGAGAACTCTACAAGGACTTATCGATTAGTCATATTTAAGCCTATCGAGAAGTCACTCGAGAAGTCAGTAAATTGACTTATCGAGAACTCACTCGAGAGGTCTTAACATGACTTGTCGAGAAGTCAATTAGACTTATCGAGAACTCAGTTCTCTATATACCTTTGGATTACTGAAATTCTGCCTTGTATTAATTTTTCATATTAAAGATGTAAATTTAAAACTGAGCAGTTTACTTTGAATATGAAAAATTCCAAGTTACATTTTGTTTTGAAAAATAAATATGTAGAGATTTCTGAAATATTTATAATTCATATTTCAGTTAATTTCTAATTAAATCAAATTAATTTTGATTTACTAGAAATTAATTTGCTGCAAAACATTAGTTGAGTTCTTGCCTTAAGATGAAGAATTAAGCATTCCAATTTCACCTACAAGTCTAGTGAAAGTTGCTTCATCCAAAGGTTTAGTAAAAATGTTAGCTAATTGTTGTTTTATTGGAACAAAAAGAGCTCAATGGTACCATTGTAGCATGTTCTCTAATAAAATGGTACCTTACATCAATATGCTTTGTTCTAGAATAATTAACAAGATTAGCCACTATAGATATAGCACTAGTATTGTCACACATGATAGGAATTTTGTGTACCACTAGGCCATAATCCATTAGCTGATTTCTAATCCAAAGCACTTGAGCACAACAACTTTCTGTAGCTATGTATTCAGCCTTTGTTGTAGAAGTCGATACATATTTTTATTTCTTGCTATACCAGAATACAAGTCTTTGTCCAAGAAATTGACAGCTTCCACTAGTACTCTTTCTGTCAACCCTGCATCCAGTAAAATCTGCATCTGTGTAGCCAACAGCTTCAAAACCAGTTCCCTTAGGATACCATAATCCCAAGTTTGGAGTCCTCTTCAAATATCTGAAAATCCTCTTCACAGCCATCAAATGTGATTCTTTTTGGATTGCCTTGAAATCTTGCACATAGACATGCTGCAAACATGATGTCTGGTCTACTTGCAGTTAAGTAAAGAAATGATCCAATCATTCCTCTATAGCTTGAAATATCTACACTCTTGCCTTTTCTATCTTCATCCAACTTTGTTGTTGTAGACATTGATGTAGAAGCAGGTGAAAAATCAACCATACCAAACTTTTTCAATAAGTCTTTGACATACTTAGTTTGGTTGATGAAGATCCCATCACTTCTTTGACTGACTTGTAGTCCAAGATAGTTCCCCCATCATACTCATTTCATATTCACTCTGCATAAGCTTAGAATATCTTTGGCAAAGCTTTTCATTTGTAGAACCAAAAATGATATCATCCACATAGATCTGAACTAGGATCATATCTTCTCCATGTTTCTTGTAGAATAGAGTCTTTTCTATAATACCTTTAGTAAAACTGTGCTTCAGTAGGAATTCTGACAATGTATCATACCAAGCTCTAGGTGCATGCTTTAGTCCTTATAGAGCCTTGTGTAACTTGTACACAAAATTTAAAAATTCTGGATCTTCAAAGCCAGGTGGTTGTTGCACATAAACTTCTTCTTCTAACTCACCACTTAAGAAGGCACTTTTCATATCAATTTGATACACTTTGAAATTTGAGTGTGCTGTAAATGCTAGGAAAATCCTTATTACTTCAAGTCTTGTAACTGGAGCAAAGGTTTCATCATAATCAATTCCTTCTTCTTGTGAGTAGCCTTTTGCAACCAATCTTGCTTTGTTTCTGGTAACTATACCATTTTCATCCATCTTGTTCCTGAACACCCATTTTGTTCCAATAATGCTTCTATTCTTTCGTGCAGGAACTAACTCCCAAACTTCGTTCCTTTCAAACTAATTAAGCTTTTCTTGCATTGCAGATCTCCAATCAAGGTCCATTAGAGCTTCTTCAGTTTTCTTGGATTCTATTTGAGACAAAAGCATGCATGCAGGCACTCATTAGCAGTTGCACTTCTAGTCCTCACACCAGTAGTAGGATCACAAATAATTGCTTCTCTAGTGTTACTTCTATTCCTTGTATGAGTTTGTTGACTTGTGCCTTCATCATTCTCTTCATTATTGGTATGACTGCTAGATCCTTCTTCTCTTTCTCCTCCTGAGTTTGTGCTATCAAACTCAGGTGTTTGAGATGAACTTTCATTCTCATGATTTTGTTGTTCAGTAATCTCTTCATTCAACATTTGTTGTGCATTTACTTCATCTTCACCATCAGAATCACTATCAATGTTGAGGTTTTCAAATGCAAGGGCTTCAACTTCATTTTCATCAAGGCATTCTAAGCCTGGACACTTGTCATCATCAAAAGTCACATATGTGCTTTCCATAATTTTCTTTTGATCTATCACATGGACCTTGTAGTCAGTTCTCTCCAATGAATATCCCAGAAAAATTGCTTCAAAGACTTTTGAGTCAAATTTTCCCACATATTTAGAATTGTCTTTCAAAATGTAACACTTGCTTCCAAAACACATGAAGATGCTTTACAGTAGGCTTTTTTTAGACATGATTGAGTAAGGTGATTTTCCATGTGCCTTGTTAATGAGATATATGTTCTGAGTGTAGCATGCAGTGTTAACAGCCTCTTCCCAGAAACTTATTGGCAACTTGGCATTTTGCAGTATTGTTCTAGCAGCTTTAACTAATGTTCTGTTCTTTCTTTCAACTACTCCATTTTGTTGAGGTGTTATAGCAACTGAGAATTCTTGAACAATGCCCTTACTTTTGCAGAATTCACTCAATGTTGAATTTCTGAATTCTGTTTCATTATCACTTCTCAATCTTTTCACACAATTATGATCTTCAACCTGTTTTTATATCTTCTTGATGTGCTTAATTATGAGGTGTGGAGTTTCATCCTTATAGTGCATGAACTCTACCCAAGTGTATCTTGACAAATCATCTACCATCACAAGTGCATATTTGTTCCTTGATATTTGATAAGACATTTACTGGCCCAAACAAGTCCATGTGAATAAGTTGCAATGGTGCACTTATAGAATTCACAGTTTTTGACTTGTGACTTCATCTTTTCATTTTTCCTTTCTGATAAGCTTCATAAACTTCAATTTGAGCAAACTCCAGTTTAGGCATGTCTCTTACTAACTCCTATTTGACCAAGGTGTTAATTGCCTTGAAATTCAAGTGAGACAATTTCTTATGCCACAACTTGCTTTGTTCTTCTGATGCCTTGGTGTAGAAGCAAAAAATTCCATCCTTATTTGTTGAGTCCAAGTCTGCAACAAACAAGCTTCCTTTACTTGCTCCTTTCAGAGCAACTTCACCAGTTTTCTTGTTGATAAAAGTGCATTCTTCTTTGCTGAATAAGAGTTCAAACCCTTTGTCTGCAAATTGGCTAACACTGAGAAGATTCACTTCAAGACCAGCTACCAGTGCTACATCATCAATGACAATATTTTCAGAACCAATCTTGCCATATCCCATTGTGAATCCTTTGTTGTTGTCTCCAAAGGTCACCAGAGGGCCAGCCTTCTCCTCAAACTGTGATGGCGGGGCCTTATCACCTGTCATATGTCTGGAATACCCACTTTCAATGATCCATATGACTTTCTTCACTTTTCCCTGCGCACAATGAGTTTTAAGTGTGTTTAGCAACCCAAGCAGTGTTGGGTACTTTCTTCTTGTTAATTAATTTAGCAGAAGTAGAATGAGTTATTTCAGATAAAATAGAATTCAATGACTGTTTGTGCATTTTTCCTATCTGATGTAGACCCAATTTTTATTTCTTTAAGATCTACTCTCAGTTTGTGGCAACTCTTCATAACTTTCAAGTTGCAAGGGATACAGTCAAACTTGTCACATAATGAGTAGGGATCATTTGCATCTGCTTCATTGTACTTGCATACTCCTTCAGCTGGCTTGCTAACAACCTTTTTATATAGGTGAGTTAGATGATTTACAGAGCCATATTTTTCACACTTCTTTCTTGGAGCATCTGCAATATAAGCAAAATTATTGCTTTTGTTTATCCCAATTTTCCCATTTCTATTTTTCTTCTTCTTTCTTATATCTTCAGTCTTGGTCTCTTTGACAGGGGCCTTAGAGCTTTGTTTGTCCATGAGCTTCTCTTCGGCTTTGGAAGATGGAGTAGATTCTGTATTTTTCTTCTCTTTATTTTCATCAGCAATTTCTTGCTTGGTAATCAACTCTTCTTCACTGAAATTAACTTCACATGCCTTGAACATAGGTGATACAACATTTTTCAGCATTGCTAGAACATTTTCATTTTCTGTTGCTTTTCCTTTATCACCTATATCTTTCTTTTTCCTATTCAAGGCATCATAGTCAAGACCAATAACAATGTTTGCATATGGCTTGTTTTTCTCTTGATACTATCCAATTAACACAGATGCATTCTTGAAGGATTTCAACTTAACTTCATTCTTTTCCAGTTTCTCCCTTAGCACTGCTTCAAGTTCACTTGCACACTTGAGCTTGTTCTTCAGATATGCATTTTCTTGTCTTACAGTTTCAAGCTCCACCAACAATAATTCAGCTTCTTGTTTCTCACTTTCAAGCTTCTCATTTATCTTTATCAGTCTGTTAACTTCTTCATTAGCAGAAACCATACTTGTATGTATGTGAAACATTTTTGCGCTCCACCAGATGTTGCATCAAGAATAGGTCTAGAGTGTGTACCTAGACCATTGTAGAAACAGTTTATAATCATCTAATCATGCATGCCTTGGTGTGGGCACTTCCTTAACATCTCCTTGTATCGATCCCAAGCCTCACACAGAGATTCACCAGTTTGCTGAGCAAACTGAGTAAGAACATTCCTAATTGCAGCAGTCTTCGCCATAGGAAAGAATTTAGTGAGAAACTTTTGAGTAAGATCCTCCGAATTGGTGATAGACCCTAGTGGCTGAGAATGTAACCAACACTTCGCTTTGTCCCTCAGAGAGAATGGGAATAGTCGCAGCTTGATAGCATCTTCAGAAACATCGTTGAACTTGAAAGTGTCACAGATCTTGATGAAATCCCTGATGTGCATGTTTGGGTCTTCAGTAGGATTACCCCCAAACTGAACTGAGTTATGTATCATCTGGATTGTGCTCGACTTGATCTCAAAAGTGTTACCCTTGATGGTTGGCCTGATGATGCTTGACTGAATGTCATTGATCTTAGGCTTAGAAAAGTCCATTAAAGCCTTAGAATTATCTGCTTGATCCACCATCTCTAATAAAGGTGGTTCTTCGGTTTTCTCTTCTTCAACTACTTTCTCTTCATCCTCAAAATCTTCCCTACAATCCCCTACAACTTATTCCTCGTCTTTTTCCAGAATTCTCCTACGAACTCGTGAACGCGTTTGCATAAACGATCGCTAAATTACCTGAAATACAACAAGAAAAAAGAGTATGTAAGTAACAATGTCCGAATCAATGAACTTTAACGATCACTGATGACAAACACATAAACTAATAGTTAACACTACAGTCCCCAGCAGCGGCACCAAAAACTTGTTAGGGCTAAACACACGCTAATAATTAACGCAAGTATACGCGTTCACAAGTAGTATAGAATCTTTTCTAGTTCGTTCCCACAGAGACTAGCGTTGGTTAACTATGTAATTTATGTAACTATGCACCGATGATATGGTTATTATCCAATGCTAAGACGATAACAATTTGGGTTGTTTATACTACGAATTAAACTAATGATTATAACTAAGAGAGTAAAGAGAGTTGTATATTATATGAGACAAACATGAGATTCTAACTTCATTAATACTTCATTCAATAGCCTTATTGTTCTTAACCTTAGCATGCAATGGTGATGACACTAATCAGATAACATGAAACTGCTAAACGCCAACTTTCGTTGTACGAATAACATACTACCAGACATCCACAAAAGAGATAGAAGCTGAATATACACCAATTATATTGAGACCCTATATGTCTATGGAATTTGACAACATAACGGTTTAAAGCGCTAGTTATCTATCATGATTACACAGGGCAAGTAAGATGGGTAAAATTACCTATGAATCATGCATAACAATAACACATGAACCTATGCTAGCATGGCAAGTTTTAAATCCTTAAATTCACTGTCGTTTCATTAAGAATTAACACGCTATCTTCCAAGTCCGCGACTCTTATAAGACGAATAAGCACAACCACTACTAGGTTATTATTCCATCACCACACACTAAGGCATATAAACAATTTAACTAAAGAAATCCATAAATAAATCCGCTAGAACCCCACAATAACGAATTGCCCATAATCGGACTCATCATCAATGTGGGTTCCGATGAAAGCATGGTATAATAAATGTAGTCTGTATATTTAAATAACAAAACTAAGTACAAAACACGAGTAAAGGTTCACAAGAAAGAAAACTAGCATCCAAGTTACAACTTAGAATAAATGTTCACAAGTAAAAAGAAGATCTTCTTCGTCTTCGTTGAATCTATGCTAAAACGGTCTTCTTACGGCTCTCCTTGCGCTCTGGTACGTCTCTTCTTTGAAAACGTTCTTATTTGAATATATATAGCATCCCTAATTAATCTGGAAGTCTCCCAATTAGAATTGCATTAGAATCAGGATTCAAAACTTTCGCACCGGTACGGCCGCGTGCTATCACAGCATGGGCACGCTGTTATTCTGGAATCCTAGCACGGCCGTGCACTATCACAGCGCAGGCGCCGTCCTTCTAGGAAAAAAATCAGATTTCATCTTTTTCCTTGCTGCTTTGAGCCGGATTTCCACGAGCTTTTATTCCAACACCACCTTGACACCAAATTAGCACCAAAACAATGCTAATTCACCTGATTACCTAGATAATGCCTAAAATATAAAAACACTAGAAAACACATTAAAACACTTACAACTTGAGTACAAATGCATCAATTCAAAGCTTATTAGAGCATAATAAAGTGTCATAAATGCCACTCAACATACCCCCAAACTTGAATCGATGCTTGTCCTCAAGCATAAACATACTCAAAAAACAAGAAACAAAAATGCATGAATGCATGAATGCAACTATATGAATGCAATGATCCCAATAGAATAACTCAACCACTCAACAAGCAACATATCAATAAATGCAGTTACTCGCATAAAGATCAATTAAATCATACAAATCAACTTACAAACTAGAGACGTGCGTGTGTGCAGATGCTTACAGATATACAATCGCAACTAGATCAATAATCATGACTTACTACTTATCAAGGCAATCACAAGGTTATAAATAAAATAAAAAGCTAGACTCAAAATAACCTTTAACACTTCAATTCTTATATTGGAGTTTTAAACGGATTCATGCTTTTATTCAGAACAAAACAACACATATATGCTTATTTGATCGTGCAATGAGTGAGGTCCACAAAAGACTTATACCATAGTACCCATGTAGCGAGCGTTAGGTTAGCGGATCCCAGACTATAAAAGCTTAAGGTCACTAGGCACAAAGTCCCCTAAGAACTTAATAACTCGAGTACTAAAGAGCCCACTCGTGATCAATTATACATAGCACTTATTCTCTTTTTCTTTTCTTTTTTTTCTTTTTCAATTTCTGAACGAGTGTGTTTCGCTCCATCTCGTTCAACCCTAGACTACTCATATAAATATGAGTCGGCTACTAGCCATTTGACAACTAGCCACAACAACTAGCAATGAAATCCAATTGTTCTCCAATTTCTAAAAATCCATGTTAATTTATTATTAAGAGAATATCCTAAATTTTAAATATAAACAAGCGATTAAACCTCGACAAAGAAGCAAACCATGATCAAGATCTAGTACTTAAGCAACCAATAAGACTTAGTGAAATACAATTGTCTCTAGCATGCAAATCAACTTAATACGACTTAACAACTATAAACACGACATCACTACACTAGCATCAATATCATAAGTCAACTGGAAAAATTATTTAAGGGATCATATTATAATGCAAATGCATGAACTATATGAACAAACTAATATAAAACTATCAAAAATGAAAAAAAACTATATGGCAAAATATGCAACTATATGAACTAAAAACTATCATGAATATGCAACTATATGAGACCCACATAAAATATATTCCTTCAACTACTACCCCCAAACTTAAAATATTCACTGTCCTCAGTGAAGGTAATAGTAAGGAATTCAAGCATACTTCATCAGAATCAGGCTCCTTACCCTCAACGGGTGGAGTGTCAGGTGTGTCCGGAGGTGGATACACGGAATCCTGACCAAAAACTGGCCACTAGATATCAACATCGGTGGCTCTAAAAGCTGTCCCCAATGCTTGGGTGAAATCACGTGCAAACCTGCTGTGGATGTCATGCATCGCATCCATCCTCCTAGCCAAACGTTGTACTGTGTCATGCTCATGCCAACTCCCATATCAGCTCATTCCTCCTCCTTATGTGCCTGTTGCGATGGCCCAACCTCATCTTCTAGCTGAGATCTCCATGCAGTCCTGCTTGCTTGAGTGGCCCCAGTAGCTGGCCTCCCACCAGGTAGGTGGTCAAAAGTATAACCAAGCCCCTTCAGATCGAACTTGCCTTCATCCCATTCTTGCATCATAGCTAACATAGTACTATCAATAGGAGCACTCGGGATCTGCAACTACTCGTGTGCGGGCCAATGAATACCAATTGTCACACACAGCTTCGTCACCACGGACGCATACAGAATAGACCCCATAGTACTCACCCTCAAGAATTTCAGAATCCCCTGATAAATCACCATCCCCAAATCTATATAATCACCCTGAAGAATGCCCCATAACAGCCGTGCACGCTCCACAGTAATCTCATGCACATGCGAAGATGACATGATGTTAGCACATATAAAAGCGTTCCATGGACGGGTAAACCTGTTCATTCGGGAAGACGGGAACGTAGAATACTCGGTCATGCCCCTTTTGATCTTCCAGTGAGTATCAGGATGGCACATGGTAGCAACAATAAGATCCAGATCAAAGTCCTCTGAAGTCTTATCATTTCAGGTGTCCTGCCCGGTCTTCCTCACGGGCTGCTCAATCGCAGTTCTGATAGCCTCTGCACTATACTCCACCGTCCTCCCTCAAACCACCGTGAAGCCATTCTTCTCGGCCTTGGCATTCACATAGAACTCGCGAACAACACTCATGGGCACAGCAGTGGGTGCTTCGCAAATAGGAACCCAGCCTATCTCAAGAATCATCTCCAACAGCTGACCATCCTTCCTTGATGGCAGAAACCCCTGTTCCTTGATGATTGGCTTCGAAAGAAGCCTAGTATACTCCGCTTCAGCCTTGGGAGTAGAGAACCTTGGCCTTACACCACCCAAACTTGATGAATCGGTTGTGCTGCTGTCGACTTGTGTTCTTTGTCTCTTGGGTGCCATTGAAAGTGAGTATAGAGAATAATATTTGTGTTTGAGAGAGAATTTGTGTTTGAGAATTTATGAATTGGTGAAGAAGTTTGTGTATGAGGTGTATGTATATATAGATGGTGAAAAGAGAATTTTATATGGAATAGAAGTAGGATTTGATTATGGGAATAATAGGAGTAATGGGTTAGATTTGGAGAGAGAATTATGGGATGTGGGGGAGTAAAATTTGGTTGGGAATTGATTTTGGAACAAAATTCCCGTTTTCCCCCCTTAACTGCCTTTTATTTTTTCTTGAGTCGGGACACGACGCGGTCGCGCGCTACTTCTGCCAAACCGACGCGGCCGCGCACTGTAACAGCACGTGCGCGCCGTGTTTCTGTGAAATCAGCGCGGCCACGCGCTAGGACAGCGCGGCCGCGCCAAGCTTCTGAAGTGAGCCCTAAATTTTTTTATTTTTCTGATTTTTTTGTGATTTTCTCTTTTCTTCTTGCTTCCTCTACTTACTAATGTACAACAAACTTGGGTTGCCTCTCAAGAAGCGCTTGCTTTACGTCGTTAGCTTGACGTAGAACTTGAGATCAAACGAACAATAAAACGGCACTAACCACCTTGCGGTTTGCCGTGTCACCATAGTAATGCTTCAACCTCTGACCATTAACCTTGAATGTTTGGCCCGGATCATTCTCAAAAAATTCCACCGCTCCATGTGGAAATACAGTTTTGACAACAAACGGCCCTGACCATCTTGACTTCAACTTTCCAGGAAAAAGACGAAGACGAGAGTTGAATAAAAGAACTTGTTTCCCCGGCATAAATGATTTGAGCACTAGACCCCGATCTTGCCATCTCCTGACTTTCTCCTTGTACATTTTATTGTTCTCATAGAAGTCAAAACTAGTTGAGCTCATTCAATTGAAGCATCCTCTTCTTTCCGGCTACATCCAAATCCAGAATCAACTTCTTCAAAGCCCAATATGGCTTATGATCTAGCTCCACCGGCAAAGGACACCCCTTACCATAAACCAACTGATACGGTGACATCCCTAGCAGAGTCTTGTATGTTGTTCTATAATCCCAAACAGCTTTATCAAGCTTTAAAGACCAATCTTTTCTCGATGGACACACAAACTTCTCTAGAATGCGCTTGATCTCTCTGTTAGATACCTCGGCTTGACCATTTTTCAGAGGATGGTAAGTCGTAGCAATGTGATGATTCATATTATACCTTTGCATTATAGTAGTGAACTTGTGGTTACAAAAATGCGACCCCTCATCACTGATTAAATGACTCTTGGAGTTCCAAATCTTGTGAATATCTGCTTGTGAAGAAAATTAAGAACTACCTTAGCATCGTTCGTTGGAAGTGCCTTAACTTCAACCCATTTCGATAAATAATCAACCGCCAACAAGATATACTGATTGTTACAAGATGAGACAAATGACCCCATGAAGTCGATACCCCAAACATCGAAGACTTCGACCTCGAGAAGCAAATTAAGAGGCATCTCATCCCTTTTATACATATTCCCCACTCGTTGACATCGATCACATTTTAGAACAAACTGATGAGCATCTTTAAACAAAGTTGGCCAAAAGAAACCTGCTTGAAGAATACTAGATGCTGTCTTTTCTCCACCATAATGTCCTTCATAAGCCGTTGAGTGGCAATCTCGCAAGATCTCCCCCCCCCCCCGTTTTGTTGTAAGGAATACATCTCCTGATGATTTGGTCAGCTCCTTGGCGAAAAATAAATGGCTCATCCCACATATACCACTTCATTTCATGTAAAAATTTCTTCCTTTGAGCTGGAGTCAACTCTGGAGGCATGACGTTACTTACAAGGTAGTTCACAATATCTGCAAACCATGGTTCTTCTGCTTGCACTCCAAATAACTGCTCATCAGGAAAAGACTCATTAATCAAAGACTTATCTTGTGAAGTAGCAATTGGATCATCCAAACGCGAGAGATAATCAGCGACTTGATTCTCAGTCCCCTTTCTGTCCTTGATCTCTAACTCAAACTCCTGAAGTAAAAGAAGCCATCGAATCAACCTTGGCTTCGAGTCCTTCTTCGAGACGAGATATCGAATTGCTGCATGATCAGTAAAAACTGTCACCTTCGTCCCCAGGAAATATGCTCGAAATTTCTCAAAACCATATATGATAACCAAAAGTTCTTTCTCAGTAGTGGTGTAATTCAGTTGAGCACCATTAAGAGTCTTAATAGAATAGTAGACTACATGAAATATGTTGTTCTTGCGTTGCCCAAAAACTACTCCAACTGCATAGTCGCTTGCATCGCACATCATTTCAAATGGTTCAGACCAATCAGGTACAGTTATGACAGGTGCCGTAATCAAACTCTTCTTCAAGGTATCAAAAGCAACAAGGCACTCGTCATCAAACTTGAAAGGAACGTCTTTCTCTAGAAAATTATACAAAGGCTTCGAAATCTTCGAGAAGTCCTTGATGAAATGCCTATAGAAACCCGCATGACCCAGAAAACTGCAAATTCCCTTAACAGATATGGGTGGAGGGAGATTTTCGATCACCCCCACCTTGGCTTTGTCCACCTCAAGCCCCTTGATAGAAACTTTGTGCCCAAGAATGATGCCTTGGCGCACCATAAAATGACATTTCTCCCAATTAAGAACCAAGTTGGTCTCAACGCACTTTTTCAATACTAAACCCAGATTATGCAAGCATTCATCGTAATAAGTTCCAAAGATTGAGAAACCGTCCATGAACACTTCTACATTATTCTCAATCATGTCAGAGAAGATAGCCATCATACATCTCTGAAAAGTGGTTGGCGCTCCACATAGCCCAAAAAAAACTCTTCGGAATGTAAAAGTGCTGAAAGGACATGTGAATGTAGTCTTCTCCTGATCTTCTGGAGCCATAGAAATCTGATTATATCCCGAATAGCCATCCAGAAGACAAAAGTAATCATGCCCAGCCAATCTATCAATCATCAGATCAATGAAAGGAAGAGGGAAGTGATTCTTCCTTGTAGCCTTATTCAGCTTCCTATAATCCATGTAAACTCTCCACCCTGTGACTATTCGTATCAGAATGAGCTCATTCTTTTCATTTTCCACCACAGTGATACCACCTTTCTTTGGCACACACTGAACTGGGCTCACCCATGAACTGTTAGAAATATGATAGATAATTCATACATCTAGCCACTTGAGAATTTCCTTCTTCACAACCTCTTTCATGATCGGATTTAGCCTTCTCTGTTGCTCAACAGTAGGCTTGCTTCCTTCTTCTAGCAGAATTTTATGCATACAATAAGAAGGGCTGATTCTCTTGATATCTGCTATAGTCCAACCTATTGCCAATTTGAACTCTCTAAGAATCCTCAAAAGCTTCTCATCATCAGTACCTGAAAGGTCAGATAAAATAATAACAGGCAAAGTAGATGCCTCACCTAAAAATACATACTTCAAATGTTCAGTTAAAGGTTTAAGCTCAAGGGTAAGAGCTTCTTCAATAGATGGCTTGAGGCATTTCGGAGAACTTTTCAACTCCTCTAATCCAAGAGATTCAAAAGGCATATCCATCTTTTGCTTTCAGGGAGAAGCATTCAAATATTGCAAGTGCTCATCGCCCTCATCATCTTCACTATCAAAATTCCCCAATAAGGCCTTCTCTAAGGCATCGGACCTTTTCAAACGATCGAGTTCAGAATTAACCACATTATCGACCATTTCCACCTTAAAACACTCCTCATTTTCCATAGGGAATTTCATGGCATTATACACATTAAAAGTCACATCCTGATCCATCACTCGGATGGTAAGCTCACATTTCTGCACATCTATCAAGGTTCGGCCAGTAGCCAAGAAAGGTCTTCCCAAGATTATGGGAATCTTCTTATCCTCCTCGAAATCAAGAATTACAAAATCAGCAGGAAAAATGAGTTTATCCACCTTGACCAAGACATCCTCCACAATATCTCGCGGATATATAAGAGAACGATCGGCCAACTGCAAAGTCATGTATGTAGGCTTTGGATCAGGTAAGTCCAACTTTTTGAAGATTGACAATGGCATCAGATTGATTCTAGCTCCCAAGTCGCATAGACATTTATCAAATGACACAGTTCCAATGGTACAAGGAATAGTGAAGCTTCCAGGATCTTTAAGCTTCAGAGGTAATTTTTGTTGAAGCACAACACTGCATTCCTCCGTGAGAGCAACGGTTTCTAAGTCATCAAGCTTCACCTTTTTAGAGAGAATACCTTTCATGAATTTCACGTAACTAGGCATTTGTTCAAGAACTTCAGCGAAAGGTATGTTAATGTGAAGTTTCTTGAACACCTCCAGAAACTTCGCAAACTGCTTATCCAGTTTCTTCTTATATAGCCTCTTAGGAAAAGGAGGTGGAGGATAGATCTATTTCTACCCTGTATTACCCTCAGGAGGAGTGTGCTCAACAGTAGTCTTCCTTGGTTCCACTTAGGCTACCTTCTGCACTTCTTCTTCATCAGCCTCCACTTCAGCAATGGGAGTTTTAGCTACTTCACGATTCGCAACCTTACCAAACCTCAATGTGATTGCTTTAACATGCTCATGCGATTCTTTCATGCTTGGCACTTCAGTATCGCTCGGAAGCATGCCAGGTTGACGATTCACAATTTGCCCAATCTGGTTTTCCAAGGTCTTGATAGAGACGGTTTGGCTCTTGCACACGAGTCTCAAATCCTCCAATTCAGATTTTTAATTAGCTTGAGGTAACTGCTGAAGTTGAAGTTGTTGCTTTGGGACATACTGCGGTTGTTGAAAACTTGGAGGGTTATACTGCCTTGCTGTATAAGGCTGATAAGATTACTGCACCGCATTCTGACTATTGCTCCAGCTGAAGTTATGATGATTGCGATTGTTTGGATGATAAGTGGCTAGAGCTTGTTGTTGTGATCTCTGAAAGTTGCTCACAAATTGAGCTGATTCACTGGAAATAGCGCACTGCTCAGTTTCATGTGCTCCCGCACAAAGTTCACAAACTCTAGTAATCTGATTAACTCTGCAATTAGCCAAAGAGTCCATTTTCATCGTTAAAGCTTGAAGTTGAGCAGCTATAGCAGTAGCTTGATCCACTTCCAGAATCCCTGCTACCTTTCCTTGCAACATTCTTTGTGTAGGATTCCGGTATTCACTCGCTGCCATTAGCTCAATCAACTCATAAGCTTCATTGTAGCTTTTAGCCCATAAGGCTCCACCAGATGCTGCATCAAGCATAGGTCTAGAGTGTGTACCTAGACCATTGTAGAAACAGTTTATAATCATCCAATCAGGCATGCCGTGGTGTGGGCACTTCCTTAGCATCTCCTTGTATCGATCCCAAGCCTCACACAGAGATTCACCGGTTTGCTGAGCAAACTGAGTAAGAGCATTCCCGATTGCAGCAGTCTTCGCCATAGGAAAGAATTTAGTGATAAAATTTTGAGTAAGATCCTCCCAATTGCTGATAGACCCTGGTAGTAGAGAATATAAACAACACTTCGCTTTATCCCTCAGAGAGAATGGGAATAGTCGCAGCTTGATAGCATCTTTAGACACATCGTTGAACTTGAAAGTGTCACGGATCTCGATGAAATCCCTAATGTGCATGTTTGGGTCTTCAGTAGGATTACCCCCAAACTGAACTGAGTTTTGTATCATCTGGATCGTGCTCGACTTGATCTCAAAAGTGTTAGCCTTGATGGTTGTCCTGATGATGCTTGACTGAATGTCATTGATCTTAGGCTTAGAAAAGTCCATTAAAGCCTTAGAATTATCTGCTTGATCCGGCATCTCTAATAAAGGTGGTTCTTCGGTTTTCTCTTCTTCAGCTACTACCTCTTCGTCCTCAAAATCTTCTCTACGATCCCCTACAACTTCTTCCTCATCTTTTTCCAGAAATCACCTACGAACTCGTTAACGCGTTTGCATAAATGATCGCTAGATTACCTAAAATACAACAAGAAAAAAGAGTATGTAAGTAACAATGTCCGAGTCAATGAACTTTAACGATCACTGATGACAAACACATAAATTATAAGTTAACACTGCAGTCCCCGGCAGCGGCGCTAAAAACTTGTTAGGGGTAAACACGCGCTAATAATTCACGCAAGTATATGCGTTCGCAAGTAATATACAATCTTTTCTAGTTCATTCTCACAGAGACTGGCGTTGGTTAACTATATAATTTATGCACCTATGCACTGATGATATGGTTATTATCCAATGCTAAGACGATAACAATTTGGGTTGTTTATACTACGAATTAAACTAATAATTATAACTAAGAGAGTAAAGAGAGTTGTATATTATATGAGATAAATATGGGATTCTAACTTCATTAATACTTCATTCAATAGCCTTATTGTTCTTAACCTTAGCATGCAATAGTGATGACACTAATCAGATAACACGAAACTGCTAAACGCCAACTTTCGTTGCACGAATAACATACTACCAGACATCCACAAAAGAGATAGAAGCTGAATAGATACCAATTATATTGAGACCCTATATGTATATAGAATTTGATAACATAACCGTTTAAAGCACAAGTTATCTATCATGATTACACAGGGCAAGTAAGATGGGTAAAATTACCTACGAATCATGCATAACAATAACACATGAACCTATGCTAGCATGGCAAGTTCTAAATCCTTAAATTTACTGTCGCTTCATTAAGAATTAACACGCTATCTTACAAGTTCGTGACTCTTATAAGACGAATAAGCACAACCAATACTAGGTTATCATTCAATCACCACACGCTAAGGCATATATATAATTTAACTAAAGAAATCCATTAATAAATCCGCTAGAACCTCACGATAACGATTAGCCCATAATCGGACACATCATCAACGTGGGTTCCGATGAAAGCATGGTATAATAAATGTAGTCTTTATATTTAATAACAAAACCAAGTACGAAACAAGAGTAAAGGTTCACAAGTAAGAAAACTAGCATCCAAGTTATAACTTAGAACAAAGATTCACAAGTAAAAACAAGATCTTCTTCATCTTCGTTGAATCCGTGCTAAAACGGTCTTCTTACGGCTCTCATTGCGCTCTGGTACGTCTCTTCTATGAAAATGTTCTTATTTTAATATATATATCAGCCCTAATCAATCTGGAAGTCTCCCAATTAGAATTGTATTAGAATCAGGATTCAAAACTTTCGCACCGGCGCGGCCGCGCACTATTATAGCGCGGGCGCGCGGTCATTCTGGAATCCTAGCGCGGCTGCGCGCTATCACAGCGCGGGCGCGCCGTCCTTCTGGGAAAAACTCAGATTTCATCTTTTGCCTTGCTGCTTCGAGCCGGCTTTCCATGAACTTTTATTCCAACACCCACCACCTTGACACTAAATTAGCACAAAAAAAATGCTAATTCACCTGATTACCTAGATAATGCCTGAAATGCAAAAATACTAGAAAACACATTAAAACACTTAACAACTTGAGTACAAATGCATCAATTCAAAGCTTATTACAGCATAATAAAGTGGCATAAATTCCACTCAACAGCTTATTAACTTATCGATAACTCGGAGTTCTCTATTCAAATTTGACTTGTCGACAACTCAGAGTTCTCTAGTGAATTTTAGCTTATCGATATCTCTGAGTTCTCTAGTGGAATTTGACTTATCGATAACTCAGAGTTCTCTAATGAATGTTGACTTGTCAATAACTCTGAGTTCTCTAGTGGAATTTGACTTATCGATAACTCAGAGTTCTCTAATGAATGTTGAATTGTCGATAACTCTGAGTTCTCTAGTGAAGAAATGACTTGTCGATATCTCCAATCTTCATGTCTTCAATTTGGCTTTTCGATATCTCTGTGAGTTCTCTATAAGCTTTTCTGACTTCTTGATAAGTCATTCGGAGTTCTCGAATGACTTCTTTATAACACTAAATATGTGACTTGTAGAGATCTTGACTTAGAATATTTTTATCCAAACAGATTTATTCAACTCCAAGATTCTTCAAAATTCTTCTAAGGCATGATATTTGTTACGACCGGCATTTTCGTGTAATATTATTTGTGGATTTGGTATAATATTAAAGCCAAATAAAAATATGTTCAATGATTGTACGATTGTGTAAGCGAGAATTTCTGCATTATAAAATTGTTATGTGTAGTACATGATTTTTTCAAAGCAAAAGTTTATTTATTTCCTTTATTTTTGATTTATAAGGAATATTCTAAGTCTTGGAGAAATTTTCTTTTAAAAGATATTTTGTTCACAAATTTTGAAAGTGATTTTATAAAATCTCTAAAAATCCAAGTTATTTTATGGTATAAATTTTATAATTTTTGAACTTTTATTTTATTATATAAAAATAAATCTTTGAAAATTAGTTGCTTAATAATTATCAAATTACATGGTTATCCTTGCATGCAAATTCTCTTCTATTCAACCAAGGGGCAAGGAAGGCATTTCTAACCCCACTCACTTTCATTCTACTAGCTACATTACCATTTTGTCCTTGCATGCAAATCTACCTAACTATGTTGGAAGGTTATTCTTGTAATTTCTCTCATCCACTCACTTGTGGGCAAATAAAAACCAAAAAAACATGATGATCACTCCACCATTTCCACACTCCTCCTCCCACCTCTCCTCTCAGCCCTCCCCCTCTCCTCTCGGCTTTTTGGCCGAAACCCTACTCCCTCCCCTTTTCTTCATTCTTCATTCAATCTCCCACCTCCCATTCAAGTAAATATTACTTCCTATATCATGATCATGTATAATTCAAAGAGTTTTGAGTGAAAAGTTTAAGTTTTGAGTTTGCATGTCAAAGTCTTAGTTGGAACTCAAAGTACAATCTTGATTCTTATGGATTTAAGGTTATTTTTTAGAGAACTACAAGGAATGGTGAAATGCCAAGTCATGAGAAAGAGACTCTTGATGTTAAATGGTCATTTCCCTTCCACTTCATTCAGCCATGACCTTGAGGGAGCCGAATGAATGGTTCTTGAGATTATTCTTGTTGCCTTGTTCCATTTTTATGTATTTTTGGTAGTGATAACATAAATTTTGTATCAAAAACTTGATAAACCCTTTGCATGCTAAGTGATCATCTAGTTATAGCTTATGCTAGGCTTGCATGTCGATTTCATGGTAAAATATATTTGGAAAGTATGTTGTTTTGGTTTATAAGACTCGAAGTCATGCATGCATGTAGATTTCTCTTGGAACTTTGGAAGTTTTTGATCATTTGGAATGATTTTGTTAGTAAGCTTTAATTTCAGTAGGGATAAGATATTAATCTTGATTAGTGCTCCTCGATATGTGGTAATAATTCGTATATATTTTATAAAAACATATACAACTTGTTGTTTTCAAAAAACTTGATGACTTGTAAATGGTGTAATGTAATTTCCTTTGTTTTGCTATGTTGCACCTTAGGTAAGGATGATCTCCACCAAGATTATTTTGAGTGTAAGGGAGTTAGTTCAGTAGAACACCTTAGTTAAGGTTTGGGTTGGGTTTTTGGTTGTTGTTGGTTGAGTTTGTTAAGTAAAAACCTTGGAGAAAGGAGAGTATTAGTTTCTGCAGAAAATCAGTTTAGTACCTTGAGGTTTAGAGTGAGTTTTGACCATGTCATTGTTGTGCACTTTGAGGCCCAAGCCACCAGAAGCTAGCATTAGGAGTATATAAAAGGTTTTAGGTGTTGGTTGGAGGTGTGCAAGTCGTTTGGTTAGCTGCACAAATGGAACCACAAAATCTGTCCAGTAGGGGACAGTTTCGTTGCAACTTAGAAATAGGAAGTTTTGACCATTTCATGGGTAGGCCCTCATTAGGCCCTGTTGGGCCTTAGTTAGAGGGTATGTCAGAGGATTTTTTCCAACCATAGTCCATAGGAGTTGAGTTAGAACCATGTGTCACAAGTTAATTCAAGTCAGGGCGTTTTCTGCCCAGAAAAACAGGGGAACCATGGACTTTAAGCTTAGGCCCAAGGAGGCCCAAGCTAGGATCTTGAGCCACATCAAGTTTGGGAGATGCCTTATGGTCAGAAGAGTCTAGTGTAGAAGTTTTGGAGGAAAACCTGTAGATTAAGAGTGTCTAATGCACTCAAGAAGCCATAGATGTCATTCTGAAATTTACTCCAGTGAGCACTTTCACTTATCACAAAGTTTTAGAATACTTAGGAGTGAGATCTAGGATGACCACTATGGTTGTAAGATAGTATAAATCCATTATAGTGAAAGGCCCAAGTGAGGGTCAATAGGTTTTGGATAGTTTAGTAAAGGCACATTGAGTAAGGAAGCCAAAATTTGGAGACTTTGTCTAGTTTAGCGACCAAGTGACTTAAGTTGTGAGTCGAGATCATCCAAGCCTAGTGTTGCATTTTGGTGTGTGTGATATTATTTGGTATTAAAATATGATATGTAAGTATATGTGGCTATGTGTGCAATTATATTTATAAGGTGATTATTAATTGAGTGTATATAGGCCTAAGTGCCATTTGTGTTTAATTTCGGGTTATAAATAGGTTAAGTTGGTGAAAATATATTATAATAAGGTTACTATTATTTATGTAGGATCTCGAGACGAGGGTAAACTTTCCATAAAGGTCGAGTAAAGCTTCAAGTTGCTCCTACCATCCAGACCAGACCAGCCTTTCTCAAGGCAAGTGATTCAACCTGTCTTTCGTATTCACTATGTGTAATATTTAAGTCATATATATTGATGCGATTATCCTGAGTCATTTTTTTAGATTTGAACCAAGAGATTCTTAAGTCTATCTTTGAATTATATAGAAATGCCATGAACCCTCAAGTACGTATTGCAAGTAGATCAAAAGTCTTATCACGATAGTATAGTAAAGTAATTGGAATGCCTTGATAAAATAAGGAGTTGTTATAATACTTGATTGATCCTCCTGATTAACATGCTAATGATTCCTAAAGTATTGATATCTCACCCTGCTGTATGAACTCCTATAAAAACTTTACCTTGATGCCTAAAATCCAGATATCCGTTAAAGTTGTTCCTAATTGCTTGATACCCTCTTTCTTACCCTAAAGTTTGACATCCTGATATACCTTAAGCTAATGATCACTTTCTTTACACCTTAACACCTCTGGTATTCTTGTAACCCTTGATGCTTATCTTTTTGATGTTACAATACCTATACCTTGTCTAAAATCCTTGTTTTAAGCCTAGTTCGACATTTACTCTTTCTTATTATCCAATATCCTTGCTAGAACACCTTGTCAAAGTTCTTGTATATGGAAACTTTTCAATTGCCCTAATAAGTAAAGTATAGTGGATCATGGCCCTGAGATTTAGTATCATATTTCCAGTGTTTCAAGTTGATCTATAATCCCTTGATAAAAATGTTTATTGTTTAAAGAGATTTTGTTATAAATCGGCATCAGTTTTTGAAATGATTAAAATATAGATTTTCAGTCCCAAAGGGGGATAAATGTTTTCTTTGAATAGTGGATCTGGACTGAGACGCGAGTCCTTTCCACACTTATAATGTAGGCTTAAAAGTTGCCTAGGGATCTCATTAATGTTTTAGAACCCAGCGAGGTTCGGGATTACTTCGCGGCTGATCACCGGCTGTAATCCGTAGCGTCATAAAATGATTTTGATTAAGATATGATTTTGAAAATGTTTTGATACAAGCAAATGATGCCATCACCCAAAGTTTTATCTCTTGTTATTATTGGTTATGTCTTCACATTGTCATTCTTTAATATATATCTCGATTTATATTTTGTATCGTATTATTTAGCACTTATTGAGCATTAGGCTCACTCCTTGCTTTACCCTGATATTACAGCTAGCAGTTATGGTTAGATTTAAGCAGACATCACGTAAGACGTGTGACGCTGATGCGTATGTTCGAGCTCAGGTAGAATAAGAGATAGTTTTGTGTGAGGACTCGATATTAAAATTAGTTGTAATAGATGGTAGTGTTAGGCTGTTCCAAACCCTAAACTGTAAGATCTTGGATTCGGTTATGTTTACTTCCTCTTAAATATTGTAATAGTTATATTTATTTTATTGTTAAGTTGGGGATGTGACAGGTTTTGGTATCAGAGCTACAGTTTAGAGTACCTGGACAACCCAAATAGGTTATAGGATTTATGTATAGGCTATAGATAATATGCGAGAGAGTAGGTTAAGTAAATTTATTATTAATACTCCCCTTATTGGTTTGTCAGCAAAGGGCGCATTCCTCGGCACCCTCTGGGTCGGACGACACTATTACTTTCTCCGTATATGCTGAGTTGAGGCACGAGTTTGACATGCTTCATGGCAAGTACGACCGACTGATAGACCGACTAAAGAACGTGTACCCAGACAGCCGAAACTATGAAGGGAAGCCTAAGGAGCAGATGACTGCAAGACTTGAGACCTTGGTTCAGTACGTCAACACTAAGCTTGAGGAGATGCCATCACACCGAGACCGCACCAGCCAGTATATCATCCAGATGGTGACGGATGAGCTCCAGAGCATTGTGAAGACGCTTCGAGAGGAGAAGACTACCAAGCCCTGTTCTGATGGAGTGGAGCCTTAGTTCTTTCCATTATCTACCTTCCATGTTATTGAATTATCAGACTTCGTAGAATTCCCAGTTGTTTCCTTTAAATAAGCATGGTATTCCTAGAATCAGACTTTGTCCTAATCCTGATGTATTGTGACCTTTAAATTTCAATAATTATGCACTATCGTTCCATTTGCTCTCAACTGTTATTTTACGCTTTTATATGCATCACCATATCTGCTTAATTTGAAACTTGACCTCATATGTAAATAAGAATGTCATGCGATACCCTCGAATTATTTCATCATTCATACATGTTTTGACATAACTCTTATTTCAGGATCATGCCTCACAAAAAGAAGAATCCAACAACCACATCTACCACAGACCCAAATATTCTTCGATTACTGGAAACTTTGCAATAGCAAACCAATGCTATAGCTCAACAACAACTAACTCTTCAACAAGGAATTGAAAACCAAGATAACCGTGAACCACACCAACCACCTGAACCACCAGTACCACCTCGACAAGTTGTCACTTTCAAGGCTTTTTAGAATGTGAATCCACCTGCATTTCATGATACCACTGACCCAATAATAGCTAACATATGGATTAAGGAAATGGAAAGGGCTTTTGAGTTGGTACAGTTAGGGGATGAGCAGAAGATGCCATATGCTACTTACTTCCTAAAGGGCGAAGTTATCTATTGGTGGGAATCAGTAAAAGCTATGGAAGCAACTCAGCAAGTTTCTTGGGAAAGATTTAAGAAGTTATTTCTGGAAAAGTATTACCCTAAGTACATGCAGAATCAGATGGAGCTTAAATTTCTTGAGTTGAAGCAAGGGAATATGTCTGTACTGGAGTATGAGAAGAAGTTCACTGAGTTATCAAGGTTTGTGACAAAGTATACCAGCACTGAGGAGGAAAAAGCGAAGAGATTTTAACAAGGATTGGAGCCTTGGATCAGAGATAGAGTGGCTATATTTGAGCTTGGTACTTATGCGGGAGTAGTACGGAAAGCTGCTCTGATTGAGAATAATGGGATGCAGTCAAGGAAGGAAAGGGATAACAAGAAGAGAAAGGTTCCATTTTATGGAGAAAAGTCTGAAGCCGGAAATTCACAAGATCGGGATGTAAAGAGGATTGGATTCCATAAGGGTGGAAATTTTCGAAAGAAAGGGAATTTGGGCAAAAGGCAAGAATCGAAGGGGAACAACCAGGCAAGCCAAGGACAAGTTGGAGAAAACAGGTTCCAGAGACCGGAATGCAAGCACTGTGGAAGAAGGCACCCCAGAATGTGTAATAAACTGAGCATGACATGCTATAGGTGTAACCAGAAGGGACATTTAGCAAATGAGTGCAAGATGCCGAAGCTAGGAGTTATATGTTATAAATGTGGAAAGACTGGACACATAGTTAGGGAGTGCAAGACAACCGGACCAGTCAAAGCTCTAATGAATGTGGCAAGTACTAGTGCAAGCGTGCCAGCCGAGGTATTGGCATTACCTCCACCACCTACAACAACTCCGCAAGCAACAGCAAGGACATTCGATCTAAAAATGAAGGATGTTGTTCAGAACCCAGAGGTGATAGCAGGTACACTTTTACTCAATAATGTCATATCTAAAGTATTGTTTGATTCGGGAGCAACAAGATCTTTCATATCAGAAACTTTTGTTGATAAACTTCAATGTGATAAAATGATTATGAGCGAGGTAGTAAATGTGGTAATTGCGAACTAAGAGAAGATTCCTGTGAATCAATTCTGTCCGAAGTGTGAGATTGATATTTCGGGGCATAAGTTTTTAGCCGACTTGATACTCTTCAAGTTGGGAGAGTTTGATATAATTTTAGGAATGGATTGGTTAGGGAGGAATAACGCCCAGATTAATTGCAAGACCAAGAAAGTGTATTTAAAGACGAAGAGTGGAGAGAAGGTAGTATTTAAGGGACAGAGGCAAGAGCAACTATTTCTTACAATCGTTCAGGCTAAGAAGCTACTTAGAAAAGGATGTGAGTCATTCCTAGCTTATGTAGTGGATTCAGAAAAAGGCAGTCCCAGCATAGAAGATATCCCCATAGTTAGCGAGTTCCCAGATGTGTTTCCAGATGAAATACCGGGCTTACCACCAGATCGACAAATCGAGTTCGAGATCAACCTTACTCCAAGCACGAAACCAGTATCAAAGGCCTCGTATAGGATGGCACCAGCAGAAATGAGAGAGTTGGCGAGCCAGCTACAAGAATTGTTGGATAAGGGAGTGATACGACCAAGTACGTTGCCATGGGGAGCACCTGTTCTGTTTGTAAAGAAGAAAGATGGAAGTATGCGGCTATGTATAGATTATCGGGAGTTGAATAAGGTAACGATCAAGAACCGCTACCCGCTACCAAGAATAGATGACCTATTTGATCAGCTGAAGGGAGCAAAGTGCTTTTCAAAGATTGACTCGAGATCAGGATACCATCAATTAAAGATCAAGGAAGAAGATATTCCCAAGACAACATTCAGGACCAGATATGGGCATTATGAATTCCTAGTAATGCCGTTTGGATTGACCAATGCCCCGGCCGCATTTATGGATCTGATGAATCGGGTATTTAAAAAGTATTTGGACAAGTTCGTAGTAGTATTCATTGATGACATCCTTATTTACTCTAAGTCGGAAGAAGAACATAAGCAGCACCTCTGGATAGTATTGGAGATACTTCGGCAAGAGAAGTTGTATGCCAAGTTTTCCAAATGTGAGTTTTGGTTAAAGGAAGTTCAATTCTTGGGACACGTTATTGGAGATAAAGGAGTTAAAGTAGATCCGGCAAAGATTGAGGCGATTATGAGTTGGGAGAGGCCAAAGACACCTATGGAAGTGCGAAGTTTTCTAGGATTGGCAGGGTATTATAGAAGGTTTGTCAAGGATTTTTCAAAAATCTCCATGCCATTGACTAAGTTAACCAGGAAGAATCAGAAGTTCGAATGGAGTGCGGAATGTGAGGATAGCTTTCAAGAGTTGAAACAGAGATTGGTAACAGCTCCAGTGTTAGTACTACCAGATGACCAAGGAAACTTTGTGATATTCAGCGACGCTTCACATAAGGGATTGGGCTGTGTACTAAAGCAACACAATAAGGTGATCGCGTATGCGTCAAGACAGTTAAAACCGCATGAGTTGGAGTACCCGACGCATGACTTGGAACTAGCCGCCATAGTGTTCGCACTTAAGATTTGGAGATATTACCTCTACGGAGAAAAGTGAAATCTACACAGATCACAAGAGTTTAAAGTACATTTTCACTCAGAAGGAGCTCAATATGAGGCAAAGGAGATGGTTGGAATTGATCAAGGACTACGATTGCTCGATAAATTACCATCTTGGAAAGGGGAATGTTGTGGCCGATGCTTTAAGCAGGAAGGAGAGATTAAATATGATGGCAACACCAAAGGAATTGACTGAAGAGATTAAGAAATCTGGATTAGAACTGTGTAATTATGGAGTAGTTGAAGAAGTTTGTCGTGCAATGACTTTTCAGCCGACGTTAGTGGAAAAGATAAGAAAATGTCAGGAAGAAGTAATGGAGAAAAAGAAGAATCAGCTAACTGGGGAAGAGATTAGCACTCAAAAGGATGAGCAAGGTATACTAAGGTTTTCCTCAAGAATTTGGATTCCACATGTTCCTGAATTGAAAAATGAAATTCTGCAAGAAGTCCACAATTCAAGATTTTCAATCCACCCGGGAAGCACCAAGATGTATCGGGACTTAAAGCAGAACTTTTGGTGGCCAAATATGAAGTGAGACGTGGCGGAATGGGTTGTGAAGTGTTATACTTGTCAAAAAGTGAAGGTAGAACATCAACGACGAAGCGGATTAATTCAGCCCTTAAAGATTCCAGAATGGAAATGGGAAAATATTGCTATGGACTTTATAGTGGGACAACCGCGAATGAAATCCGGACATGATGCTATATGGGTTATAGTTGATCGCCTTACGAAGTCAGCGCATTTCCTTCCAATTAATGAGAAGTCGTCATTAGACAAATTGGTTCATCTGTACGTGCGCGAAATCGTACTAAGGCATGGAGTACCCGTATCGATAGTTTCAGACAGAGATCCCCGATTTAACTCGAGATTCTGGAAGCAATTTCAAGAAAGTCTTGGCACGAAGTTGAACATGAGTACGGCGTACCACCCGCAGACTGATGGTCAGAGCGAAAGAACAATTCAAACAATCGAAGACATGTTGCGAAGTTGTGCAATCGATTTTGCAGGAAGTTGGGATGACCATTTTCCATTAATTAAATTCTCTTACAACAATAGTTATCACTCCAGTATTGGTATGCCACCATACGAAGCTTTATACGGACAAAAATGTAGATCACCGACAAGTTGGGATGAAGTAGGAGAAGGAAGGATTCTAGGCTCGGAATTAGTACAACAGTTGCATGACACAGTCAAGTTAATTCAGAAAAGGTTGCTTTCTGCTCAAGATAGACAGAGGAAGTATGCAGATCCAGCACGAAAGGATATTCGATTCCAAGTTGGCGAAGCCGTTTTGTTGAAGGTGTCACCAAGAAAAGGGTTATCTAGATTTGGCAAGAAAGGAAAGTTAGCAACTAGATTTATAGGTCCTTTTGAGATTTTGAGTCAAGTGGGGAAGGTGGCCTACAAGTTAGCCTTACCACCTCAATATCAGCATGTGCATAATATGTTCCATGTGTCGTTGCTTAAGAAGTACAATCCTGACGCCAGCCATGTGATAGAATATGAACCTGTAGAAATTCAGGCGGACCTGTCATTTGTGGAGCAACCTGTCAAAATACTCGACTGGCAAGAAAAGAGTCTTAGAAATAAGTCGGTAGAGTTAGTGAAAGTACTTTGGAGAAACCCCAAGGTCGAAGAATCAACTTGGAAGTTAGAGTCTGATACGCGTTCCCGGTATCCTCATCTGTTCTCTTAGATTCTGAGGACAGAATCCTTTAAGGGGGAGAGGAAGTTACGACCGGCATTTTCGTGTAATATTATTTGTGGATTTGGTATAATATTAAAGCCGAATAAAAATATGTTCAATGATTGTACGATTGTGTATGCGAGAATTTCTGCATTATAAAATTGTTATGTGTAGTACATGATTTTTTCAAAGCAAAAGTTTATTTATTTCCTTTATTTTTAATTTATAAGGAATATTCTAAGCCTTGGAGAAATTTTCTTTTAAAAGATATTTTGTTCACAAATTTTGAAAGTGATTTTATAAAATCTCTAAAAATCCAAGTTATTTTATGGTATAAATTTTATAATTTTTGAACTTTTATTTTATTAAATAAAAATAAATCTTTGAAAACTAGTTGCTTAATAATTATCAAATTACATGGTTACCCTTGCATGCAAGATCTCTTCTATTCAACTAAGGGGCAAGGAAGGCATTTCCAACCCCACTCACTTTCATTCTACTAGCCACATTACCATTTTGTCCTTGCATGCAAATCTACCTAACTATGTTCGAAGGTTATTCTTGTAATTTCTCTCATCCACTCACTTGTGGGCAAATAAAAACCAAACAAACATGATGATCACTCCACCATTTCCACACTCCTCCTCCCTCCTCCCACCTCTCCTCTCGGCCCTCCCCCTCTCCTCTCGGCTTTTTAGCCGAAACCCTACTCCCTCCCCTTTTCTTCATTCTTCATTCAAGCTCCCACCTCCCATTCAAGTAAATATTACTTCCTATATCATGATCATGTATAATTTAAAGAGTTTTGAGTGAAAAGTTTAAGTTTTGAGTGTGCATGTCAAAGTTTTAGTTGGAACTCAAAGTACAATCTTGATTCTTATGGATTTAAGGTTGTTTTTGAGAGAACTACAAGGAATGGTGAAATGCCAAGTCATGAGAAAGAGACTCTTGATGTTAAATGGTCATTTCCCTTCCACTTCATTCGGCCATGACCTTGAGGGAGCCGAATGAATGGTTCTTGAGATTATTCTTGTTGCCTTGTTCCATTTCTATGTATTTTTGGTAGTGATAACATAAATTTTGTATCAAAAACTTGATAAACCATTTACATGCTAAGTGATCATCTAGTTATAGCTTATGCTAGGCTTGCATATCGATTTCATAGTAAAATATATTTGAAAAGTATGTTGTTTTGGTTTATAAGACTCGAAGTCATGCATGCATGTAGATTTCTCTTGGAACTTTGGAAGTTTTTGATCATTTAGAATGATTTATTAGTAAGTTTTAATTTCAGTAGGGATAAGATATTAATCTTGCTTAGTGTCCTTGATATGTGGTAATAATTCGTATATATTTTATAAAAAAATATACAACTTGTTGTTTTCAAAAAACTTGATGACTTGTAAATGGTGTAATGTGATTTCCTTTGTTTTGCTATGTTGCACCTTAGGTAAGGATGATCTCCACCAAGATTATTTTGAGTGTAAGGGAGTTAGTTCAGTAGAACACCTTAGGTAAGGTTTGGGTTGGGTTTCTGGTTGTTGTTGGTTGAGTTTGTTAAGTAAAAACCTTGGAGAAAGGAGAGTATTAGTTTCTGCAGAAAATCAGTTTAGTACCCTGAGGTTTAGAGTGAGTTTTGACCATGTCATTGTTGTGCACTTTGAGGCCCAAGCCACCAGAAGCTAGAATTAGGAGTACATAAAAGGTTTTAGGTGTTGGTTGGAGGTTTGCAAGTCGTTTGGTTAGGTGCACAGGTGGAATCACAAAATCTGTCCAGCAGGGGACAATTTTGTTGCAACTTAGAAATAGGAAGTTTTGACCATGTCATGGGTAGGACCTCATTAGGCCCTGTTGGGCCTTAGTTAGAGGGAGTGTCAGAGGAGTTTTTCCAACCATATTCCATAGTATTTGAGTTAGAACCATGTGTCACAAGTTAATTCAAGTCAGGGCGTTTTCTGCCCAGAAAAACAGGGGAACCATGGACTTTAAGCTTAGGCCCAAGGAGGCCCAAGATAGGCCCTTGAGCCACATCAAGTTTGCGAGATGCCTTATGGTTAGAAGAGTCTAGTGTAGAAGTTTTGGAGGAAAACTTGTAGATTAAGAGTGTCTAATGCACTCAAGCAGCCATAGATGTCATTCTGAAATTTACTCCAGTGAGCACTTTCACTTATCACAAAGTTTTAGAACACTTAGGAGTGAGATCTAGGTTGACCACTATGGTTGTAAGATAGTATAAAGCCATTATAGTGAAAGGCCCAAGTGAGGGTCAATAGGTTTTGGATAGTTTAGTAAAGGCACATTGAGTAAGGAAGCCAAAATTTGGAGACTTTGTCTAGTTTAGCGACCAAGTGACTTAAGTTGTGAGTCGAGATCATCCAAGCCTAGTGTTGCATTTTGGTGTGTGTGATATTATTTGGTATTAAATATGATATGTAAGTATATGTGGCTATGTGTGCAATTGTATTTATAAGGTGATTATTAATTGAGTGCATATAGGCCTAAGTGTCATTTGTGTTTAATTTCGGGTTGTAAATAGGTTAAGTTGGTGAGAATATATTATAATAAGGTTATTATTATTTATGTAGGATCTCGAGACGTGGCAGAATTCTTGAACAATGCCCTTGTCTTTGCAGAATTCAGTTAAGGTTGCATTCCTAAATTTTGTTCCATTATCACTCTTCAATCTTTTCACACAATTCCGATCTTCAGCCTGCTTCTCAATCTTCTTGATGTGTTCAATTATGATGTATGGAGTTTCATCTTTAGAGTGCATAAATTCTACCCATGTATATCTTGAGTAGTCATCAACCATCACAAGTGCATATCTTTTTCTTGGAATTGACTGGACATTAAATGGCCCAAATAAATCCATGTGAATAGGTTGCAAAAGTTCACTTATAGAATTCACAGTTTTAATTTTATGACTTGATCTCTTCATTTTTCCTTTTTGACAAGCATTACAGACTTCATCTTGAGCAAATTCCAGGTTAGGCATGTCTCTCACCAACTCCTTTTTAACTAGAGTATTGATTACCTTGAAATTCAAGTGAGACAGCTTTTTATGCCATAACTTGCTTTGCTCTACAGATGCTTTGGTGTAGAAGTAAGAAATTCCATCTTCATTTGATGAGTCCAAGTCTGCAACAAATAAGCTTCCTTTCCTTGCTCCTTTCAAAGCAACTTCACCAGTTTTCTTGCTGATAAAAGTGCATTCTTCTAAGTTAAATAAAACCTTGAAACCTTTGTCTGTAAATTGACTAATACCGAGAAAATTCACTTCAAGATCAGCTACCAGTGCTACATCTTTAATGACAACATTTATATAAATCAATTTGCATATCCCATTGTGAAACCTTTGTTGTTGTCTCCAAAAGTCACTAATGGTCTAGCCTTCTCCTCAAACTGTGATAGCATGGCCATATCACCTAGCATATGTCTTGAGCATCCACATTATATGATCCATATGACTTTCTTCTTTTTTCCCTGCACACAATGAGTTTAAGTGTGTTTAGAAACCCAAGCAGTGTTGGTACTTTCTTTTTGTTAACAGATTTGATAGAGGTAGAGTTTGATGATTCAGAAAGAATAGAGTTCATTTAATGATGTGCATTATCCTTTTTAGCTGAAGATTCAATATTGATTTCCTAAAGATCAACTCTCAGTTGTGGCAACTTGTAATTACTTTCATGTTGCAAGGTATGCAATCAAACTTGTCACAGAATGAGTAGGGATCTTCAGTTTTTGCTTCATTATACTTGCATGCTCATAATCCTGGCTTACTAACAACCTTTTTGCAAAGGTGAGTTAGATATGATTCACAAGGCCATATTTTTGACATTATTTTCTTGGAGCATCTGCAACATAAGCAAAATTGTTGCTCTTGTTTATCCCAATCTTTCCATTTCTATTTTTTTTTCTTCTTCTTTCTTGCATCTTCAATTTTCATTTCTTTGACAGGTCTCTTGGAATCTTGGTTGACCATGGGCTTCTTTTCAGCTTTAATAGTTGGAGTTATTTATGCATTTTTCTTCTCATTGTATTCATTAGCAATTTCTTGCTTTATGATCAACTCTTCTTCACTGAAGTCCACTTCAGATGCTTTGAACATAGGTGAACCAACCTTTCTCAGCATAGATGGGACATCTTTATTTTCTGTTGCTTTTCCTTTACCACCTACATCTTTCTTGTTACTATTCAAAGCATCATAATCAAGACCAATAGCTATGTTAGCACATGGTTTGTTCTTCTCATGGTATTTTCCAACCAACTCAGATGCATCCTGAATGATTTCAGTTTTACCTCATTCTTTTCAATCTTTTCTCTTAATACAGCTTCAATCTCATTGGCACACTTCAGCTTATTTTTCAAATACTCATTTTCTTGCTTGACTGACTCAAGCTTCACAAGAAGTAGATCCATCTTTTGCTTCTCACTCTCAAGCTTCTCATTTATGTTTGTTAGCCTACTGACTTCCTCAGTAGCTGCTACCAAGCTAGTGTGTATATGGAACATCTCCACACTCATCTTTTCCACAGTCTCCTTATATTGACTAGCATTTAAATCAATAGTGGTAAGAGTTGGTACCTTTGATTTTGAAGTGGATGTTTCTCCATGCTCAAAAGCCATAAGTGCATAGTTTCCAAACTCTTCATCCTCATCATCAACATCAGTATCATCCTAACACTTTCCTTCTGCAATATAAGCTTTTCTAGACTTCTTCTTCAAGAGAGCTTCATAATTTGCTTCCAGTTCAAGATAGGCCTTGTCTTTCTTCACCTTTTTAGGCTTTCTGCATGCAGTAGCAAATTGACCTAACTCATCACAGTTGAAGCACGTTATCTTTGATCTGTCCACAGATCATGTTTTGTAGCCACCTTTGCTAACTAAATTGTACTGAGCTTTTGATTTCCAATTACTGTTGTTGGAAGATTTTCCCTTGCTCTTAAAGAAGCTTGGCTTCTTGACTCTTATATTGGAGAATTTCCTAGCCAAGTAAGCCATGAATTGATCCATTTCATCTAGCTCATCCAAGGTGTAATATTCATCTTCCTCCAGCTCCAATACAACTTGCTTCTGAGGTCCTTTGTTCTTTTGTTCCATAGCTTGAACAACTGGAACTTGATCATTTTGCTCATCTTCACTTTCTTTTCTGTCATTCACAATCAAAGCACTTGAACCATCAACAACATGACCATGCTATATTTTTAAAGAATTTTTTTGCAGCATTTCAAGTTCATAAGTTTTTAAGATTCCATATAGACTTTCCAAAGTTATTCTACTTAAATCTCTTCCTTCTCTAATAGCTGATATTTTATGTTCAAGATGGTCAAGAAGTGCTAGCAGGAACTTTAGGTTAACCTCCTCAGCTTCATAATATTTATCATGTAGTTGTAAGTCATTTATCAATTTATTGAACCTTTCAAAAACTTCAGTGATTCCTTCTTTTGGTTTAGCCATAAACCCCTCATACTGAGAAACTAGAATCCTCCTTTAGTTTGACATAACTTCTTCTATTCCTTCACATAAGATCTCTATTTTCTCCTAGATCTGTTTAGCTGTGTCACAATTGACAATGTTGGTGTACATTACATTGTTAAGTGACTCTATTAAGATCAGTTGCAAGCCATTATCCAGAGAGACTGTGACGCCTTCAATCTCGGGGTTAGGAAATGAGGACCCACACACCTTTAATCTAATAACCAAATAAGCATAAACCCCGATTAGCTACCAACAGGATCAAACAGGATAAAGTATGAGACAAGATTATAACTACCAATCATGAAATATAACTTACAACCCCAAAATAATTTTAAATATACATAGTCGATCCCGGCTTGGAACCGACAGATAACCCATTGTATCTTTACAATTTCCTTCTAAGCGCTTGCTCACTCAGATATACCCCTACCTGCTCTGGCAACCGGAAGCCCTCGACATGATAGGGACCACCAGGTACGCTCTTATGAGCAGTGTGCCTAAGCCTGGTCATCTTCTTGCTTAACTGCAATGGTTAGATTAAAACAAAACATATGAGTACAAAACTCAGCAAGTAACTATAAAGCAGTTCTATGATATGAAATCCATAATTTACTTTACCAATCTCAGGGCATTCTAGTTTATTTGTTCTAGGTGGCAGATTTCCATCTTTTGGGTTAAGGAAGGGTTGTGAAGGAAAAATGTGGGGCTTTCAAGGAACAAGGCTCGAAGCAGGGTGAAAGTCAACATTCATCACAAATCGTTAAAATATTATAACAGATCTTTCGAAAAGGAAAGCAACAATATTTCACTATATGAAACTAATTATATGATCAACAGATTAAAATCAGGGTTCACGAGCTTTAGGCTTCACAATATCACAATCAACTCTTTTCAAAGTAATATAAACCATTTCTATTTTTCAAGAACCAATTACTGAATAGGATGTTTCAGTTCCATTTTAAATAATCAATATAGTGTAAGAGATATGTCCTAAGTTCAATCATGTATGAGGATTTAGGAATAACTTTTATGTAATCTGTTTTGATTTCATTGATATTAATAAAAGACTTGTTTTGTTTTTATTGCGGGCTCTATCTATTTAAATGTTTAAATAAGATATACCACAGTTTAGAGTAAAGCTTTTTATGGATTGTGATGAGATCATAATAATGAGACCTAAAAGATGATAACTCTAAACCTAAATAGTTCCTGGTCGTAGGATTACTAACTGGTAATTAATAATCCGCAAAGATCGGTACATACTATGCTTGCTTCATTATGAAGGATGTCTGTTCTCATAGACATTTGTGTGGTGACACTATAGCTAGTATGTAGGTGCTTATTATAGAATAAGTTCACTGAACATGACTCACATAGCTGAACAACTGTTGGAGTTCACTCACGTGTCAGCAGTTGTTCATATAGTGATAGTTGTATAAGTATCCTTAGACTTGAGGTCATCATAGTCATCTTGTGTACACTGAACTATGCTTTGGTTTAGTTCTTAGTATCAAGGGACAATTATAAGGGCTCTACCGGGTATAAGAATTTGTACACGAAGATAGTGTATGATCAATAAAGGATCTACCCCTTCCAGTGAAGGAAGAGAATGTTCAATGCTGATCCACTTATGTTAGTTCAGGAATCTCTGGCCAGAGTGAATGAAATTAGAAAGGAGTTTCTAATTTACATTAAATAGAACTAAACATAGTGAATGGGAAAGCAAGTGATTAAATAAGATAGGTTTGACACAAGTTCTATGCCTTATATTTAATCGTAACATTGCAGGGTAGAAGGAATTAATTGTACGGTAACTCTTCACTGAATAGGTTCTTGGTATTCTAAGCAGTGAATTCGTATTATCTGGATAGTCGCGATATGCTGAGAAGTATCCCTCACGATGTAGAATAAATATGATTAATTAATTAATCATATTTAATGAATTAGAGAATTTATATAAATAATGATAAAATAGTTTTATTATTATTTATTTCTACTACCGGCTTAATATTGAACCTACAGGGTCACACCATAAAAGAGAATGATATAATAGTGGAAGAATTAATTAATAATGGCTGATAATTATTTATTTATGAAATAAATAATTAATTGGTAAATTTAATAATTGATTAAATAAGATTTAATTGATTATATACTAATTAAGAAAAGTTCTTAATATTATTAATTAAGAATTTAATTTTTGGAAATTAAATCAAGAGAGAGAATTATTTCTAAAGTGTTTAGAAAAAGAATTAATAATTAAAAGTTGTTTTAATTATTAGTGAGAATAATAAAGGGTTAATAATAATAATATTTTATGGGAAAATTTTCAGCTGAAAATTTTGCCTATAAATATACTATTATAAACCCTATTTTTGCCTCAACCAAAAAGATTTACAAAACCCTAATTCTCTCCATCTCCTCCTCCTTCATTACATCGTTTTCTTGGTGGATACCGGTGGAGTGCTTCACACTTGAGGAGCAGCTGCTAAGGATCTCCGTTCATCATTTTTGGATTGCTATTAAAGACCTCCATCTTTCCATTAACGTAAAGCTTCTTAAGGTAAACATACTGAAATACGAATTAAATATTATTTTTCGCATGGATCCTGCGGAGGATTTCGTATTTTTTTTAAGATTTAAATTTACGTTTTCGTTGCGTTTATGTGCTAAAAACCCTTCATATAGAACCCTTGATTGGATCACTTTATCTTTTCATTTCATTATAATACGGGTGATCAGCCCGTACCGACCTCCATCTAATCTTTATGGTACCAATCGGCATAATTTCAGCCTTAAATTGGACTAGCCCCGCTAGTCTCTTACCATGACTAGACTAGTCCCACTGGCCTCTTACGTCCCAATCCAATCCATCAGGAATTCGTTTGGAAAACCTTGAGTTGGAAAAAGTATTTTTTTCTAATTTCATTTTATCATTACCAAGAATATGAAATC
This sequence comes from Apium graveolens, assembly GCF_009905375.1. Lineage (NCBI taxonomy): Eukaryota > Viridiplantae > Streptophyta > Magnoliopsida > Apiales > Apiaceae > Apium > Apium graveolens. Next base: position 130,495,180 of record NC_133651.1, read on the forward strand.
GTTCAGACTCTTTCGAGTCGAAACTCATTCTTAAGTCAAATTTCAAGAAAACAAAGTTAAGGAAGTGATTCTAAGACAAGCAAGGAACAACTCTAAGGATTTTGAATCAAGGATAACAAGATACTTAAATTAGAAGAATCAATATATGTTTCAAGGATCAATAGGGTGATCAAGAAATAAGGTATCATTACATAGGGTTCGTAAAGGTAATTATAGGGTTTATAACAGTTTATGGCTTAACAAATAACTTGAACAGAAAAGACAGGTTACCAAAGGGTTGAATCAATAAGCTTATCAATAACAGTTTATTAAGATCAAAAACAGGGTATCTCAAGTCATTAACAGTTCCATACTCTACATGGTATGGACAATAACCTCTCTATAACCATTTTCACAAGTAATAAGAGTTACTTACCTGAATTCGCTTTCCTGAAGGTTGAACTACTGCCACCTAGTATACCATTTCCTTTCCTACCCTGAATGCCCTCACGCTCCGAATCTACAATAAAAACCACAACCTTAATCAGTTTCCCAACTCTCGTTCCTGGAACGATCACTCATTACGATGGCTCAATTATACCCTTGACTCAAATATACGAGTTTAGCTTATACACATAAGCACATAGCACATCACACATCATATACTTTATTCTTAACCTTTACACCTTTATATAAACTCGATATTCGACTTATAAACATCCTTATCTCAACTAGAAGTCAAATCATACTTTATATTAGTACACATAACTCTTTATAATTGAAATCCTTATACGAATAAACGAACGACAAAACTTATAATAATGACCCTAAAGTTATCTTTATACCAACACGACAACCATAGATAACACAAATCAATTATTCCCTCTCTTTTATACTTAAATTCGAACCAAATATAGCAAATTAGGCAAAAATCTCACATACAATCCCTAATTAATCTTCATGATCCATTCAAGCACTTAAATTAGAATTTGACCTTTTTAAACGCTATAATCCATTCGGCCTTAATCACAAATCATAATTCGACAACCAAATAATGACATGCATCATTAATTACTCTTTTAAATCAACATGCAATCTTATTTCTTCCTAGTTAAACTTAGAGTATACCAAGATCAAGTCATAAAAATCAATTTTCCTTTTATTAGTACAAAATCGAACCAAAATCTTCAACATGCATTCTTCAATTTTGATTTTTCAAGCATCCAATCAACTATACAAGTCCAAATACCTTTAAAAAAATCATAAAAATCATTTTTATCAATCAACATACTTATATCTCAAAAGAAACACAAACCTTTATTCGAATTTCCAACAATCAAGACATGCATGTAACCATTTAAGTAATTTATCTATCAAACACTCTAATTATCCAATAATTTCCAAGGATAAACATCAAAAAATCATTTCCATTACTAAAAATCATTTTGATCTTCTAAAAATCAAGATTCCATTCGGGTTTTTCAAGAAATAACACATGCAAACATTTTTCTCAATCCTTAAATCATTAATCATTTTAATCCATCATCGACATCCAAGAATAAACATCCACAACCATTTAAATCAACAATAATCAACTCATTAACTTTTAGAAATCAAAAACCCGTTCGGGTTTTAAATAAATCACTAAATGCAATCACCAAAGATAAGATTTATGTATGCTAGAGCTCAATTATAGCATCATCACTTACCACCGGTTAACCGGAGTTCATCACCGGTGGCGGTGGCTTCACGGTGGTGCCCTCATTCGAGGGTGTCCGACCACGAAACCCCCATTTTTCCATTAGTTCCTCAAAACAACTAACATGCACATCTCATATACCAATCATTTGTAAAGAATCATGCTTAAACAAGATGATATCAACAAGAACCGAGAAGCTCTCGGGTAAACATACACACATCGAGCATACACCTCTACATGCAAGTGGATATACACACATGCACACTCTTCTACCTACATATATGTGTTTATCAAGAGATTTTGGGAAGAATTGGTGAGATTTATCAAAGGAACATGAGGTATACCGAGAGAGAGAAGAGAGCCGAGAGAGAGATTTATCAAAGGAATAAGAGGTATACCGAGAGAGAGAAGAGAGCCGAGAGAGAGAGAGAGAGAGAGAGAGAGAGAGAGAGAGAGAGAGAGTAACCGAGAGAGAGTGAGGAAGAAAGAGAGAAAAGTGTTCACCGGAGAAAGAAAGAAAAGGAAGGGGGGAGAAATGAGTTTATAAATGATAAGGACAAGGGCAATTTAGTAATTTACTAATTCCCTTTTTAAATTAATTTTCCTTTCTCTTTTTACTCCCATAGAATATTGGTGGAATAATAAATATATCTCTCTTAGAAAGTTGAAAATTATAGCGATTGACAATTTTAAAACGTAGATCTCGAAATTAGATTTCCAACCATTACTCACAATAGATATTTGAGCGTACGGTTGATTTTATATGATTTTTACAAGTTTGTGCTAATAATAGCATTTAATCACATAAAAATCATTTTAAAAACAGCGATCATGAAATTAATTAGTCTATCATTTTTAGAAAGTCTCTAGGACTATTGTGACGATAACAGAACAAATCTCATGCCTTTATCTTACTCATATAATTTTATAAAAATGCGTGATGGTTAAATAAACCTTATTTAAATCAAATAATTCCCTTAAATTCATATAAATATCAACAGATCACGTAATCATGCACATGGACAAGAAAACACACATACGAACACATCACAACTTATGTCTGATCAGAAAATTTGTCCTTCTTTAATCTTTATTCTTTTCTATGCGTACGGGGTCACGTTCAGCCTGACGGCCCGACGCTCAGCGTTTTAATTACGCTTCTCATTATCGACCTACACGTCACTAGGACGTAATATTTTACTTTAACGTTTCATTTCACATAATAACACATAGTTCACATTTTAAATATCTTACCCCCTTTTTAGGACGGGTTCCGTTCTACCTGACGGCCCGACAACACAGCTTAACTCCTAAGCTGACTCTTTAAATTGGAACGCTTCTATTTACGCTCTTTAGATTCTAATATACAATAAAGACAATTAAACAACACTTAATCACATAATTATAATCACTTCACATAAATCTCACTTTATTCACTTAATTACATCGCAAAATTCTCAGTCGTCATAATCTACCCTCCTTAAAAGGATTCTGTCCCCAGAATCAAGTCTAAGCAAATAGATGGGGATACTTTTCTTGTATTTTACTCTCTAATTCCCAAGTTGATTCTTCAACTAGTGGATTTCTCCACAATACTCTAACTAGGGGTACAACTTTATTTCTAAGTGTCCTTTCCTTTCGGTCCAAGATTCGAACTGGTTGTTCCATATAAGACAAATCCGGTTGAATTTCCACTGGTTCCAATTCGATCACATGGCTCACATCAGCATTATACTTCTTTAGAAGAGACACATGAAATACACTGTGTAGATGTTGCATTTGCGGAGGTAGCGCTAATTCATATGCCACCTTTCCAATTCATCGCAGTACTTCGAATGGTCCAATATACCTAGGACTCAACTTCCATTTCTTCCCGAATCTGGTTAAACCTTTCCAAGGAGATATCTTTAACAAGACTTTGTCTCCAGGTTAGAATTGCACATCTTTTCGTTCTCGGTTTGCATACTTCGTCTGTCGATCTTGAGCAGCAACTAATCTTTTCTGTATCATTTTCACTTTTTCTTTCATTTGTTGAACTAGCTCTGGGCTAATTAATTTGCGCTCACCAACTTCATCGCAATACGTAGGGGATCTACATTTTCTTCCATACAACGCATCATAAGGCGGCATGCCAATACTCGCGTGATAACTGTTGTTATAGGAAAACTCAATTAATGGGAAATGATCGTCCCAATTTCCTTTGAAATCTATTGTGCAGGTTCGCAACATATCTTCAATTGTCTGAATTGTCCTTTCACTTTGCCCGTCCGTCTGCGGATGATATGCTGTACTCATTTTCAGCTTAGTTCCCAAATGATCATGGAATTGTCTCCAAAATCTCGAGTTAAACCTTGGATCTCTATCGGACACGATAGATACAGGGACTCCGTGACGCATCACAATCTCATCCAAATACAATTTAACCAACTTTTCCAACGAAAACCTTTCATTTATCGGCAAGAAATGTGCTGACTTCGTCAATCGATAGATTACTATCCAAATCGTATCATGATTAGACTTGGTCTTAGATAATCCTACCACGAAATCCATCGCGATATGTTCCCATTTCCATTCTGGTGTGTCCAATGGTTGAAGTAATCCACTTGGCCTCTGATGTTCCGCTTTTATTCTTTGATATGTATAACAATTTCTTATCCATTCCGTAATATCCTTTTTCATGTTTGGCCACCAATAATTCTCTTTTAAATCCTGGTACATTTTCGTACTTCCAGGGTGAATTGAAAATCTCGAGCTATGCGCTTCTTGCAAAATCTCGTGCTTTAGTTCCACAACATTAGGTATCCAAATACGTGAGTTAACACGGTATGTTCCTTTTCCATCCTTTTGAGCTATAATTTCCTCTCCTGATAACTTATCCTTTTCACGATTCATTACTTGCTCTTGAAAACATCGAATCTTTTCCAAAATTTTGGGTTGAAATGTCATCGCATATATTGCTTCACTTCCAAATTCTGGAGTCTGCACTTCTATTTCCATCTTTTCGAAATCTTTGATTAATTCATCCGACGACGTTAACATATTCAATCTTTCCTTGTGACTTAGAGCGTCTGCTACCACATTTGCCTTTCCAGGATGATAGTTTATCGCACAATCGTAATCTTTGATCAATTCTAACCACCTTCTTTGTCTCATATTCAATTCCTTTTGAGTAAAGATATACTTTAAACTCATATGATCTATATAAATCTCGCACTTTTCCCCGTATAAATAATGCCTCCAAATCTTAAGGGCAAACACAATTGCTGCTAATTCCAAGTCATGCGTTGGATACTTTTGCTCGTGCGGCTTGAGTTTCCTTGACGTATATGCTATTACCTTCCCGTGTTGCATTAATACACATCCAAGTCCTTTATATGAAGCATCACTGAATATCATAAATTCTCCTTTTTCATCCGGTAACACTAACAGTGGGGCAGTTACTAGCCTCTTCTTTAACTCTTGAAAGCTTTCCTCACACTTTTCCGTCCATACAAACTTCTCACTCTTTCTTGTCAACTTCATTAATGGAACAGCAATCTTAGAGAAATCTTGCACAAACCTTCTGTAGTATCCGGCTAATCCCAGAAAACTTCTGACTTCCGTAGGAGTCTTGGGTCTTTCCCAATTCATTACAGCTTCTATCTTGGCTGGGTCCACTTTAATTCCTTCTTTGTTAACTACATGACCAAGAAATTGCACTTCCTTTAGCCAAAATTCGCACTTTGAAAACTTAGCGTATAACTTCTCTTTTCTCAGAATTTCCAAAAGAAATCCTCAATTGCTCCTTATGATCTTCTTCCATCTTGAAGTAAATCAGTATATCGTCAATAAACACAATAATGAAATCCAAATATTGCTTGAACACTCTGTTCATAAGATCCATAAATGCTGCTGGCGCATTCGTCAAACCAAATGCCATTACCAAAAACTCGTAGTGTCGATATCTCGTTCGAAATGTTGTCTTGGTTATGTCTTCCGCTTTAATCTTTAACTGATGATACCCAGATCTTAAATCAATCTTGGAGAAACACGAAGCTCCTTTTAACTGATCAAACAAGTCATCAATTCACGGTAGAGGGTATTTATTCTTAATCGTCAACTTATTTAATTCGCGATAATCAATGCACAACCTCATACTTCCATCTTTTTTCTTTATAAACAATACCAGTGCGCTCCACGGGGATACACTCGGCCGAATTACTTCTTTATCCAACAATTCTTGCAACTGAGCATCCAATTCCTTCATCTCGACTAGCGCCATACGATAGGGAGCTTTCGATACTGGTTCCGTTCCAGGAGCCAAATCAATCGTAAACTCGATCTCTCTATATGGAGGTAGTCCAAGCAATTCATCAGGAAATACATCTGGAAAATCTCTTACTATTGGAATATCTTCGATCCTTACGGATTCTTTCTCCACATCCATAACATGAGCCAAATAAATTTCGCATCCTTGATGTATTAATCTCCTCGTCTCGACAGCCATTAAGAATTTATTCTCTTGCCTCTTTCCTTTGAATATCGCTTCCTCACCATCCTTGGTCCTTATCTTCACCTTCTTACTTTTACACTCTATTTGCGCTTCATGGTTTGACAACCAGTCCATTCCTAGTATAACCTCAAATTCTCCTAACTTAAAGGGAATTAGGTCAGCAAAAAAGTGCCAACCTTCTATAATCACATCACAATCGGGACAAATCTTATTAACAATAACCTTCTCTTGATTTGCTACCTCTATAATCAAATTAGGTTCCAGAAGGTATGCAACACAATTTAACTTATCAAGAATACTTTCAGAGATAAAAGATCTAGTTGCTCCAGAATCCATCAATACTTTTACTTCTACTGAGTTAATAACAAGAATACCTGCTACCACGTCCACATCTTGCACCGCATCCTTCATTGTCATATTAAAAGTCCTAGATCTAGGTTGAGCTGATGGTGCTGGGAGAGACGGCGGTCCAGCAATCCTGAGAGCATTGGCCTTTTGAACAGGCTCCTTGCAATTCCTGGCCATATGGCCCACCTTTCCATACTTGAAACAAGCCACGGTCAGGCTTCCTTGCTCTATTTGGACACTCTGAAGAATAATACCCCTTCTGGTTGCACTTGAAACATGTTACGTCCAACTTATTACACCTTCCCGGGTGTCTCTTTCCATAATTCTTGCATTCTTGAATCTGAGGTCTGTTATCCTTCCCCGGTTGTCCTGCTTTCTGGAAATGGTTCTTCTGAGCTCCGTTACCGAGTTTAAACTTCTGAAACTTTTGGTTTTGACCTCCATCATTCCTTCCAAACTTTCCTCTAAACTTCGAGCTTCCTTGCTCTTGCTCTGAGCTTTCAAATTTCCTTTTTCTTCCTTCATTTTCTCTCCTCGCAGCTTCACGCTCTCCTTCTACTATCATTGCCTTTTGTACCAAGGCAGCATAATTCTTGATCTCCAACAACGCTACTTGACTCCAAATCCATGGCTTAAGTCCCTGTTGGAACCTCTTAGCCTTCTTTGTCTCTGTATTCACATATTCAGGTACAAATCTAGACAGCTCCGAAAATTTCACTTCATACTCCGCTACCGACATATCTTCTTGCCTAAGGTCCAGATATTTCATCTCCAACTGATCTTGCATATAGCTTGGTAAATACTTCTCCAGAAATATCTCAGTGAACTTCTCCCATGTTAAGTCCTTTCCTTCCAACAACGCTTTCGAAGACTCCCACCAGAAACTTGCTTCATCTTTAAGGTAATAACTTGCATACTGAGCTTTCTTGTCGTCTTTAACTTCTGCTAACTCAAAAGCTTTTTCCATTTCTCTTAACCACGAATGTGCTTTAATCGGGTCTGGAAAACCTAAGAATTTTGGGGGATGAACAGATTGAAAGTGTTTGAAGTTTCCAATTTTAGGGGCCACAGGTAGTTGCAAAAGCTGAGCAAGTCTGCTCATCATGGTGGTTTTTGGGTCTTGGGTTGGAATTTCTTCTTCTTGGTGATCTGGTGAGTTGGCCATTTCTTACGAACCTGATTAAGAAATTATTTAGCAATACGATAGCATGGCATATATAATAACATTTTACTATAAAATCTCTTTTGCGGGTTTTAAGCTTTACCCAATTTTGCACATGCAATCCTATTACTACATAATTCTTATATCAGTGTTGTTTTATCATGGCACAGGATAGGGTATTAAAAATTTGTAAACATGGTTATACGAAAACATGGTATTTAGAACAGTTAATGCGGATCTATAGGGTGCACAATGGAAAACAAGATAATGGATTTATTTAAACAAAGGGTACATAAAGAAAAGTTTGGTTACCATAAGTTCAGAAATAAGGTACAATAATATAGCAGGGTTAATCAGAAGAAAAACTGGAAAACATTCCCCTATCTACCCCTAACTTCTAACAATTACTACTACTACAGAGTTCCGAAATATAACATAACAAATGAAAAGGGATCCCGGCATCTGACAAAGTATCCCAAAGCCTATTGGCGCTGAAAAAAACAACAATTACGGGCTCAACCAATCAGTCCCGTCTAATCAACCAGAATCTCTCTCAACACAACCAATATCCAGCGAATGATCTTATGCAGCCTCCGGGCCTCAGCATCAGCATCACTAGTGGATGGTCCCTCATCCAATCTCCTCCAGGCAACCTGCTCCACCAACTGAATCCTAGCTCTCCACTCCTCCATCACTACTGAGGTCCTCTACCTAGGGTCTCGAATCAACCTATCCACCAAAGCTCCCAACTCAGGAATACGGGAGTAAACAAGGTATCGGTCCTGGGCTAACTTGCCACCAACTCTGACAGGTACAGTCTTAGGCATCTCAGACTCTGGCTCAGGGGTAGGGGTCTCTGAATCTGGCCTCAAACGTGAAATCTGCATAGGGATCTCACTACTCTCAGAAGGGTCATCCTCTAGGTCTGAACTAACATACACAGGCTCTTCTGGAGAGGGTGGAATGGGGTCCACTGGGGTACCGGTCAAAGTAATCTCTGAATCTGAGTTACTACCACTATGGGGATCCTGAGAGAAAACACAAAACAGCAACGAAGAAAATATGTTAGGGTTAAATAAAGCTTCCAACTAACTCACACCCAAACTCTAGTTTCCACTTTCACTATTACACACTTTCCTTAGACTATACCTAATAGTCTAACTCAACTCTATATGAGTCGAACTCTCTCGCGATATAAATATATACCCAAAATACCCTTTTTATTCCTAACTTGTCTCAGGGACTAGATCATGTAGCTCTGATACCAACTTGTGACGCCCTCAATCTCGGGGTTAGGAAATGAGGACCCACACACCTTTAATCTAACAACTAAATAATCATAAACCCGATTAGCTACCAACAGGATCAAACAGGATAAAGTATGAGACAAGATTAAAACTACCAATCATGAAATATAACTTACAACCCCAAAATAATTTTAAATATACATAGTCGATCCCGGCTTGGAACCGACAGATAACCCGTTGTATCTTTACAATTTCCATCTAAGCGCTTGTTCACTCAGAAATACCACAACATGCTCTGGAAACCAGAAGCCCTCAACACGATAGGGACCACCAGGTACGCTCTTACGAGCAGTGCGCCTAAGCCTGGCTATCTTCTTGCTTAACTGCCATGGTTAGATTAAAACAAAACATATGAGTATAAAACTCAGCAAGTAACTATAAAGCAGTTCTATGATATGAAATCCATAATTTACTTTACCAATCTCAGGGCATTCTACTTTATTTGTTCTAGGAGGCAGATTTCCATCTTTTGGGTTAAAGAAGGGTTGTGAAGGAAAAATGCGGGGCTTTCAAGGAACAAGGCTCGAAGCAGGGTGAAAGCCGACATTCATCACAAATCGTTAAAGGATCAGAACAGATCTTTCGGAAAGGAAAGCAATAATATTTCACTATATGACACCAATTATATGATCAACATATTAAAATCAGGGTTCACGAGCTTTAAGCTTCACAATATCACAATCAACTCTTTTCAAAGCAATATAAACCATTTCTATTTTTCAAGAACCAATTACTGAACAGGATGTTTCAGTTCCATTTTAAATAATCAGTATAAAACCCTTGATTGGATCACTTTATCTTTTCATTTCATTATAATACGGGTGATAAGCCCGTACCGACCTCCATCCGGTCTTTAAGGTACCAATCGACATAATTTCAGCCTTAAATTGGACTAGCCCCGCTAGCCTCTTACCACGACTGGACTAGTCCTACTCGCCTCTTACGTCCCAATCCAATCCATCAGGAATTCGTTTGGAAAACCTTGAGTTGGAAAAAGTAGGTTTTTCTAAATTCATTTTATTATTACCAAGAATATGAAATCATTCAGACTCTTTCGAGTCGAAACTCATTCTTAAGTTAAATTTCAAGAAAGCAAAGTTAAGGAAGTGATTCAAAGACAAGCAAGGAACAACTCTAAGGATTTTGAATCAGGGATAACAAGATACTTAAATTAGAAGGATCAATATATGTTTCAAGGATCAATAGGGTGATCAAGAAATAAGGTATCATTACAAAGGGTTCGTAAAGGTAATTATAGGGTTTATAATAGTTCATGGGTTAACAAATAACTTGAACAGAAAAGATAGGTTACCAAAGGGTTGAATGAATAAGCTTATCAATAACAGTTTATCAAGATCAAAGACAGGGTATCTCAAGTCATTAACAGTTCCATATTCTACATGGTATGGACAATAACCTCTCTATAACCATTTTCACAAGTAATGAGAGTTACTTGCCTGAATTCGCTTTCCTGAAGGTTGAACTACTACCACCTAGTATACTATTTCCTTTCCAAGCCTGAATGCCCTCACGCTCCGAATCTACAATAAAAACCACAACCTTAATTAGTTTCCCAACTCTCATTCCCGGAACGATCACTCATTACGATGGCTCGATTATACCCTTGACTCAAATATACGAGTTTAGCTTATACACATAAGCACATAGCACATCACACATCATATACTTTATTCTTAACCTTTACACCTTTATTTAAACTCGACATTCGACTTATAAACATTCTTATCTCAACTCGAAGTCAAATCATACTTTATATTAGTACACATAACTCTTTATACTTGAAATCCTTATACGAATAAACGAACGACAAAACTTATAATAACGACCCTAAAGTTATCTTTAAACCAACACGACAACCATAGATAACACAAATCAATCATTCCCTCTCTTTTATACTTAAATTCAAACCAAACATAGCAAATTAGGAAAAAATCTCACATACAATCCCTAATTAATCTTCATGATCCATTCAAGCACTTAAATTAGAATTTGACCTTTTTAAATGCTATAATCCATTCGGCCTTAACCACAAATCATAATTCGACAACCAAACAATGACATACATCATTAATTCCTCTTTTAAATCAACATGCAATCTTATTTCTTCCTAGTTAAACTTAGATTATACCAAGATCAAGTCACAAAAATCAATTTTCCCTTTTATTAGTACAATGTCTGTAACACCCCCAAATCCGGGGTCGGGGATTCGGGTTGTCACGAGTTCCATTTCCCTTATCAATACTTAATCTTAACAGTCAACCAACTACTGCGTACTGTGACCCCACAATACACACACACATACCACAAGTTATAGTCTCAGAGATGAATACCAAAAATAACACAAGTCATTTTATTCCACAATTATAAGTCATTACACCTCAAAAGGGTTTTTGAATAAATTTACATATTCTTTGCCATTATTACAATTCATAATATACATTAGTCTGGTACATCAATAGTTGAAAACCTAGCCTATTGGTAGTTCCTACCTCAGCTACGGCGGCATCAACGCCTACAGGAAACTGCGGAACGTTTCCTATCCGTTCACGAATTGGGAGCTTGGTCCTGTTCATCTTGTCTATCTATTGTTGTGTGATGAAAGAAGAAAGCAAGGGTGAGCAACAAGCCCCCCAAAATAATATGTATAATGATTAACAATATATGAGCATTTTCATAGCACTCATGAAAGTCTTGGTGAAGAAGAATTGAACCAAGTTTGACCTCTTAATGCGACCAAGTCGCAAAATATTTAGTTTATATGTATATATACTTTTCAAAATCTTTGAAATCCTCTGCCATGCATAATATACGTAGAGTTCCAGTTTATAACTGTATTAAAATATCGTTGCAAGGTGATCTCATATATCTAACCTTGTCTCAAAGTTTTTCTGAAAATCTATGTCATGTATAAGATAATCATTAACCAGATATAAGTTAAAAAGGTGAAGTTACGAGATACTCCAATATACTTATATTTTTTCCGAATACTACTTGACCTACCACCGTTCAAGGTATAATCCATTTCAAAAGTTCACGACATAGATGAGACTACAAGATAAGATTTGAATAGATTCAATCCTTGAAATATCATTATAAATAATGAAGTTACGTGATACTTCATTAAGTCCCGATATATATATACACCTATATATATACATTTTATACACTCCTTGAAAACCTCTGTTATGAAAATTATAAACAGAGTTGTAATATCCAATGAATTTGGAAATGAGAAAACCTTGGCATAAACCTGATATCTTGTTGATCAGGCAAAGATACCAATAAGTAACCTTTTCTACTAGTAGATGGATGAATCCCCCACTGGTCATCACCCTGTCCGTATTAGGACCTTTTGCTGGACTGCCACTCAGCCACTTACGCATTTGATGGACTGCCACTCAGCCACTTACGCATTTGATGGACTCCCACTGAGCCACTTACACTTTCATGGACGCCCACTGAGCCCATGTTGCTTATGCCGACTCAAATAGATGGACTTACTTCCCGAATGTTGGGTAAGTAATCAATTCATTTATCAAAACAGCAACCTTGTGGCGAATATAAAATACACCACAGAGCCGGATCCCTGAGGTTTTGAGCGAGTATTTAAATCCCCTTCGAAAGGAAGATCTTAAATATAAAAATGAGTTTTGGGATCTGCTCTAACTTTTAAAAATCATTTTGAAGACTCGAAAATATTTTTAAGAATGTTTGGAGTAATGCTGATTTAATGAAATAAATCAGTCCCGAAATATTTAGAAAATATCTGAATATTATTATTTAAATAATATTCCCATAAGGATAATCCTTATAAAAATAATTGAAGTAGAAGTTTTAAAACACATACTTGAAATGAATAATAAATAACCAGAGATATACTTATATGAAAGTACGATCTTTATTTGAATAATCGAAAATAAGTTTGATTATCAAAACATCATTCTTTAATAAAATAAAGAATATTATTTAATAAAATAAGCGGAGTCATAAGTCCTCGAATAAATATTCAAAATAATATTCATAAAATAAAATAAAGTTATCGAATAAACCTTATTTGATTAATAGTTTTGAAAACTATATCTATATATATAAATATATATATATAATATACTCGGGAATATCGACTCCCGGTTTAGAAAATGTTCACCTTTGGGTCCCCTATACTAAGGGTATACGCAACTACTGCTTATCTCTAGCATAGGTATTATGCAGTTTATAAGCAATTGAATCAACAATTAGATATCAAGATTACAAAACAGACATGCATATATACCATATCACATGCTCCAATATATCGCAAGATTTGCTAATAACAATCATGCACTTATCACAAGATAATGCATATACATATATACATCACAACAACAGTATAACGGGTAGAAAACTTGCCTGAGTGCTCCGGGGTAGACTTAAGCTTAGAGTGGGTCCGGTAACCTATGAACAACAACATAAGCCAGAATTAAACCACGGTCGCTTAAGAAACTAAACTTTAACCAATTGAACCCTAACGTTTGCTTATGGTCATTTCTATGCTTAACAAATCACATAAGTCGTTCGAGTACCCTCAGCTCCACCATTTTTAATAAATTAACCATTAAGAATTTTAAGGAGATTCTTTTACGAGTACCCTACCAACTGCCTAATCCACTTTACATAATTTTTTCATACTCCAATTAGTCATTTAAGGGCCTTAACCAAGGTTTCAAAGTAAGGCGAGGGGTAATGGTTCGTTCGTGAAATGTCGTTACTTAAAACGGTCGTTTCTCCTAAATCGTACATCGGATTCAAGCGAACCACATATCAAAACGAAGCTCGTAACATGAACTATCTAAACATGGCAAAGGTTAGAATCTTTCAGTGAGTTCACGGGTCCTAAAGTTAAGAACAGAACAGTTAAGGAAAATCGGGCATTATAACGTTTATGTTTACGCGATTTCCAATTTAATTAACACTCTAAATTATCATCAATTCACTCACAACCACCAATACAACAATATTCAACCATCATACTACAAACTCAGTCCCCAACTCCAAGTTTTACCAATTTATCCAACCAATCAAAGACCCAATATTCAAAACCAATACAAATCCACCAAAACTACTTATAATCAAAGATCAAGCCTTAATACTAACAATGCTTCAATAAAACTTAATGGAATCATAAAATCAAAGCTAGGGTTTGAAGTTGATACCTTCCTTGGTAGGTGTTAAGTTTCTAGGAAGCCTTAGGGAGCCTTAATCTAACCTCCTACAAGCTTGATCTTTCCAAAGAAATCAAGAACACAAAGTTAGGTTTTGAAGTTTCTAAAAGTCCTATTTAAAGAACTGTACAAATGAGGGTCTTACCATATTTATTTGGACGAGACTTGTGAACAAGAGCTGTAGACCATCTCAATACCTTTCCAACGAGCTATAGAACACAACATTTGAGTGAGTATTGAAAGAGATATGGTAGTTTTAAGTTGCTGCTCTGGTTTTGGCCGAGAGCAAGGGAAGAAAAAGTGAAGTAAAAATGTTTCTAGTTTGATTAAATGATTTGTGTGGTGTTTAGCTTGGTTACTTCCTTTGGTTGTTCATTAGATTGTTACCATGGTAAAAATTGTGTGGATCACAATCAACCAACCAATCCCTCCATTTTTCATGCTTATGTCACTATGCCTATGACATCTTTCTCATGTCATCCTCTTACACTTGTCTTCTTCTTGTTGGTGTGATGACATCATCATCCACTAACCTCTTTGATTAACCCCTAATTACTTGGCTAATGACCGCTTATCTGTTATACGGTTCGCTTAACTTTCGCTCTCATTTATCATTTGAGGGATCATACCTGGGATCTTATTACTTAGGTTCCCCTAAACCTTTCTCAATATTTTATATTTCTTTTATGATCCTCTCTAAAAATCCTTGAATTTAAATCCTGTTTATCATGTTACCTAATACTCAATTCTTTCGGTATCTGGTGGATTTTTGGGAAAAATCAAAGTGTTCGGATTTGGATTCTGACGATCTTTACATACACTTATATATCATATAGAGTACTAATAAGACCTCAGAATATCAATAAAAGAACTGCTACATTGTGTAGCATGAAAAGTTTTCTTATTCAGCATAATCAGCAAAATCACTATTCATAAGGTTTACAAAAAGTCCAAACTTTTTGGGGTTATTACAGTGTCGAACCAAAATCTTTAACATGCAATCCTCAATTTTGATTTTTCAAGCATCCAATCAACTATACAAGTCCAAATACCTTTAAAATAATCATAAAAATCATTTTTATCAATTAACATACTTAAATCTCAAAAGAAACACAAACCTTTAATCGAATTTCCAACAATCAAGACATGCATGCAACCATTTAAGTAATTTATCTATCAAACACTCTAATTATCCAATAATTTCCAAGGATAAACATCAACAAGTCATTTCCATTACTAAAAATCATTTTGATCTTCTAAAAATCAAGATTCCATTCGGGTTTTTCAAGAAATAACACATGCAAACGTTTTTCTGAATCCTTAAATCATTAATCATTCTATTCCATCATCGACATCCAAGAATAAACATCCACAACCATTTAAATCAACAATAATCAACTCATTAACTTTTAGAAATCAAAAACCCATTCGGGTTCTAAACAAATCACTACATGCAATCACCAAAGATAAGATTTATGTATGCTAGAGCTCAGTTATAGCATCATCACTCACCACCGGTTCACCGGAGTTCATCACCGGTGGCGGTGGCTTCACTGTGGTGCCCTCATTCCAGGGTGTCCAACCACAAAACCCCCATTTTTCCATTAATTCCTCAAAACAACTAACATGCACATCTCATATACCAATCATTTGCAAAGAATCATGCTTAAACATGATGATATCAACAAGAACCGAGAAGCTCTCGGGTAAACACACACACATCGAGCATACACCTCTACATGCAAGTGGATATACACACATGCACACTCTTCTACCTACATATATGTGTTTATCAAGAGATTTTGGTAAGAATTGGTGAGATTTATCAAAGGAACAAGAGGTATATTGAGAGAGAGAAGAGAGCCGAGAGAGAGAGAGAGAGAGAGAGAGAGAGAGAGAGAGAGAGAGAGAGAGAGTAACCGAGAGAGAGTGAGGAAGAAAGAGAGAGAAAGAGAGAAAAGTGTTCACGGGAGAAAGAAAGAAAAGGAAGGGGGAGAAATGAGTTTATAAATGATAAGGACAAGGGCAATTTAGTAATTTACTAATTCCATTTTTAAATTGATTTTCCTTTCTCTTTTTACTCCCATAGAATATTGGTGGAATAATAAATATATCTCTCTCAGAAAGTTGAAAATTATAGCGATTGACAATTTTAAAACGTAGATCTTGAAATTACCTTTCCAACCATTACTCACAATAGACTTTTGAGCGTACGGTTGATTTTATACGATATTTACAAGTTTGTGCTAATAATAGCATTTAATCACATAAAAATCATTTTAAAAACAACAATCATGAAATAAATCCGTCTATCATTTTTAGAAATTCTCTAGGACTATTGTGACGATAACAGAATAAATCTCATGTCTTTATCTTACTCAGATAATTTTATAAAAATGCGCGAAGGTTAAATAAACCTTATTTAAATCAAATAATTCCCTTAAATTCGTGTAAATGTCAATAGATCACGTAATCATGCACATGGACAAGCAAACACACATACGAACACATCACAACTTATGTCTGATCAGAAAATTTGTCCTTCTTTAATCTTTATTATTTTCTATGTGTACCGGGTCACGTTCAGCCTGATGGCCCGACGCTTAGCGTTTCAATTACGCTTCTCATTATCGACCGACACGTCACTAGGACGCAATATTTTACTTAAACATTTCATTTCACATAATAACACATAGTTCACATTTTAAATATCTTACCCCCTTTTAGGACGGGTTTCGTTCTACCTGACGGCCCGATAACACAGCTTAACTCCTAAGCTGACTCTTTAAATTGGAATGCTTCCATTTACGCTCCTAGATTTTAATATACAGTAAAGACAATTAATCAACACTTAATCACATAATTATAATCACTTCACATAAATCTCACTTTATTCACTTAATTACATCGCAAAATTCTCAGTTGTCACAGAGACTTTTTCTTTTTCAGTTTCATTATATTCTAAAGGATCTTTATGAGCATAATATGCTAGAATGACCATGTCCCAATCTGTAGATTCCTCAACTCTTACCATGGGAGTGAAGGGCCCATTATTGAGGATCTGAATATATAGTGGGTTCGCCATCCTTATGAACAATAACATTTTCTTCTTCCATAATGTGTAGTTAGATCTGTCAAAAGTGGGGATTTTGATACTGCTGAGCTTCTTTGTATTCATTCTTCCAAGATCTTTAATCTATTTTCTTTCAGATTTTGCTCTGATACCACTTGTTAGGTAATTAATACAGCACAGAGGGGGTGAATGTGTTTTGGATTATTTTTAAGCTTTTTGAACTGTTTTTGATGTTGAACAAAGTAATCTAACTTGTAGAGATAATATGTTTTAACAGGAATAATAAAACATGCAAAAGAACACACTATCTTTCAAAACTCACTTAATTTTATATAAAATCAAGTATGTCTTGCTACAAATTTCCGGGTTCTTTGTTGATAAAGAACTCAGCTTCTCTCTTGAGAGTGTCAAGATTTCCTAGATCTATTTTGTTACCACTAAAACAAAACATCCAGTGTTTACTTTATAGGACAATAAACAGAGGTTTTACACAACATGCAATAGCATGTACTAAACCCTACTTTAAGTTAACTAAAACTTTATATTTCTGGCATAGTGTATCTTTGCAAATCGTGCATGTCTATGACTTTACTTTGTCAGTTAATCTTGGCCTTTGATCTTGTACTCTTAAAGCTGCTTTTGTAGACTTTTCAAATAATTTGTTTGTTGATTGATAATTTTGGATATTTAACTGGTCTGCATTCTGTACTTTGAGTTTTATATCGAGATCTCCAGTTTGAACTATAGAGAACTAACATCTCGATAAGTATAATGACTTATCGAGATCTCTTAGTTCTCTACAAGTGTTTTGACTTATCGAAGTTTCTGAGTTCTCGAATGTGAACTTGACTTATCAAGATCTCTGAGTTCTCGAGTATGATCTTGACTTTTCGAGATCTCCGAGTTCTCGAGTATGATCTTGACTTATCGAGATCTCCAAGTCTTTACATGTAGAGTTAACTTGTCGATATCTCTAATCTTCATATCTTCATTTTAGTTTATCGATATCTCTGAGTTCTCTAATGCAGAAATGACTTGTCGATATCTTCAATCTTCATGTCTTCATTTTGGCTTGTCAATATCTCTGAGACTTCTCTATAAGTGGTTTCTTGACTTCTCGATAAGTCATTCTAGAGTTCTCGAATGACTTCTCTATAAGACTTAATCTGTGACTTGTAGATTTCTTGACTCAGAATGTTTTTCTCAAAACAGATTTATTCAACTCCAAGCTTCTTCACATAGTCTCTGAGGCATGATCTTCATGATCTTCTTCCAGAGCTTATTCTTAGGCTTGAGACTGTTTATAGAAAAATACCCCAGTCTAATCTATTTACTCTTTTATAGACTTAAGTAATACAATACAAAATGCAAACTTAGATTATCATATAACTTACTTAGGGCCGTCAATTTGACTTAGTCTTGTTATAGTACAAGCATGTATTGCACAACGGGAACCAAAAACATGCAACAAGGAATAGTCTGAAACATCTCCATATAATTTCTTAAAGGGAGACAAACCTGAATTATGAAAAGTAGGTTTCATGTTAATCACATAGGTCACAGTAAGAACTGCTTTCCCCCAAAACACACTGGGAACCTGAGCGGATAACAAAAAAGGAGCGAGATGTTTCTACAATATGAAAATATTTTCTTTCAGCAACTTCATTTTGCTGAGGCGTGTCTGTACACGAGGTTTGACGTATAGTACCATCAGAAGCAAGTAACTTGCAAAATTCATTAGAAGTGTATTCACCCCCCAAATCATAACGAAAACATTTAATAACAGCGGAATGTTGAGTATGTACAAGAGCACGAAATTTCTTGTATATATCAAAAAATCAGACCTATGTTTCATCATATAGACCCATGTAAAATGAGTATAATCATCGATACAGGACATAATATCTAGAACCCCCCCTTTGTGGGTACTGGTGAAGGTCGCCTTTGTGGTGTCATAATGAATTTATAATTTTGAAAGTTTCGGCACAGTCCACTGGTAACACATCAAACCCCAAACAGTCAAACACCCTTAATGCCTGGTACAATTTTCATCCAAGTAATTCCTAATGAGATCTACACATAAATCCCCAATCTTTTTCTGTAAGAGCACTAAAATAAATGAAATTTAATAAAAATTCTTTTAATACAATTATTATGGATTAAAAACTAAGATATATAATTGTTGTATTTATTACTAAGGAACGTGAGCTTCGAGGCTCGATTTGACTGCTCTTGTGTTTCGTGACTCAATCTGCCTTAACAAGATGCCTACGTACCTTGCTGTATGCCAAGGATCAAGTCAAAAAATGTAGTTCTGATATGTGGGGTGAGGCCCCTTATATAGATGTTGGGAGTCCTTGAATTGGAATTGGTATAGGAGACTTGGTGGTCAAGTCTCTGAATTAGAATGGACTTTGGAGTCCTAGGAAGTAGGAAGTAGGAAGCTAATTCCTTATCCCATGAGGTTCCTTGGAAGCCAATCTACAAGGATTTATATCCCCACTAGGACTTATCTTAATAGCTATTTTTCTCCTTTATTAATTAATTACAAAATTAATTAATAATCAGGGTTTTGGGCCTTCTTTGTTCCATCAGGCCTGATCTGGTCCATCAGGCCTGATCTGGTCCATCAGGCCTGATCAATGTGTTAACCTTTTTGGTCTGAATATCATACATCTTCTTATTGGGGCTAACATCCCAAATCATGTATAATTAATACAATATTTAATTTACACAATCAGGATTCATTTATCCCTATCATTTGCCCCCCAACTTTTGGGAAACCATATAAGATTTCGCAAAAGTTAAGTTCATTCATTGCCTTACATGGTATCATTTTGCGTAAAGTGTGGAGCGACCTACACGTTTACAACGATTTTCCTTGTACCCGGCTTTAGGATTGTTTAAAAACTTCCTTCTTACCTTTTCCCTATTTTAAGGAATTTTATGGTATTTTTCAGGAATTTTCCCTTTATTTCCGAGATTTTTCCTTAATTTTCAGGAATTTTTCCCTTAATTCTGGGATTTTTCCTTAATTTTCAGGAATTTTTCCCTTACATTTTTCAATTTTTCAGCCCTTTTTTGACCAGGATCCTAGTCGAAATTTTGACCTGGATCCTAGTCGAATTTTGGGCCAGCCTTTCAATCCTGGTCGAAGGATTTCGACTAGGATCCAAGACCTGGATTTCGACCAGGATCCTAGTCGAATCTTCGACCTGGATTTTGGTCAAAATTTGTGTCTTTCTTTGCTTCCTGGTCGTAAGGTTTCGAGCAGGGTGCATTCGACCTCAATTCCTGGTCGAATTTCGGCTAGGATTTTTACCTCTTTTTTTTTCGAGCAGGAAATTTCAATTTCAGTCAGAATTTTGGTCAGAAGCCCTAGTTTTGACCGAATTAACTTCCCTTGGTTGCCCAGGTCGACAGAAATTTGGGCAGGATCCATTCGACCAGGATTATGCCTTGCTTTCTGGTCGACAAACTTCTCAGGGTTAAAGAAAAAGGGTCAGGATTTCTTGCCTTGACCGAATTAGCCATCATTTCTTGCCTTGGTCGAAGCTACTTCGAGCAGGATCCATTCGACCAGGATTTTGGCTTGCTTTCTGGTCGAATAGGTTTAATTCTGGTCGAATTAAACCTTTTATTCAGCCCTGGTCGCATCCATTTCGATCTTAAGTCATTCGACTAGGAACATGATATGAATCCTGATCGAATGGGGTCAAGAGTTCAGAATATATATTTTTTTTAACTCCATCCATTTGATCTGGGCCCTAAATTTGGGCTGGATCCCCTTGGGCTCCTTATTTGGGCCTGGATTTTCTTGGGCCAACCCTTTAGTGGGTTTTAATCCTGGGCCCATTTCTTAAATCTGGGCTTTTCCTTTTGGGCCTTTGATTTTCAATTAATTGGGCCCTTTTTTGGGCTGGTTTTATTGGGCTAATCTTTGGGCCCATTGCTTTTAACTAGGCTTCTCTTCCACCCCTCTTTCTTCTTAAAAAGATATTTGGGCCTCAAACAGGGCCTTTTGTACCTGGGCCTTGGCTCTGGGCCTTTTTAGCCCTAAACACTTGGATT
Organism: Apium graveolens; assembly: GCF_009905375.1. Taxonomy (NCBI): domain Eukaryota; kingdom Viridiplantae; phylum Streptophyta; class Magnoliopsida; order Apiales; family Apiaceae; genus Apium; species Apium graveolens. The sequence goes on from NC_133651.1 coordinate 130,516,533, forward strand.
TTTCAAGATTTTTCTAGAATTGGGCCTTATCTCTGGGCCCAAATTCCAGGTTCTTCTAAGGTCTTTCTGGATTCTTCCAGAATCTTCAAAAATTTAAATTTGTCACTTGATTTTTCCAGGAATTTCCTGGATAATTCCAGAACTTCTCATTTTTTGGCCCAAATGGGCTTTTTAAGGCCCAAATTGCCTCTTCCTTGGCTATATAAAGGTGGGATGAGAGTGTGATTTCCTCACACTTCTCATTTCACCTCTTCAATCAATCTTCAATTCTCTCCCTCTCAACACTTCTCTTCCTTTATCTTTCCAAGGTTTCCAGGTTTTTCCAAGCTTCACTAAATGGCTGACAAGAATTCTGAGAGAGCGGCTAAGATAGCCTCGGCTTCAAAACAAGGTAAGGATATCGAGATCCGTTCTTCATACATGTCTTTGATCGATATGATTAACAATAGGGGGATGAATATCCCTCCACTGCACATATCGACTCTTTTAATCATTGTAATACTTGGCACAACATAGATTTCGATAAATTAAATGCACGTTATAATGTTCTTCCTCCTCTGAGATTAGTTCCAGTTTCTGGTGGCGACCGTACTTGCCATTGGAAACCTGACACCATCTTTATTTACACAGATGCCCTTAATGCTGGGCTTAGGTTCCCTTTTCATCCCTTCATTCCTCACCTTCTAGCTGATTTACAAATAAACCCTTGTCAGCTTCCTCCAAATGCTTGGAGGAACATTTTATGTTTTATGGTTTGCCACCTTCGGGAAGGTTTTCCCCTGTCTGTAGCTGTTTTTAGGAAGATTTTTCAGTGTTATAACAGCTCTTCCAGTATTTGTGGTTGGGCCTATGTTAAACAAAGGCCCAAGTGTAAGCATATCTTTAATAGCGCCTCCATTCCCGATAATAACCAAAATTGGAGGAATAGTTTTGTCGGGTTACGGTGGGAGAATGGCAACTGGGGCACACTCTTTAGATCTTCCTTCGGGAAGGTTAGTGATGGTAGCCTCAAATCCATTCACTTAACTCCCGAGGAAACTATTATTTACAATGAGCTTACCCGGGATGACGGCACTACTACCAGCTGGACTCTTTTAGAGGAGTTCTCCCTCATCCATATAGGGTTATCCTCTATTTCTCAACAGGGTATTTTTCTTCCCTTCTCAATTTTACTTCATTTCATGCATTATTGACACCACTTATTTTATTTTTTATCTTGTTTTGCAGCTGCTAAAGAGATCAACGAGGATAATGTGCCTCCTGTTGAAGAGACTGTCAGGATGAAGAAAGCTCGGCTTGCAAGCCTAGACACTCGAGGAAAGGCCGCGGAGCCTATCTTCTTACAGAAGCACAGAGAGCCCATGGGGGAGGCTTCAGTTGAGGGAGCCGAAGCCCCTAGTGCTCCTATTACTATTGATGCTCCTGCCCCTGCTGCTACGGGTGCTTTCCAGCCTCTTTGGGGATTCCACCGAGGGGATACCGTGGTTGGATCCACGAAGCATGCTTGGGATTGGTCCTACCACGGTGTAACTCCCAAAGATTTCACTGACGTGGTCGCCACCCCTGACCTGGAGAGGATAAAGCTCATGGGAGCTCAATCCTTGGCCTCGGTATGACCTTTTCTTGAATTTATCTTTCTTATTTGTAGCATTCACTTGCCTTACACTTTGTTTATTATTTCATTTCAGTCTAACGCCTATTTTCAAGGCGCTGTGAGGCAAGCTGAGTCATGGAAGAGGGCTTCTGACAAGGCCGACAATGCCCTCTGGAGACAACAAAAGAAGTATGCTGCTCTAGAGAAGAAGTTCAAGCGTAAGGAGGAAGAACTCGGAGAATCTACCGTCGAGCTGGTGGTGCTTCGGGCCAAGAAAGATAAGGCGATAGATAACTATCTGGACTAGGAGGAGTTTACCCTGTCCATGAGGGTAAGAGATGACTCAGTCTTTCCAGGGTTTTTCAGGACTGGTTGGGACTCGGCCCTTGGGACCGTGAACGAGGCTTGTCCTAATATTAACCCGGTGGACTATGTCTGCCCTGATGATGAGTCTTTACTATAGAGGTTTCATACCCGAGTAGTTGTCTCGGATCGCATCCCTCAAGACCCGCTTCTTCCTCCTCCCGAGTCTTCTTCCAGACCTGTTGAGGGTGACAGCTCTTCCTCCTCCTCCGAGACGACAGAGACTTCTAGCGAGAGCGGAGGGGATGACGACATGGATGCCGAGGGCACCTCAGCTCCTTAGAGCTTTTACAGCCCTGCGTGGCTTGTTTACTTTATCTTATTTTCGAGACTTTGTTTATCATATTTTGTAATATTTATTTGATCCATTCCTATTCATCTCATTTTATGCTTGCCTTTCATGTATTTAGCTTACTTGTCTTGCCGCATAGATTCAAACATATTTCGAAAACTTTCTGAACTTCATAAATTATTTAGGATTCATCCCTTACACAAGTCTTAACAAACCTCAAAATAAAACTAAAACATATAAATCCTAAGCAAGCAAAGCTTCAAGGTGATTTTTAACCTTCTTGTCATCTTGACAAATGAGAATCGCATTCAATCACCTTACACATAGTAAACCTTCAGGTTTTGTGCATGCCAAGTTCTCGGGACTTCAAAACCGTCTATAGTCTCCAGCTTGTAGGTTCCTCTACCTTGAACACTCTTGACCTTGTATGGCCCTTCCCAATTTGGGGCAAGCTTCCCTTTATGTCCTACACCAGAAGCTTCTGTCTTCCTCAAGACTAAATCGCAGTGTTTGAAAAACCTTTCTTTAACCCTTAGGTTGTAGTAGAATGAAGCCTTTTTATGATATTTCATTATCTTCGCATGTGCCTCATCTCGCACTTCATCAATTAAATCCAGGGCTAACCTTTGCCCTTCCTCATTCTCCTCAGCATTGAAAGCTTGAATCCTTGGAGAGGAATCTGATATCTCACGGGAACAACTGCTTCTGCCCCATATGCTAACATGAAGGGAGTTGCTCCAGTCGTGACTCTACAGGTAGTCCTATAGGCCCATAGTATTGGGAGTATTTCATCCACCCAGTTATTCCTTGATTTCTCGATCCTCTTCTTTAGTCCATCCAGGATTATTCGATTCGCCCCTTCCGCTTGCCCATTGGCTTGCGGGTGAACCACAGAGGTGAATCGCAATTCAATTTCATTCTCCTCACAATACTTCTTGAATTCTTCATTGTTGAATTGTGTTCCATTGTCAGTGACTAGGATGCGGGGAATTCCATACCGGCACATGATATTTTCCCACAAGAATTGTGCAACTTGCTTAGTTGTGATTTTGGCCAAAGGTTTGGCTTCAATCCACTTAGTAAAATAATCAATGGCTACAATTAGGAACTTCCTTTGTGCCGTGGCTATGGGGAAAGGCCCCAGTATATCCATTCCCACATAGCAAAGGGGATGGGCAAGTTGATGGAGGTTAGCATCTTGGAGGTTGTCTAACAACTGGTGCGTGCTTCTGACAGCGGTCACACTTTTTCACATATTCTTTGGCATCAACCATCATTTCTGGCCAGTAGAAGCCTAAACGGGTTATCTTGTGAGCTAAGGCCCTGCCCCCCAAGTGTTGCCCACATATGCCTTCATGTACTTCTTCAAGAGCTAAGCGTGCCTCATCGGGCCTGAGACACCTTAAGTAGGGAACCACGAAAGATCTTTTATACAGAGTTCCATCTATCAAAGAGTATCTTAGTGCTCGAACAGCCAATTTTCGTGCTTCAGTAGCATCGTTCGAAAACCAACCGGTTTGAATGTGAACCTTAATGGGATATATCCATGATTTCCCCAGGCCTATAGGAGCCACAAGCTTAACATCAATGCTCCGTGTTTTCAAAACGCGAAAGTATACACTTTCAGAACTTTCTTCTATCTCAGATGAAGCAAACTTTGATAATGCATCTGCCTTAGCATTTTCCTCCCTTGGAATGTGCTCAACATGGCATTCATCGAATTGGGTCATCACGGCCCTTACTAGGCGGACATACTTAGCCATCGTACCATCCCTTGCCTCAAACTCTCCCTTCACCTGGGATATGACCATCTTCGAGTCTCCACAGACTTTTAAGTTCTTGACTCTAAGTGTCCCTGCTAAGCCAAGACCAGCTATCAGAGCTTCATATTCTGCCTCATTATTTGTGGTCGGGAAATCTAACTTCATGGCATACTCAATCAAGAACCCATCAGGGCTTTGTAAAACCAAACCTGCTCCACTTGAATTTGTTTTTGATGCCCCATCAAAATAGAGAACCCAATATTCTTTCTCCTTATCATCCTTCTCTTTGTCCCCCTTATCAACTTCCTTGTCTTGAGGCATGGTATCTTCCTGCCCCCGACTTCTTGGTTGGGTATGGTACATTCCACCACGAAGTCAGCTAATGCTTGGGCTTTTATTGCCATTCGTGGCTTATACTTGATGTCGAATTTTCCCAGCTCTATTGCCCACTTGATCAACCTCCCACTAGCCTTGGGACTATGAATGATATTTCTCAGGGGCTGATTTGTTAGCACCTCAATTTGATGAGCCTGAAAGTAAGGACGTAACTTTCTTGAAGCCATTACCAAGGCTAGAGAAAATTTCTCAATAGTTGAATAATTCAACTTAACGCCATGCAGAATTTTGCTGACATAGTATACGGGTTTCTGGATTTTCAGTTCTTCTTTAACCAATACAGCGCTCAAGGCACTTTCGGAAACGGCCAAGTACAAGTATAAAACCTCATTCAAAACTGGCTTGGCCAACAATGGGGTCTGGGCCATATATTTCTTATATTCCTCAAATGCCTTCTGGTTTTCCTCACTCCATACAAAGTCCTTAATGTTCTTTAGTGACTTGAAGAACGACAAGCACTTGCCTCCTGACTTGGAGATGAATCGTCCCAGTGCAACAACCCTTCCCGTGAGCTTCTGAACATCCTTGACATTTTTTGGTGGCTCCATGTCCAGGATTTCCTTTATCTTATCGGGGTTGGCCTCGATCCCTCTCTTGGAGACCATCAACCCCAAAAAATTTCCAGATCCTACTCCGAAAGTACACTTCTTAGGATTTAACATCATTTTATGATATCTCAACCTCAAAAGTTTCCCTCAAATGGGTTATATAATCAGTCTTTACTAGACTCTTGACTAACATGTCATCAACATAGACTTCCATAGTCTTGCCAATAAGATCCTTAAAAATTTTATTTACCAACCTTTGATAGGTGGCTCCTGCATTCTTAAGACGAAATGCCATAACAAGATAACAATAAACACCAAATTCAGTGATGAATGATACCTTTGGAATGTCATCCTTGTGCATCTTAATCTGATTGTATCCACTAAATCCATCCATGAAGCTTAGCATCTCATGCCCAGCAGTGGCATCTATCAAAGTATCAATCTTTGGCAACGGAAAATAGTCCTTAGGGCATGCATCATTCAGATTAGTGAAGTCTATACACATCCTCCATTTTCCACTGGCCTTCTTCACCATCACAGGGTTTTCTAACCATTCAGGAAACTGTATCTCCTCAATGAAACCAGCCTCTAAGAGCTTCTCAACCTCCTGTTTTATAGCTTCTTGTCTTTCCGGGGCAAAGTTTCTTTTCTTTTGCTTCACCGTCTTTCGATTTGGGTCCACGTTCAACTTGTGGGTAATCAGTTCTGGGTCTATGCCTGGCATATCAGCTGCTGACCATGCAAATACATCACTATTTTCTTGCAAAAATCTCACCAACTTCCCTCTAAGGGGCTCCTCGAGTGTGGCTCCAATGAAAGTCACCCTCTCAGGATTCTCGGGGGCTAAAGAAATCAAAACCAAGTCTTCTGCTAGCTTTCCTCTTTTCTCATCATTCTCTCGGATATCCATATCTTCAATAGGAAGAATCTGCCCCCCAACTCCATCTGCCCTCAAAGAGGCTACATAACAGCTTCTAGCCATTTTTTGATCTCCTCTCTCTTCTCCAATCCCATTCTGAGTGGGAAACTTCATAACTGAATGGTAGGAAGAAGGGACTACCTTGAAGGCATGTATCCCTGTTCTCCCCATGATAACATTATAAGTTGAACTAGCCTTTACCACCACAAAGTCCAACATCTGCATTGCTTGTCTTGGTTCCTGACCTATGGTGGTTGGCAACTTTATTATCCCTTCCACGGGACACTCTACTCCCGCAAATCCATATATCGGCATGTCGGTTGGGGTCAATTAGGATTCGTTATAACCCATCCTTAGAAAGGCATCATGGAGCAAGATATCCACTGAAACACCATTATCCACAAGGACCCTTTTGACCGGGCTATTTCCTATTATCGGTATTATGACCAGCGGGTCGTCATGAGGAAATTTCACACCCTCTAGGTCAGAATCATCAAAAGCCAATGTTAATTCTGTCCTGGCCCTCTTCGGGGCTTCTCCAACAATATGCATAACCTCTCTAGTATATGCTTTTCTGGAGTTCCTGGATAATCCAGCAGCAGTTGGTCCTCCAAAGATTGTGTTTATCACAAGCCCTCGAGGTCGTGGCCCTCCAAAAATTGCATTTATAACCGGTCCTCTAAGCTGGGGATTCCGCCCCTGATCATCTTGGTCCCTCCTACAATCTTCAAAGTTCTTTCTTCCATTATTATTCCTATCCCCTCCTTCTCTAGTGTATTTGTTCAATCTTCCTTTTTGAATGAGGAACTCAATTTCATCTTTCAGTTGTCTACACTCATCGGTGTCATGACCGACATCTTTGTGAAATCTGCAATACTTGCTCTTATCTAGCTTGCCAGGATCAGCCTTCAAGGGTTTAGGCCAACGAATATCTCAATCTTTCTCGATTTCCATCAAGATTTGGCTTCTAGGAACATTCAGCTCAGCGTATTCAGTGAACTTTTGCCCAGGTCCTCCCTTCTTGGGGGTTGAATCAGGGTTTTTCTTGGTTCTAAGATACTTGTCCTTAGCGATATACTCCATATCAGTTTTCCGCTTCTTGCCTCCAGTGGGCTCATTACTCACTACGGTCTTTCTCATGCTCTCTTCCACCTTGATGTACTTTCCTGCCCTATCCTGGAGCTGCAACATGCTTTCAGGAGGGCGTTTGGCCAAGGACATCTTGAAAAACTCATCCCTAGTTCCTTGTTGCAGTGCTATCATTGCGACCTTGTCATCAAGGTCCGGGACTTTTAAGGCCTCCTTTGTGAAATGATTCAGGTAGTCTCTCAAAGATTCCTTTGCTCCCTGCACAATGCTCATGAGGGATGCGAACTTTTCTCATGCACTCTCCCACTGATGAACTGTTTAATGAAAGCATGACTTAATTCTCTGAACAACCCAATAGAGTTTGGGGGCAAACGACTATACCACCTTTGAGCCATACCCGACAGGATTTGAGGAAAGGCCCGACACTTAATAGCATCATTCACGGGCTGCAACAGCAGTGCATTAGAGAATGTCCTAACATGATTAGCGGGATCTCCCGTGCCATCATAAGCTTTGATAGTTGGCATCTTGAACTTTCTTGAAATATGAGCATTCATTATATCTTCAGTTAAGGGCGGAGTAGGATCATTAGGATCTCCAAGGGGAAGAAGATTGCTCGGATCAGCCCTTGGGACAGCAGCCCTTCTCTGTACTGGACCATCCAGGTATATGATAGGACGAGGATTTCTCCCTCTAGGAGGTACTGGGGGTCTAGTTGTCTGGTGCGCCTCCAAGTCGCGCCTAAGCCTTTGAATCTCAGCCTCGTGAGCCCTGATCCTTTCCTGCACTTCTTAGGGATTCGTCCCTTGGGTGCTTTGAGGACGTTGGCTACCATCAGCCATCGGCTCTTTTCCAGCACGTCTCCTTCTTGGGGCTACTTCATCATCTGAAGATTCGAAATCTCTCTCAGTGTAAGGACCAGAAAAGTCCTGATCCTCAGGGATAGGAGCCAAACCTCGTATGTAGGGGGTGATCGCCCTCGTGCTTCACTCCGTCCAGCATGTCCACTTCCTTGAATAGCCGAGGGAATCGTCCCTTGTGGCTGAGGTTCAGTTACCCCTATCTGGGCTTCTCCTTGGGTGGCTGCATAAGTTGAATGGAGAGGTACCTCCACGGTTGACGAAATCACTTGGGTTGTCCCCGATGGTGTACCTTCCTCAAGAGCTCTAATTGTTCTCCGTGTTCTCGCCATGGCTGTTGTTGTGATTTCCCACAGACGGCGCCAAATGTTATGGATTAAAAATTAAGATATATAATTGCTGTATTTATTACTAAGGAATATGAGTTTCGAGACTCGATTTGACTGCTCTTGTGTTTCGTGACCCAATCTGCCTAAACAAGATGCCTACGTACCTTGCTGTATGCTAAGGATCAAGTCAAAAAACGTAGTTCTGATCTGTGGGGTGAGGCCCCTTATATAGATGTTGGGAGTCCTTGAATTGGACTTGGTATAGGAGACTTGGTGGTCAAGTCTCTGAATTAGAATGGACTTTGAAATCCTAAAATGTAGGAAGCTGATTCCTTATCCCATGAGGTTACTTGGAGGCCAATCTACAAGGATTTATATCCCCACTAAGACTTATCTTAATAGCTGTTTTTCTCCTTTATTAATTAATTACGAAATTAATTAATAATTAGGGTTTTGGGCCTTCTTTGTTCCATCAGGCCTGATCTGGTCCATCAGGCCTGATCAATGTGTTAACATTTTTGGTCTGAAAATCATACATCTTCTTATTGGGCCTAGCAGCCTAAATCATGTATAATTAATATAATATTTAATTTACACAATCAGGATTCATTTATCCCTATCAACAATTGTATATTGTCTGGGAAGCAAGGATACAGGTGTCGGAGTGCGAGGGCGTAGGACAGACGAAAATTCGACAAATATAATTATATGGGGATACGAGTGCGGGGACACATAAAAAATAAATAAAAATTTAGTATATATATTTCATGTTAAACATAAATAAACCTACTAACAAAATCAAAAATTACATAAAAAATGAATCAAGTACATTATTTATTAATTTAAAACACAAAACAAAACTAAAAGTAAAATCTTTTAGTTTATACAAAAATGAATACGATCATTGGTACTTTTGTAGTAAATAATAAATATAAATACTTGATTTTGTGAATATAATTTGTTAAAATAATTTTTGACTACGGTTTCTAAAAATAAAATTTTAGATTAAGATAATGGAAGAACCCGCGTATCCGGTACGAAGATACGTATGTCCCGATACATGTATCCGAGTATCTAGCACGAGACTCAGCATGCGACCCAAGTTTACATGCTTCTTATTATATTGTTTAGACCATCTTCGTCATGTTGCCTTTGTACTCTCACCACTTCATTACTTTTAAGTTTTAAAATTATTTTTATACCTTAGTAATAAACTAAACTATATAGTATGTGAAAGATGTAAAATTTAATATTGATAAATTGAAGCTTGAATATAAAAATAGTGTAATTTTTAAATTATTTTAATATAAAAATAGTATAACGAGTGAGATATAATCTTACATCTTTTTGTTCTCCTTAAATTTAGACTGCACGAATTTTACGTGTCTTTATAATATTGGGGACAAAGACACGGGTGTTTTGAGCAAAATGAACACCAACAATACCACCCAATTCCTAGAATACTAGCAAAACAAAGAAAACGTCACAAAGAGACACCACAATATATCCTACCGTCTTAACTAGTGAAGGATTCAATCTCACGATATTTTTTAAACACGGAAGAAAACAACAGCCCGTTGGTTCAAACTTTAAATATAACATGTTTAAAAACTACTACACATAAAAGACAGTGACAAATAAACTAAATTCTTGCCGAGTTTTCACTTTTCATGTTAGGGAACCACTCACCCACACAGAAGGGTTGGTCAATGTCTAATAAAATCAATTGAAACGTAGTAGTAGTATTTTATAATTGGAATTCTATTAACTTAACACACTTCATTAGTTTATTGTGGTAGTTTTATAGAGTTATTAAACAAAGAGGAGCGATACGATCCGACGAAGTCCTGTGATATTAAAAAAAGAAACAAGTTGGAATAATTTGTTGAACAAATTCCATATCGTCTTACACTTATTTCAAGCATTGCTTTGTAACTTGATTTAGTTGGTAGAGTTTCACGATCCAAACAAGCTATTTAGTGGTCACAAATCAAGTTCACCCATAGTTATTAATTATTTTATAGTAGTAAGCTTTTAATTTTTAATTGCTTCATTCTCCAGCAAATTACTCCTAAATTTGTCTAACGCCAACCAAAGTTTGTTCTGTAATTACGAACACAAATGATATAAAACACAATAACTTTACTTGATCACGAAGAAATACTTCTTTCATCCTATTTTATTTGTCATAATTTTTTTAAACGGTTAACTTGACTAATTTCTTTTATCAAATACTCCCCTTATCCCATTAAATTCTATACATTATTTTTCGATACACTTTTCAATGTTCCTTTAAAACATAACTCCACAATATTTTTTTTAAAAATAATCTAAATAAAAGTTTCATATTTAAACTTTTATTCAATTTTTTTAAAAAAAACATTATGAAACTACACTTTATAGAAATCTTGAAATACGTGCAAACAGTAAACGTATAGAACCCCGTGGGACAGAGATAATATTAAATATTTTTCATATATTATTTAGAAAACTGAAAAATATGTGTTAGGGTAGATTAAAAATACTTTTTAATGATATAATTAATTTTATTTTACTCAATTTTAAAATATTAACAAACTTCGGTAAAATTTTGATATATTTAACTACACCAAAATAAAATACGACAATTAAAAAAGGAACTGAAATAGTACTAATCCTTTTATATAAATAGTTATACATAAATAAGTGGCGACCATGACATTTCTGGTGTCAAATCCTAGGCTTTGAATATTGCGGCTGAAGAAAGTTTAGCTAGGTGTTGCCTGCGTTATAACTTATAAGTATATCATACTGTAAATTCCCGTTTTTCTTCGATCTATGTAAGTACTATTTTTATATTTTGGAGTGGTACTATATCCATGTAGGAGTACAATTAGAGCTATTACACTTGAGCCAACTCTTTGTTGAGTTGTGGTACATGTTTAAGACAAATGTTCTAGGTGAATAAGCGGTTATGCTATTTCCTGATTAAAGATTGAATATGTGATAGTGTGCTTAACCGTAATTACTAAAGTTGTACCGTACGGGAGCCTTTTTACAATGTATTAATTTTCTCAGTGCTTCTCAATTATTATCGATTTTAAAATAGTGTTCGACACTTATTTTATAAGAAATATAATTTTATAATATTTTTATAATTTTTGTTTTTTTAAATAAAAGTTAAATATTTTATTAAAAAAAATATAAAATTATACTTTGTATTAATTTTAAAATACGTGGCGAAGTGCCAAGAATTCAGTCTGTCCCATTCATTTCTATACATTTTCTTTTTGGGATGTTCTATTTAATTCTATACATTTCAAACTTACGAAAAATAGTAAAAATTTAATAATATAAAAATCAACCATATCCATTACTTTCTCCCACTATACTCATTTTATTCATTAAATATTAATTGGTGTCACCACTTTACCCAATTTTATACTTTTTCTTACTAAATTACAATTTTTCTTTTCCTCTCATCTCATTACCTTATCAAAACTAATATTATTTTAATAAATTTCTTATTCTCTTGTGCAAACTATTTGTATAAAAATGATTGGGACATGGAGTTGGTACGACTTTAACCATACACCTTAGCTTAACAGAGACGTCCGTCTTGTAAAGTTGTACTCCCTCCGTCCCTCCCAAATGTTTACATTTGGGTGGGGTGCGGAGTTTAAGAAAAATGATAAAATAGTGGAGGAAAGTTGAAAAAGTGAGTAAAGTAGTGGGACCGATTAATATTATATGTATAAAGTGGGTATAGTGGAGAGAAATAGTGGATGTAATTATTTTAAAAATTATAAAAATCTTACCATTTTTGGAAAGTTTTGAAATGTAAATAATTGGAAGGGACATCCAAAAAAGGAAAGTGTAAACAAATGGGAGGACAGAGGGAGTATGTATAAAAATTGTTGGTAATAGACTAATGGTACACAGTACTACTGCATCTGCATGCAGCTGACAGTGATTAGTAGTTTAGTGCATTGTTTCAAGTTGTACCAGAAAGGCGGATTCAGTAAATTTTGAATAGCAATTTCTTGAGTTTTAAGGGAGCATTTTTACATTTTTTGTATATTTTTAATGATAAAAAAATTTATTTAGGGGATACCTGTTTCCGTAAACTTTAAAAATCCTCCCCAATCTTACGAAAACCCCTTCACTTCTAAAAGGGTAGAAATAATACCTGTCTAAATTATCAATCATATTTTTATGAAATACACCACCATGTAAAAAAAATATAATGCTGACCAAATATTTAACTCGCATAATTACAACATACATTAGTGAAAAAAATAATTTGTACAGGAAGACCAATACGAATGATGTGCAGGTTTGTTAAAATTTGTAATTCATATACATTAATATAATATTAACGAGATAGCTGTGGGAGGAGCAAAGTTCAATACACCATCTACTTAAGATCTCAAGTTGAAATTTACTTTAAGATCTTAAGTTAGAAATTTTAATGAGCAACATTTATGTTTCAGGGGTTTCTTCAATCATAAATAATATTGTTTTACTATTTATTTATTAGGAACATTTCTTTTTTTCATTTTTTTTAAAATGTCCTAAGTAATAGTTTATACAATTATTATGAAAACCACGACATTCTCTCTCATATAATATGGAACTTTAATTGAGAAAATGAATTTTCAATAGTAAAATATTAAATGAGGAAATATAAGCATCATTATTGCAAATAAAATAACTTATCTATATATTATAAGACTAATAGTCGATATCTATATTTATTTTAGTTAATACTAGTTTATCCGCAGCGTCCTGATAAATATATTTTTAAATAATAAATTTATATATAATTTTAAAATAGTAATTATAATTTTTTTGAATTTTTGATTTTTGTGTTGATCATTCTGAAATTCTAAATAAATATAAAATTTTAAAGAAACGCCATTTAATTAAACATGTTTACTTTTAATGAGCTTGTTGTTCACAAATCTAATATTATAAATAATAGAATTATATTATATATTAGTTAGTAACAGATTTTATAATATATTAAAATTTAATTTTAATATTTTTAAAAATAGTGTGACACTCGTATTTTATACACCGTATCTCCATTTTATTCCTTATGTTTGCCAACGACACACTAAAATAGTGTTTTTTACTCTAAAATAGTGTCAAAATAACTATCCATGATGTTTATTCTATTCTAACTTATGGACACTATATTTTACATTAAATATCTAAATAGAGATATGATATACTTAATTTTTCAAAAACAAATACCTTATTTGAATATAGATTTCTTATTTGAATATAATAGAATATGAATAGAATATGTGGGGCATAAATTTGTTTTTGTCAATAAACACAACTATAGAAATTATAAATTACGCCAAATTTTGTATAAAACTATATCAAATATATTGTTGACACCAAATTTAATGTCACCCTATTTATTTTCGTGTAATTTTAACACCAGTGTAACTTTAACACCATTGTAGTGTTAAATTGGGGTAGAATTTGTAATATAACTTATACTATGATAACATTATAGTGTTGGTTGAAATTGCTTTAAGTTAGATATATCCGCAAGTTACAATATTACGGTGATCGATATATTTTTTTGTTGATCCTTTCGGATTTTGTCGTAACTTTATAATCTTCTTTTTCCTTAAGCCACATTCTTTACTAGTAATTGTTTTTAGGGTTTGTTTAGTGTGTGCGTGTTAGCACATATTAAGTATCAATTTTTATGAATTTGGAGTGTTTCGGTTGTTAATATTGATGTGAAATTGTGAATGCAGGGCATATATCAACATTTATTATTCAAACACCAACCAAAATTTGACACATAATTTCTTATTATGTCCATAAACACACTATAGAAAATCCTTTGTTTTTAATTCGTAACCATGGAGAAATTGTGTACTCTTGTTTTTGGTAAGTCGCATAAATTTGTTTTAATTCTTTTAATTTCGTCAATACAATGAGGTTTAAGCACATCAGAAAAATTGGAGACACTTTGAACACGAGTAAACCTAACACAATGATAATTTTTAATCTTGTCTACAATTTTCTTGTCATTGAAATTCTTAATTAAAATTTAGTGTTTGATAAATGACGCTTCACATTAATCTTGTAAAACTCGGATTTTAACGTCTCACTCTCGATATCTATCAATTTAATTGACATGCATTTTACATGCATATTTATAATTACATAAAATAATAATTATTAGAACAAATCTAAAAATAGAACAATTATCTTAAATTACATAACAAAAGTACCTTCAAATGAAACCTAAGATCAGATCCTTGCAAGTTGAAATATAAATTACAAAACACAAATATCAGTGTATTCACAACTTCAAATCACACCATATAATTAAAATTAATTATGAAATAAAGAATTTAACTTAAAAACAAAACTTACCCTAAAAAAAACTTAGAAACAAAACTAACACATATATACTTACAAAAATACATACATATAAAAATATATATGAAAAAATAGAAGAAGGTTGTCTCACCATTCTTACCGATATTCTCGATATGTATACACTTTTCTCTAGTAATCTACTTCTTATTTTATACTAGTTGATAACCTATACGAAGCACTGAACGAGTTAATTTATTTAAATTATTTTTAAAAATCAAAATAACATGGATGTTATGTCAAAATTCTAATTTCTACTCACGAACCCAACTCAAACTACCTAAATTATGCGGTGATGGAAAGTATTGCCCAAGATACCCATTAAACATGAAAGTGGGTCATTCGTGTACCAAATATACATCACAAAAATGTATGTTTTGTATATATATAGGCATAAACGTGTTGAACATGCGTATTTTTTTTTAATTTTCGAATTCAGCAAACTCAAAACTTTAATTGTAGTGATCATGCATAAAAACATGTGTATAACTCAAACAATATATTAGTACGCATTAGTTGTTCGATTTTTAACAACTATTCCAAGGTAATATGTATTTTCGGGCACCCGGATTTAAAAGTAGGGTAGTCCATGCATTTTCTCATATTAATACATCACCATAATTATCTCAATATATTATTTATTAGAGTATAATTGATTATTAAAAAAATTACAATTACAATATAATTCTAATAGTCATATTAATTTATTGAAAAAACAATTTACAATTTTACAAAATATATGAATCTAAAGGTGAAATAAAGGTGAGAACAAATCGAGAATTAAATTGTAAAACATGTAGAAATATAATGCAACAAAAATAAAATCAAACTTAATGGAATTATAATACATGTAGAAGTATAAGATATACATACATGAATAAATAAAGAGGATAACCAAAAGTTTTATTAGAATTAAAACACATACAAAAATAAAATTAAACCAAAAGTTGGTGATACCAAAAATTTGTGAAATCAAAATTAATACTTGAGTAACACTTAAAAAGAGGTTTCGCTTATTAATAAAGGTTATTAATAAAATTCCACCAACAAATTAAAAAATTTTAAATTAAAATATTTCAATTTAAACACATGACCTATGTAGTTGGTCGGGGTTTATATTTTTTGAAACTTATTTAGTTGGGTCAATTTATGAACCTTATTATTTTAAAACATAGTTAAAAATAGGATTCAAACCTATAAAAATAAAAAGCATGTCTTATAAAATTCAAAAAACGCTTAAAAATAATACATATTGAATTATAAGTCATATAGAAATCAAAAAAGATAAAATAGTACACTTAGAGTTATAACATGAATCATAAACGGTGAAACCAAAAGGTGGTGGAACCAAAAAAATAAGTAAAATCAAAGAATCACTTAAAAAAGGTTTCACTTTTAAAACTTAATTAAAAATAGGATTCAAATCTATAAAAATAAAAAAGCATGGCTTATAAAATTCAAAAAACGAGTAAAAATAATACATATAGAATGATAAGTCATATAGAAACAAAAAATAAAATAAAAATAATACACTTAGAGTTAAACCAAAATAACACTTTAAAAAGAGATTTCGTTTATTAATAAAGGTTATTAATTATTAATGAATCATAAAATGTAAAACCAAAATATGATGGAACCAAAAAATAAGTGAAACCAAATTACGACTTAAAATAGGTTTCGTTTATTTATAAAGGTTATTAATAAATGTGATGTATTGATTGATAAACATGACTTTATAATTATTTTTTGGCTTGTTGTGCAAAAAATTTAGATAAATATTGAATAATAAATTTTTGAAAGATAAATTGAAGTATTTATTGACTTGAATAGAAAGGTTTGGTTTATTTTTTTTTTATTGTCCCAAATTATGAGATAGCTTGGGGCTAGTCAGATATTTATTAGAACATATATTAATAATTTAAAAAAACAAAATTAATATTTATTTAAAGGCCTGTTTTCTAATTTGTGTAAAAGGAGCCGATGGAGGGAATCAAATATGTAGGTGGCGAAAGAGTGGAAAACACGAACTAATACAAATGTGTTAATGGCTAGCTGGATACTGATTGTTTTTAGTTTACATGTACGTATTATTCTTACTATTTCTATTATTGTCCCCAATTCTATAAACAAAAAAGAATGCGAATAGTAATAGGATCTGACTTAAGTTGACAATCATTTTTTGCTAATATATATTCATATTTAAATTTCATGGATATTACCTACATAAATTCCTCACATTGTCCATTTATATGAGCAGGCGACTTGGTTTTTTTTTTTTTTTTTTTTAAATTTGATGATGAAATGTTGTAGGTGAAATGTTTTGAATATTATTTTATATATTGTTTCTAGACTTTGCCTAACCAATTTATATATTGTGCATGGAAATCAATCTATACACGTAAGGCTGCTTTTGATACACAACTTAATTTTTTTTTTCTTTTGTAACTTTTCTATAAATAAACTACATATATTCACATATGTGACATTGCAAGGGGAGGAGGAATTAGAGATGGTTTTGAACTAAAGTATAATGGAGAAGAGAAGAAGGCACAAAAAGCATTGATTTTGATTGGTTGAGTGGCATTTATTTTCTTTCTTTCTTTCTTTCTTTGTTTCTTTCATCTTCTCCTCCCACACTTTGCATGATTTACTTTCCACAAATTTTTACTATTTGTGTTTCAAACCTACTGATCATTAAATCATTGTAAATTATATATATTTACTTTTGTTTATATTCGAGATCATGAGAAGTACTTGTTCTTCTGCTAAATCTTCGAATTACAGCCGTGCATTTGATCTTCCTCAAGATCATATTATTCCTCGTGATGATCATGGTTTTCGACATAATGGAGGAGGTGCAATGCTGCCTGTTTTTCTTAATGACCTTCGTCGTAACGCTGCTGATCAACAACGTGTCGTAGTTGTTGATGATGATAATGATTTAGTAGAATTGACGTTAGAGCTTGAGAAAGAACACAACGCTGTTGTCCTCTGTAGTATTGCTCCTCCTCCTCCTCCTCCGGTTAGTATTAATTGTGACAGTAATCTTTCCCTAGCTTCAACTTGTTCTATTCTCGCAAGTGGAAGGAGTATTTCTGCTAGTTCTAGGATTGGTAGGAAATTTCAGTGGCTGAGAACGCTGTCTTTTTCATCTGCGGAGATTAATCATCTGGATTTAAGCACGCGAGATGCAATGAAATTGAAAGCTAAGCTGGTTAGAACCAAATCATGTGCTCAACGAGCACTTGGTGGACTGCGATTTATTAATAAAACCACGGGTGATTCGTCAGAGCCGAATGAGCTCTGGAAAAAAGTGGAGTCTCGATTTGATTCTCTGGCCAAGGATGGACTTCTTTCTAGACATGACTTTGCTGATTGCATTGGTACTTGCTCCAAACACGCAAACATAGATAGGCACGGTGACGGAACCAGGGAGTAAGGGGGCACCAGCCTTCCTGGATTTCGAGACCAGTAATATATTTTACATGATTTTATTAGTTCAAACTTTTCCGATCTTATTAAACTTTACGACGATGGAATAGTGTCCTGCTGTAACCTGGTTCCCCCACTGTCAAACATACATATACTAGTTTCTTCGGTCCACATTTTTTTTAGTTTTGATATATCAAGTGACTAATCATTGGTGTCTGACAATATGACAGGGATGGCCGACTCCAAGGAGTTTGCATTGGGGGTGTTTGATGTACTGGAAAGACGACGTCGCCATCAGAATGAGAAGATCGGGCATATAACTAAAGCTGAGCTTCACGATTTTTGGTTGCAGATTACAGACCAAAGTTTTGACGCTCGTCTAAAAATATTCTTTGACATGTAAATTCCTTTTCGTAAATAGTAATTCCAAATCTTTTAATTTGCAAAAGAGCATCTGCAGCTAAGGCAGAAGGTTTAAACGATTAATGTACTGAGTTTTGGAATGTTACATGGATATTACAACTCTGGAGACCAAGATATAACCAAAATAATATAACCACAGTTCCTTATTATGAAATGAGGTAAGAGTAATTGATTATTGAGGTTAATCTAGATTTATTTGTTTACTTTCTCAGGGCGGACAGCAATGAAGATGGAAGAATCACAAGAAATGAAGTGCAGGAGGTAAGAATGTTCTTAACTACCTTCCATCTACCAGAATGTTTTATCACTTTGTAGCTTGGCTAAATTACCGCTAGGCATATATGTTCTGTTAAATTTTTTATGGAATAAAAAAGAACAACATTTCATTACTATTACAACTTCAATCCAGTGAGAAGCTAACAGGTTGTGTGAAGTATGTCATTCTAAGACTCAATATTATCCAACAGAATGGCTGACTGGCTGTGTCTCTGCAACCAACTAAGACACATATAGATGTAGTTGAAGCAACAGTATTAATTACAATGTACCATTATATTTGTTTTTGTTGGACAAACTTAGTATTTTAGACTAAGTTGTGAATCATTTTGAGACTCTATATGAGTGAGACACATTATGTGTTAGTGGTGTGTATTTATTGGAACGTATTCTTCTCTTCGAGGGGATTCCAACGCATATTAACACGCTCAAAATGAGTAAAAGGTGAATGAGAACTGATGTTCCAAAGTTTTACCTTTTAATATGAAAAGTGGTTTTGTACCACATCGAGAGTAGCACAAACCTATTCCTTAGTTTTTCTTATAAATACCATGTACCACATCGAAAAGAAAAACAAGTCCTTTCAAGCCTCTCTTTATAAATAGAGTCTTAGGGCACCAGTTTTATTAAGTCGAGGAAATAAGAGTCATCTCTTTCATTCTCGGTCTCTTTAGTATTAAATTTTTCCAATATTCCGGTGATAGTTCTCGGGCTCAGTTCAAGTTCGCTGAGAGTATATTCGATCTATCGATTATACTAGTATCTCGTTTTATCCTGGGAAGCAGGTCGCTAAACACGGATGGTGCGGGGCGAAACTGCTTTAAGGAGACAGTTTTCTGGACTCGAGATTAAATCCAATCTCTGTTTGTTTTCTCAAACCCTTCTCCTAATTTAATTGTTAATTCTCATATGCTTATGTGATTTAAGAATTAACAATGTTTTTGTGAAGTAGTTATATATTCAATATATATATATATAACAATGTCTTTATCGTACAAGATTGATAACAATCTTAAAGCAGTTATCTTCAATTTTCATACTTTCTTGTGAGTAGACGCAAAAGTCAATTTGATTGTTTAAATTGGATTTATTTATGGGTATATGAGTGGCCATTATTTGCCTCATTAATTAAATTAAATTTAGTGCGTTAATTTCTTTGATCACTTGTTGCCATGTGCTTGAAATTAATATAAATTTGATTTTAAGTGGTGCTTTGTTTAAGCATAACAGGTACGAGGCAAAAGTAAGCACAAAGTTGTTGGATAATTGGTTTCTTATAAGGCTATTGATGCTTTAATGGTTATTGATTTATGATCAACTTATATTCAAGTGGACATATTTGGTGACATCTCTTTCGGGTTGATCATTATAAATTGGTAGATTAAATCCAAATTTATAATTCGTCCATGTTTTTGCTATTAATGGATAGCTTATTATGTTTTGTTAACATGGTGATTGATTTCTTAATTCTGAATTGATTTTGGAATTATTAGTACACTGATACAAGAATCATATATGCTATAGTTTACATGCATGTTTGCAAGTTCATAACATGATATTGCTATGCAATTAAATGATATGGCTACATATATGTGACCCTTCATGATGGAACTTGATTATTTGGTGATTAATTTTTTAATCATTGTTGAGTGATGATAAGGCATCAATTATTATTGTTTAATCTTTAATAATGGAGTTATATCACAAACTTGTAATACTGGATAGAATGCAGTAACATGTTTGTTGTTAAATAATGTGACGAGGTGGGCAGCTGAAGTGAACCAGATTTACAATTGCTCAGGATTCTCCACATTAAAAAACCTAATGGGCCTGGAGTACAGGTTATGGGTCGGCACATAAATTATATTTTTCTGGTTGGATTTTTCCTCCAGTTAAATAGTAATTTCACGTGTTGGTGTCGGTCTGCTGCGGCAGTGACACACGAGCCTATTATAGTGATCCATGTGATACTTAATACGGCGAATATTGATATCAGTATTTATGCTGAACTTCGGAGAGAATCCGAAAAGTTGTTAACCCTAACGCATCAGTTGATCAAGGATCACTGAATGTGGGTTTATTGAAGATTTATGTTCTTCCTTGGGCCTTTTCTGGTTGTACCAGTAGGTGAGCCATAAATGTAGGTTCGTGTGAACCATGTAAATATTTTCGAGAAATTCGGTAATTGAATTTTTAATGATAAGAACTACGGGAAGTTCTTTTAACATGATATTAAAATCTTATAGGTTTTAATGAATAACGTAAAACCTGCTCAGATGAGAGGTAGTGACACGATACGTGTTTACTGTCTAGTTTGATAGTAAAACATTTGTCACTCGTACTCGTAGTCGAGTCAATATTGAAGCTAAATAGAGAGATGTGTGCTCTATAAACTCAAGGGTAAATCCAACTTAATACAGATAATTAAGATGGTTGTGAATAAATTTGATGATGAATAATCACCGGGCAAATTCTGTTTGCAACGTGAATATTCATGAGGTCGTTGCACCTTACTCGCATTATATAAATGGAGTAGATGCAGGCTTGAGTTGCGCTGTGAGAGAGATGCAAAACGATTGTGATCAGCTCAGACTATCACTGAATTTGAGGATATTAGTTACGAAGGGCTAATCGTTCCTTAAACATGATACCACAGAAGGAAATAATTAAATTTCCTATTAGTTTTGGAATATTTTCTGACATTCTGTAAAATATTAAAATTGTGGGGGTATCTAAAATAGAAAATTATTGAATTTTCTATGAATAGTGGAATGTAATGAAACATTCTTGAAAATAATTGAAATGTGGGGGTATCTCGAAACTTGATACCAATACCTCTGTTGGTAGCATGAGATCCAAAATCAATTGAGATATTTTGGATGGATACATAGACAATGGTTGAGTCTAATAATATCCGATATATGAATCTAATTTTTGAGATTCGTAAGAATACTATTACAGAGTTTAGGAATGCTTATGCGATAAGTCAGTAGATCCTAGTAGATCTGTAATTAAAAGTCATCTAAATGAACTTACGAGTTATTGGATGAATGTGAGGATGAACCTGCAGAGAGCAAAAGACTTGGATAATTGCTAGTCCCGAATGTCTTGATAATTTGCTTGAAGGTGAACTCGTAAATTTAATAGAAGCAATGCGCTTCACGTATAATTTCTTGATAAGTGAATATATCAAGAGAAAATTTGACTATTACTGAGAGTCAATAAATCAAGATTTTCTAGCACGTGTACTAGAAAATGGATTGTGCATGTTCTCTCTATGTCCTTTGTGGGGGAAAGGATGTTAAGAAATAGAGAGAGTGGTTCTGTTTGACAGAATCTTGTTTAAAAAAAAATATATAGATCTTCTTACGAGATAGAAGCATTAGGACCCAGATGAATTTTTAAATTGGGAAAATATATCTGGGTCTGAAGGAAGTATAAGGTCAGACTGATACAAAAAAATATTACAGTCGAAAGTGATGACCTTATATAATTTATGAAATATTCTCGAGTTTTGAGAATAAGGTTCATTAAGATGATACTAAAATTATCGTATAGTGAAATTTAAAAGTGCATCAATGAACATTGAGATGGTCTTTCTAAATAGATATTTGGAGAAATATCTATTTACATGAACCCGAGGGTTGCTCTAGATAAAGCAAGAGTAGAAAATCTGTATTTTCGGTGATCATGTTGAGTGAAACAACATTGACACGAAATAATGGCATATTAAATTTGATATTGCTATGATAAGCAATGGCTTCAAATAAATGACATGGTTGCCATTTTGAGGACGCTCAATATTGGTTGCTATGTGAATAAGGATTGCCAGTTTAAGGACGCTTAAACTCGGTAATGATGCAAACTGAAATTGCTGGTTTTTTGGGACGCTAAAAGCTGGTAATATCAATAACAAGTGAAGCCTTAAGTAATAACTAGTAAAGTTATTTCATAAATATGAAATATGTCAATATGAGATGTCAAACTGATTCAAAATCAGAGAATTGACAAGTGTGCATGTGTTATTTACACATGATATGCAAGTCATAATTGATTGCATGTGAGTGATCTGATCATTACGAGAAGTAATGACAACAGGATCATCTCTGAAAATCTTGATGAGATTGAAAAGTTTTGATTTGAAGATTACAATCTTCGTGACTTTAAAAGTTTTAGATGATACATGTCACATGTTGGTGATGTGAATTTTGAAGAGGTCAACGAAGCTAAAGTTGTCATAGCTGGAATGGATTTATATATATCCAAGCGTAGATAAACAAGGATCTCTCAAGAAGGATTGCAAGTCTGTTGTACTTTTTAAAATTGTACAAAATTAGACATAGGCTACACAGTTGGTAAACTGGGTAGATGCACGAGTACAATGGAAATTGGTCACTTGGAAGTGATTGCAATGAGATTTAAGGTGTATGATATGTGCTCGTGAGCTTGGACTTCAATACGAAAGATATCTAATTGTACTATGTGAATATAGTATGTAAATTAGATATTTGACTTTAAGAACTTAAAAGTCATTCGAGAATACATTTCACACTTAGCAGTCGTGTCATGGAAATCCTAAACTTAGCTCGATTCATGATGGAATACGAGTCTGGTGCATAAAATAAATGCAGTTAAAAGGCCGAGTAGCCACTTTGTAAGGATATTCCTAAATGACAAGGAAAATGTGTCTTCAATATGCATATATCGTGTAATCAATATGCAAATTGGGAGATCACATTATTGTGTATGAAATGGTATGTCTCACATCTATGATGAGGACATAATACCATTAAACAACTATTCTCAACGAGAATTATCATGATTGACTATGTAAAGTTAAATGATAATGTTTGGATCCACTAACCAGATGGTTAAACTGAGCGAATCTGTTTAAGTCAAGGGAATCTAGTTAGACCGAGAGATAGTTGTCAAATCATTGAGAGGAATGGGCCTTGCCTATTGCTTAACGGCGTCATGGTGGACACCCAACCTTGCTGATTGGAGATCCCAAGAACTTGGTTCAATGGGACAACTAAATCATGATGACCAAATCACTGTGGGGGTAACCCCTGGCCTATTTCTATGATGATGAAACAGTGAGACCCGTAAGGTACGAGGCTAAGCTTTATGCTTTTAATGATCTTTGACGAATACAGGGATTTCAAGTTTGAATACATAATATTCGGTTAAGTAAACGCGGGTTACTCTATAAGATAAAGATCACCTATGTAAGAGAGAAGTATGGCCGCTTCAAAGGAGAATTGCGAGGCACAATTCTTTAGAAACTCTTGCAGAACCAGGACGATGTTCCAGGGCCAAAATGGACATAATCATGAGAACTGAATGAGTCAGGAAAGATATAGTGATGAGTATGTCATCGTTTACACAAACGGTCGAACAGTTCAAGGACATCGCGTCATACTGTCTACCAGTAAAGTCGATATACTTATTCGAGCGAAGGTTCAAGGAGCATTCTCTACCTATCGTATGCTATATCCGACCGCCGGAACTATCACCAAGTCAAGCTCCGCGTCTGTCTGTCTATGTGGTGTCTATGTGGTGCGTGCTACTGGACCATCAATCTCATTTGTGGGGGATTGTTGGACAAACTTAGTATTTTAGACTAAGTTGTGAATCATTTTGAGACTCTATATGAGTGAGACACATTATGTGTTAGTGGTGTGTATTTATTGGAACGTATTCTTCTCTTCGAGGGGATTCCAACGCATATTAACACGCTCAAAATGAGTAAAAGGTGAATGAGAACTGATGTTCCAAAGTTTTACCTTTTAATATGAAAAGTGGTTTTGTACCACATCGAGAGTAGCACAAACCTATTCCTTAGTTTTTCTTATAAATACCATGTACCACATCGAAAAGAAAAACAAGTCCTTTCAAGCCTCTCTTTATAAATAGAGTCTTAGGGCACCAGTTTTATTAAGTCGAGGAAATAAGAGTCATCTCTTTCATTCTCGGTCTCTTTAGTATTAAATTTTTCCAATATTCCGGTGATAGTTCTCGGGCTCAGTTCAAGTTCGCTGAGAGTATATTCGATCTATCGATTATACTAGTATCTCGTTTTATCCTGGGAAGCAGGTCGCTAAACACGGATGGTGCGGGGCGAAACTGCTTTAAGGAGACAGTTTTCTGGACTCGAGATTAAATCCAATCTCTGTTTGTTTTCTCAAACCCTTCTCCTAATTTAATTGTTAATTCTCATATGCTTATGTGATTTAAGAATTAACAATGTTTTTGTGAAGTAGTTATATATTCAATATATATATATATAACAATGTCTTTATCGTACAAGATTGATAACAGTTTTCTTCATAACAGCTGATCCTGCTAAGTGCATCAGCAAATAAGCTATCCAAATTAAAAGAGCGGGCAGAGGAATACGCTGCATTGATCATGGAAGAATTAGACCCTGAAAATCTTGGTTACATTGAGGTAACCCTTTTTCAGCGTTCTCGTTGCATAATCTTATCTTCCGAGGAATCTTTTACATGAGTACGATTGTATATAGATGTTAAACATGATCTTTCTACGAATTTCAGACTTTCTCTACAAATATTAAGCAACTTTAATGAGGGTAAAGTGCCACAGTTCCTTTAAATTAATTTACCTGCTCTAGATTTTCGGCTTCTATGATATCATACACTCATACCATCTGCAAACTACATTTTGAGATGGGGTAATTATGTCAGTTTGACTGTGTCTTATCTCTGCAAGCATCAATATCCATTCCAACATCTAATCCGCTAAACGTATAACTTCTAACCAACATCTACATCTATATGTACATGTATATGATATCTACTTGTTAGCTAAAATATAGTTCCATATGTAATAGACTGGAACACTTATTACAGTAGCAGGCTAGCAGCCCTTACATCATCTTCTTTTACTAATATGTGATGCCAAATCAAATGCTAGAGTCAACATCAATATATATGAACCAATAGCAACCGTTATAAATTAATATATAAGAATTATTTGCTATTTCTTGACCTTATAATTAATAAATATACTGATCTCAGAATGACAGTTGTTTTCGATGTAGTAGGTAAGAATACTAATGATGAAGAGATGCCTAATTTGTATTAAAAAAAAATTATATTTTATTTGTTAAATGTGCCTTATTCAAAATTCTAACACGCCCTTCATTCAGTTATGGCAGTTGGAAGCTTTGCTACTTCAGAGGGAAAACTATATGAACTATAGCAGACCTTTGAGTACAGCTAGTGTAGGCTGGAGCCAAAACTTAAATGCATACAGGGCAGGTGTGCTTTGTCGACTACGATTTAAACTCAAGTGCCTGGCATTAGAGAACTGGCAGAGGGGTTGGATCTTGTTGCTATGGCTGTCAGCCATGGCTGGACTCTTTGTCTGGAAATTTATCCAGTATAAGGACAAGGCTGCATTTCAAGTCATGGGATATTGCCTGACAACTGCTAAAGGGGCAGCTGAAACTCTGAAGCTAAACATGGCACTCATTCTTTTACCGATTTGTAGAAATATACTGACATTTCTCCGGTCTACTAGAGCTAGACTATTCATCCCGTTCGATGACAATATTAATTTTCACAAGGTAAGAGAATTGTTATTGACTACTGTTTTCACTGAAGTATGGTTATTCAGATTACTGGAATGTCTGGAACATATAAGATTTCAATTCCAATTCATAATACCTGTCATAAAGATGAATGGTTTACTATTACAAAAGCACAAAAGCTAATTAGATACCATCAGGGGTAAGCCCATTACAGTTTAGTTAACTAGTAGTAATAGTTTTATTTAGAACCACAAGTTGTACAGAAACTACAGAGATAAACTTTTATAAATAAACAGTGGATGATTTTTTTAGAATTTGTACCTGATCCTGAAAAACTGCCAAAATTTCAGATAATTGCTTATGCTATAGGGATTGGAGTACTTATCCATGCAGGAAACCATATGGCTTGTGATTTTCCCCGTCTGGTCCAATCGTCGCCTGAAAAATTTGCCCTCATAGCCTCAGATTTCAATAACAAAAAGCCTAGCTACAAATACCTTTTGACCGGGGTTGAAGGAATCACTGGGATTTCAATGGTTATCTTATTAATTGTTGCATTCACGCTGGCAACCCCACACTTTCGGAAAAATGTTTTGAAGCTGCCAGGGCCTTTAAATCGATTGACTGGATTTAATGCATTTTGGTTCTCCCATCACCTTACAGCTCTAGTCTACATATTGCTACTAGTCCACGGAAACTTCTTGTTTCTGGTCGACAAATGGTACCAGAAAACAGTAAGAACTTCTACATCACTCAATTTCAATTTCATTCCAATCTTCTGATAAATTTCTATCAATCAACTTCAGTAACATATATATAGACATTCTTTCATTTATTGAACTATATAGTATCAAGAAGTTCCTAGTATGTTCTCTTACATTTTTAGTGAAGATGTTCTCTAACATTTCTAGTGAAGTTAATCGTCATCAACACATCCTCAATACTTGAAGTACTTGATAAGTTACATTTTTTTACAAAAGATGTCACCGTTCATCAAATTCAACTGGAAATTTGATTACGGAGCATTTATATCTGATACAGTATATAAAATAGTAGTCTTGATAAACTGCTGAAAGCATTATTTTGGTGTCTCAGACATGGATGTACATCTCTGTTCCCCTATTGCTTTATGTGGCAGAGCGATGTCTGAGAACATGTCGATCGGAATATTATTCTGTTAAGCTCTTGAAGGTAATCTATTCTGTTATCCACTCGTGAATTCAAATAATTATAGCTATAATGTTCTGTTATTTTATCATTTCATTTTTTTTTTGCAGGTTTCAATTCTACCAGGAGATGTCTTCAACATAATCATGTCAAAACCAAGCGGCTTTAAGTATAAAAGTGGGCAGTATATATTTCTTCAATGCCCATCAATATCTCCTTTTGAATGGTAAGTTTGTTTTTTTCCAGCTGAAAAGCAATTTCCATTTGGTAACTAGCACTCTATTTGAGAAGTAAAATATCTTTTTAAACAACCATTCAGGCATCCCTTTTCTATTACTTCAGCACCAGGAGATGACTACCTCAGTATTCACATCCGGACAGTAGGAGATTGGACGCAAGAGCTAAAACGAGTATTTACAGAAGACAACTGCTCGCCATGTGTCATTGGCCGAGCAAAGTTTGGACAACATCATGTGGATCAAACAGGGTGAATGCATTATATATATATATAAAGATGTTTTAATCTTAAAATGAACCAATTGCCTAATTGGATCACAAGGTTCCTCATCTCAACAAATGCTGTATGTTTGACAGGATTCTGCTAGTCAACTCATTACTGTTTTATTTTGAGTCAGATACGTCAGAATTTATTATTGAAAAGACACTGATCAGATACCGGAAAATCTAATCAAGCCTATACCATACTGCAGTTTACCCAGGTTGTTCGTAGATGGACCTTATGGTGCTCCAGCCCAAGACTACCAGAACTACGATATTTTACTTCTTGTTGGACTTGGAATTGGAGCAACTCCTTTTATAAGCATTCTCAGAGATCTAATTAACAACACGAGAACATTTGAAGATCAGACGGTGAGTATGCTCAATTCAGCTGTGACATTCTTTTTCCTAGTTTGGGTTAGTGTTTGTTCTCGATTCTCATCCGGTAAATGGTACTTATTGCACTGTTGCTGGATCAGGATTCAAACACTGAAAATAGCAAGTCAGAAGAGAGCCTAAGTAGCTTTGCCTCTTCAAGTATGACCCCAAATGAAAAAAGGAAATCACAGAGGACTAGAAGTGCACATTTCTATTGGGTTACCAGAGAACCTGGCTCCTTCGAGTGGTTTGAAGGAGTAATGAATGAAGTAGCAGAGATGGACTGCAAGGTAGGAGAATTGGAGCTTATAGAACTTTATTTAGATTGCATATGCATAAACTATTCCTTTGTAGGGCCTGAAATTGGGTCCTTACCAGTTTATACCTAAACACTAGATAGCTCAACTCAATAAATTTTATAATGAGAATCCAATTCAGCTGACTAATAATTACGTTTAACAGGGCCATATTGAGATGCACAATTATCTTACTAGTGTTTATGAAGAGGGTGATGCGAGGTCCACCCTAATAACAATGGTTCAAGCTCTCAACCATGCCAAACATGGTATTGATATCCTCTCGGGAACCAGGGTTAGTTACTAATTTAACACTTACTGTCATCTTACCCATTCAAATCACTCAACACCCTTTTATATTTA
Source organism: Apium graveolens (assembly GCF_009905375.1). NCBI lineage: Eukaryota > Viridiplantae > Streptophyta > Magnoliopsida > Apiales > Apiaceae > Apium > Apium graveolens. Next base: position 130,545,464 of record NC_133651.1, read on the forward strand.
CTAATTATGCAGATAAATCTTACTAAAGGCAATTTTTTGTATGCAATGATGTAATTAGAAGAAGCATTCAATATGCAGGTGAGGACACACTTTGCAAGGCCAGATTGGAAAGAGGAATTTACAAAAATAGCTCAGAAGCATCCTTTTGCGACAGTAGGTGAGGCAATATGTTGTCATATTAACGATACTTAATGACATCACCACATTCTACTTTGAAGTAAAAACTGCATAAGAAGAAGGATAACCAATGCTTAGGCATTTTACAGGTTTTGCTTTTCGTTTATACGGCACTGCAATTTCCTGTGATTAGAAAAAACAAACAAACCGACCAACAATGTTAAATTACAAAAAGTGAGAAATGCTTATTAGAACAACATTGTGCTTTGCAGGTGTGTTTTACTGTGGAATGCCTATGCTTGCTAAAGAACTGAAGGAGTTGTCACATGACTTAAGTCACAAGACATCGACACGCTTCGAGTTTCACAAAGAATACTTCTAAACAAGAATATTTGCCATCAACTTTTCAAGTGTTCTTTCTAATTGTCAAGAGAGAATATATTTGAATCAGGAGAATACATGTATACAACAAGAAGAATGCATATAGTTATATACTATACTACAAACTAAAAGCAAAACTACTCATGCAATTATGAGATTTGGAGATTCAGGAAATATCATGTATAATTTGACACTTGAGTTGTAGAAAAAGAATAATTACAGTAACGCAGACATTGTTGCAGAGTGCAAACTAAGCATGGAATGTTTTATATTTAAAAACTTTAATTTGTTTGACATTGTTCAATATGTTGTGTTGTAGCCTTGCATAAGTAACACTTTTTGTTTTGTGCGGGCAAACGTAGCCAATGTTCTAAAAATTCCCCCATAATCCCCAACAAAATACAGATCATTAGATTTTAGAAATCCCATCAATATTTAGGAATTTTCCTTAATTGGAGTATATAATCATTTATTAAAATTTAAATATTAAATTAATTAAAATATAAATAATTATAGAAATTATGATATAATCAAGATATATTTGTTAATAAATAATTATTATAATCATAATAATATATTAAATATAATTAAATATTATAATACATCCGATTTTTATTGTGATTAATCCCGATTTTTACAACACTGAATGTAGCACATTAATTGGCTAACATTCATTTTTACGGAGTGTATTTACCATTTATTAACAATAATAACATTTTTTTCAGGAAAATACAATATTAACCAAAATACCAAATTTTATTTTTGTAACTATTTATGAGCCTACATAATTATATAATATCTGTTTATTTATTTAATTTATTTGCCTTAATTTTGCTAGTACATGTTATAATAAATCTAAATAATATTTATTTGTAATACAATTTCATGCAATTTTAAGTCTATTTCTCTATAAGTATATCTTTAAATAATATATATTAATAAAAGTATATTTTCTGAGTAAATTAATACATTTAATATTTTAATCTCAATTTATGAGCTAGTACTTAATTTTACATAGGAGATTTACTTGTTACTTAAATATACACAAAAAATACTAATTTAAATAACTAAATAATCTTCTAATAAGGTGTATTATTATTATTATAGAAAAATATTTTAGAACTTAGAATTGACTTTTAAAAGCTCTATCCTTTTTGTTTGTTGGAAAAAAAATGTTTCAGTACAAACAAAAAACAAGACAAAATGAAGTAAAAGAAGATAGCTGGACCTAGAGCTAGAGGAAGGTGCAAGAATAAGGTGTCTGGGGTGAGCAAATCATCCACGACCCACAATTTCCCTTATCCCCTTGTTACTCGATTCAACCATTTCATACTCCATTTTATCACTACACAAGACACTACTTTAAAATATCTTATACATTTTTCAAACATCTCTAATGGCTTCTGCTACTGCTGCTTCAGCATCTTTATCTCTATCTAAACACACTCTTCTTGCTTCTTCACTCTCCACTCATTCCCCTAAACAACACTCTTCTCTTTTTCTTACCAAATCATCATCACATTCTCAAATTTATGGCCTCAAAATCTCACATTCCTCTTCACACTCAACCCCTTATTTCTCAACCAAGATTTTTACCATTTCTGCAAAGGTACATTTTTTATTTTCAAGAATTTAGTTTTTGAAGTGACCCTTTTAATTTTTTGAGGATTTATTATCCGGGTCATCATTTTTATTGGTTATATTTTGCTGTTAAGGTGAATAAAGGGACAGTTCCTCCAGCATTTACACTGAAAGATCAAGATGGCAAAAATGTCAGTCTTTCGAAATTTAAAGGCAAGCCTGTTGTTGTTTATTTCTACCCTGCTGATGAAACCCCTGGCTGCACCAAACAGGTCTCTTTTCTCTTTTTATGTTATTGTATTTTATTATTTGAATTGATTATGCAATTTTTTTTTAAACTTGAAGTAGACTCATTTTATGTTAATTTTTGGTAGTTTACATAGTATTTTTTAAGTGGACGAGGAGGAAGAATGAGGATACGAGCCAATGGCCTTGTTACGGGGGGGTAACTGGCGGGGATTAGTTTTTATGGCAATGGTATCCCTGAATCTAGTGTAGACTTCATTATAACTCAAAATCACATCTTTGGAAAGTAATACTTTTAAGATAGTTATAGCTGTTGAGGATACATGTTATAGTGTTTGTACAAATTGGAACCAATGCAAGTGTAATATATTGTCATAATCTCTGAGTTTATTATCTTCATTTTAAAAATATTAAAGCAAGGAAGTGGGTAGAAGGTATTTCATAGGCTGCTTATTTATATGTGGATTGAGAGAGATGAAGGATCATGACTGTGCTCATGTTGTTAATCCATCTAAAATTGTCAATCTTTTCCTCGAGAAATGCAGTATTGTCTGAGCACCAATTACTAGAAGAAACCAATGAATGAAGAGTATGAGCAGCTTTTGGTGAATATTGGTTATGCTAGTAACATACATCTGTACTAATCATAATGTATGCTGATACTTCTTTCTTTTTTTGCATTTTGCAGGCATGTGCTTTCAGAGATTCTTATGAGAAATTTAAGAAAGCAGGCGCTGAGGTTGTTGGGATCAGTGGTGACGATACCTCTTCACATAAGGTAATGCAAGCTTGCAGTTTGGTAGTTCCTTTCTTCACCTTGAAGTGTCCCACTTGCAACAGTTGCAAATTTTAAGTTACTGTTCCATTCAAAAATGAGAATAATAGTTTTCTGGAACCTCGGTAAAGTTATAACACTTTTTGCAAAGAGATAGTTGAAGTCTAGCTTACCTCCATAATGTAGTAAGAGTTTATTTTTGCATGTTTTCAATTGTTTCCGGTTATAGACATTTTGATCCAAGCAGCGATGTTGTCCATTTTGATATGGGTGACATCTATATGCTTATGTATCTGGATAGAACAATTAATAGTAATGTAAGCTATAGGTATTTTAAATTGAACATGCTTTGAAATTTCATTTTTGAAGTTGTTTTTTCCATTGGAATTGAATGGTAATTGAGAATTTGGTGTATATACAAGCTTGCTGATATCAATTAGGAACTAGGTTACTGAAATTTCTCTCTCAGTCTCCAAACTCACCTGATTCGGGAACACTTTGAACCTTCAAATCTGTAATTTGATCTTTCATCAATTGTGGCAATGCATCAATTCTTTCCAGAAGTGCATTGGTTAGTTGTCCCTGTAAACCAACAGAGCACAAGACTGCAAACAGTTCTTGCTTTTCTTTTTTCTCTTCCAAAAAGTAGTATTTTTTTCTTTGATAGAAAATTGAAGTTCAACTCTGTTTGCAACTGAACCAAAAAAAATTCTTTCTTAGGGCTTGCAATTAATAATCTTATATATTATTATTGGGACTTTGTTTTTAGGGAACTGGGGTTTGTATGGTCATTGCTCCGCCCCTGGGTTTACACATTTTCCTTTGGAGTTACCATTGGGGATAATTTTACACTTAACACAATGTTTTAAATTGGTGTAGGCATTTGCAAAGAAGTACAGACTTCCATTTACATTGCTGAGTGATGAGGGTAACAAGGTCAGAAAAGATTGGGGTGTGCCATCTGATCTGTTTGGTACATTGCCTGGACGACAGACATATGTCCTTGACAAATCTGGAAAGGTTCAGCTCATCTACAATAACCAGTTTCAACCTGAAAAACATATTGATGAGACATTAAAGCTGCTTCAAAGTCTTTGAGCGTTTCTTATCAACAGTACTCATGTTTATCTGGTTTTCTCCCTCTCATTCCCATTTGATTTTGTAATCTTAGAATATTGCTTACTCTTGTATCATGTATATCTCGCGAGTCGCAATTGGTATTAAGGCATGTATACTCTGTCAAAAAAATATATATATGTGATATTCAAAATGCGGTAACATGATGTGATGCTTGTACACGGGTATAACTTCTTTCTTGATAGTTCCTTGACTCAACAATGAATGACCATACAGTTTGTAGTGGAGCTAAAGAATCTAGGTGGAATTGAATCCAGAGTCTGAATACTCGGAAACTTATTAAGTAATTACTTAGACACATATAAATTACAAAAAAAATATAATGATAACAAATTGAATAGAATTGTATTACATCTCAATTGTCAATTTTCATGCTTTGTGTTCCTTGAGCTGTTCATAATCGCGGCTGTTATATGCACTAAATGCTTCAGAAAACCAATTCTTCTTCCTCCATGAGCTCCATCCCATCTCTTCACAGATTTCATCACTATGGTTAATGCTGAATGTAGAAATGCAGTTCCTCTTGTAAAATCGTGTAGTGTTCCTCATAATTTCCCTCTCATTAGTCGTTTGTTCAAGCATCTTTTCAATGCTTGGCAGCTTAAATTGACCACCAACAAGTCGAGCCAGCCATATGCACCTGATCTCTGCAGTATGCAGGTTAGAAACACTTTCCACATAACCCACAAATGCCATGTTTGGAATGAAAGGATGAATTGTACCCCTGTTACGTGGAAAGAAATTAATCCAGAGTGGGTCATGTGTAAAACTCAAATATGATGGGAAAAACTTGATGCCTTCATGTGAAATATTTTCGTACCTGTACAATGGCATGGCACCAGAAGGAGATTCCAATAAACTACGGAATAGATCTGGTAATATATCTTTTACCTTTTTCTTGCCATTGAAGCCAGTAGAAAGAAGCACTACATCAGCTTCTAACTTATTACTATCTTCGAATTCTATTCCCCCTTCCCAAAACCACCAGCGGAGAGCTTTTTTAAACATGATCTTTCCCTTGTCAGCCTCGCTGAAGAAAGTTTCCGGCAAGATGGCCATCTGACAGGATGCATAATCTTCCTCAAATGGGTGATCTGGTTTCAAACCATACTTCTGCAGTGGGAGCTTCCATGCCAAGTAGGACTCGATAAACTTTGAAATGCCTTGCCTCTGTATGATATTAATTGTTGTTCTTCTTAATTAGCCCCAACTCATTTCTTGTTAAGGTTATTAAAATGTATGATAGTGAAGTAAAGATAAGAAATGCGTAAGAAAAATTTACCAGAGGAGATGAAAAATGGCAAAGGATGGTCCTGAGGAGGCCTTGATTAGGCCTTTGATGGAGGAACTGAGAAAATCTAGTTGAATAGAACCAGTAAAATGGTAAACCCCAGACGGAGTAATGTGGAACTGTCCAGTGCAATGTCCTTATTACCATTGTGCACGCTTGACCTTCTGGACCTTTTTCAATCAAATTTTTGAATACAGATTAGGATACATTAATAAAGCTATGTATTCCAGTTTGTTAGAATTTAAGCTACAGCAGGACTCATATAGCATTAGTGAGTTTTATTTCAATTTTTTAAAAATATTATTTCTAAATAATTTTGTAAAATTTATAAACTCTACAAATATATTTAATAGACTGAGGTCGTCTGTATAGAAGATATGAATATTCTATTTCTTGTACTTCTATTTTGTACTTTGTGAGGGACTATGAAAGAATCATAACTACACAAAAGACAACCAACTGAGGGATGTTGACATCCTCTTATCATTAATTCACAATTTTAACGTATTGTATAAATCATAGAATAACCAAGTCAAGTCAAAAACTAAATCAAGAAATTGAATTTTGTAAGTAGTAATGTAGTCTTAACCCCCAGACATTTGACCTTTTAGATCTGTTTCTGACACATGCCTTTCTTCTCTGACAGTAAATCTTTCCAAATTATTCTCATAACCAAATCATGCAATCATCATTTCATGTCTGTCCTTATATGCACACTACAGTGGTTTTATAATGTTATGATTAATTAAACATGTACCTTGATTTGCTTCAGCACATTCAACAGCCAAGTCAATGGCAGATTTCTTGTAACCAACAACAGCAACCTTCTTGTCTTTGACAAGTTGGACAGTGGCTTCGTGATCCAGTTTGCTGTAATCCATGGAGTGCATCACCTTTCCTTTAAATACTTCCGGCCCTTTGTTTAGAGGAAAAACCGGTACTTTTGGTTCGTCGCCATATTTCCCGGTGCACACCACCAGAAACTCAAAGGCATACCACTGTTCATACCATTGTGTCAAATAACAAACTTAGCAAGGATATATACAGTCCTATATTTATATGATCCTAATGTATGATGGCGGAATACATATATAAATTGTCGTTTGTTTGCATGTATTGTTTTTCTTGCACTTGGTGACAAAATCAGAGCTAAAACGTACTTAAGAATATGATTTTCATTGATTGTCCAAATAACTTTATGTTTTTTCTATGATAGTGACTAAAAGATTTCTCTTCATGCAAGCACAATAACCATGATTAGCCTACAATCAGACATAATTTGTTCTCTTGTTAAATTTAAAGTATGAATTCAAATGTTACTGAAGGTATGCAGATAAACTTAAATTTTTTCTGTTGATCTTTACCAATATACATATATATTACCTCCATAATCTCTGACTGGTTAATCTGGACACCAACTTCCCATACAGGTTTACCAGTACCAATAAAACTTCCAACCTCTCCGGTCATTTCACGATCACCAACAAACCTGATCTCCACCACCTTTGTGTTGAATTTGACAAACTTTAACAAATCAAAGTTGGTAGCGTAAGAATATAGATAATCCAACACTTCCTGGTAAGACGGAAAGCTTGAATTATCTCTTTTAGTCCAAGGAAAATCTGAGAATTCATAATCACAACGAGGAGTTTGCAGCTTTGTTGTGCGGAAAGAGCAATGTTTCCAGACTCCTCCAAGGGAGTTTGAGGACTCGAAAACAATAGGTTGGTACTGGGAGAGCTGTTTAGTGGCAGCTATGCCGCTAATGCCAGCTCCTATGATACCAATTCTGGAGAAAATAGCCATGAGGTGAGTGTTTTGTGGAGAGAATTTAAGCAGAAGAAGAAAAGACAATGGTTAGATATGGAGAAATGGTTGTTTTAGATATGCAAAGGGAAAACCTCTCTATTTATAGGCTTTTGCATGGAGCATCACGGGGTTCATGGGTCATGTTACGAGCACGTGATATAGATCGATGTTAAATTCGTTTACATTACAGACATGAACTAACCCTACCATGTCTCATGATAGAATCTATTTTAATTGTATTTTATTTAACAGAGTTAAAGGGACAAAAGTTATTTTACTTTGAGTATACCGGCTTTATTTTAAATAAAACTTAATATTTAGACCGGAATCACTAAGATATTATTGAATTGTATTTTTTTATTTATTCATTAAAATCAAGTTAAGAGTATGAATAGGTAATTTATCAAATTTATTATAAAAAATTATTAAGATATTGTTGGAATTGATTCTTTCTTAAAATCAAGTTAAGAACACGGATAGCTATTACGTTGATCTTGCTCCTGCTACCATGGGTGAGATCTCTTAAAAATGTTGTTGAGTTTGTTTAGTTTAAGACTTTAAGTTAACAAAATACTCATGTACATCTATTAATAAAGCTCAAGGTCAACTTTGACAGAGACATAGGTATTTCATCTTACACTTCACTTTGAAGGAGCTTTCCCAAAAAAAAAAAAATAACACTAGCCCCACGTACGTCACAGACCTTGAGAATCAAATAACTTAAGGGTCAACGAGAATTTATATTATAAATAAAATTTATATATTTAAACTCTTTAATTTCTAAAATTCGTAAAATGTGGATAGTTAGCGGTAAAATGCAAGGTATGGAATTTAATGAATAAAAAATAAAATGCGAGGTATGGAACATTAATAAAACAAGTAAATTATACTCCCCGTCTCAAAATATTAGTATTTTTTAAGAAAAAAATTCTTATAACACATGTTCATTTTTAAGTTTCAATCCAAATTTATTGACATTTTTCCAAAGTTATATTTCTTAAAAATTATATAATAATTAATGAGGGATAAATATGACTCTAAATTCATATATTTATCATGAGTATAAATAAAAATGTATAGTTAATTCAATATTTTCTTAATAAAGATAAGAATTTAAAAAGAAACGAGTATCGATGGACGAAGAACGCATGCATGCCATGTTTAATTTTATACAAGACCTCTGACTTATAGGACATCGAAAACATTGATTTCATCCAAGTAATTTCATTTTATTCAGTAAATGAAACTACTTCCTCTATTTTTTTATTAGTAAATTGACTTTTCCACATCTATTTCTAAATACTTTAATTACACAATTAAAGTAATAATTTTAAAATTTTCTTTTTCTGAATAAAATTATATAACTTATACTTTTATTCACAAAAAAATTAAAAAATACTAATAATTTTTACTATACGATCAAAATATGTACCGAAAAGTCAAAATTAAAATTAAATACAGTGAATACAAATCTTAACCTTGAAATATTAGAATCAAAACAAATTTATATCTAAACATATATTATACTGAGTAATGACGATATACATATATCAAAAACAAGTTACGGAGACATTACTTTTCCGAGAATACAGTACAGAAATAAGTTCGTGAATTTACAACTTTTACTTGTATGGACAGGCTTAATCAGAGAAGTAGTTGCAACTTGCAAGTGGAATGGAATTTAAATTAGATAATTACCAAAACGCCGCGGTTGCATTTACCATTTGAAAATGGTTGTTACAAAATTTTTTATGCATCTTCTACTTGTCTTCTTCCTACCAATTTTATTTCGATCATTGTACATACAACATGTGAGTTATTCCCTCACCACACATGCAAATGCAAAAGTCATCTATCGTGTGGGGTTCCAAGTATTATGATAATTTTACTCGGACACAAACTTATTAAACTGCTAAAAAAAGAGTAGTGCTTCGTTTATTAATTTATTTATTTATTATATCTTAATAAACACTAATTTATATTTTTTAAAATTTATATTAAAAATGACATTTTGGTAAATATTCATGACCTATATTTTTTGAAATTTGACCACTAAATCGACCCATTTAGCACATTCTACTATTTTTTACATAAATCACTCTACATCCATAAACTATCCAATATTAAACCAAATTATAAATAAATTAAATTTATTTAAAATAACATATAAATTTAATTACATCTTTTTTTTATTTTATATTAAATCAATCACACATCCATATTCAATGGTAACAACAATTCAAAATTTGAAGATGGTTAACACTTTCCTTTATCTATCAACCAAAACGAACAAATTCAAAAATGAGAATCAATCCCTCATTTAACATGCTATGCTCTTAAATGACTAACATCTATTTCAAAATTAAATCCATAATTTATCTTAAATGACTAATATCTATTTTAAAATTGAATCCATAATTTCATTCTCATCTTTTTCTTCATTATAATATGTATATAAATCTATACTTTGAATGACTTATTTTTTCTAGTTATTTTTTTAGGTTTTAAAAATGACGGAAAATAAGCGTTCGTAATACGGACAAAAATCCTTAGTTCTGAATAAAACTTGGCACCCATTTTAATTTGTGGGTATACCCGGTATCTAATTTTATTACGTAAAAATTGACAAGTAATCACCTTTTATAAGTATTTGGGATTTATTTTAAAACTTAATTTGAAACATCTAGAATTTTCTAAACAATCGAAACTTTGGATTCACATTTGTCCTTATATTTATTTGAAAATCTAAAATAATTTTTTAGTTGTATTTTCATTTTATTTTTATCATACTAAATCAGAATCAAATTTGAACCCAATATTAAATTTAAATGAAATCTATATTTATTAGTGTTCAACAAATTGGAACACAGATATATTAACTTGGTCAGCTTAGTGAGTCACGAGTAGAGATGCACAAAAAGTCCGGAACCGAAAATCTAGCCCGGCCCGATCCGGTCAAAACCTGGTCAAGGCCGGCCCGGTCAAAACCCGGCCCGGTCAAAACCCGGCCCGGTCCTGGCCCGGACTTAGGGCCTTGACGGGCCCTATATTTTTAGGCAAAGCCCAGCCCGGCCCGGTTACAAGCCCTGGGCTTCGGGCCGGCCCGACCCGATTAAAAGCCCGAAAAAACTTAGTTAAAATCTGATTATTCTGATATATTTTCTTATATATTTATGAATTCACATTTACTATAAATATAAATAATACTTTAAACACATATATATTTACATATTTGTGATTAATAATATTATTTATATACTTCACTACATAAATAATGAAAGAAGATATAGTAAATACATTATATATATTTGGATAATAATGATAAAACATATTATTCTATACACATGTTTATTTTTTGCCGAACTTAAATATTTTCAACGAAGTAATGTTTTCATAAAATATTCCATATAAACTAATACATTTTTACGATGATCTAGTTGCTTACATATGTAGTCTTCGGAATCTCTAATAAAACTCGATCCAATTTAAATTAGAAAAAGTCCGGCCTGATCCGATCCGAAAAAAGCCCGGTTAGGCCCGCCTCAAGGGCCCAAACCGGGCCTTGATATTTTCGGAAAGCCCGACCCGGCCCGGCCCGGTCAAAGTCAAAGCCCGAAAAGCCCGGTCCGGTCAAAAAGCCCATCTCTAGTCACGAGTACCGAGAGTAATTGGGAAGTAATTGAAATGAGTACTCATATTATCTGTTATTCCCAGTGAACTAACAATGAGATTTACAGAAGGGGGGTTGAATGTAAATCTCAAAACTTTTTCAAGTTTTGAGCAGTTTCTAAGGCTAAGTGTTTTAATGAACAAATGTGTGTGAATTGCTTTAAGCTAATACAGACATATATATATTCAAACACAAATGTAAAGAACACAAAGAATTTAAAAACTTTTCTGGTGGATTTGTTGTTCCACCAGATATGTGTTATTTCAGAAAATCTGTGATTCAAAGAATTAAATCACAGCTGCGTCCTAGTACAAACTAGATGATTTTCTCTCTGGATTTTTCTAAACATCTCTGGAAAATTCATCATCTAATTACTAGCTGCTACTTGGTTTATATATCACCAAGTTTACAAGTGAAGACAAAACTGTAAAATACAATTAAAAGATTCTTCACATATTTCTTCTTCATTTCTCTATCCAATGCAATTTAGGTTTAGCTGTGAATCTTTGAATACTTCCTTGTTTGCACCAGAATAGAAATGCTGCTTTTCCTTGATTCCTCCAAGAGGCTACCACATTCCAGTTTGTCTCTGTCAACCCATGTGCCTCTGTCAGCTTATGAATTGTCACTATCAACTGCTATTGAACTTAGCATCCGTTGAAGCTTTCATCCGTTGATGGCTTTATCCGTTGAAGCTTTATCCGTTGATGCATTAGCAGTTGAAGCTTTATCCATTGAAGCACTCATCCGTTGATGGATGTTATCCGTTGAAGCTTTAGAGACATCCGTTAAAGCTTTGTTTCTCATCCGTTGAAGGCCTTTAATATCAGTTGATACTACTTCACTTATACAAAATTACAAGGCATGAAATATTTACAATTAGCCCTCCTATTTGCATATCCACTAGTAGTCAACATGACTTATAATTTCCCACAACATCTAAGAATTACAACTTAAATACAGAGAATGAAATGTGCTACAATACTAAACTTATTTCTAAGTAAAGCTACTCCTTCAACGGATAGCCAGACTGGTCTTATCCGTTGAGGCTACAAACACCAGATTTCTACTTAAGTATTTTGTTGAACTTATCATCAAACTAATACACATATTCCTAACAATCTCCCCCTATTTATGTCTACTAGAACTGTAGGCATAAATTTGGGTTTAGCTTGATGATAACAAAACACTTGACAACTATATGAACTGAAATAAAGTAGAAATTCAAAAGTGGTGCAAAAGTGTATGTACTGAGATAGAATTGAAGAATTACATTATTTCCAAGGGTGCTCCTTTTGCCTGAGCAGATTAATTCCTTTTCCTTTGATCCCTTGTTTTCTTCCCTAGCCTCCTATCATTCTCCTCTATTTAGAGTTGAAGTTGTCTGTAGAATTCAGCTTCATCTTCTTCATTGATGTCCAACGTAGATTGCATATCCTTGAGAGTTTCATTACTAGCAATCTTGAGCTGATCTTCAAGTCTGAAAAATCTTCTGACTCCTTTATTATCTCTGAACTCCATCAACCAATGAGGTGATTTATGAACTGTAACTCCATGCTCTGGGATGAGTAATGTTCTAGGCAAGGCATTGGGCTTCCACCAAGTTTTCCTTATGCTGGCAATCTTGTTGAGAATCTCAGTTTTGGTAAAGCCAGAATCCCTTTTTATAGCTGAGTAGACTCTAACCAAGGTAGAATAGCCTTCATCCAGAATTCTGTAAAGGGGCCAAGTCCTTTCCCCACTTCCTTTGTATTTGAACACTAGTCTTTCTGGTAGCTGTCTGTAGGCATCTATTCCCCTTACTTCCTCCAGCTCATCCAGATAGAGTTCAATGTCTGTAAACTCCTGTATGTCACAAATGTGGACATAATCATCCTTTGAGGCTTGTGGCTTAGGCTTAGGCTTCTGAGTGAATTTGATTGAGGTTAGAGGAGGTGTTGATTTGATTTTTCTTTTCTGTTTCTTTAATGGTGGAGAAGTGGTTAAGAAGGTGGGCAATTTAATGGTATCCCAATCAATTGGTTCCTCCTTAGGAGTGATTGTTTCACCATGGATGTTTATGAAGGGGTCAGGCACAATGGGTTCAGGAATAGAAGGTAGTGGTTTGGATTTTGATTGGGTTTCTTCAGTTTCATCTATAATCTTCCTTTTTGCATTGGCCTTCTTTCTGTTCCCTTTCTGCCATTTCTTTCTTTCCTCACTTCTTTCTTCCATATCATCACTAAACATGTCCCCCATACCTACAGCTTCACCCTTGTCTTCAATTTCTTTCTTTTCTTCAGCTTGACTTGACTTTAGCTGTTTTTCAAGCTTTGCTTGTGCTCTTTTGTCAGCCTTTAGCTTTTCAGCTTCTTCCTTCAACCTTCTGGCTTCTTCCCTCTTGGCTATTGAGAATTTGGGATGTCCTTGTATCACACAGATACTATTTCCCTCTCTAAAGATAATAGCCATGTTCATTCTTTCAACCACATCCTTGGTCTCCTTGTGCTTCATGATATTACCACCCAAAACCTTGTCTTCATCAGGCTTTGGAAGAGGAAAATCCACTCTTTTCAACTGAGCAAGGCTTAGAGGGTTCTTTGTAGAGTCCTTGTTGGATCTGTTGTTGGGCTTGAGAACCATAGGTTTTAGATTCTTGGAAGAAGTTTCTCCAACCTTATTCCTCCTTACTGGCTTGAGCTCCATAATGATTGGCTCCACCTTTGTGCTATGCTTCACAGATTGTGATTTTGAAGTTGTAGAACCAAAAATTTGTTGCATCATTTCATCAATTCTCCTCCTTTGCTCTTTGACTTTCATCTCAGCTGCTGCTATCTGGATTAGATCAATTCAATCAAGCTTTCCTTTGATTTGAAGTGTTGGAGAAGTGGTGATGGCAGGAACTAGCACTTTAGATATTTGAACTTTTGTTGATGGCTCTCCTTCCCCTTCCCCTTTATTCTCCCCCTTTTTGTTATCATCAAGGATAAGGGTCAAGCCTTGTGCTTTTGCCAGCTGCAATAGTAGACTTGTCTGAGATTGTTGATTTTGAAGAATGGTGACCACAGAGGTTTCAATGACATGAACTCTGTCTTCCAACTTGGCCAACCTCTTATTAGCATCAGATTCTCTCCTCGGTCTCAGCAACAAATCTTGCATTGTACCATAAGGCATGACTGAATCCAACTTCTCAGAATTGTAGGATTTCAAGTCAGCAATATCCTTTTTGAGTTCATTCACACTCAAATTATGTCTGATGTGCTGCAACTGCAGGAGATGCAGAGAGTCTAGATGAGCTTGAAGAATAGCCTTGGTACCAGCATCTGAGGTTTCCTGAAGGGCCTTTTGAATAGCCATAACCTGCTTGACCAAAGCTACACCAAACTGTCCTGGTGTAGATTTCTTTGTCCATGCCCATTCAGGTAAATTTGGAATAGAACTTGGGCCTTCATCTCCCCCTAAGTTCATGCTTCCATCCAAAGAAACAGAGTCATCATCATTAGAATTTACTTCAAATTCTTCAGATGGCTCACCAGCTTGAGAAGACATCCTATTAACAGCAGCTTTATCTCTTTGAAGAGATTCTGAAGTGTGCACTATGTTCAAAGTCTGCTCTGCCTCCACATTGCCCTGAGCAGCCAATAGTTGATAGGCTGAAACAGGATGAGTAAAAGTGTCAGCATCCAAGGAAACGTTATCAATTTCAGCTTTGTAATGTTGCTGAAATTATCTTCCCTTTTCAGCATCATCCACAATCATTGACTCACTAGCAATGGATGGATCCACCCTTATAGCTTATGTACTTACTTTTCTCTCATTTTCTCTATATTCTTGCATCAGGGGTGTTGGATTTTTAATCGCAGCGGGGCGTGGAAAAACACTTTTACACACACAAAATCCAAATAAAAGCATATAAATCGTGAATAAAAATTCGAGGGATCGAATCTAACCTTTTAAAATAATTCGGAGACAACGATCAGAGATCCTTAGCAGTTGCTCCTCAAGTGTGAAGCACTCCACCGGTATCCACCAAGAAAACGATGTTAAGGAGGAGGAATGAGGTGGAGAGAATTGGGTTTTCCAAACTTTTTGGGTTTTCGGGTTTGATGTGGGTTCGAATAAAATAGGGTCTATAATAGTGTATTTATAGGCAAAATTTTCAGCTGAAATTTTCCCATAAATATTATTATTATTATCCCATTTATTATTCTCATTAATAATTAAAACACCTTTTAATTATTAATCCTTTTTCTAAACACTTTAGAAATAATTCTCTCTCTTGATTTAATTTCAAAAAATTAAATCCTTAATTAATAATATTAAGAACTTTTCTAAATTAATTTATATTCAATTAAATCTAATTTAATTAATTATTAAATTTTCCAATTAATTATTTATTTCACAAATAAATAATTATTAGCCATTATTAATTAATTCCTCCACCAAAAAATCATTCTCTTTTTATGGTGTGACCCTGTAGGTTCAATATTAAGCCGGTAGTAGAAATAAATAATAATAAAACTATTTTATCATTATTTATATAAATTCTCTAATTTATTAAATATGATTAATTAATTAATCACATTTATTCTACATCGTGAGGGATACTTCTCAGCATATCGCGACTATCCGGATAATATGAATTCACTGCTTAGAATATCAAGAACCTGTCAGTGAATAGTTACCGTACAATAAACTCCTTCTACCCTACAATGTCCCGATTAAATACAAGGCATGGATCTCGTGTCAAGCCCATCTAATTCAATCACTTTGCTTACCATTTACTATGCGTAGTTCTATGCAAATTAGAAACTCCTTTCTAATTTCATTTACTCTGGCCAGAGATTCCTGAACTAGCATAAGTGGATCAGCCTTGAACATTCGCTTCCTTCACTGGAAGGGGTAGATCCTTTATTGATCATACACTATCTTCGTGTACAAATTCCTATACCCAGAAGAGCCCTAATAATTGTCCCTGGAGACTAAGAACTAAACCAAAGCATAGTTCAGTGTACACAAGATGACTATGATGACCTCAAGTCTAAGGATACTTGTACAACTATCACTAGGTGAACAACTGTTGACACGTGAATGAACTCCATCAGTTGTTCAGCTGTGCGAGTCATGTTCAGTGAACTTATTCTATAATAAGCACCTACATACTAGGTATAATGTCACCACACAAATGTCTATGAGAACAGACATCCTTCATAATGAAGCAAGCATAGTATGTACCGATCTTTGCGGATTATTAATTACCAGTTAGTAATCCTATGACCAGGAACTATTTAAGTTTAGAGTTATCATCTTTTTAGGTCTCACTATTATGATCTCATCATAATCCATAAAAAGCTTTACTCTAAACTATGGTATATCTTATTTAAACATTTAAATAGATAAAGCCCGTAATAAAAAACAAAACAAGTCTTTTATTAATATCAATGAAATCAAAACAGATTACATAAAAGTTATTCCTAAATCCTCATACATGATTGGACTTAGGACATATTCCTTTCAATCTCCCACTTGTACTAAAGCCAATCACTCTGGTATCTAATACCCATCCTGTCATTATGACGATCAAAGTGACTTTCATAAAGTAGCTTTGTGAGTGGGTCTGCTATGTTGTTATGTGTGTCAACTCTAATTCAATACAATACAAAAAATGTTACCGCGCTCCCACTAACCCTTTTGTAGACGCATGGTTCATCTACGTTTTTGATAAAATCAAACTCTTTGATTGTCTCATCAAAACGAATGTTCCATCTTTCGAGAAGCTTACTTTAAATCACATATGGTTCGCAGCAGCTTACACACTAGGTTTTCATTTCCCTTGGAAAGAAAACCATCTGGCCATCTGCCAGATTTCATAGTCGTAGTAAGCAGCATTCGCAAGCAAAATCCGAACTGATTTTAACAGGGCTACAGGTAAAAAGTTTCATCAAAGTCAATCCATTGCCTTTGTTTGAATCCTTTTGCCATAAGCCTGGCCTTAAAGGTCTCCACCTCGCCATCTGCTCTAATCATTCTTTTGTATCCCGTATACATAGATTTCTTTCCGGATTTCATGGCACTATGCCATTTCTCTGAGTCAACACTACTCATAGCCTCATTATAGGTCACAGGGTCATCATCATCAATGATCGACAGCTCATTGTCATTCTCAATGACAATGCCATAATACCTCTCAGGTTGGCGAGACACTCTCCCTGATCTATGAATGGGCTATTCCACAAAAGGTTGTTCAGTCAGAACAGGTGTTTCCACTTGATCCGTAGTAGTTTGTGCTTCTTGAACTTCATCAAGTTCAATTTTGCTCCCACTGTTTCCTTCAAGGATAAACTCCTTTTCCAAGAAGGTAGCATGTCTGGAGACAAACACCCGATGATCGGTGCAAAAGTAATACCCTAAAGTCTCTTTAGGATATCCCACAAAACTACATTTTACGGATCGATATTCCCACTTATCTGGGTCAACTTACTTGACATAAGCTGGACATCCCCAAATCTTAACGTGTTTAAGACTCGGTTTCCTTTCTTTCCATATCTCATACGAAGTTTGAGGAACAGATTTTGGAAGGCACCTTATTCAGTAAATATGCTGAGGTTTCCAATGCATAACCCCATAGGAATACTGGAAGATTTGCATAGCTCATCATGGACCGAACTATGTCTAACAAAGTTCGATTTCTCCTTTCAGATACCAATCTGGAGGAGTCCACTGGGAGACTATACCATTTACTTTGACATAATCTAGAAACTCTCCGTTCAAGTATTCACCACCTCGATCTAATCGAAGAGTTATAATACTATGTTTGGTTGTTTCTCCACTTCATACTTATATTCTTTGAACTTTTCAAAGACCTCAGACTTGTGTTTCATCAAACACATATCCGAATCCAGATCTATCATCTATGAAAGTAATGAAGTAGGAAAATCCACCCATGGCTTGCTTAGACATTGGTCCACATACATCTGTGTGTACCATTCCTAGCAAATTTGCAGCTCTCTCCATGTCTACTAAATGGAGACTACAGTGCCACTATTAAAGTGAGATTTTCATCATCCCTTTTCTTTTATTAGTTTGTTCAATCTGAAGCAAATTATGTCACATATATATATACAGACCATTATTTAAAGCACCACATCCATAAAGAATATTATCTCTAAGAATAGAACATTCATTATTCTCAATAATAAATGAAAATCCAGCCAAGTCTAACATGGGAATAATATTCCTCACAATCGAGGGAACAAAATAACAATTATTTAAAACAATAGTCTTGCCCGTAGGCATATGTAAATGAAATGATTCTACATCTTCAGCAGCAACTCTTGCTCCATTTCCATCAGTAGAATCACCTCCTCTTCCTCAAGAGTCCTACTTCTCCTTGGTCCCTGCAACAAATTGCAGATATGAGAACCACAGGCGGTATCTAATACCCAAGTAGAAATGACATATGCACTTCTATCATGAACATACCTGAATCAGAAGCGGTAGTCTCACTACCCTTCTTCTTCAATTCTGCAAGGTAAACCTTGCAGTTCCTCTTCCAGTGCCCCACCTTGTTACAGTGAAAGCAAACAACTTTGCTCTTGGGGTCTTCAGCTTTTGGTGGAACCGGCGTTTTCTCACCTACTTTCTTCTTCTTGGAAGAGTTCCTCTTCCTTTTCTTAGGATTGGAACCTTCACCAATTACAAGAACAGAACTCTTCTTAGGGGGAAAATTTGATTCCGCAGTCTTCAACATGTTGTGGAGTTCAGGCAGACTGACATCCAACTTATTCATGTGAAAGTTCACAACAAACTGCGAGAACGAACTCGGAAGCGATTGCAAGACCAAGTCTTGGCTCAGCTCCCCATCCATAGCAAAATCAAGTTGTCCAAGACGTTCAATCAAATTGATCATCTTAAGTACATGGTCATTCACAGATGATCCCTCAGACATCCTACAACCGAACAACTCCTTCGATATCTCATATCGAGCTGTCCTCCCCGCCACATCATACAACTTTTGTAGATGCATGAGGATAGTGTGAGCATCCATATGCTCATGTTGCTTCTGTAGCTCAATGTTCATGGAAGCTAGCATGATGCATTGAGCAACATTTGCATCATCTATCCACTTACGATACACAACATGTTCATCATTATGCGCATCGCTAGCAGGTTCGGTAGGCTTAGGTGAGTCAATCACGTATTCCAGCTTCTCAATCCTGAGAACAATTCTCAAGTTTTGAAGCCAGTCAGCATAATTAGGACCAGTCAATTTGTGAGCATCCAGTATGCTCCTGAGTGATAGTGCAGAAGACATAACGTACAAAGTAAATCTGTAAATGATAAACACATAACAACACTTAGCAAATATTCGGTTTCATTTCAAAACACTATATAAATCGGGTCATTATTCATAAGTGGCTCCCACTAGTTTTCCTAATTTATTCAACCCCCTACGTGAAAAATTAAGCATTCATAATGCTAGTGGGAATAGGGATCCTACATTCCATTACACGACCCCGGCTGTAGCACGAACCGCCATGCAATGTTCAATAGGCAGACAACTCTTGTCAATTACATCTCATGTTATTCCCTAATCAAACTTTAGCCTCTTGAATAATTGAGTCTCGGCTGTAGCACGACAAACTCAATATTCTAAGTCAAGTCAAACCCAACATTCCGTACAGTTGAATCAGTCCCCAAAGGCCCACGGCTGTAGCACGTACCGACCTTTAGATTCTTATTCAATGTACACATCTCTATATAACAGACAAGTATTTCTTATTTCGAAATCAAATCCCTCGGCTGTAGCACGAACCGACAATGATTCAAAAATAAGAACTACTTTTCTATCATGTTGGAAGGCTATGACCGACACAAGCCCGTTGTATCATTGGCCAATTACTACTTAATATTATTTAATTTTAGAGGGATTATATTACGTTACAATCATAATCATATTATAAAGAGATTCTTCCTTTTAAATTAAATATTTCAAATCAATAATCAATAATCAGACGATTCCCAGATCGGGTGGAGCATTATCAAGAGGCGTCACTTAATAACCCTTTCTTACATATAGAAATCTGTTGTTGACAGAATCATCCTTTCTCTCATATCGAAAATTCATATTCAATTACGTGTTTCACAAACACAAGAATCTCATGATTGTATTCATAATATTGTTATTAAGGTTATGAAACTATTTCACTATACTAGGTTGTCTAACAAGCGCCTTATGTTCATTTAAGTTCACCTAAATTTATCATCGCATGATAAACTAAGCATATATCACATATATCAACATGAATAAACATCAAGGTAGGCATGTTACATCATCTAGCACATTAGTCTAAGCAATATACATCTCTATGTATCACAAGAAGCATTTAAAATCAATTCAAACGATCAAAAACAGCTTTAAAACACTTCATGGAATATAAACAGTTTAAAACTTTTATATAAACTAAAATTGATCACTCCATTAGATCCGTCTCGGAAAAACAAATCCAACGGTATATTGCACGCCTAAATCGGAGTTACGAAACTCCCAAAAAATCAAATTTAATATGGACAGACGGGCTGTAACGCATTACAGGAACGCGTTACAAGACCTGTAACGCATTCCGGTGATGCGTTACAGCCTTTTAAGCCATTTAAAAGGGTGTAACGCATTTCGTGAATGCGCCACAGGAATGCGTTACACCCCTATTTTTTTTTTCCAGCCGCCGCAGTCCTTTTCCTCCTCTCGAACAGCGTGCATGACAGACCTGCAATGTCTGTCTCCTCCGTGCCAACAGCAGACAGCAGATGACAAACAGCAGTACAAACCACAGATGTATATATATACTTACAAATAATATATATATATATATATATACATATATCTTTATTTAATTACGAATTTAATTGCTAGAACTTCAAAAATTCATAATAAAAAATCTATACATCCTAAAATTATGAAAAAAATACCCAGACGATCTACAACACTTGTAGAACCCAGATCAACATTCAAAATTATTCTGAGAAACGATTTCTCATCAGGAAAAATTAATCCATAATATAACTTGTAAAAATCATAATTAATTCATACAAGCACATAAAATTCTGAAATTTTTACCACAGATCTATATGCATACAACCTGGCTCTGATACCATTGTTGGATTTTTAATCGCAGCGGGGCGTGGAAAAACACTTTTACACACACAAAATCCAAATAAAAGCATATAAATCGTGAATAAAAATTCGAGGGATCGAATCTAACCTTTTAAAATAATTCGGAGACAACGATCAGAGATCCTTAGCAGTTGCTCCTCAAGTGTGAAGCACTCCACCGGTATCCACCAAGAAAACGATGTTAAGGAGGAGGAATGAGGTGGAGAGAATTGGGTTTTCCAAACTTTTTTGGGTTTTCGAGTTTGATGTGGGTTCGAATAAAATAGGGTCTATAATAGTGTATTTATAGGCAAAATTTTCAGCTGAAATTTTCCCATAAATATTATTATTATTATCCCATTTATTATTCTCATTAATAATTAAAACACCTTTTAATTATTAATCCTTTTTCTAAACACTTTAGAAATAATTCTCTCTCTTGATTTAATTTCAAAAAATTAAATCCTTAATTAATAATATTAAGAACTTTTCTAAATTAATTTATATTCAATTAAATCTAATTTAATTAATTATTAAATTTTCCAATTAATTATTTATTTCACAAATAAATAATTATTAGCCATTATTAATTAATTCCTCCACCAAAAAATCATTCTCTTTTTATGGTGTGACCCTGTAGGTTCAATATTAAGCCGGTAGTAGAAATAAATAATAATAAAACTATTTTATCATTATTTATATAAATTCTCTAATTTATTAAATATGATTAATTAATTAATCACATTTATTCTACATCGTGAGGGATACTTCTCAGCATATCGCGACTATCCGGATAATATGAATTCACTGCTTAGAATACCAAGAACCTGTCAGTGAATAGTTACCGTACAATAAACTCCTTTTACCCTACAATGTCCCGATTAAATACAAGGCATGGATCTCGTGTCAAGCCCATCTAATTCAATCACTTTGCTTACCATTTACTATGCGTAGTTCTATGCAAATTAGAAACTCCTTTCTAATTTCATTTACTCTGGCCAGAGATTCCTGAACTAGCATAAGTGGATCAGCCTTGAACATTCGCTTCCTTTACTGGAAGGGGTAGATCCTTTATTGATCATACACTATCTTCGTGTACAAATTCCTATACTCAGAAGAGCCCTAATAATTGTGTAACACCCCCAGATCCGGGGTCGGGGATCCGGGTCGTCACGGTCTTTCTTTCCACAATATCACTTCACTTAATTAATAATAATAACCTTATACTGTGACCCCACACTAACACACACCACAACCCGTTATAGTCTCAGAGATGAAATTTAAATAAGTACAAGTCTTTGAATCCACAATTTAAAAGTTATTACAACCCAAAATGATTACTTGATAAATTTACAGTTAATTGCCATTATCTGCCACAAGTTATAATTATACATAATTTGATTCTCAAAAATAGAATGCCTGATCTACCAATAGATCTACCTCTGCAGCTATAGCAGCCACAACATCATCGGGAAGACGCGGGATGCTTCCCACGCGCTTGCGCTGGGTCTGCTGGAGTCTGGCCATCTTTCCTAACTGTTGTTGTGTGATGAAGAAATAAAGCAAGAGTGAGCCTTACAGCTCGCAAGATAATATGTAGTGATAACAATAATATAAGTATCTAAATGGATACTTACTAGAATCTTTTATCACGAGTAAGATAATTACTTACTAGATATAAGTAGAAACAAGGGATGAAGTTACCAAATACTTCACTATACTTATATCATTTATAAAGCTACTTGAACTACCACTGTTCAAAGTATAATGAGCTTTCAACAGTTCATCACATAGATGAGACTACAAGACAAGATTTGAATAGATTAAATCTTTAAAATATCATCAAAATAAAATGAAGTTATGAGATACTTCATTTGATGCAAACATCATTTTGAAAACTTGACCCTGCCAACACTCAACAATCGCCCAACCGTAGCCTTTCTATCGAAATGCTCTGGGTAGTGTTGCAGAAATATCCAATTGGATGATGAACTCATTACGGGAGTTTGCCGCGCCAGGAAGACCACTTACGATGATCAGTCGTAGTAGTGCAACCCCACCATTTTCTACATGTAGAGGAGAACCTGTCGGATTTACTTGTCAACCGAACACTGAACTCCTAAGGAATGGACCGCCTTAGCGGAACTTCCAGGCCATTTGGGCCAATATAATAAGGCTGGGCCGGCGCTACTCGGCCACTTATGCCACTCCTAGTTCAGATGAAATCCATGACTCTGAAACGTAAAGCTCGTTCCCCCTTTCCCCAAGTAGAAACTTGTTGATACGGCTTCACCAAGAAGTCGTATCTAGTTGGAAAGGAAAACTCACCGATATTTCCCAGGCGATGCCTGTTAATGGATTAACTTGTTCCAAGAATTTTACTTCCCGAGTGTTGGGTAAGTAATCAATTCATTTAACAAAACAGCAACCTTGTTGCGAATATAAAACACACCACAGAGCCGGATCCCTCAGGTTTTGAGCGAGTATTTAAATCCCCTAAAAAGGAAGATCTTAAATATAAAAATGAGTTTTGGGATCCGCTCTATCTTTTAAAAATCATTTTGAAGACTCGAAAACACTTTATAGAGTGTTTGGAGTAAAGCTGATTTAATGAAGTAAATCAGTCCCCAGAATATTTAGAAAATGACTGAATATTATTATTTAAATAATATTCCCATAAAGAATAATCTTTATAAAAATAATTGAAGTAGAAGTATTAAAACTTATACTTGAAACGAGTATTAAATAACCAAAGATATACTTATATGAAAGTATTATCTTTATTTGAATAATCGAAAATAAGTTTGATTATTGACACCTTATTCTTTAATAAAATAAAGAATATACCTCAGCAAATAATCGGAGTCATAGATCCTCAAATGAATATTCAAATAATATTCATTAAATAATATAAACTGAGTCATAAGCCTTCGAATGAATATTCAAATAATATTCAGATAAATAAATAAAAGGGTCATAAGCCCTCGAATGAATATTCAAATAATATTCAGATAAATAAATAAAAGGGTCATAAGCCCTCGAATGAATATTCAAATAATATTCAGATAAATAAATAAAAGGAGTCATAAGTCCCCGAATGAATATTCAAAATAATATTCATTAATAAAATAAAAGGAGTCATAAGTCCTCGAATGAATATTCAAAATAATATTCATTAATAAAATAAAAGGAGTCATAAGTCCTCGAATGAATATTCAAATAATATTCAAATAAATAAATAAAAGGAGTCATACTCCTTCGAATAATATTCGAAATAATATTCAATAATAAAATAAAGTTAAAGTTATCGAATAAACCTTATTCGATTAATAGTTTGGAAAACTATAACCATATATATATATATATATAAATATATATATATATATATCCATATCCATATATACAAAATCTACTCGGGATCCTCGACTCCCGGTTTTAGAAAATATTTTCACCTTTGGATCCCTATACTAAGGGTATATGCAAGTTACCGCTATCCTCTAGCATAGGTATTATCAACTGAACCAACAGATATATAACTCAAGAATATGAGACAGGCATGCATATATATATACCATATCAGCATGCTTCAATATATCGCAACATTTGCTAATTAACCAATATGCATTTATCGCAAGATCATGCATATACAAATGTATACATCACAACAACAGTATAACGGATAGAATACTTGCCTGAGCGACTTGGGGTGATAAAAGGCTCGGGACGAGTCTGGTAACCTATAAACAACAAGTAAGTTGGAATTAAACCAAAATCACTTGTAAATCTATACTTTAACTAACTTAGACTCTAACGCTTGTTTTGCGCTCACTGATTTGCTTAAGTCACTCGGGTATCCTCGGCTCCACCATTTTTAATAATTTAACCTTTACGAGTTTTAAAGCGATTCCTTCGCGAGTGTCTTACCAACTGCCTAAAACACTTACCATAAATGTTTCATACATTAATTAACCCTTTTTGGTCTTTAACCTATGTTTCAAAGTAAGGCGAGGGGAAAAGTTTCGTTCGCGAAACGCCGTTACTTGAAACAGTCGTTTCTCCTAAACCGTGCATCGGAATCGAACGAACTACATATCAAAACGAAGCTCGTAACATGAGTTATCTAAACATGGCAGTGGTCATAATATAGCAGGGGGTTCTCGGGTCCTAATGCTATGCACAAAAACAGTCCAAAGAAAATCGGACGTTACGACGGCTATGTTTACGCGATTTCCCAATTTTAAGCCATTCAAAACCAACCACAAACCAACCTCAAATCCAACATACAACCAACATCCATCCTTATCACATCATAACAACCCCAACCAATTCAATTTAATCATTCATACTTATGCCTAAGCTTAACTTTAATCATACTTAAGTTCTTTTAATCAAAACCACAACATTTACCATTCCATTTCACTACCGTTCCAAATCCCAAACTCTAAATCACAACAACAAGCTACAATATCATCCTACTAATTAAAATCATCTTATAATACATAGGGATCTAGGGTTTGGAGATGGTATACCTTCCTTGAAGTGGTGGGAGGAGCTAGGAAGCCTTAAGAAGCTTTGAGAAGTCTTAGGAAAGCTTGGATCTTCAAGAAAAACAAGAAAAACTTCAAGTTAAAAACTTGAAAACACTATTCATAGTCTTCTTCTTTGATTAAATGAAGAAGATTGAGAAGGAATTAATGGCTTAAACTCATGATATAGCCCTAACTAAGCATGAAGATGATTAGGGAATTTACTCACCAATTTAGGAAGCTTGGATCTTGAATTTTTGAAATTTTTGCCCATTTGCAATAGTAAAAGCCGAGAGCATGATGAACCATGCCTTGGTTTCTTTTTGATTTTTGATGAAAATGATTTTGCTTGGCTTGGTTGGCTTGGTTTTTGTGTTTGATTTAGTAAATTACCTAGTTGCCCTTGATTTTGTGTGGTTAAAAAGTCACCACATCTCCTTCCTTTCTTGTCATGCCTATGTCACCTTGCACATGTCATAATGCTCCCACTTGTCCACACCTTGTGGTTTGATGATGTCACAATCCCTGGCTTCTTGTACAAGCTTGACTCTTGGTCACTTATTTGTTTTACGGTTCGCTTATCTTTCGTTCTCGTTTATCGTTTGAGGGATCATACCCGGGATCTTATTACTTAGGTTCCCTTAACCTTTCTCAATATATTGTATTCCTTTTATGATCCTCTCTTATAATCCTTTAATTTAAATCTTTTTTATCTTGTTACCTTATACTCAATTCTCTCCGTATCTAGTGGATTTCCGGGAAAAATCAAAGTGTTCAGAATTGGATTCTGACGATCTTTACATACACTTATATACCACATAGAGTACTAATAATATCCCATAAGATCAATAACAGAACCCCTACATAGCGTGGCATGAAAAGTTTTCTCGTTCAGCAAAAACACTATTCATAAGGGTTTCAAAATTTCTCAAAAATTGGGGTTATTACAAATTGTCCCTGGAGACTAAGAACTAAACCAAAGCATAGTTCAGTGTACACAAGATGACTATGATGACCTCAAGTCTAAGGATACTTGTACAACTATCACTAGGTGAACAACTGTTGACACGTGAATGAACTCCATCAGTTGTTCAGCTGTGCGAGTCATGTTCAGTGAACTTATTCTATAATAAGCACCTACATACTAGGTATAGTGTCACCACACAAATGTCTATGAGAACAGACATCCTTCATAATGAAGCAAGCATAGTATGTACCGATCTTTGCGGATTATTAATTACCAGTTAGTAATCCTATGACCAGGAACTATTTAAGTTTAGAGTTATCATCTTTTTAGGTCTCACTATTATGATCTCATCATAATCCATAAAAAGCTTTACTCTAAACTATGGTATATCTTATTTAAACACTTAAATAGATAAAGCCCGTAATAAAAAACAAAACAAGTCTTTTATTAATATCAATGAAATCAAAACAGATTACATAAAAGTTATTCCTAAATCCTCATACATGATTGGACTTAGGACATATTCCTTTCAATCTCCCACTTGTACTAAAGCCAATCACTCTGGTATCTAATACCCATCCTGTCATTATGACGATCAAAGTGACTTTCATAAAGTAGCTTTGTGAGTGGGTCTGCTATGTTGTTATGTGTGTCAACTCTAATTCAATACAATACAAAAAATGTTACCGCGCTCCCACTAACCTTTTTGTAGACGCATGGTTCATCTACGTTTTTGATAAAATCAAACTCTTTGATTGTCTCATCAAAACGAATGTTCCATCTTTCGAGAAGCTTACTTTAAATCACATATGGTTCACAGCAGCTTACACACTAGGTTTTCATTTCCCTTGGAAAGAAAACCATCTGGCCATCTGCCAGATTTCATAGTCGTAGTAAACAGCATTCGCAAGCAAAATCCGAACTGATTTTAACAGGGCTACAGGTAAAAAGTTTCATCAAAGTCAATCCATTGCCTTTGTTTGAATCCTTTTGCCATAAGCCTGGCCTTAAAGGTCTCCACCTGGCCATCTGCTCTAATCATTCTTTTGTATCCCGTATACATAGATTTCTTTCCGGATTTCATGGCACTATGCCATTTCTCTGAGTCAACACTACTCATAGCCTCATTATAGGTCACAGGGTCATCATCATCAATGATTGACAGCTCATTGTCATTCTCAATGACAATGCCATAATACCTCTCAGGTTGGCGAGACACTCTCCCTGATCTATGAATGGGCTATTCCACAAAAGGTTATTCAGTCAGAACAGGTATTTCCACTTGATCCGTAGTAGTTTGTGCTTCTTGAACTTCATCAAGTTCAATTTTGCTCCCACTGTTTCCTTCAAGGATAAACTCCTTTTCCAAGAAGGTAGCATGTCTGGAGACAAACACCCGATGATCGGTGCAAAAGTAATACCCTAAAGTCTCTTTAGGATATCCCACAAAACTACATTTTACGGATCGATATTCCAACTTATCTGGGTCAACTTACTTGACATAAGCTGGACATCCCCAAATCTTAACGTGTTTAAGACTCGGTTTCCTTTCTTTCCATATCTCATACGAAGTTTGAGGAACAGATTTTGGAAGGCACCTTATTCAGTAAATATGCTGAGGTTTCCAATGCATAACCCCATAGGAATACTGGAAGATTTGCATAGCTCATCATGGACCGAACTATGTCTAACAAAGTTCGATTTCTCCTTTCAGATACCAATCTGGAGGAGTCCACTGGGAGACTATACCATTTACTTTGAGATAATCTAGAAACTCTCCGTTCAAGTATTCACCACCTCGATCTAATCGAAGAGTTATAATACTATGTTTGGTTGTTTCTCCACTTCATACTTATATTCTTTAAACTTTTCAAAGACCTCAGACTTGTGTTTCATCAAACACATATCCGAATCCAGATCTATCATCTATGAAAGTAATGAAGTAGGAAAATCCACCCATGGCTTGCTTAGACATTGGTCCACATACATCTGTGTGTACCATTCCTAGCAAATTTGCAGCCCTCTCTCTATGTCTACTAAATGGAGACTGCAGTGCCACTATTAAAGTGAGATTTTCATCATCCCTTTTCTTTTATTAGTTTGTTCAATCTGAAGCAAATTATGTCACATATATATACAGACCATTATTTAAAGCACCACGTCCATAAAGAATATTATCTCTAAGAATAGAACATTCATTATTCTCAATAATAAATGAAAATCCAGCCAAGTCTAACATGGGAATAATATTCCTCACAATCGAGGGAACAAAATAACAATTATTTAAAACAATAGTCTTGCCCGTAGGCATATGTAAATGAAATGATTCTACATCTTCAGCAGCAACTGTTGCTCCATTTCCATCAGTAGAATCACCTCCTCTTCCTCAAGAGTCCTACTTCTCCTTGGTCCCTGCAACAAATTGCAGATATGAGAACCACAGGCGGTATCTAATACCCAAGTAGAAATGACATATGCACTTCTATCATGAACATACCTGAATCAGAAGCGGTAGTCTCACTACCCTTCTTCTTCAATTCTGCAAGGTAAACCTTGCAGTTCCTCTTCCAGTGCCCCACCTTGTTACAGTGAAAGCAAACAACTTTGCTCTTGGGGTCTTCAGCTTTTGGTGGAACCGGCGTTTTCTCACCTACTTTCTTCTTCTTGGAAGAGTTCCTCTTCCTTTTCTTAGGATTGGAACCTTCACCAATTAGAAGAACATAACTCTTCTTAGGGGGAAAATTTGATTCCGCAGTCTTCAACATGTTGTGGAGTTCAGGCAGACTGACATCCAACTTATTCATGTGAAAGTTCACAACAAACTGCGAGAACGAACTCGGAAGCGATTGCAAGACCAAGTCTTGGCTCAGCTCCCCATCCATGGCAAAACCAAGTTGTCCAAGACGTTCAATCAAATTGATCATCTTAAGTACATGGTCATTCACAGATGATCCCTCAGACATCCTACAACCGAACAACTCCTTCGATATCTCATATCGATCTGTCCTCCCCGCCACATCATACAACTCTTGTAGATGCATGAGGATAGTGTGAGCATCCATATGCTCATGTTGCTTCTGTAGCTCAATGTTCATGGAAGCTAGCATGATGCATTGAGCAACATTTGCATCATCTATCCACTTACGATACACAACATGTTCATCATTATGCGCATCGCTAGCAGGTTCGGTAGGCTTAGGTGAGTCAATCACGTATTCCAGCTTCTCAATCCTGAGAACAATTCTCAAGTTTCGAAGCTAGTCAGCATAATTAGGACCAGTCAATTTGTGAGCATCCAGTATGCTCCTGAGTGATAGTGCAGAAGACATAACGTACAAAGTAAATCTGTAAATGATAAACACATAACAACACTTAGCAAATATTCGGTTTCATTTCAAAACACTATATAAATCGGGTTTTTATTCATAAGTGGCTCCCACTAGTTTTCCTAATTTATTCAACCCCCTACATGAAAAATTAAGCATTCATAATGCTAGTGGGAATAGGGATCCTACATTCCATTACACGACCCCGGCTGTAGCACGAACCGCCATGCAATGTTCAATAGGCAGACAACTCTTGTCAATTACATCTCATGTTATTCCCTAATCAAACTTTAGCCTCTTGAATAATTGAGTCTCGGCTGTAGCACGACAAACTCAATATTCTAAGTCAAGTCAAACCCAACATTCCGTACAGTTGAATCAGTCCCCAAAGGCCCACGGATGTAGCACGTACCGACCTTTAGATTCTTATTCAATGTACACATCTCTATGTAACAGACAAGTATTTCTTATTTCGAAATCAAAGCCCTCGGCTGTAGCACGAACCGACAATGATTCAAAAATAAGAACTACTTTTCTATCATGTTGGAAGGCTATGACCGACACAAGCCCGTTGTATCATTGGTCAATTACTACTTAATATTATTTAATTTTAGAGGGATTATATAACGTTACAATCATAATCATATTATAAAGAGATTCTTCCTTTTAAATTAAATATTTCAAATCAATAATCAATAATCAGACGATTCCCAGATCGGGTGGAGCATTATCAAGAGGCGTCACTTAATAACCCTTTCTTACAGATAGAAATCTGTTGTTGACAGAATCATCCTTTTCTCATATCGAAAATTCATATTCAATTACGTGTTTCACAAACACAAGAATCTCATGATTGTATTCATAATATTGTTATTAAGGTTATGAAACTAAAATTGATCACTCCATTAGATCCGTCTCGGAAAAACAAATCCAACGGTATATTGCACGCCTAAATCGGAGTTACGAAACTCCCAGAAAATCAAATTTAATATGGACAGACGGGCTGTAACGCATTACAGGAACGCGTTACAAGACCTGTAACGCATTCCGGTGATGCGTTACAGCCTTTTAAGCCATTTAAAAGGGTGTAACGCATTCCGTGAATGCGCCACAGGAATGCGTTACACCCCTATTTTTTTTTCAGCCGCCGCAGTCCTTTTCCTCCTCTCGAACAGCGTGCATGACAGACCTGCCATGTCTGTCTCCTCCATGCCAACAGCAGACAACAGATGACAAACAGCAGTACAAACCACAGATGTATATATATACTTACAAATAATATATATATATACATATATCTTTATTTAATTACGAATTTAATTGCTAGAACTTTAAAAATTCATAATAAAAAATCTATACATCCTAAAATTATGAAAAAAATACCTAGACGATCTACAACACTTGTAGAACCCAGATCAACATTCAAAATTATTCTGAGAAACGATTTCTCATCAGGCAAAATTAATCCATAATATAACTTGTAAAAATCATAATTAATTCATACAAGCACATAAAATTCTGAAATTTTTACCACAGATCTATATGCATACAACCTGGCTCTGATACCATTGTTGGATTTTTAATCGCAGCGGGGCGTGGAAAAATACTTTTACACACACAAAATCCAAATAAAAGCATATAAATCGTGAATAAAAATTCGAGGGATCGAATCTAACCTTTTAAAATAATTCGGAGACAACGATCAGAGATCCTTAGCAGTTGCTCCTCAAGTGTGAAGCACTCCACCGGTATCCACCAAGAAAACGATGTTAAGGAGGAGGAATGAGGTGGAGAGAATTGGGTTTTCCAAACTTTTTTGGGTTTTCGGGTTTGATGTGGGTTCGAATAAAATAGGGTCTATAATAGTGTATTTATAGGCAAAATTTTCAGCTGAAATTTTCCCATAAATATTATTATTATTATCCCATTTATTATTCTCATTAATAATTAAAACACCTTTTAATTATTAATCCTTTTTCTAAACACTTTAGAAATAATTCTCTCTCTTGATTTAATTTCAAAAAATTAAATCCTTAATTAATAATATTAAGAACTTTTCTAAATTAATTTATATTCAATTAAATCTAATTTAATTAATTATTAAATTTTCCAATTAATTATTTATTTCACAAATAAATAATTATTAGCCATTATTAATTAATTTCTCCACCAAAAAATCATTCTCTTTTTATGGTGTGACCCTGTAGGTTCAATATTAAGCCGGTAGTAGAAATAAATAATAATAAAACTATTTTATCATTATTTATATAAATTCTCTAATTTATTAAATATGATTAATTAATTAATCACATTTATTCTACATCGTGAGGGATACTTCTCAGCATATCGCGACTATCCGGATAATATGAATTCACTGCTTAGAATACCAAGAACCTGTCAGTGAATAGTTACCGTACAATAAAATCCTTCTACCCTACAATGTCCCGATTAAATACAAGGCATGGATCTCGTGTCAAACCCATCTAATTCAATCACTTTGCTTACCATTTACTATGCGTAGTTCTATGCAAATTAGAAACTCCTTTCTAATTTCATTTACTCTGGCCAGAGATTTCTGAACTAGCATAAGTGGATCAACCTTGAACATTCGCTTCCTTCACTGGAAGGGGTAGATCCTTTATTGATCATACACTATCTTCGTGTACAAATTCCTATACCCAGAAGAGCCCTAATAATTGTCCCTGGAGACTAAGAACTAAACCAAAGCATAGTTCAGTGTACACAAGATGACTATGATGACCTCAAGTCTAAGGATACTTGTACATCTATCACTAGGTGAACAACTGTTGACACGTGAATGAACTCCATCAGTTGTTCAGCTGTGCGAGTCATGTTCAGTGAACTTATTCTATAATAAGCACCTACATACTAGGTATAGTGTCACCACACAAATGTCTATGAGAACAGACATCCTTCATAATGAAGCAAGCATAGTATGTACCGATCTTTGCGGATTATTAATTACCAGTTAGTAATCCTATGACCAGGAACTATTTAAGTTTAGAGTTATCATCTTTTTAGGTCTCACTATTATGATCTCATCATAATCCATAAAAAGCTTTACTCTAAACTATGGTATATCTTATTTAAACACTTAAATAGATAAAGCCCGTAATAAAAAAACAAAATAAGTCTTTTATTAATATCAATGAAATCAAAACAGATTACATAAAAGTTATTCCTAAATCCTCATACATGATTGGACTTAGGATATATTCCTTTCAAGGGGCTCCCCCTGGCTCACACACACCCTCACACCCTCACCCTCACCTACTAAGGTGGCACTCCTCTCACTCACTTTTGCCATGCTGGAAGAAATAGCATGCATATTTTGACTCTCAACCTCTCCTTTTGCCTGGGAGCAACCCAGCCTCTCACTCAAATTATCACTCCCTTCCCTCAATCCTAGAAGTGATTGTACAGTAACCATGTCTTCTACACTTGAAATTGATTCAGATATATGTATAGAGACTATCAACGGATAGGGAGTATCCGTTGAAGTAGAAACTGATGACATCAACGGATAACTGCTGTTAAGCTTATCCGTTGAAGAACAACCACTTGTCAACAGATGAGCGATATCCGTTGAAGAAGAAAAAGAAGTAGATATTGAAAGTGACATGATTGTTGAATCTGTGTGGATTGATTTTAAGTGAGGTGACACAGATTCTTCAACTAAGTCTGAAGGAATTGGCTGATGATCTAACAAATCATCTAAAAGATGATGATCACCAGGATTTTAGTGGGGCTCCTCCCTGAGTTTTAAAGAGGGAGAATCAGGAACTGATGTGAATATCATATCCACATCCAGAGATGGTGATGGAGAATTTGGTGATTGATGTGTGTCTATTATGAGAGATCGGGGCTGTGACTCCACATTTGCTGGAGCCACATCAAGCTGAATTTGAGAAGGCAAAGATACAGGTGGATGTATCTGTGCAGTGTGTGCCCCCTGTGTTGAAACTAGGGTTTTAGCCTTCTTTCTTCTTGAAAAGGCTTTGATAGGTGAATGTGTGGCTTCAGTGTCCCTCCCTCTTTTGTTTTGTGTCCCTGGTTAGGGACTATTTTCAATAGTTGCATCCTTTTGGGAGGATGCAACTAGGGATGTGTTTGAATCCTTTTGAACCACCACAGTCTTTTGAGAAACTGTGGCTTGGATGGCTAGGGTACCACTCACCTCTCTCACCTTATCCTGGGGGGTTTCTTGATATTCACCCCTCCCCTCACCACTCACACCCTGTTCACTCCCTTCAGCGTTTATAGTAGTTGTTACAACCGTTGTCTTTTGAGAAACAACAGAGGTGGTTTTCTTTGACTTGTGTTTTGGAATTTTAGTTTTGGTGGCTTTGGTAGGAATCTGTTGGGACAAAGACACAGATTCCATTGCCACACTAGAAGGCAAAGAAACAATGGGGTTGGAAGAAGTAGGAGTTGCAGAAGTATTTACCTCACTTACCTGAGGTGCATTCATTATTGGTAAATATACCAATGGCACCTAGCTGTTGAGGTTAATTCTCAAAAGGTCTGCAATGACCTTTTTCTCTTGTGCCCAACATTTGAGTTTATTGCTCTCATTAGTTATGACCAAACCTTCAGCAACATGGTTAGCCAATAACATAAAGAATCTAGCATAGTAGATGTTATGAGGTCTATTAGCTTTGTTACCTAACCTGGAACCTAATTCTAGCATGACATAGTTGCTAAAATTAAAGTACCTATCAGAAACTAGCATATAGAGCATATTAACAAGAGATGAAGTTATGGCATCAAAATTGCTAATCTTCCCAGAGAAAATCTTGATAAAGGCATCTCCAAGAAAGCTCCATTCTTTCCTAAGGCCCTTTCTTCTAATGCTCCCTAAGCTAGCAGAAACAAAAGAGTAGCCTATGGAATCTAACATACTAGATACATCATTATCAGTGTGTGGTGTCATGGCATTAAACAGAATGTTCATGGCTTTCTTGTCCTTGCGAATCTCTTCAATATCTTCAATAGTCCATTCTGCTTTTGGCTTGGGAATGAACTGTCCAACAACAACTGTTGCAGTAGCAGATGTGGCCACCTTATGAGGGATATGAGGGCCATTTTCAATGCAGTTGATGTAGCTTTCATCTTGAGAGAGTAGATGTAAATGCATCTTCACTTTTCAGTGATGATAGTTATCTCTTTCCAGGACTGGAATCTTTATACCAATATCCTTCCTACTTATGATGTTAGCAGGAGGAGTCTTCTGACTCATGATGTTAGCAGAATGGATCTTTAAACTCTTTATAAGTTAAGAGCTTGCTCTGATACCAATTGTTATTCCCAGTGAACTAACAATGAGATTTACAGAAGGGGGGTTGGATGTAAATCTCAAAACTTTTTCAAGTTTTAAGCAGTTTCTAAGGCTAAGTGTTTTAATGAACACATGTGTGTGAATTGCTTTAAGCTAATACAGACAGATATATATTCAAACACAGATGTAAAGAACACAAAGAACTTAAAAACTTTTCTGGTGGATTTGTTGTTCCACCAGAGATGTGTTATTTCAGAAAATCTGTGATTCAAAGAATTAAATCACAGCTGCGTCCTAGTACAAACTAAATGATTTTCTCTCTGAATTTTTCTAAACAGCTCTGGAAAATTCACCATCTAATTACTAGCTGCTACTTGGTTTATATATCACCAAGTTTACAAGTGAAGACAAAACTGTAAAATACAATTAAAAGATTCTTCACATGTTTCTTCTTCATTTCTATATCCAATGCAATTTAGGTTTAGCTGTTAATCTTTGAATACTTCCTTGTTTGCACTAGAATGGAAATGCTGCTTTTTCTTGATTCCTCCAAGAGGCTACCACATTCCAGTTTGTCTCTGTCAACCCATGTGCCTCTGTCAGCTTATGAATTGTCACTATCAACTGCTATTGAACTTAGCATCCCTTGAAGCTTTCATCCGTTGATGGCTTTATCCGTTGAAGCTTTATCCGTTGATGCATTAGCAGTTGAAGTTTTATCCGTTGAAGCACTCATCCGTTGATGGATGTTATCCGTTGAAGCTTTAGAGACATCTGTTAAAGCTTTGTTTCTCATCCGTTGAAGGCCTTTAATATCAGTTGATACTACTTCACTTATACAAAATTACAAGGCATGAAATATTTACAATTAGCCCTCCTATTTGTATATCCACTAGTAGTCAACATGACTTATAATTTCCCACAACATCTAAGAATTACAACTTAAATACAGAGAATGAAATGTGCTACAATACTAAACTTATTTCTAAGTAAAGCTACTCCTTCAACGGATAGCCAGACTGGTCTTATCCGTTGAGGCTACAAACACCAGATTTCTACTTAAGTGTTTTGTTGAACTTATCATCAAACTATTACACATATTCTTAACATTATCATTTAGATGTATTAAAAATTATTATAATAAACCCCGAAAATAATAAAAAAAATCATTAAGTATTTCAAATATGATGGTTAAAATTCAAAAATAAGATGATTTACAAATGCAGATTGGTGAAAATTATTAATTTTATACAAAATCGGGTATATATAGAGTTGTCAATTCGTGTCGTTCGTATATTTTCGTGTTGTGTACTTTCGTGTTTCGTGTAGTGAAGGGAAAACACATATCCGACCCGTTTAACATTCATGTACTTAAGGGTAAAAACATATCTGTAACTCATCGTTTTGTATTCGTTTCATGTCATTTCCGTGTATAAAAATAAATAATTTAATAATTTAATAAATATATAAAATATTATATAATTGGATATAATTTCACACACATATATATATACATACATATAACGGTATATTTTTAGATATATTTTTATAAATATATATATGAATTTTATGTATATATACAGATAATATTAAAGTAATATGTATATTTACATAAATAAATATATAAATATATTAATAAATTTATTATTCTGTGTACTTTCGAGTCGTGTCGTGTAACCTAGGGTAAACACATATCCGTACTCGTTTAAATTTCGTATTTCGTGTATTTTCGTGTCCGTGTACCAAAAAGCGGAACACATATCCATTTATATCGTGTCGTTCTCGTGTCATTTTATCGTGTCGTATATCAAATTGCCAGCTCTAGGTATATATAGACTATATGATGAAATGAACGAGTCAATTTCAAAGACTCTGGAATAATTTAATTATTATGTTATTTCAGTTTTTCTAATTGTTTTCAATTTATTTGGACTTTTTAATGTTTAATTCGATTTGTATCGAGTTTGACCCGTATTATTTTGAATTTAATTCGAGTTTTTATCGAAACCAAAAGTAAGTCAACAAAAACAGAACATTTATCTCAAAAATAGAGTATAAGTTATACTAATTTAAATATTTATTATATATCAACAAAATATTATATGTTTTCAAAGTTAATTTGATCTTATATCTAATCTAGTTAATAGACTTTTAATTTACCATCAAATTAAGTTTATATAACCTTTTTTATAGATAGGCAAATTTATTTCACTTATATTGTTAAATATATATATTTACGAGAGGGATGTCGATTTTTAAAAATAATATTATTTGTATTTAATATTTAGAAAATTTTGTTATGAAGATTACATTAATATTGTAATTGTTATGTTTCATGTTACGTTCTTTGAAAATTATTAGAACTGTGTTCTTTGTGAATAAAAAATCATAAATGTTTTGAATAAATTTTTAGCAAATCCTTCAAAAACTATCTATTTTTATTTTGAAAAAAAAAATTGTTTTGACTACTTTTCGTACTTTGGACTAAAATTTTATGTCCAGTGTTCCTTAATTGACAAGGCATTAGAGCAATTATGAGTTGCAAGCTCGACAACAACATCACTTGAATTTTACAGATTATGATTGTTACAAAATGGGTGGGGTCGACTGAATCCAAAATTGATCAGTATAAAAAGATAAATTGATTGATCCGTATAAAAAGATGAATTGAGAGTCAATCTGTTTAATCTTATTTTAAATACATATAATTTATTTATTGGATCGATTAAATAATTATAATTGTATAATAGTATAATTTTTTTTTGATTATTTATTTATCACATAAATTTAGATGCGTATTCAATTTAATTAGTGAAAAGTGTTGAATTCGTTAAACAAGCATAGAATTCTGAATTTAAATTTGTATTTCATGCGTCCTACTTCCTTAAAAAATAATGCAACCAAATTTATAAATAATCTAAAAATTAATTATATATATATATATATATATTAAATAATAATATACCTATTAGACAAACAATTTAGCAATTCTGTTTAATAAGAGGATCTATAATTTTGAGGATCAATAATTTATGGAAGCCAGCTTGTTCGGCATCTAATTCTACATTTAAGATATATCCTTGCACAAACCAGACCTCTCATTCAAAATTAATTAACGGTATAAAATCTTTCTGCAGTCAAACCCATACCGCTCTCATATTTACTCAATCTCACTCTTACAGAAAGTCAAGCTATCGATATGTCTTGTCTATTGACATGTTTGAGTCTGTGAGAGTTTCTCTCTTCGTTGTTATATAGTTTTTCTGTTATTCTCGTCCTTTATCTGGCACTCTTTGTTACTGGAGATCTATTCAATGGATAAACAGCAGTCAAACGTAAGGGAGATGGAGGAGGCCTTTGCTAGGATACAAATAGAAGAGGAGGAAAGCGGAGGAATAAGATATGCTGAGAATGCAGAGGATTTAAGTGAAATCGATACACGATGGTGTTTGATTGGACGCTTCCTAACGGATTCGCACATCGATTTCCAAGCCATGCAGCACAAGATGGCGTCTTTGTGGAGACCTGGGAGAGGACTGTACGTAAAGCAGTTGGATAATAACAGATTCTTATTCCAGTTTTATCATGAACTGGATATAAAAAGGGTGATCGAAGGTAGTCCTTGGACATTCGGGCGGTTCCACCTGGTGATGGTAAGACTCAAGGAGGGAGAAGATCCCAGAAAACTGGTGATAAATGAAATGGATCTCTGGGTCCAACTACATGGCATGTCCGCAGGATTCATGTCACAGCGAGTTATTAAGGATGTTGGAAATTATATAGGTAAGTATGTGGAAGGGGATCCCAACAATTTTGTGGGAGTCTGGAGGGAATTCTTAAGAGTTAGAGTGACTCTGCCACTCGATAAACCTATCAAACGAAGAATGAAGCTACGGAAGTCGGAAAAAGAATGGTGCTGGGTTAATTTTCAGTATGAAGCAATCCCAACTTTTTGTTTCATCTGTGGTCTCATAGGACATGCTGAAAGGTATTGTGATGAAATTTTTGACAAACCGGTGGAGATGATAGATAAACCATATGGTTCGTGGCTCCGAGCTGACCCACGAAGAAAGACTCATACCATAGGTTCAAAATGGCTCCGACAAGGAGGTAGTTCTCAGGCGAGTTATTCCGGTGATAAGGGAGCAGTTAATACAGATAGAGAGAATGCCGTGAATTATGCTTTGGTTCAACAAACCAGCAAAAATTCAGGAAGTGATCAAAATGGAAACATGTTATTTCAGGGAGAGAATGTAGGAGCAAATGAAGGAACTAAGCAGCTGGCTATTCAGGATAATGTATATCAGATAAATACGCAAATTCAAAATGAAGATTTGGAAGGAAAATCACATGGGCCCGAAAATTTGGAAATAAGAATTGCAGACCCAAAAAGACGCAGAGTGGATCAAGCCACGGACATACAAATAACCCAAGTCACAGACATGGAAGTACAGGTATCTAGCTCAGAAGTATCAAAAAACGAAGCAATGGCGGGTGTTGCAACACAACCCCGCCAGTCATTATGAATGTTCTAGCTTGGAACTGCCAGGGAATGGGTGCCCTTGGAAAATTTCAGTTCCTTAAAGAGTTAACCCGAAGTGAAAATCCGTCATTTGTTTTTCTTAGTGAAACAATCAGCAGTTATGATAAGATGGAGAAGCTTTGTAGTAGATTGGGTTTTGAGGGTTTTATTGCAGTGGAACCTCAAGGAAAGAGTGGGGGTATTGCGTTATTGTGGAGATTTGAAGGTACTGTTAACCTTTTGAGTCAGTCCAGGTCTCATATTGATGTGAAACTAAGTGTCCAAGGAAAGTGTGAATGGCGTTTAACTGGTATTTACGGAGAACCCTCAAGAGCTCAGAGATTTAAAACTTGGGAACTCCTAAAAAACCTATCTCGTGATGCTAACTTACCATGGTGTCTGGTCGGGGATTTCAACAATATTGTATCTCAGGAAGAAAAAAGAGGAGGATCACCCTATCCTAATAATCTGATTGAAGGTTTTAAGGAATGTATATATGAAGCAGATTTACAGGATTTAGAGATAATAGGGCATCAATTTACCTGGGAAAAAGGGAGGAACACTGATCACTGGACGGAGATCAAATTAGACAGGGTTATGGCAAACCCGTACTGGTTGAGGATTTTTGACATGGCTAAAGTGTACAACATTGAAATTTCTGCCTCAGATCACAGTCCTTTGTTGTTATGTCCAGAAACTCATAATAGAGGCAATAAAAAGTGGAAGTTCCGGTTCGAGAATGCATGGCTTACTGAGCCGACATGTTTTGAAATAATCAGGGACCGTTGGGAGGAGTCTGGGAGTGATAATGTGCAGCAAAAGCTGGCTAAATGCGCAGAGAGCCTTCAGGTTTGGGGAAAAGAGATCACGGGGTGTTTTAACAGTCGTATCAGGAAATGTAAGACTCGCTTAAAGAAGTTGAAAGGTAAACGGGATGCTCAATCAGTAGAAGAATATGAGGAGGAAAAAAAACAGCTGTTCTTAGTACTTGATCAAAAGGAAATATTTTGGCGGCAAAGATCCAAACAACTCTGGCTTCAAGCTGGAGATAAAAATACAAAATATTTTCATGCTTCTTATAAGAAGAGGAAAAGGCTCAATCATATCCAGAAATTGAAGAACAGTGGAGGAGATTGGGTAGATTGGAACAACGGTCTTTCAGAGTTGATACAGGACTATTTTCAACAGCTTTTTACCGAGGAGCATACTCAATGTGAAGCTGTTCTAAACTGTCTCTCTAAAACCGTATCAATGGAACAAAACAGGGATCTCTTAATCGATGTTACTAGTCAGGAGGTTAAAGAAGCAGTCTTTCATATGCATCCAGATAAAGCTCCGGGGCCAGATGGTATGACCCCGGCTTTCTTTCAAAAGAACTGGTCGGTAGTAGGAGTAGAGATGACGCAGATGGTGAGGAATTTCTTTCAGACAGGTAATCTCATAGACAATATTAATTCTACAAATATTGTTCTTATTCCTAAAAAGAAAAATCCTACAGTGTTGACGGAGTTAAGACCTATAGCTCTTTGTAATGTGGCTATGAAAATAATTACGAAAGTGATTGCCAATCGAATGAAAAAGGTGTTAGACTCAGTTATCTCGGAAACTCAAAGTGCTTTCTTACCAGGCCGCCTTATCACAGATAACATAATGATTTCATTTGAAGTAATGCATTACTTGAAACGCAAGAAGTTGGGCAAGGAGGGATCTATGGCTATCAAATTGGACATGTCCAAAGCCTATGACAGAATCGAGTGGAGGTTTCTTAAGGAGGTGCTTGATCGAATGGGGTTTGATGTGTGGTGGATTCATTTAATTCTAAAGTGCGTCACAACAGTAGATTACACAATTGTTCATGGAGATAGCGAAATGGGGCCAATAAAACCTAGTCGAGGTTTAAGGCAAGGAGATCCTCTCTCTCCTTACCTCTTCATTATATGTGCGGAAGGTTTATCTGCCATGATTCAGAATTATGTAACTAGACAATGGCTATAAGGAATAAAGATATGTAGGAAAGCTCCCTCCATCAGCCATATGTTGTTTGCAGACGACTCATACCTCTATTGCAAAGCAGACGTGGAAGAAGCAGGTAGAGTTTTGGAGCTGTTGTCTGTCTATGAGAAAGCATCGGGCCAACGCATTAATAGAAGTAAGTCTACAGTTTTCTTCAGTGCCAATATTATTCCATATAACAAGGAGAGGATCTGTCAATTACTTCAAATTCCTGAAGCTGATCAGTCGACAAAATATCTTGGGCTTCCTAATATTATAGGCTGGAATAAATCTGCTATTTTCGGTTATCTGAGAGATAGAGTTAATGCCACCATCCATAGCTGGAATGAAAGGAATATTTCCAGATCAGTGAAGGAAATTCTTATTAGAACAGTGGCTCAAACGCTTCCATCGTACGCCATGAATGTTTTTTTACTTCCTCTAAATCTGGTT
Source organism: Apium graveolens (assembly GCF_009905375.1). Lineage (NCBI taxonomy): Eukaryota > Viridiplantae > Streptophyta > Magnoliopsida > Apiales > Apiaceae > Apium > Apium graveolens. The sequence goes on from NC_133651.1 coordinate 130,587,688, forward strand.
CAAGATATGGAAAAGGCAATGGCTAAGTTCTACTGGAGTTCATCAAAGCAAAGTGGATCGAGAAATACATGGATGGGCTGGGAAAGGATGGCCCGTCACAAAAAGGTTGGAGGCTTAGGGTTCAAAAGATTAAGGGATGTCAACATGTCTTTATTGGGGAAACAATGTTGGAGGTTTATCACTCATCCTGAAAGCCTTGTTGCCCGTTTATATAAAGCAAGGTATTATACAGACTCTGACTTTTTAAACTCAAAGTTGGGAAGTAACCCAAGTTTCATATGGCGCAGCATTTCGGAGTCGAAAGAAGTTATCTCTGCAGGTTCTTGCTGGCGAATAGGGACGGGTACTGAAATCGATATTCTGAAACAACCATGGTTGAATGATGTTGAGAATCCGTATATATCCACAGTATCTCCTGCTTTGAATGACCAGAAGGTGGTAGCTTTATTCAGTACGGATACAAAAGAATGGGATATGGATCTTGTAGCAGACATTTTCAATACAAGGGACTTTAATTGTATCATGAATACGAAGGTGGAAAGAGACTTAGACAGAGATACTTTGTGCTGGAAGTTTGAGAATACTGGTCAATACACAGTAAAAAGTGCATACAATTTCATTCAGAGAAGGAATGGCCTGTGGTGTACAAATCCTAGTGATGAATTATGGAACAAACTTTGGAAAGTCGAAGCTCCCCCGAGAGCGTTAAACTTGGTCTGGAGAGCAGTAGTAAATTGTTTACCGACAAAAACAATATTGCAGGCCAGACAGGTGCGAATCGACAATTTGTGTCCAGTTTGTCAGGAAGATGCTGAATCAGTTTTACATTGCTTGGTGCAGTGCAGATATGCAGCTTTTTGCTGGAGAATTTTTAAACCAGATTTATGCATTACTGAGTACAGGGATTTTGTGGATTGGTTGGACCAGATGCTAAGAAATCAGCCAGTTAATACATCAGGAAAAATTATCACACTGTGTTGGTCGATTTGGCGAGCAAGGAACGACTTAATTTGGAACCAACGAAGCTGGAATTCTATGAGAATAGTTGCTAAAGCTTGGGAGTATCTTTCACAGTGGAAATCAGCCCAGGGAAGGTATCAAAGTGCACCATTGCAGCCTCCTGTTCAAGGGGACGGTGCAGTTTACTGGGTTAAGCCACAACATGAGGTAGTAAAGATCACGGTTGACGCAGCAATCATGGAACACCAGGGGGTTTCAGGTATAGGCTTGATAGCTCGAGATCATGCAGGAAACTTAATATTGGCTAGGACAAGATGTATTGTGGAGATCATGAATCCAACGCTGGCAGAAGCAATTGCAGTGAAGGAAGCTCTAAGCTGGGTTAAAGAGCTCCCAGGTGCGAATTTTGTCATTGAGTCTGATTGTCTTGTGGTTGTTCAATTAATAAGGAGTGCTACTCCTATACGATCTAGAATTGGGAAAATAATCGAGGAGTGTAGACGGAGTCTTCAGGAATTAAACAACGTTAAGTTGTATTTTGTTAAACGATCCGCAAATATGTCGGCACATGAATTGGCTCATGTGGCTCATATATACCCTGATCGTATCTTTGAATGGAGTTCTGTTCCAGACAAAGTTAAAGTTTGTATTTTGGAAGATCGTTTGAGTTAATAAAAAATTGCATTTTGTTCAAAAAAAAAAAATTAACGGTATAAAAAAAAATACATGCATCATTCATGAAAGGTGAATCACTAGCGTGTACTTCGTACTTATTCTGAGATAGTAAAGCCGTACTCATGTTCATATTTATGCTATTTTTTTTTGAAAATCTTTTCAATTACATGATTTTTAAAATTAGTAAAATTTTATATATATTTCATTTTATATTATTTATCCTATTTTGAGTATTATGTCATATCAACTTGACTAAACATTGAGTAATAAGTAACAAATATTTATGTTTCATTTTAAAATTTTAATAAATACATTTTAAGAAGGATTAAAAATATATTTTATAATTTTGCAAATTTTGAAATTTATTTAACTATATACTAAACTTAGTTTGTGATCACAATATGACCAAATCAATCATAAACTATGAGATGAAGGAACTAATAATTAACTATATTTACTAATTTTTTTAAGTATACTCATTTTAGACATTTAATATTAATTTATTTCACCACTTTACCCTTTTTAATTATATATTTTTTAACCTCCACACACTTATACTAACTGATGGGAAGGAGGGAGTGGCATGTATAAAAGTTATTATTATAATAATTTTGTTATGAAAAAATTCGATTATTTAAACCCCAAAATAATTTTAGATAATGTTTAGAAATTATATTAAATCAGTGGAAGATTTTATCTTTTGCTAAATTGCTAATCCAGCTATTATAAAACGTATTTAATAATACAATACATAAATGAAATTACACCTAGAGGGGGGGTGAATAGGTGATTATGGCTAACTAGGATTACTTTTAAATTTTACCCGATAATAGCTTACTGAGATTTTACCAACTGAACTATAATCTGACAGTGATAGTAAGCTGAGATGACTAAATGCAATGCAGAAAATAATGTGCAGGAAAGTAAATAGAACACACAAGAATTTTAGCCAGGTTCGACCCCTAATCCCCTATGGTCTACGTCCTGGTCCCTTACCAACTTGGTAAGAGAATATATTATTGATCAATGAAGGTTACAACTACAAGATACAACAATATATCTCCCTTTATCCCAGCTGCTGATAATGGCTTGCTGAAACCCTGTTTAAGAACCTGCTCTCTAAGTACTATACTACCCCGTAGTACAAACTCCTCTAGCAAGTACCACTAAACCCTTGTTTCCCTAGCCAACTTATCCAGCAACTAATCAATACAATTGAACAATACAAATCAGTGATAAAGTTTACAACTCAAACTATAGACTCTCTCTAAGATAAAACATGTGTATATATTTAGAGCTCGAGAGTATTTTGAAATCAATAAAGATCAGGAGTTGTATGTGTTCTTGCTTGCAAAAGTCGTTTTTTTAAAAACTGCAAGAAATCACATATTTATATAACCATACATTAACGTTTGGAAACAGCCTCAACAAATTACAACGGCTAGAATCCAATTCTACCGTGTAAGATCGTTGGGATGGTTTTCCAACGTTCATGTATACGTTAGATAGAAGAGAAAGAAAGATGTCCAACGTACAGAAAATATCTCTTTTATTTAGTAGAGGATAAAACGTTTTAATCAGTAGATAGAAGATAGAGTTTGAAAGAAAAACAAACTCCTATTCTTTAGGAAATCAATTTGAATGATTAAAAACGATTTATAATTGAGCTCTATATATATAATGCACATATATTTATTAGAGAAGTCCTTACAACTGATATATATGAAGATCCTATAAAATCTCCATGAAATTCGACTTCCTTGTTGAATCTGGGCTGTGCATCTTGGCTTGCTGTTATTCTGACACTGTTGATCATAGCTTGCTGAAATAGATTACTGTCTTATGATAGCTTGCTGTCATGATACTTAAACAGCAATGACATTAAGCTGTTATATCCTGCAAACATTCTTAAATAACAACATGATGGCTTGCTGTGTTGTGATCATCAAAACTAAGGATTTACAATCTCCTCCTTTTTGATGATTACACACATTTAGGAGAATTATAAAAACTCCCCCTAAATCTATGCATATCTCAAAATTGTATAACCTGTTACTGCAATTAAAATATAAATGACACACATGCATATCCAAAATAACCAACATAGCAGCATTATATCATTACATCAATTCTTAAAAACTAAAAGACAATTAAGTCTTAAATAACAGCCAACATAAACCAAGTAGCATCATAAACCAAGTAGCAAACCACAGATTAAACATAAGCCAACAAATAGTCTTAATAATCAGGCATAAACAAACATAAGTCTCCTAAATTACTCCCCCTTAAAGCATCAAAAAGATTCAGGTTGAGAGCTGATCAGAATTATAAGATAAAGCATCAAAACAGACAAACAAGTAACGACAATAAACAGATAATGACATATCATAATTAAAAAATTACATTAAACACAAAATTGCCATTTTAATAACCCATCATAGTAAGCTAACATGAAAAATGATAGTAAGCTAACATTACCAAATTTCCAAAGATAGTTTGCCATTATACACTGCACATGCCAAGTTCCCTTCGAATGGTAGAAAATCTTGCTTCGCCAAGGGGTTTTGTAAAGATATCTGCCAATTGATATTCAGTAGGTACAAAAACTAATTCAATCTTACCTTTGGCAGCATTATCTCTCAAGAAATGATGACGAACATCAATATGCTTTGTTCTTGAGTGATTAACTGGATTCTTTGATATGTTGATGGTGCTAGTGTTATCACAATAGATTGGAACTTTGCCACACTTGATTCCAAAATCTCGTAGAGTCTGAATCATCCACAAAATTTGAGAGCAACAGCTACCAGCTGCCAAATACTCACCTTCTGCTGTGGATAATACAACTGAAGTTTGTTTCTTACTTTGCCAAGATACGAGACTTTGTCCTAAATATGTACAAACACCACTTGTACTCTTTCTATCAGTTTGACAACCTGCATAGTCAGCATCACTATACCCCACAAGATCAAATGTGCTTGTAATAGGATAAAATAACCCAAGATTAATAGTCCCACTTAAATATCTAAATATTCTTTTAACTGCATTTAAGTGTGATTCCTTAGGCTTAGCTTGAAAATGAGCACATACACAAACACTATACATAATATCTGGCCGAAAAGCAGTAAGATATAAAAGACTACCAATCATACCTCTATACTTCTTGATATCAACATCTTTACCTTTTTCATCCGATGTCAGCTTGCTATTTTGATTCATTGGAGTAGATTTCGGCTTGACATTGTCAAAACCAAATCTGGTCAGCAAATTCTTGACATATTTTGATTGATGCACATAAATTCCATCTTTAGATTGTTTAATTTGGAGCCCCAAGAAATAATTAAGCTCACCCATCATGCTCATGTCAAATTCACTGCTCATACACTTAGAAAACCACTCACACATAGAATCATTAGTGGATCCAAAGATTATATCATCTACATATATCTGGACAATCAAAATATCATTACCATTTTGCTTAGTAAATAAAGTAGGATCAATTTTACCTCGAATGAAGCCATTTTTGATCAAAAACTTACTAAGCCTCTTGTACCAAGCCCTTGGTGCTTGCTTTAAGCCATATAATGCCTTCCTGAGCTTGTAAACATAGTCCGGATGTTGTTCATGTTCAAAACCAGGGGGTTGCTTAACATAAACTTCCTCTTCCAAAAATCCATTAAGAAAAGCACTTTTGACGTCCATTTGATGTAGCTTGATCTTCTTGTAGCATGCATAAGCAAGAAGCATCCTAATTGATTCCAATCTAGCTACTGGAGCATAAGTTTGATCAAAGTCAATGCCTTCTTGTTGGTTGTACCCTTGTGCTACGAGCCTTGCTTTATTTCGAGTAACAGTACCAAATTCATCCACTTTATTCTTGAAAATCCATTTTGTACCAATGATTGAAGCATCCTTTGGTGGCTTGACCAGTTCCCAAACATCACATCGTTCGAATTGATTGAGTTCTTCTTGCATAGCCGTGATCCAATTTTCATCTTCAAGTGATTCTTTGACATTCTTGGGTTCCTCTTTAGCTAAAAATGCAGCATAAGCACAAAAATTTGCAGTGCCTTTTCTTGTCTTGAGACCATCAGAAATATCACCAATAACCTGTTCTGGAGGGTGATTCTTCACTGTCCGTGTAGCTTTTGGCAATGAATGCTTTGCAATATCTTCATGTGAAGTCTTCCTTATCTTAGATGGAGGAGCTAAGTCTTCACCATCATAGATTGGCATTTTATCCTTTGCTCTATTTCCTCTAGGACCATCAAGAGTCATCTTTGCCATCTTTACAATTGCATCATCAACTGGAGTAGAAGGTTCTACTTGCTGATTTCCTGAGGCAGTTTCAATTTCAGCTTGTTGTTTTCCAGAATCAGTCTCTGTTTCAGCTTGCTGTTTTGGAGTAGCCTTCTCTGTTTCAGCTTGCTGTTGTCCAGCTTCACCTGTATCATCTTCCTCTTCTCTTGGAAGATCATTGTTAGGTTCTTGAAAAGTAACATCTATAGATTCCTCAACAATATGTTTAGACAAATTATAAACTCTATAGGTTTTACTATTCATAGAATAACCAAGAAAAATAGCTTCATAAGATTTAGCATCAAATTTACCATCATTACCAATTGTCTTGAGCACAAAACACTTTGAGCCAAAGATTCTGAAGTAACTGATGTTGGGCCTCTTTTTCTTGAGCAATTCATATGGAGTCTTGTCCAAAATAGGTCTTATCAATACTCTATTCAGAACATAGCATGCTGTGTTGACTGCTTCTGCCCAAAAACTTCTAGGTAACTTGCTTTCTTGCAACAAAGTCCTTGCTGTCTCTTGCAGTGACCTATTCTTGCGTTCCACCACACCATTTTGTTGTGGAGTCCTTGGAGCCGAGAATTCATGTGATATTCCTCTTTCTTCACAATAAGTAACAAAGTCTTTTTGGAATTCACCACCTCGATCACTCCTTATTCCTACAAGCTTTGTATTGATCTTATTCTCAAGTAATTTAATTAGTTTCTCAAACTCATTAAAAGCAGCATCTTTAGTTCTAAGAAACAATACCCATGTAAAACGAGAATAATCATCAACAATTACAAAACCATATTGCTTACCTCCTATACTTTTATAAGCTTCTGGACCAAATAAGTCTAAATGTAAAAGTTCTAAGGGTTTAGAAGTAGATACCATTTTCTTTGCTTTGTGAGTACTTCTAATTTGCTTGCCTAATTGGCATGCCGAACACACCTCAGTCTTGACATACTTGATTTTGGGTAAACCTCTGACTAGCTTCTTCTTTGAAAGCTTGTTAAGTAAGTCCATGTGAGCATGACCCAATCTTCTATGCCAAACATAAGGATCAGTGTCTATTGCAGCAAGACAGCAAGCTGTTTTCTGCAACTCAAAGTCCAAAATATATATATTTCCTTCCCTTCTAGCAACTAGGGGGACTTTGTTAGTACCAATAGTAATAATACACTTATCAATACCAAAGTTAACAGTATGACCATTATCATATAACTGACTTATGCTAAGTAGATTATATTTAAGGCCTTTAACATATTGAACTTTATCAATTGAAATGTGTTTATTACCTATTTTACCTTTGCCAAGAATTTGAAGAGTTTTGCTATCACCAATAGTCACTCTTCCACCCTTTTTCATCTGAAGACTCAAGAATTGTGCTTTGTCTCCACTCATATGTCTAGTACATCCGCTATCTAAAATCCATTGAGTTGATTTGACTCGAGCGGCACGACACATATCACTCTGATCTTCTTCTGAATCACTTTCTAGGTATCCACTTTCTGAATTTCCTCGAACAGAATCCTCATCAAGTCCAACTAGGGCAAGATTGACCATGTCTCCACTTGAATCATCACTGGAAACTGAGTCATCATCACTCCAAGTCATTAGAGCTTTAGCTTTCTTCTTATCCTTGAAGACAGTTTGCTGTTTTGACTTCAATTTGTAGCAGTCCCGCTTATAATGGCCTGGCTTTCCACATTCAAAGCATGTCTGATCTTTAGAATCCTTGTTGGGCTTCTTGTTGTTGGAAAATCTGCCTTTATCTCTTTTCAGCTTGTTCTTCTTCTCGATCATCTTTCTGATCTTCCTGGATATTAAAGCTAGTTCTTCGTCTGACTCATCTTCAGATTCCAGTAAGCTATCATTAGTGTGAAGAGCTAATTGCTTCATTTGAGCAACTGGAGCTTGCATAGAACTTGATTGGCTTTCCTTGATTTTGCTTTCAAATTGTTCCAATTCTGCAAAAACAGCCAATTGATCCATAGTATCTATAGTTGGAGAGGATTCTAGAGCTGTTACCTTTGGTTCATAGATAAATGGCACAGCACTAAGTATCTTCATGTTGATTTCCTCTTGTGGGATATGTTTGCCAAGCTGCTTTAAGGCATTCAGATTTATCTGGAATCTAGCTTGACTTTCTCGAATAGTTTCTCCGTCTTGAAGCTTGAAATTTCCAAACTCATTCATTAGTTTACTCAATTTCACCTTTCTTAAACTCTTGGATCCTTCGTGATACAATTCTAGAGTATCCCATATCTCTTTAGCTGATTTGCATGAAGAGACTTTATCACATTCACTAGGACATAACCCATTCATGAGAGAATTCCTAGCCTTTCCATTGAAGCTGTATTTGATTAGTTCAGCCTCTGTGAGATCATCAACGTCTTTCACTTTGCCTTCTTTGTCCTTGAACTCAAAAGGACCCTTCTGAACAACTCTCAAAGCTAGTGGCTCCCTGGATAGATACACTTCCATGCGACCTTTCCACCAGTTATAGTTTTCTGTACCAAGCAAGAGAGGTGCTCGGTAATCTGAGGTTCCTTCGGGATATTTGTCAGCCATTTTGATCGAATAATATTCCTGTTACAGAAAGATTAGTATACCAAAGCTCTGATACCAACTGAAATTACACCTAGAGGGGGGGGGGTGAATAGGTGATTATGGCTAACTAGGATTACTTTTAAATTTTACCCGATAATAGCTTACTGAGATTTTACCAACTGAACTATAATCTGACAATGATAGTAAGCTGAGATGACTAAATGCAATGCAGAAAATAATGTGCAGGAAAGTAAATAGAACACACAAGAATTTTAGCCAGGTTCGACCCCTAATCCCCTATGGTCTACGTCCTGGTCCCTTACCAACTTGGTAAGAGAATATATTATTGATCAATGAAGGTTACAACTACAAGATACAACAATATATCTCCCTTTATCCCAGCTGCTGATAATGGCTTGCTGAAACCCTGTTTAAGAACCTGCTCTCTAAGTACTATACTACCCCGTAGTACAAACTCCTCTAGCAAGTACCACTAAACCCTTGTTTCCCTAGCCAACTTATCCAGCAACTAATCAATACAATTTGAACAATACAAATCAGTGATAAAGTTTACAACTCAAACTATAAACTCTCTCTAAGATGAAACACGTGTATATATTTAGAGCTCGAGAGTATTTTGAAATCAATAAAGATCAGGAGTTGTATGTGTTCTTGCTTGCAAAAGTCGTTTTTTTAAAAACTGCAAGAAATCACATATTTATATAACCATACATTAACGTTTGAAAACAGCCTCAACAAATTACAACGGCTAGAATCCAATTCTACCGTGTAAGATCGTTGGGATGGTTTTCCAACGTTCATGTATACGTTAGATAGAAGAGAAAGAAAGATGTCCAACGTACAGAAAATATCTCTTCTATTTAGTAGAGGATAAAACGTTTTAATCAGTAGATAGAAGATAGAGTTTGAAAGAAAAACAAACTCCTATTCTTTAGGAAATCAATTTGAATGATTAAAAACGATTTATAATTGAGCTCTATATATATAATGCACGTATATTTATTAGAGAAGTCCTTACAACTGATATATATGAAGATCCTATAAAATCTCCATGAAATTCGACTTCCTTGTTGAATCTGGACTGTGCATCTTGGCTTGTTGTTATTCTGACACTGTTGATCATAGCTTGCTGAAATAGATTACTGTCTTATGATAGCTGGCTTACTGTGTTGTGATCATCAAAACTAAGGATTTACAATAAATATACAAATCTATGATGTAGTTTTATAAATTTAACTCATGTTAAGTCTAGTCCTGCATGTACAAAACATGGATTATAGTGTGTAATTATAAAACTATATGACCTGGTAAATGTTACTACCTTTATTTTAGCTTGCTTTTTTAAATATTTTATTTAATTTTATAAATTTAAGTTATAATTTATTTTAAAAATTATCAAAAATAGTAAAAATTTAATAAATATAAAAAATAAATAAATCTATTATTTTCTCCCACTAAATCTCACTATTTTACAAAATTTTATATTTTTTCTTAATAAATTACACTTTTTTTTTCTCATTCAACCCCACTACCTTACTAAAACCAACAACTTTTAATATATTTTTTATCATCCATATTTAAATTATTTATACATAAATGACGGAAAGGATGGAGTACGAGTTTGCCTAACCCATAACCAAATTAATTAATAATACATACACAGTGACGCCTAACCAGTACAAAACACGAATCCAAACAACATAATGTGTGGAAAGCAGACTGTTCTGGCCTCGTGGAACTATACCGAGAGAGATAACAATTCCCAACCAATGCATAAAATATTATAATACATAAAATTATAAAAATTAAGTGAATATTGCAATTTATAACATAATTTAAACAATAAAAATTTAGAAAATATTATAAGTACATAATTAATAAAATATAATAACTATAAAGAAAAATAATCACATAAAAACTCATTTATGTGTAAACATATGTAAATTTATATATAAATATTATATAATTAATTTAGTTTTTTAAATTAATTTTTTCATTTAACAATATACATTAGATATATAATTTAAATTATTTAATTACCTAAAAATTGAATTAGTAAAAAATAATACAAGTTGTCTAAAATAATTTAGTGTTCGCGCTTCTATTTTATTAACTTTAATAAAATCATTAATTCTAATAACCTAAATTATTTTCCAACAAATGAGATCAAATCTGAATTTTCTTTATTAAGACTTATATATTTATCAAATTTTCAATTATAGCCGATCCTCACCAAAATCAAATATCCAATAGTGAAGAATATATGAACCTGAATTGTTTGACTGTCTTGCACAATAATTTTGATCCAATACTTAGTTGAATCTACTTGTGTAGATGTATGATCCCTGCAATAAATACAAAATGAATAAACACAATGGGAGAGAAAACAAAACTCAATATCTGAGTAAAGAAAATCTAAAATCCGGCACTATCTAAACTCTCAATGAGAGAGATTTATTAGGAAAATAAGATAAAAAAATATTAAGAAAGGGCCTTATCATCAACCATGTAATATATGTGAATTTTAATAATAATAATAATAATAATAATAATAATAATGATAATAATAATAATAATAATAATTAGAAAAAAAGGATTAGAATAGAGATAGAATTTAGACTCCTACTTGTATTTGATGATTGTGGATATATATAAACAAAGACTCGAACCTTGTATTAAAACCCTAAACTAAGAGAATATTGAGAGCGGCGAAGCATAGCAGAAGGGAAAAAAACAGGTGCGAGAGAGATTAACAAGTGAAATTTTCTACTCTGTCAATATTTAAGGTACTCTTTTTATATCAAATTGTTGGTAACAATGTACATCTTGTAGGATATTAGTTTATTAATATAATGTTTCCGCCTGGTTTGGGTTCTATTGCATCAACAAAGAATTATTTTTAAGATATAATAGTATGTACATGACTTCTTAGTACTTTTCTTTTGTTAAAGTGTGTCAATTTAATGGTTTCCGTCTCCACCCTCCAGCTGAGTTTAAGATGTGTTTTAATATTTTATTGATTGTTATTATTATGCGGTAATTATTTTAATATTAAGTTTATTGCATAATTACTTATTATTTTGTTTTATTCTTAGGTAGATGTTTTAAAAATTGGTTTCGAAAATTTTATAAACTGACTTAGGTAATCAATAGCATATCTTGTAATTTGCATCATAATATATGTAAACTATATGTGTATTTTGAGTTCCAAAAGCTATGTAAATTTATTATATAGTAAAATTATGAACTTATGTTCTATTTTTACTTTTGCTTTGTTTTGACTTGACTTGTGTTAGTTAATTAATAAAGTAACATGTGTGCTAGGAGATTAGATGACCAGTAGTCCAGAGACTCCAAAATCTTTGCCCGGAGGGTTATCCATGTTTTGGAGTGTGATTGTTAGTTTGGTTTTTTTTTTAACATAATTAATGTCCTGGCTTGATAATAAACTAGTATATATACATTCACCTGGATTCAGTTAACTTGATAAATTAATAAATATTTACATTATGGCTGCAGTGACATGTAGTTATGTTCACGAGGCAAGTAGTATGATTAATAATTTTGTAAATAAATTATTAGTAGTACTGATTAATTAATAAATGAATATATAAAATGTATATTAATTGTAAATTATAATTTTGTATTTAGATCACGGGTCGGGGTTTTAGCAGATCGTTTACGGATTTTGATATTATTTTAGTTGCGACATTCGAGGTACGGATTCTGTCCTCTTTTTATTCAGCACTCCTCTTCTTAGAAATTTAATATCTCCGCTTTGTTGAATTTCATATTTTATCCGCTCCATTAAAATTGTTTGGATATTTTGACTTCTAAAAATTGTTTTAAAAATTGATTTGGAAAATTATAAATATCTGTTTATGCGATTTTCAAATTTACTTATGACACCCTCTGTTTTGGAAATCTGAATTATTTGTCTTAAGTGATTTTAAATTTTGCGAGAATATTATTTTGAATCATTAGTGATTTAGGGTATACCGAGTTAACCAGCTGTAGGGGTACTACAGCCATGTCATTGTGGCACCAGTGACATGACACTTCCGTGACAGTGTGATTGGTCACGGCGTATCCTTCTGTTAGCTCTTGGGAGGAGATTTTGCGCATTTGATATTTGTTCAGGATACGTGGGTGCACCCAGAGTTTGATTTGTGATTTGATTTATGGTGACGCTGTATATGCCGTACACGTTATCCATTTTGTTGCACGCATTAGGTACCCTATGATGTGTGTATTTGTATCTGTTCTCGGTATGAAATATCTTAGCCCCTCGTTGTTTCAGCTTTACTTATTTTTAAAATTGTTCTTTTATTATAAATTGCTGATTGTTTATTTCTGATCTCTTTGTTTTATAAATTGCATTCCAAATCCGTACTGGGCGTTTGGCTCATGCCGTATTCTTTTTCAGACAGGTGCTTAGGGGGATCTGGGGCTGTGCGATGGAGAGCTACCCTTTTTCTTGATTAGAATTTCAGACTTTATCAGTATTTAGACTTAATTATTTATTTAGAGAATTCAGAATTTATATTATTGTTTTAAACAGTTTGGAGATTTAATATTATTCTGACGATTTTAGACTGTTTATTTTTTTTTATTTAGAGATATATTAGTGCTCTGTTTGCAGGTTTATGGATTATAAGTAATATTTCCCTTCTATTTTAAGAAGGGGTGTTACAAACCATAACCATAAGGCAGAAAGCCTAAAACTAATATTATTATAAATTGTCAATTAGTAAAAATTTATATTAATTTTATAATTTAAAATTTTAAAAATAATTATATTATTAGAAAAATTCTTGATCAAATTAATTTTCATCAAATTTTGTGATAAAAGAAATCAAACACAACAACAAAAGAGGGGATTGATTGGAGAACAAATAAGATATATTTTAATGTAAATTATATTTAATTTATTACCTTATTTTATTATAATTTATAAATCAATATATATAAATGCATTATATAATTTTTAGTTATTTAAATTTAATTTAAATTTTATTATATAATTATAATTTATCTCCAATATAGAAGAAAATATTGAGATTAATTAAATTTCAAAAATGTAGTTTTGCATAAAATTATTAAGAGATTGATAGATAACATGGGGGATTTTTTATAATGATTTTTTTCTTCTAATATAAAAAAGCACACACTAAATATAAAATTCAATAAATTCAGTTAATTTGATTAGCTCCCGCAGACATTATGCATACCTAAAATCTCTTAACATGTTTGCGAACGAAGGTAGTTTATTTACTGGAAGTGTACCAAACTTCCTAGTCGATCAGTCCCCCTAGGAATGTCTCATATGAAATGATGAAGTGATACCCCATATTTTTAATTATATACAGTGTCACCAACTAATCTTTTTATTAATATCTTTTTACATGAATAAAAAATGCTACCAAAACTTTCATGCCATTCACACTGCAAATTTAACAAATACGAGTTTAGGTGAAGTATACTTGAAGCATGCATATGCATGCTTTGGACTTGACTGTATAAGGTCAATTATAATTTAATTATTGACTTTGTTTAAAATAGTTAAAACATATATATTATTTGACTGCATGCTGAACTTGAGCAGCTGAGGTTTGAAATTCAACAGCGTAATTACGTACTGATTGTTTATTTGTTTTGCCAATTGAAGAAAGTTTAATGTTCATTTTCTTGCCTTCACATTTCTATCAAAAAGCTTTTCCAACGTTCTTCTAGCATTTCATGACTAGGAATTTTTCTTTTGTTTTCAAATATTTCTTTAATTTTCCGTTTGGACTTTCATGCATATTGGTTATTCAATTTGTATCATGAGTTGAATTGATCAGATTTTGTTTAATATTATAAGAATATTTCGGGGTTCATTCATGACCGATTTTTTCTTGATATTGTTCTGCTTTCAGAAATTATACGTGAAATTTAAAAAACAGTTGAATGTTCCTTTGAAAATTATGATTTCCAGGCCTGCGTTCCCATCTACAAAGAAGAGAAAATTAAATTAAAAAGAAAAGCTGTCAAGTTTAATAATTATTGACCCTAGACTAAAATAATTTCTTATAGTAAAAGATTGGTCTAATAATTCTCGACTCTAAAACATGTGGAGTGTATAGACATGTGCATGGATAATTTACGTATAGGGATATAAAAGGAGCAGAATAAGTGCCAATATTAATATATTATAGGACTCCAAGTTTTCAAATACTTGTTTATATAGGGTCGGTATTATAATTAAAATTTTAATGTTTCACTCAGAATCTACCCGATTTTATATCAAGCTACTTATTTTTGTATATTTAAATTCAAATTTGTTTTGAGTAATTTTTAAAAAATTAAAAGTATTAGAATAATCATTTACAAAAATTAAAATGTGCTCGTGTTATAAAACATTGTGTTAATAATTATTATATATAAAATTCTATGGAGTCTTGATTTTTTGTGAAATACCGGAGTCTATATACGTTCCAAACTTGAAACATTATGTAAAATATTGTAAACCATATGATTTTTCGAATCATATTGCATCAACATCCCTACTTGTACGACATGTAATGTCAAAATATATGTTCTGTAAATTAAATATTTTATGTAAAATAATATATTTTGCAATATATTATTAGTAAAATGTATTTGATTGGCAAGATTTGCATTAAAATAGAGATACTTATACAACATGATTATATTCTACAATATTTTAATTGCAGAACGTATGCAAACTCCAAGGTTTTACAAAAAATAAGGACTATATAGAACTTATATTTTATATATTCTTCCCTCTTAGAAACATGATCTTTAACGATCGAAGTATCATCGACTAACTAGAAAATAAAGGTCAATTATAATATATTGTAAAAAAGGGTCGTAACTTAAAAGTAGACACCGATCGCAACAATAAGCATGTCGATTATGTCTTTTTTACTACAGACGGTTATGACGGGTCCCACACTGCAAGTTAATTGCTGACATGCAATCGCGTGAATTTATTTGTCTGTTTTAGTGACCGAGAGCCTGTCGATTATTGATTAGCACCTACTGTTTTTGCAATCGCATGAATTCAATTGTTTTTCATACTAATATAAATTTTCTTTTTTATTAACGAGTCAAATTCAAATTTAAATTCGAATTACTCGATATCATTTTTGACCCGATCACGAAAATATATAAAATATGAAAAAATTACATCAAAATAACGATTGTCCTGACATATTGAACATATGGAGTCCAACAAATGTAAATGCGTTCAACTCTTGAAAATTTGAAACCTTTGAAGTTAAATTGTTCAAACATAGTTCCGCAACGTTGATCAAGTTAGTTTTGGTATTGATTCATATGCTAAAATTACAATGGTAATTATGTTGATTTTTGACTTACCACTGCTAACCTCGATCGGGTTTGAATTGGTCCGATACAACAGTTCTTTCTCGTCGTTTTTAATTGTATCCTACACGGGAAGAGGAGTAATATTTTATTAAGTTGACTTAACTGTAATTGTTCAGTAAGATCACACGCAGTTGTCTACTGGCGGGTTATAAATATATAAAGGTATTATTTGTACTGAATCAACACAAGCCCTTTTATATTTGCTCTTTCTGTATTACCACCATCATCTCGTCCTAATTATTCAAAACATAGGTTCCTGATAGGTGTACAGATAAACCGCTCAACCGCATCCAACCGTTCAACCGCTTGCAATCGAACCGTATTTGCGGATAATCACGAAATGCGGGTTGATTGTGGATTTAAATTTTAAAAACCGCTCATTCGCGGTTTGGATGCGGTTTTAAATTCTTGAAAATCGCAAAATCGCAACTCGCGACCGCAACTCGCAACATATATTTATAATAAAATATATTTCCAAAAATATAGTTGATATCATATAGATTAATAAGTATACACATTTATCAACTAATCTTAGGTTAATGTTAAGACTTCGTTCATAAGATTCACAATCATTATAAGATATATACCAAACAAATGAAAAATATAATCAACATGTAAATTTTTTTATCATTTTTTTTTCTTTTCTCTCGCCTTCACATTTTTGTATGTTTTTAATATCCTTACTCCACACGGAGCATTAGTTTATATTTTACTTTTGAATGTAATTTATCACGTAACTTTAATTTCAATTTATTAATATTTCAAATTTATTTTTTTGTAAATTATTAATTATTTTAAAATAAGTGGTTGAACCACAAACCGATCCGCAATAACCGCAAATTCGCAAGCGCAAATAACGCTGTGAACCGCAACCGCATTTGCGGTTGCGGATGACAATTTTTTAAAACCGCTCTTCGCGGTTTGGTTCGACTTTTACCCCAAAACTGATCTGATCCGAACCGCGTACACCCCTAGTTCCTATCATCCTTTCAGTATGGAGTATTATTTACGGGTACGGTTCTTACCGTACATACAGGGGAAAGTACGGTTAAATTTCAATAAATTAACCGTCTCTCTTAATTAATATTTTTTTAATCCTGACTCGAATTCTTTAATACAAATTAATAACTCACTAAATTTATAAAATAATATTTTCTTATTAAAACATGCAAGTCCTTTATTATATATAAATTAATAATTTTATCTTATATCAAAACTATATATTTTTCTAAAATGTATATTTAAAATAAAACTCTAATACTTCTTAGTGCATTATGGAGCTATCGTGTAATATGTATATATATTCTCCCTCTGTCCCGTTAAATTCTATACTTTATTTTTCGGCACGTTTTTTAATACTGCTTTAAAATATAACTCCTTTAAAATATAACTTCATAATATTTTTTAATTTTTTTTTTCTGAATAGAAGTTTTATGTTTAAATTTTTATTAAAAAAAATATTACTTTATAAAAATCTCGAAATACGCTCAAATAGTAAATATAGAGAACCCGGTGGGACGAAGGTAGTACTCAATATAATTGTTGTTTTAATAATATTCTTTCACGAGCCAGCTCAATATCGTCATCTTTCACTTCATCTTTATCTGTTCATCATCATCCAATAATTATGTCACTGTTTCATCTTTGTTAAAATAATTAATAACTTTTTCGACATTAATTACATCACATCACAATTATCAATATTTTTTCAACATATATATTTGGCCGCAAGAGTTGACTCAATTAATTAAAGAGGGGATAACCATTCTCTTAGTCACAGGTTCTAATCCCACGGAAGGAGAATTTATGATTATGCCTCTTGAGTCAGAGCATGTTATTTAAATGCGGTTTATCTTGGTTCATATGGTTTGCAGACTATTGCGTGAAACGCAGAGTTTATCTAGTGCGCACCTGAAGGGTAGCGGCTGAGGGTTATCTACGATATATATATATATATATATATATATATATATATATAGATGTACTGTATGTTGATAAATTAATAAATGTTTAATTTATCGGTTAATTAATATTTTGATTAAATAATTTGTTTTTCGGTTTCATAAATATTAATTTATCAAGTAATATGTCTACATGAATAAAAGGGCACACCACTTTATTATGTGAAAATGTAAATATTTATTTTAAATTTTATAAATATTCATAAAAAGTTTACGTGAATATTTAATTTGTCTAACAACCCGTCACCAACAAGAAAAATGAGCTATTGAGCTACTAACTAACATTAAAAACTTCATAACTAAATGCAAGGGACAGTATTAATATTGAAAAATTTTTACGCGAAATGTTACACTGTAGATAACATTGTCACAATAAAAATAAATTTGTAATAAAAACTTATTGAACATGTTTCGATTCATAAGACTCTTCAATTTGGATAAATGAAGCCTTCTTTTTATTAGAAAAAATAAAGGACAAGCGTTAAAGCCTTCTAAATGATTATCGTTCAGGAGATGTGTTTGTTATCAATACATATTATGTATATAGTTTAGGAATAATAGTAGTAGTATTGTTGGGAGAAATTCGTAACAATACGAATTCAGAGGTTGCTTGAATCACGGAGCAAATTATGTTGATTTGAGGCTATTTTCATGAAGAACGCGAAGAACACGGGATGAAAATTGATGGATGTTATAGTTGATCTTGTTCGATGATTCTTAGAATGCCAGAGGAATAGTGTTTATTATCTCTTATTTCAAACTGTTGATCATCCGTAAACAAGAGGCCTACGTACCCTTTTATAATGGTTCAAGCCACACATAGTTCTTGGAGGACAAGTTACCTAGACGGGCTAGGGTTTGGCCCGGTCCATCAAAGCCCAGGTTCGTTGACCGTTGGATAGTTCTTAATAAGCCCATATTATTCCATAGCCCAATTAGGCTGTAATAGGTTGTCATGACATTAGGCGAATATATCTCGTTGGTGAGGCACGAGAACACCTAGAGGCCTCACATGCGACCCCTTAATGTCTGGTCATGTGATGTGGACCCAGAAATATGTAAGTAGTGCTGACCTCGAAGAGGTCCCTCTAAGCGTAATATAGGCTCGCTAGATTTTCATGATGTGCCACAATAGGGTCATGTAGTCATAAAGTGTTGTAATAATATTCCTTGTGCAGTTGACATGTGATCGTGGACTCTCACTTGTCTCTTCAAGTCTCTTAAAAATATGAGGTGAGGACTCCCCTCCTGTTAATATGGGGACATGCTACCCCTCATAGTGACATGGTGGTATGCCACCCCTCCTAGTAATATGGAGTCATGCATGATATGAGGATAAAACTCCCTTCTTACTGATATGAGGAGAGGACTCCCATCTTAGTGATATGAGGAGAGGACTCCCCTCTTGGTAGTATGAGGAGAGGACTCCCATCTTAGTAGTATGAGGAGAGGACTCCCCTCTTAGTAGTATGAGGAGAGGACTCCCATCTTAGTAGTATGAGGAGAGGACTCCCCTCTTGTTGAGAGGTAGACTTGATCCCTATCTTGTTGAGAGGTGGACATGACTCCCTTCCCGATTGAGAGGTGTACATGACTCCAGTCTTGTTGAGAGGTGCACATGACCCCCTTACTGCTGGAGAGACGGATAAGACTCACCTCCTAGTAAGAGGAGGGCATAACTCACTTTCTTGTAAGAGGAGGGCAGGACTCACCTCCTAGTAAGAGGTGGACATGCCCCCTTCCTATTAGAGAGGCAGACATGACTCACCTCCTAGTATGAGATGGGCATACGTCACCTCCTAGTTAGAGGTGGTCATCTGCCATCTCCTAGTAAGAGGTGAACATGACTATCCTCCTTTATATATTCCCACGTGTCATCATACTAAGTCTTGGTCAACATGCGGTACATGATCTCGATCCATATACAAATTTGAAGAGCTTTTCCATATTCTTGAGCTTGTTTATTAAACCCAATATTATTAATAATTCTTGTAATGAGCTTGTTTAGAGCCCATGTCCATATTTGGGTATAACAAGTAGTATCTTTGGGCTCTTTGCGTTCTCTCCTAATGGGGCTTAAGAGTTCAATAACTTGGATAAATATCATTGAGGAAGACAGCTTTTTCAAACCAGGCCCATAATGTCTGATCATATCCTTGATCCTTTATGGTCTATATACATAGAATAGATCCTTTATCGTCTATATAATACACCAAAATGTGTAGAAAATTAGTGAGACATTTTATTCAGTTAAAATGACTAATTTGCCCTTATATATAAATTTTAGTTAAAAAATATGTTGCTGGTTGTAATCGAACTCGAGCCTATACATTCAGAAATAGATGTTTATATTACCTCACCATATTGTGAAATATGTTATTAATAATACACATAATATGTGTGAGTCGTAGATAGTAGAATATTTTATTTTTGAATGGTTAATTTAAAAAAAATAAATTTATCTATCTGTCTTCCTACATCTACAAGTATCAATATGTTAGAGATTTTTTATAAGGCCAACCCAATAAATAATGTATATCAAAATTTTTGGCTTAATTTATTATGATTTGTCATGTACTTGACCTGATTTTCAGATTATCGCACATTCGCGTAAAACTATGGAATTTGTACTCAACCAACTTTCTTAAAGAACACATTCTAAATTCTAATTATATTTCATACAAAATCAATTTTTTTTTATAATTTTATATAAAAAAATCTAGCAGTTAATGTAATATGGAAAATGTATTGACTTAAACGAACAATACTTTATTTACAAAAGATGTAAATTATATATTATTTCATGTACAGTAATTAAAATTACATATATTTAGAAGTCTGTGAATGAAACACGATACTTCTTATAATTATTTACTTGGTATGAAATAGATTAATTTGATTATAGAATTATTTTCATATTTGAATTTTAATATATGAATAAAATTTAGGTACGCACTAAAAATATGACTTTATCTGATCTATTATAATTTAAATTTGGAAACTATATACATTGATTACATAAATTTTCGTACTATTTTTTTCATATTAACAATAAAATATTAGAGATTTAAGTACTAACATTTATGAAAATTTTATCGAATTTAGGAAAGTTTGGCACGCGAAGCCAATATATATAATTATTGAATTTGTATATAAAAAAGGATTGAAATCATTCATGAATAAATGTAATATGATTAAAATAACGGCACATTAGCCTCTCTATTAAAAAATAATACGTGTACCAACACGAACATTGTTTTTACCAAATTTTGTAGGTTAAAAGCTAAGTCCAATAGATTTAATCATGATAAATTGTTAAAAGAAAAGTGATCGACATGTGCAAAAGATAAATGGACACCAACAGTTGGTGACGCGGAAAACCCCACGTTAAAGGGTAAAAACCGCGGGTGGGACGATACCCAGTCGAAATGATTCCACTATAATGATGTCAAGATGATTCACTACGCCATAGATGGGCTAATAAGACACTCATTTTACGTCACCTTAGGCCCGTTTTATGTTGCAATAGGCCTATTGTAACGCCAAATAACCATTTCATCCGCAAATGTTGCCATTGCTATCTAATGTAATGTTTTGATTATCAACCGTAACACAAATAAAAACATTACCTTAGGGAGATAGGGTAACACTAGATAAATCAAACGTAACGGTAATTCAGTGTTACCTTAGCATTTGAAAAAATCATGTGGGACCCACCTGACTGGATTGCCACGTAGGCAGCCACGTCATATAGAGGGACCCACTGACACGTGGCGAGCAATGCCACATGGACTGCCACGTGGACTGCCACATAGATTGGCTAATCAGTGGTACCCACTGCCATGTGAGACCCACATGTGGGCCCACTTTTATTACTGACGTAACAGTAAACAAATCTAATGTAACACTGTATTTTGGCAAAAGAAACACAAATTTAGATTTTGTAACAGTGATAAATATAGCTATTGTAACACTAATAGATAACATTTTGAAATGTAGTTTTGATAAACACATTACTGCCATTAACAAAATAACAATTCAACTATACCAAAACATATTTCCCCAACAAACTAGTCTTACAGCATTCAGAACACCAACTCCGCCAACATAATAACCACTTCGCCAAAATTATAGTACGATTCACTACATCACTCCACCAAAATCATACTAACAAGAACACCAAACAATCCCCAAATTCCAACTCCAACCAAACCAAATAAACACCATCCACCATCAATTACAGTGAGTACCAAAAGTTATAAACCAATAATTCAAAAGTCTAAATAACATAACTGTCCATACTATTAACTCAAGCTAATGCTTGTAAAGAGAAATATCTAAGAAGAAGTCCGGGCAGTCTTGGAAGTCCCAGCAGTCCCGATAGTCATTGGTGTACCATTTTCATCATCCTCGCTTGAAATATTAGCATCAACTTCTCCAATGTCCAGATTCAAGCCTGGATTAGCTGCTGCGATCTTTTTGAGAATAACTGACAAGTTATCCTGCACTTTCTTGGAAACCTTTTCTTCCAGTTCAGCCTCAAGTTCTCCCCTGATCTTTGCAGTCAAATCTTCCAAATAAGTGTCTGCAGGAGCCGAATCTGATTCCATCACTTTCTTGTTCTTTCTCTACAAGAAAAATGTTGTTAAATATTAATCAATTTTACCATAGAATTGTGCTACACAACTACACAACTACTAACAAGGTTTGCATTAAGGTGGCCTATACTAATACTTAACAGCCTTTTATTTCCGCTAAGTCTCTTATGTTATTTGTTTTAACAAATAAATTAAACCAACAAAACATACTTGGCAAAGCATTTTTTATCTCTTAATTTTAAAGAAATAGACAAATTGAACTACCGTGCAGCATTTAACCTCCATAAAAAAAGTAAAGTCCTTACGTTTCTTTTTTGCGGAGCAGCCGTAGTCTTGTATGTTCGACCATCTTGTTCATGAGATTCCAAATAAATTTCAGCTTGTGATGGCGAGGCGAGATTAGGATCAGTCTTTTTCTATTATAGAGCACAAAAGAAAAAGACAAGGTTATCTAGCTCAAAGTTACCACATAACTATTGATTTACTTAAGAAAAATTGTACATCAACTATTTAAAAAATGCCTAAGCACTAACATTCAATCAAAGGATTTATGAACAAACAACTAGGTAGTCATTACTATTTAGTAGACACAATCCAAGTGTGTACGGGAAGTCAATGAAGGCAATATTAATGCAGTTCTGAAATTGAATATCTAAATTCAAGCAAATACCAGCAAAAAATAGACATGCATCTGATTTCTGAAGAATTAAAGCACAAAAATGTTTGATGGCACTTGACATGAACAACTAAATTATTGTGTCTGCGAGCTCTATTTTATTAGTTTTTTCGGGTTGTTCACAGTGAATTATTTAAAGTTATATAAATGCGGATTGGTTTGTAATAATCTGAATATCATAACTAATCAGACAACTAAATAATTGCTAGTTATAATGATGATATCGACAAGGACAGATACATTATTTAAAAAGGGGGGGGGGGGTTCTAACATGTCCCATTTTAAAATTGGATTTAAGAACATGTCCACATCTAATTAAATTATAAATTTATCCTATAATCAAAATTTAATCCAATTTAACTTAACCATGGGGCCGTAATTATAATATCAAAATAAAAGGGGAAATATTCATAAATGTACTAGTTAATTTAGGAATCATACCAACTTCTCTCCAACTTCTGCACTACTGTTGGCACCCTGATTGTGTGGGTCAGTTACCGAAGCGCGGATTACTTTGTTATCATGTGCTAATTCCTATTAAAAAAAATTGCACAATCCAGTTTGAGAATCTTTAAAATCATTAAAATCATATTAAAAAGAAGCACGAAGGCACCTTCACCGACTCATCTCCCCAATACTTTATCAGCAATTTAAAATCCTCGAGCGGAATCTCCTTGGGCCTATGTTCAAGCCTTTCATCATCAGTGACATGATGTGTGTAATGCTTTGCCTTCATCCGAGACTTGTAAGTCCTCCAGCATCTATTAATTGTCTCATAAACCCAGGACTGAGCTTCATTCGGAATAATATAATGGTCCTAATATATAATAAACTCAAGATCAATAAAATGAAGGGGTTAATTGAAAAATAAATGAAACTGAGGTTTAGGTAATAGAATTTACCCGAGTATAGTCCCACATTTTCTTCTTCAATTGTTCAGGAACCAGGCGCCAGTTGACATAAGTAAGAGAGACATTGTCCTTTGCAACTGTTCCGAGAAAATTACTCAGCTCTCTCGTAACTTTTCCGTCTCTTGAAACAGGTACATTTTGTTTGTTCAAAAAAATCACCGGTCTTTCATCACGTGTCCTTGCGTGAACAGTTAGCAGTTTTGTCCTTCCTCTCCATTTTTTGGGCTTTGGTACTTCATAGTACATGCACACACAAAAAAAGGTGACTGCGAATTTAATAATTAATTAAATTCTTACTGCCTCTCCATCAATAAATAATTAGTGTGCATAATTCATGCGTAGTTATATTTAGAAAGTAAAAGTACCTGCTTCAGTTTCTTCCTCAACAACATTTTCCGAATTAGAAGCGTGCACATTCTCGGTTGTTGGCGGAAGAATGCCCTGCTTTTGACGTTCCCGCATTGCTAAATAAGCAGATACAGACCCACGTGATTCTGAATTGCTCGCGGATTTTAAGATTTTACTACATGTTGGTTTCAGGAGCTTAGATTTACTGGTCATTTCCTTGTCAGATGTTTTACCAGCTTGCGATGGTTCATTCTCTGTTGCAGCGGTGACATTAGCTCGCGAACGAGTTCTTGGTCCAAGGGGGACATGGTTCTTTTTCTTCCCATTCTTCGTTCTCTACAATTATTAGGATTGCAAATATAATGTGAGGCCAAAGCAATAAAGAGTATAAAATAAAAACAAAATATATAGGAAACTTGATATAGTGATAAACAAAATATCAGGTCTTAAACTAATAAAAAACACAATTTACACTCTTAAGAAACAAGGAAGGAAGGCCAAAGTAATGAAGAATGTAAAAGAAATCCATACCTCAGATGAATCATCACTATCATGTTCGTCCTCACTTTCCGGATTATAATCATCATCATCCGGAGAGGCTTTGTCTTTTTCTTTGGATTTCTCAATAACTGTTGCTGATCGAGCTCTCAAATCAATCACTAATTTTTTGATCCCAAGTTCTTCCAACCTTCTATCATTTTCCTTCATTCGATTAAGTCTTTCTTGCTCACATGCTGGTAGCGGTGGGGGGGGGCACCTGCAATAATTATAAATCAGCACTGTTATTAGTGTAGCTCAACTATGCATTGTACTTTCTTTCTAAAAATTTGGAAGGAGTGTTTAAGTGAATATTACAAGTGTTACAGTCCTGGTTAGAAGAAAAAAAAGAGGAACACTGACAAGGATACCTCGATGTCAGGTATAGCAAGTTCAAGGGGACATCTTACTTGGCGTGCATCACCTTGTAGCTGATCTTTCATTTTCTCATTATTTTGCAAAGTACGGGGTCTTTTTCTTTTGATTTCGGTCAATGGTGGTGGGGGCAACTACAATAATTTATGAAGACAAGGTCAGTGATTAAATTGACATAACACAACAATAATCATTATAACTTATGTTTTTAAGAAGGAAAATTAAAAAAATACCTCTTTATCCAGAATAATATCATCTTGTAACTGCAGTTTCCTTCTAGCAGACCCTTTATCGTTTCCTTGCCCAGCAGTTGCATCTTGCTGAGTAGGCAATAGAGCTGGCGATGATCGTAACGCATACCTCCGACTGGGCTCAGGTGTCTTCTTAACAATCTTCCTTGGGTTCTGCTTCTGCTGGAGTTCATGTGTGGTAATATATTTCTGCTTTTGTATTTTCTTCGGTGAAACTGTATTTATGCAAGAAAAAAATCCAAGTCAAAGAATTATCTTCAACTAATATGGACATCCAAGTCCCATTATGTATATATAAAGAGATACAGAAATAGATAGAGATGTGTACTTAATGGGGACCTAATTATTTATCAGCAATAGGCATACCTTCAAACAGGCTTTTCCTCGGCCTGACAATCACGTGTGGCTGCATCTGACACAACGGCTCAATTACAGGGTCAACAACTGTGTCTACATAAAGCTTGACCTCTTCGCCATCGTTGCACTTTTCTATCTCTTGAATGATGTCCAGGTCAGTCCTCAGCAGCTTCCAACCACCATGTTTTCCTTCTTTTGCATAGACTCCTCCGATTTCATTGAGTTTGAGGAGATCCTTCACCTCCTCCATCAGATCATTATAAGCCCACATATCAGCATCTACATTATAAATAGTCAAGCAATCTCCACCAGAGTAACTTGTCCTCTGAAACTCCCCACCGTGGTACAATCCAATATTAACGTGTTTTTCTGCCATCCTGCACAGAGTTCAAAGAGATGTCAATGGCTGACCATTAAACAAAAATATTTCAAATATATCTTTTCCAAATCCTAGTATGCCATAAACACATATCTCGAACTAATTGGTAAACACATATTAGATCAAATAATAAACAACAAAATATTCATGAATTGGCACTCGACACAAATGCAACAAACACAATTTCGATCACAAAAAGTTATTAAGCATCTACTTCATATCCTATATTTGTTTTTATTACACGTGTAGGATATTTGCAGCTAACATACAAAATTATAAAAATAAGAAAAATAGTTATCATATGCATCTACTGAATCAACTAAATTACAGTAAGGAGATTTAATCCCAACACTACGAAATATAACAAGGGCATGCTGAACTTACCAAGACAATAAATATAAACTACAAAGCAGACAACGACGATAAAAAATTTAAACTACAAAGATGGATTTCATTGAAGAATTCATGGAAGAAATAAATTAAGATATTCAATTACATCTAAATAGTCCAAACACAGAGAAAATACAAAATAAAGTTCACTACTGTGATTAATTTTAAACTTATAAATGTTTAGCAGTTTGGTTGCTTCATTTATCGGGAATGGGAACTCTTGTTGTAGGGATATCATCTCTGCACCAACTCATTTCATCAACATGAGTTTGAAGTCCACAAACAAATTCAGTCTCACGGAGATCAGTATCGTTGACATCTTCATGTGCATCCACGTTTCCATTATCACACCACTCCCTCGGTAGTTTCTTAATTACGTAATGTACATTCTTTTCGATTGGGTCTTCCACATAAAAAACTTGTTGCACTTGTTTGGCCAGGACATGAGGATCAGATTTATGGCATAACCTATTGAAATTTACTCGAATGTGACCGTGTGGATCTTTTTGTTGTTGGTACCAACGACACTTAAATAGGACAACTGTAAATAATCCCCAGTAATCAAGTTCTATGATATCTTCTATCGATCCGTAGTAGCTGACATCCCCAACTATAGGGTTCTCGTCTCTAGAACTAGAGAAACTAGTTGTTTGTGCAGTCAAATATACACCACTGTTTTGTGTTGTGCATCGAGAATCTCTATCACTTGTGTGGAATCGATAGCCATTAACAACATAACCAGTAAACCTTCTAGCTGTTCGATTAGGCCCCAACGCAAACACCCCCAAGTCAGATGAAACCTCCACCATTTTCCCAACCTCTTCTCGTAACCAGTCCCAGAATTCTGCCGTGTGTCTTCGTGCCCTCTTGTATCTGTTCGTATTTTCATGGCTGTCCACTAAGGCTTGATGTTCCCTAAAATTATACTAAGTTAAAACAGTGCAGAAAAGAA
This sequence comes from Apium graveolens, assembly GCF_009905375.1. Lineage (NCBI taxonomy): Eukaryota > Viridiplantae > Streptophyta > Magnoliopsida > Apiales > Apiaceae > Apium > Apium graveolens. The sequence continues at coordinate 130,615,311 of NC_133651.1, forward strand.
AAAGTTCTTGAATTATGAATTAAAATTATTTACGTTAGAGCTTATTAAACTTACTCGAGGAGCCTCTCTACTTCTTTGTTACCAGTATTGAACAAAACATAGCGATGACTTGCCTTCCAATCAACATCTTCCAAATGAATAATAGTTCCATCTTTATTCCTTCTCGTTCCGATATGATATTCAGCTTGTGTTGGCCCTCTTTCGAAAACTGTTGAGCACATGTTGTTTTTTGTTGTTTCATCAGCAGCCAAAAATCTTGAACAAAATGTTACACATTCTTCAGCTATGTAACCTTCTGCAATAGAACCTTCCGGCTTACTTCTATTACGAACGTATGATTTCAATTTTGCAAGATAACGCTCTATTGGGAACATGTTTCGAAGGTGCTGAGGTCCCCCAAGTCTAACTTCTCTAGTTAGATGAACAAGCAAGTGCACCATTATGTCGAAGAAAGCTGATGGAAAAATCATCTCAAATTGGCAAAGTACCTCGACGATTTCAGTTTCCAACTTCTCAAGCTCCTCCAAATCGATAACCTTGCTCCATAGAGCTCTAAGGCAGGCACTCAATTTCATCAAAGGTACAGCAACCTCAGCCTTTGTAGTTTTTTTGATGGCAAACTGCAACAAGTAGTGCAGTATGAAATGAGCATCATGGCTCTTATACCCCACTACTTTCCTCTCCTTTGTGTGCACATATCGCCCTATGTTGGAGGCACAACCGTACGGCAGTTTAGTGTTTTCCAACACTGAACAAAAGATCTCCTTCTCTTTGTTCGACAAGTCAAAGATTGCTGCTCGTATTTCATGGTGTGCTCCATCTTCTGATAGAACAGGATGGAGGGGTTTTCTAATTCCCATTTCTTGTAAATCTTTACGAGCGGCAACATGATCTTTTGTCTTGCCACTTATATTGAGTAAAGTGCCCAATATGTTATCGCAAACATTTTTTTCTATGTGCATGGCGTCAAGGTTATGTCGAAGTGGATTATGCTTCCAATAAGGTAAATCAAAAAAAATTGACTTCTTTTTAAAAGGGCCCTCAGTTTTACTCTTTGCCTTTTTATTCTGCAGGCCGAATTGGTTTACATACCCAGACAACAACTCCTCAATGTCAGTCCCCGTTAAAACTGAAGGACACTGCCCCATTTCAATTACGCCATTAAACCTTTTAGTATCCATTCTCCACTTGTGTGCAGAAGGAAGAAACTTTCGGTGGTTCATATAGCACATTTTCTTGCTATGCTTCAAATAAAGTGATGAAGTTTCATAATGGCAGACAGGACACCCTAGTTTGCCTTTTGTGCTCCAGCCGGACAACATAGCATATCCCGGGAAATCGCTAATAGTCCATAGCACTCTAACACGTAAATTAAAATCTTCATCAGCCAAGGCATCATAAGTATTAACGCCGACCTCCCATAATTCTTTTAACTCGGCAATTAAAGGTTGCATGAACACATCAATACTATTCTTTGGTGAATCTGGACCAGATATTAGTGTCGAAAGAATTAGATTTTCTTGTTTCATGCATAGCCAAGGTGGGAGGTTGTAATTGACCAATACAATTGGCCAGGTACTGTGACTTAGGTTCATTGAACGATAGGGGTTGAATCCATCTGAGGCTACTCCTAAACTAACATTCCGATTTTCTAATGAAAAATCAGGATAGTCAGCATCTATCGTCTTCCAAGCCTCTGTATCAGCCGGATGTCTTACTTTTCCATCCTGTTGACGTCCCATATCGTGCCATTTCATTAGTTTCGAATATTCCTTGCACATGTATAGCCTCTGCAATCTCGGCTTTAGAGGGAAGTACCTCATCACATTAGCTGGCACTTTGTGTACAACCTGCCCCGGATCACTAGCATCATTGCCTTTTTTTTCCGGTAACACCCACCTAGAAACACCACAATTGTCGCATTTTTCTTTGTCTTTATTTTCGCCCCAGTACAACATGCAATTATTTCGGCATGCATGTATTTTTTCATAATGTAAGCCTAAATCCTTGATCATATTTTTTGCAGCATTCAAAGACAAAGGTATTTGGGCATCAGGAAAGGCGTCTCTGATTAACTCCAGCAATTCCCCAAAGGCAGACTCGGAAATTCCATGAGCACACTTTAAATGATAAAGTTTGATCAGGAAACTTAACCGAGAGAATTTAGTTGATCCGGGGTATAGTGGTTGTTTACCCTCCCTAACATGGCCATAAAACTTTCTAGCCTCTGCATTTGTTAGACTTTCATAGTCATTTTCTAAATCTCGAAACTTTTTACCCGTACAATTGAACATTTCACCTAAATTATCTTCGAAATCAATCCCCGTCCCCGAATCCATCAAGTCAGTACTACCGTCTATTTTGGTATGTGATACCTCACAAATCCATTTCATATGTAATGGAGAAGGGCCACTACATATGAGATGATCATAGATAACTGTTTGAGTGTGCCAATAACGGTTGACACATACTTTGCAGGGGCACTTCATTTCTTCTCCTTTAGCATGAATTGGAAATGAATTTTCCATAAATGCCTTTATCCCTCGTACATATTCTTTACTAGATTTTGGAAATCCTATCCAGCTACTATAATCATCTTCCATAAGTACACTGTATAATATAGCCTGCGAAGTTAAAAGATTATAAGTGTACCTAAAAAAGCCCGTGTAATCCTCTATGTGCACTATACTACAGTGATACTAGATAAACTAATAATTTCCTACATCTCATTCCCCATTTTTATCCATGCTTTGATTTTTATTAAAATTTTTACTTCAATTTACAACTGTAACTTTTGAATAGCACACAGGGAATAAATGTTAGAATGTAAAAGATCAATAGTCAAAGACTTGTATAGCACATAAAATCAGTTTGAGATTAGATTAATGTCTTAAATATTCGAATAATATATATTTATTTAATTGTACAAGGAACTAAGGAAGGCCTAGTACTGCTAAGAGACGATAAAAACAAGACACAGTAACCAAATGGCAAACAGAGTTAAGCCTTGCATTTGGACATTAAATAACAAAAAACAGCGAATAAGCAACATAATTTCATCAATTCATCTCGGCACGTAATCACATCAAGAAATGCAATAACCATAATTACAAGAATCTAAAACAATAAAACTCAAAGAGAGAGAGAGAGAGACGGAGAGAGAGAGAGAGAGAGAGAGACAGAGAGAGAGACAGAGAGAGGGGGGAGATGACCACAAACACATATTACATTCATATTAAACACAAACTCTAAACGTATTACACATATTACACATATTAAACACAAACACATATTAAACATATTAAATAAGCAGGGATAAATACATAAAATCAAAAATAAAGTTCAATTAGAGGTTACCTTGGTCCAAAATCGAAACCACAAAGCAGCTCTGAACCCTAATTGCTAGCTCCAACCGAAACCCTAAAATTCCGAAACCCTAATTGCATGCCCTAACTCCGTTGCAGAGAACCCGAACCACCGAAATGTTGCTGAGAACCACCTAATTGATGTTGAATCCACCGAAATGAGAGCGACTGAGGTGAGGCTGAGGTGAGCGTGCGGCTGAGGTGAGGTGCGGCTGAGGTAAGAGTTAGGGAGAGTGAGATGGGTGAGAGTTAGGGAGAGTGAGATGGGTGAGAGTTAGGGAGTGTTGGTGAGAGGTGGGTGAGTGAGCGAGGTGGGAGGCTGAGGTGAGTGAGCGAGGTCGAGAGAGAGTGATGTTTCTGAGAGAGAGTGATGTTTCTGAAAGAGAGTGATGTTTTTGGGGGGAAATTTAGCCGCCCATATTTTCACTGCACCTTTTGTACGTTTTCATTTTATTTCATTTTTTAATTTTTTTCATTTTCTCTTAAATTTTAGAAAAATCGATATTTTAATGTCCCGATCCAACCATGATCTGGGCATTATATTTTTTGATTATTTTTTTCCAATGTTAGGAAGGCAGTTTAATAACATCTATACGGTTGGATCATCGAGAAAACCGATTAAAAAAATCGAACGACGGATATGTGGGTCTAACCGTTAAATGAATCATATCCTGACATATGAACCCTATTACGATCCGACCATTATCCGGGCATTATATTTTTTGATTATTTTTTCCCAATGTTAGGAAGGCGGTTTAATAACATCCGTACGGTTGGATCGTCGAGAAAACCGATTAAAAAAATCGAACGATGGATATGTGGGTCGAACCGTTAAATGAATCCTAATCTGAACCCTATTACGATCCGACCATGATCCGGGCATTATATTTTTTGATTATTTTTTCCCAATGTTAGGAAGGCAGTTTAATAACATCTGTACGGTTGGATCGTCGAGAAAACCGATTAAAAAAATCGAACGACGGATATGTGGGTCGAACCGTTAAATGAATCCTATCCTGACATATGAACCCTATTACGTTCCGACCATGATCCGGGCGTTATATTTTTTGATTATTTTTTCCCAATGTTAGGAAGGCGGTTTAATAACATCCGTACGGTTGGATCGTCGAGAAAACCGATTAAAAAAATCGAACGATGGATATGTGGGTCGAACCGTTAAATGAATCCTAATCTGAACCCTATTACGATCCGACCATGATCCGGGCATTATATTTTTTGATTATTTTTTCCCAATGTTAGGAAGGCAGTTTAATAACATCTGTACGGTTGGATCGTCGAGAAAACCGATTAAAAAAATCGAACGACGGATATGTGGGTCGAACCGTTAAATGAATCCTATCCTTACATATGAACCCTATTACGATCCGACCATGATCCAGACATTATTTTTTTTGATTTATTAATTAATTATTTATTTAATTAATTATTTAATTCATTATTTATTAAATATTTAAATAATTTGATAATGTGGGGCACACATGTGGAGCCCACAAGTACAGCCCACATGTGGGGCCCACTTTTCCATTATTTGTTAAATAATTAAATAATTGGATAATGTGGGGCCCACAAGTGGAGCCCCAAATGTGGGGCCCACAAGTGGAGCCCACATGCCGGCCCACTTCTCCATTATTTATTGAATTATTTAAATAATTATTTATTAAATAATTAAATAATTGGATAATGTGGGGCCCACATGTGGGGCCCACAAGTGGAGCCCACATGTGGGGCCCACATGTGGAGCCCCCATGTGGGCCCACTTCTCCATTATTGTTAGGAATGTATGTGCATTAGTTTGATGATATGTTTAACAAAATACTTAAGTAGAAATTTAGTGTCTGTAGCCTCAACGGATAAGACCACTTTGGCTATCCGTTGATGGTGTAGCTTTACTTAGAAATAAGTCTAGTGTTGTAGCATATTTCAGTCTCTGTATTTAAAATGTAATTCTTGGAAGTTGAGAGAAACTATGAGTCATGTTGACTACTAGATGATATGCAGATAGGAAGGCCAATTGTAAATACTTCATGCCTTGTAATTTTGTATAAGTGAAGTGGTATCAACGGATGACTTAAAGACCTTCAACGGATGAGAAGCTAAGCTTCAACGGATGTCTCTAAAGCTTCAACGGATAAAGTCATCAACGGATAACATCCTTCAACGGATGAGTGCATCAACGGATGAAAGCTTCAACGGATAACATCCTTCAACGGATGAGTGCATCAACGGATGAAAGCTTCAACGGATGTTCTGATGATTAGCCGTTGATAAGGGGTAGTTGTACCTACAAACAGAGGCACATGGGTTGATAGAGACAACTGAGATGTGGTAGCCGAATTTCAGGAACAACAGAAAAAGCAGCCGTTCTTCTCTAGTACAAAGATGCAATAGTCAACAAAGTACTGGAGTGAACAGGAAAAGAAGCAAGTGAAGATCTTATTTTATTACTGTATTTTATATTGTTCTTCACTTGTACACTTGGTAATATATAAACCAAGTAGAAGCTAGTAATTAGATGAGAGATTTTCCAGAGCTGTTTAGAAAAATATTGAGAGAAAATTCATCTAGTTTGTACTAGGATGCAGCTGTGATCAACATTGTTTAATCACAGATTTTCTAAAATACCATCTCTGGTGGAACAACAAATCCACCAGAAAAGTTTTTAAGGTCTGTTGTGTTCTTTACATTTGTGCTTGAATATATATCTGTCTGTATTAGCTTAAAGCAATTCACACACTTGTTCTTCTTGAACACACAACTTTCATAAACTGCTCAAAACTTGAAAAAGTTTTGAGATTTACATTCAACCCCCCTTCTGTAAATCTCATTGTTAGTCCACTAGGAATAACAATTGGTATCAGAGCAGGCTCTTGACATACAAAGAGTTTAAAGATCTTGGAATCTAACAAAGATGAGTAAGAAGGATATTGGAGTAAAGATCCCAGTTCTTGACAAAGACAGTTATCACCATTGGAAGGTGAAAATGCACCTTCATCTACTCTCCCAAGATGAAGGTTATGTAAACTGCATTGAGAATGGTCCTCACATTCCCCACAAAGTAGCAACAGTTGCTACAGCCACAGTTGCTGTTGGTCAATCCATTCCAAAACCTAGAGCAGAATGGACAATGGAAGACACAGAAGAAGTCCACAAGGATAAGAAGGCTATGAACATTTTGTTTAATGGTCTTAACATGGATATGTTTGATAATGTGATAAATTGCACAACTGCCAAAGAGGTTTGGGACACAGTTCAACTACTGTGTGAAGGTACAGAACAAGTGAAAGAAAACAAAATGCAGCTTCTCATTCAACAGTATGAATACTTTCATTTTGAAGAAAATGAATCTTTAAATGAAACATTCAATAGGTTCCAAAAGCTGTTGAATGGACTGAAGCTGTATGGAAGAGTGTACCAGGTGAAGGATTCAAATCTTAAATTTTTAAGATCCTTGCCAAAGGAATGGAAACCCATGACTGTCTCCTTAAGAAACTCTCAAGATTATAAGGACTTCACTCTTGAAAGATTGTATGGAATCTTGAAGACTTATGAACTAGAGCTGGAACAGGATGAGGTATTGGAGAAGGGGAGAAAGAAAGGAAGTTCAGTTGCATTGGTAGCTGAAGATGAGAGGAAATGCAGACAAGAAACTGCGAGATCTACATCAAACTCCAAAGATGGTATAAGAAATCAGGAATCAAGCAAGGGGAAAGAGCAAGTTGCTGAAAATGAAGACAACTCCAGCCAAGATGACTCAGATGGTATTGATGAGCATCTTGCATTTCTGTCCAGAAGATTTGCAAAGATGAAATTCAAGAAAAACACTAGAGCCACTAAACCTCACAAAAACACTGTGGACAAATCCAAGTTCAAGTGTTTCAATTGTGGTATAAGTGGACACTTTGCAGGTGAGTGCAGAAAGCCAACTTCTGAAAAGAAGAAATTTGAACAAGTAGATTACAAAAAGAAATATTTTGATCTACTCAAGCAAAAGGAGAGGGCTTTCATTACTCAAGAAAGGGACTGGGCAGCTAATGGAGATGAAGAGGATGAAGATGTGGAGTATGTCAACCTTGCTCTCATGGCTGATTCTGAAGAAAATGAAGTTAGTTCATCAAGCAATCAGGGAAATGGAAGAAATCTATGGTACTTGGACAGTGGTTGTTCAAGACACATGACAGGAGATTTCTCCCTGCTCACAGAGTTCAAGGAGAGAGCTGGCCCTAGCATAACCTTTGGAGATGACAGCAAAGGGTTTACTATGGGATATGGCTTGATTTCAACAAGGAATGTCATCATTAATGAAGTTGCATTAGTTGATGGTCTCAAGCACAATTTACTGAGCATCAGTCAACTATGTGATAGAGGGAATACAGTTTCCTTCAATTCTGAAGCCTGTGTTGTCACTAGTAAGAAAGACAACAAAGTGGTTCTAACTGGAGTTAGAAAAGGAAATGTGTACATAGCTGACTTCAACTCTACAGATGCAGAATCCATTACTTGTCTCTTCAGCAAAGCAAGCACAGTTGAAAGTTGGCTATGGCACAAGAAGCTATCTCACTTGAATTTCAAGACAATGAATGATCTAGTCAAAAAGGACTTAGTTAGAGGAATCCCTCTAGTTGAATTCTCAAGGGATGGTTTGTGTGATGCTTGTCAGAAAGGCAAACAAAGGAAAGCATCATTCAAAAAGAAGCTTGAAATAACAATTGATGAACCATTACAGCTGCTACATATGGATTTGTTTGGACCAGTCAATGTATTGTCTATTGCAAGAAAAAGATATTGCTTAGTGATTGTAGATGATTTCTCAAAGTTCTCATGGGTCTATTTTCTTGGATCAAAGGATGAAGCAAGTGAAATCATTATCAATCACATCAGGCAAGTCAACAATCATCCTGACTTGAAGGTTAGAAATATCAGGAGTGACAATGGAACTGAATTCAAGAATTTGACATTAAGGCTGTTCTGTGAAGAAAATGGAATCATGCATGAGTTCTCAGCTCCAAGAACACCTCAGCAAAATGGGGTTGTTGAAAGAAAGAACAGATCTTTAATTGAAGCTGCCAGAACAATGCTTGAAGAATCAAAGTTACCAACATATTTCTGGGCTGAAGCTGTTAATTGTTCCTGCTTCACTCAGAATATTTCTTTGATCAATCAAGCTAAAGGCATGACTCCTTATCAGTTGTTCAAGAGAAGAAAACCAACTCTAAACTTTCTTCATGTCTTTGGATGTAAATGCTTTATACTGAGGAATCAATCTGACCATAAAGGGAAGTTTGATGCAAAGGCTGATGAAGGGATATTTGTTGGTTACTCAGCTGGAAAATCTTATAGGGTCTACAATCTAAGAACCAACATTGTTATGGAATCTGTGCATGTTGTGTTTGATGATAAAAAGATTGATGGACTAACAGATGAGGGACATAATGAGAGACTCAAATTTGACAACATTGAGATATATTGTGATGATAGTGAAGAGGAGACTGATGGAGATGACACTTCAAAAGGGATTCAAAACATGCCCTTAGATAATGCACAAAATACTGCATCCGTTGATAGAGGCAATGCAGTATCCGTTGAAAGACATAGTGCATCATCCGTTGAAGTACAAAATGAAGCATCCATTGATCATAGTTCATCAACGGATAATCGATTTACATCATCAGTTGATAGAACTCCAAGTTCCCTGCAAAGGACCAACAACTCAGGTGGAGTTTCAACTAGTCAACACTCTGTCTCACATCATGACAATACTGAGGCCACCTCATCTAGAGCACATCTTCCACCACAAAGGAAATGGACCAAGAATCATCCCTTTGAACTGATCATTGGTGATGCATCATCTAAAGTGCAAACAAGAAAAGCCACTCAAGATGAATGTCTGTATAGTAGTTTTCTGTCTCAGGAGGAACCTAAGAAAGTGGAAGAAGCTCTATTGGATCCAGATTGGATATTAGCTATGCAGGAAGAGCTGAACCAATTTGAGAGAAACCAAGTATGGAAGCTGGTACCCAAACCGAAGAACAAGAGTCCTATTGACACAAAGTGGGTATTCAGAAACAAGATGGATGAAAATGGCATTATCATAAGGAATAAAGCCAGACTGGTTGCTAAAGGCTATTCTCAGCAAGAGGGAATAGATTTTGATGAAACATATGCTCCTGTTGCAAGACTTGAAGCCATCAGAATATTTCTAGCCCATGCAGCCCATGCCAATTTTAAAGTCTATCAAATGGATGTCAAGAGTGCATTTCTAAATGGGAAATTAGAGGAAGAAGTCTATGTAAGTCAACCTCCAGGATTTGAAGATCCAAATTTTCCAGACTATGTGTATTATCTGTTGAAAGCACTCTATGGACTGAAGCAAGCACCTAGAGCCTGGTATGAAACCTTATCAAAATTTCTTTTGGAGAATCACTTCACTAGAGGTACTGTTGATAAAACTCTCTTCTTTAGGGATGTTAATGGCTCTAGTATACTTGTTCAAATTTATGTAGATGACATAATATTTGGCTCTATAGATGATAAACTTTGCAAAAAGTTTGCTAAGCTAATGCAAAGTAATTATGAAATGAGCCTAATGGGAGAACTAACCTATTTTCTTGGTTTACAAGTTAAACAAGTTAGTGATGGAATTTTCATTAGTCAAACTAAATATATTTATGATCTTTTAAAGAAGTTTGACTTAATGGAATGTTCATCTGCAAAAACTCCCATGGCCACTGCCACCAAACTTGAATTAAATAAGACTGAAAGGTCTGTGGATATTACAAGTTATAGAGGCATGGTTGGTTCACTTTTATATTTAACTGCTAGCAGACCAGATATAATGTTTGCTACATGTCTATGTGCTAGATTCCAAGCTGATCCTAGGGAGTCTCACTTAATTGCTATCAAAAGGATTTTCAGATATCTCAAGGGTACACCAAATTTAGGTATTTGGTATCCTAGAGAATCTGGCTTTGATCTAATTGGTTATTCAGATGCAGACTATGCAGGTTGCAAAATAGATAGGAAAAGTACAACAGGCTCCTGCCAATTCCTGGGAAACAAGCTTGTATCATGGTTTAGCAAAAAGCAAAATTCAGTCTCTACTTCTACAGCTGAGGCTGAATACATTGCTGCTGGAAGTTGCTGTTCTCAAGTGTTATGGATGAGGAACCAACTCCTTGACTATGGACTTCATGTTGATAGAATTCCTATCTTTTGTGACAACACAAGTGCCATAGCCATAACAGAGAATCCTGTGCAGCACTCAAGGACCAAGCACATTGATATCAAGTACCACTTCATTAGGGAGCATGTCATGAATGGTACAGTGGAACTACATTTTGTTCCAAGTGAACAACAAATTGCTGACATATTTACCAAGCCACTTGATGAATCAACATTCACAAGATTGGTAAGTGAGCTAGGTATGCTTAATTACTCTTAAAATTCTTGTCTTTATTGCAATTTGAATTGAAGCCTGAAATATATTAGTTGCTAAGAACAAATTTGACTTTTAACATAGTTTATTCCATCAACGGATGTTCCCTATCCGTTGAAAGTCAAAATTGCTCTATCAACGGATAATCATTATCCGTTGAAAGACAAATACATTTCTGGAATTTTTATCCGTCAACGGATAAAACTGAAGTACCTTTCAACGGATGACAATTTGCCTTATCCGTTGAAATGTCACATCAATCGATTCAGGTGTTTAACAGCCGTTGATTCTATTCTCTTAACCGTTGATACTCATACATACATCTGTATGTATTGGTTTTAAAGGTAGTTTTTAGAATACTTACAGTTTATTCTTAAAACGGCTGAAATTCACTAACGCATATTTATTGATAAATCTTTATTTTATATTTTTGTTTATTAATTTGAGAAAGCATATAAGTCCTTCTGATTGTTCATTTTTACTTTACGCTTTCTTAAAATTTCAAGCATTTACCATTTTCTCTCTGCAAAAACTTCAAGTTATTCTCTGCAATTTCTACTCACAACAATGGCACCAGTCGTGAAGATTATGTCTCAATCTGGGTTCATCTATGAAAAGAACAATTTCATAGCTTTGGTAGAAAAGAATGAAGCCCACTCAGACTATCACAAAATGATGGACTTCATCAAAAACTGTAAACTTAGCTATGCAATGCTGGAAGCCCCAACAATTTACTGTGAAGTAGTTGAGGAGATTTGGACAACTGCTGAGTTCAACTCCATGGATATGACTATCTCCTTCACTCTCAAAGGTAAAACTCACTGTATTAACTGTGATGATTTACAAGCATGTTTTAAATTGCCTGAGAACAATGCCATGACACCACACACTGATAGTGATGTATCCAGCATGTTAGATTCCATAGGTTATTCTCTTAACTCTGCTAATTTAGGGAGTATTAGAAGAAAAGGCCTTAGGAAAGAATGGAGTTTCCTTGGGGATGCCTTTATAAAGGTTTTCTCTGGGAAAATTAGTAATTTTGATGCCATAACTTCATCTCTGGTTAATATGCTCTATATGCTTGTTTCTGATAGGTATTTTAACTTTAGCAACTATGTGATGCTAGAATTAGGTACTAGATTAGGTAACAAAGCTAATAGACCTAATAACATCTATTATGCTAGATTCTTTATGTTATTGGCTAACCATGTTGCTGAAGGTTTAGTCATAATCAATGAGAATAATAAACTCAAGTGCTGGGCACAAGAGAAAAGAGTTCTTGCAGACTTGATGAGAATGGATCTTAACAGCAGTGTGTCATTGGTATATTTACCAATCATGAATGCACCTCAGGTAGGTGAGGTAATTGCTTCTACAACTCCTACTTCTTCCAACCCCTCTATTTCTTTATCTTCTAGTGTGGCCATGAAATCTGTGATGCCCCAACAGATTTCTACCAAGGTCACCAAAACTAAACTTTCAAAATCAAAGACAAAGAAATCCACCTCTGTTGTTTCTCAAAAGACAACAGTTGTAACACCAACTATTAACCCTGAGGTGAGTGAACAGGGTGTGAGTGGTGAGGGGAGGGGTGAACATCAAAGAAACCCCCAGGATAAGGAAGGAAAGTTGAGTGCTTCCCAAGCTAGCCAAGCCACAGTTTCTCAAAAAGCTGTGGTGGTTGAAAAGGTATCTAGCACATCCCTAGTAGCATCCTCCCAAAAGGATGTTACTATTGAAAATAGTTCCAAACCAGGAACACAGAACAAACGAGGGAGGGACACTAAAGCCAAACACTCACCAACAAAAGCCTTTATTAGAAGAAAGAAGGCTAGAACCCAATCTTCTACACAGGGTGCACACACTGCACAGATACATCCATCTGTATCTATGCCTTCTCAAACTCAGTTTGATGTGACTCCAATAAATGTGGAGTCACAGCCCCATTCTCTCACAATAATCACACATCAATCACCAAACACTTCATCACCATCTCTGGATGTGGATATGTTATTCCCATCAATTCCTGATTCTCCCTCTTTACAACTCAGGGAGAAGCCCCACTCAAATACAGGTGATCATCATCTCTTGGATGATTTGTTGGATCACCCGCAAATTCTTTCAGATATAATTGAAGGATCTGTGTCACCACATCTCAAATCAATCTACACAGATTCAACAGTTATATCACTTTCAATTTCAACTTCTTTTCCTTCTTCAACGGATATCACTCATCCGTTGACAAGTGGTTGTTCTTCAACGGATAAGCTTAACAGCAGTTATCCGTTGATAACATCAGTTTCACTTTCAACGGATATTCCACATCCGTTGACAGTCTCTACACAAATAACTGAATTAATCCCAAGTGTAGAAGACATGAATACTGTGCAATCACTCTTAGGATTGAGGGAAGGGAGTGACAATTTGAGTGAGAGGCTGGGTTGCTCCCAGGCAAAAGGAGAGATTGAGAGCTCAAAAATGCATGCTATTTCTTCCAGCATGGCAAAAGTAAGTGAGTGGAGTACCACCTTAGTAGGTGAAGGTGAGGGAGTGAGTTGTGTGAGCCAGGGGGAGCCCCTGATGCAAGAACATAGAGAAAAAGAGAGAAAAGCAGGTACAGTAGATACAAGGGTGGAACCAGCCATTGCTAATGAGTCAATGATTGTGGATGATGCTGAAAAGGAAAGACAATTTCAGCAACATTACAAAGCTGTAATTGATAACATTTCCTTGGATGCTGACACTTTTACTCATCCTGTGACAGCCTATCAACTGTTGGCTGCTCAGGGCAATGAGAAAGCAGAAAGGTCACTACATCTAGTGCACACAACAGAATCTCTTCAAAGGGATAAAGCTGCCATTAACAAAATGCCTTCTACAGCTGGTGAGCCATCTGAGGAATTTGGAGCAAATTCTGATGATGATGACTCTATTTCTTTTGATGGAAGCATGAACTTAGGGGGAGATGAAGGCCCTAGTTCAATTCCAAATCTACCTGAATGGGCCTTGACTAAGGAGTACAGATCAGGGGAATTCAATGTCTCTTTAGTCAAACAAATCAACACTATTCAACAGGCCATTCAGAATACTTCACATGCAAGTATCAAGGCTATCCTTCAAGCTCACCTGGACTCACTGCATCTCATGAAGCTGCAGCAAGTGAAGCAGAATCTGAGTATGGATGATCTCAGGAAGGATATTGCTGACTTGAAAACCTATACTTCAGAAAAATTGGATTCAGTCATGCCCTATGGTACATTGCAGGACTTGGTTTTGAGATTGAAGAAAGAATCTGTTACTGAAAAACGGTTGGCCAAGTTAGAAGACAGAGTTCAAGTTATTGAAAATTCTGTGGCCACCATTCTTCACAATCAACAATCTCAAACCAGTCTCCTAATGCAGCTGGCAAAAGCACAAGGCTTGACCCCTCTCCTTGATGATAACAAAAAGGGGGAGAGTAAAAGGGAAGGGGAAGGAGAGCCATCTACAAAAGTCAACATATCTAAAGTGCTAGTTCCTGCCATCACTACTTCTCCAATCATTCAAATCAAGGGCAAGCCTGATGGAATTGATTTGATTCAGCTAGCAGCAGCTGAAATTCAAGTGAAAGAGCAAAGGAGGAGAATTGATGAAAGGTTGCAACTGTTGTTTGGTTCTACACAAGACAAATCAACATCTGTGAAATACAGCACAAAAATTGAACCAATCAACATGGAGCTCATGCCAGTAGGGAGTCATAAGGATGGAGAAGCTTCTTCCAAAGAACTACAAGCTATAATTCTCAAGCCCAATGAAAGATCCAATAAGGACTCAACAAAGAATCCTTTAAAAGAAGTGGACTTTCCTCCTCCAAAAGCTGATGAGAACAAGATTTTAGGCAGAAGTATTGCTTATCTCAAAAAGACCATGGATGAGGCTGTAAGGAGAAATAGAGCTATTATCATTAGAGAGGGAAAGAGCATATGTGTGATGCAAGGACATCCCAAATTCTCAATAGCCAAGAAGGAAGAAGACAAGCAATTAAAGGCTGACAAAAGAGCACAAGCAAAGCTTGAACAACAGCTAAAGTCAAGTCTAGTTGAAAAAGAAAAAGGGATTGAAGTCAGGGGTGAAGACAAGACTACAAACCTAGATGAGGTTTTAGGAAGTATATTTGGTGAGAGTGTGGAAGAAAGAGAGGAATGGCAGAAGGGAAACAGAAGAAAGGCCAAGGCACATAGAAGGAGTGGAGATAACACTGAAGTAACCAAATCTATATCTAAACCACTACCTTCCATACCTGAACCCCTTGTTGCTGATCCCACAATAAACATCCATGGTGAACCAATCATTCCAAAAGAGGAACCTATTGATTGGGACACTATCAAATTGCCTACCTTTCTAACCACTCTTCCACTACCAAAGAAACCGAAAAGAAAACCAAAATCTACACCTCCCATAACCTCTAAGAAATTCACTCAAAAACAAAAACCTAAGCCTAAGTCACCCATTTCTAAAGATGATTATGTTCACATCTGTGACATAAAAGAAATTTCAGACATTGAACTCTATCTGGATGAGCTGGAGGATGTAAGGGGAATAGCTGCCTACAGACAGTTACCAGAGAGATTAGTGTTCAGATATAAAGGAGCTGGGGAAAGAACATGGCCTCTCCACAGGATTCTGGATGAAGGCTACTCTACCTTGATTAGAGTCTATTCAGCTATACAAAAGGATTCTGGCTTTACCAGAACTGCCAAGACTGAAATTCTCAACAAGATAGCCAATATAAGGAAAACTTGGAGGGAGCCCAATGCTTTACCCAGGACTTTACTCATTCAAGAAAGGGAAATGAAAATTCTCAAATCACCTCATTGGTTGATGGAATTTAGAGATGATAAAGGAGTCAGAAGATTTTTCAGACTTGAAGACCAACTCAAGATTGCCAGCAATGAAACTCTCAAAGAAATGCAATCTAAGTTGGATGTCAGTGTTGAAGATGAAGCTGAATTCTTCAGACAACTCCAACTCCAAATTGAGGAAAATGACAAAAGGCTAGGAAAGAAAACCAGGGAACAAAGAAGAAAAAGATGATTTGCTCAGACTAAAGGAGTGTCCTTGGAAACACTGTAAATCTTCAATTATCTCCTAGTACATACACTTTTGCAGCATTTTTAAATTTCTACTTAGTTTCAATTCATATATCTGTTAAGTGTTCTGTTATCATCAAGTTAACCCTGAATTTATGCCTACAATTCTTATAGACATAAATAGGGGGAGATTGTTAGGAATGTATGTGCATTAGTTTGATGATATGTTTAACAAAATACTTAAGTAGAAATTTAGTGTCTGTAGCCTCAACGGATAAGACCACTTTGGCTATCCGTTGATGGTGTAGCTTTACTTAGAAATAAGTCTAGTGTTGTAGCATATTTCAGTCTCTGTATTTAAAATGTAATTCTTGGAAGTTGAGAGAAACTATGAGTCATGTTGACTACTAGATGATATGCAGATAGGAAGGCCAATTGTAAATACTTCATGCCTTGTAATTTTGTATAAGTGAAGTGGTATCAACGGATGACTTAAAGACCTTCAACGGATGAGAAGCTAAGCTTCAACGGATGTCTCTAAAGCTTCAACGGATAAAGTCATCAACGGATAACATCCTTCAACGGATGAGTGCATCAACGGATGAAAGCTTCAACGGATAACATCCTTCAACGGATGAGTGCATCAACGGATGAAAGCTTCAACGGATGTTCTGATGATTAGCCGTTGATAAGGGGTAGTTGTACCTACAAATAGAGGCACATGGGTTGATAGAGACAACTGAGATGTGGTAGCCGAATTTCAGGAACAACAGAAAAAGCAGCCGTTCTTCTCTAGTACAAAGATGCAATAGTCAACAAAGTACTGGAGTGAACAGGAAAAGAAGCAAGTGAAGATCTTATTTTATTACTGTATTTTATATTGTTCTTCACTTGTACACTTGGTAATATATAAACCAAGTAGAAGCTAGTAATTAGATGAGAGATTTTCCAGAGCTGTTTAGAAAAATATTGAGAGAAAATTCATCTAGTTTGTACTAGGATGCAGCTGTGATCAACATTGTTTAATCACAGATTTTCTAAAATACCATCTCTGGTGGAACAACAAAACCACCAGAAAAGTTTTTAAGGCCTGTTGTGTTCTTAACATTTGTGCTTGAATATATATCTGTCTGTATTAGCTTAATGCAATTCACACACTTGTTCTTCTTGAACACACAACTTTCATAAACTGCTCAAAACTTGAAAAAGTTTTGAGATTTACATTCAACCCCCCTTCTGTAAATCTCATTGTTAGTCCACTAGGAATAACAATTATTTATTTATTTAATTATTTATAAAATAATTAAATAATTGGATAATGTGGGGCCCACATGTGGGGCCCACTTCTCATTTATTTATTTATTTAATTATTTAAATAATTATTTATTAAATAATTAAATAATTGGATAACGTGGGGCCCACATGTAAGGCCCACAAGTTGAGCCCACATGTTGGGCCCACTTCTCCATTATTTATTTATTTAATTATTTAAATAATTATTTATTAAATAATTAAATAATTGGATAATGTGGGGCCCACATATGGGGCCCACATGTGGAGCCCACAAGTGGGGCCCACTTCTCCATTATTTATTTATTTAATTATTATTTATTTAATTATTTAAATAATTATTTATTAAATAATTAAATAATTGGATAATGTGGGGCCCACATGTGGGGCCCACAAGTGGAGCCCACATGTGGGGCCCACATGTGGAGCCCCCATGTGGGCCCACTTCTCCATTATTTATTTATTTAATTATTTAAATAATTATTTATAAAATAATTAAATAATTGGATAATGTGGGGCCCACATGTGGGGCCCACTTCTCATTTATTTATTTATTTAAATAATTATTTATTAAATAATTAAATAATTGGATAACGTGGGGCCCACATGTAAGGCCCACAAGTTGAGCCCACATCTCCATTATTTATTTATTTAATTATTTAAATAATTATTTATTAAATAATTAAATAATTGGATAATGTGGGGCCCACATATGGGGCCCACATGTGGAGCCCACAAGTGGGGCCCACTTCTCCATTATTTATTTATTTAATTATTATTTATTTAATTATTTAAATAATTATTTATTAAATAATTAAATAATTGGATAATGTGGGGCCTACATGTGGGGCCCACAAGTGGAGCCCACTTCTTTATTATTTCTTTATTTAATTATTATTTATTTAATTGTTTAAATAATTATTTATTAAATAATTAAATAATTGTTTAATATTGGGCCCACATGTAGGGCCCACAAGTGGAGCCCACATGTGGGGCCCACAAGGGGAGCCCACATGTGGGGCACACTTCTCCATTATTTATTTATTTAATTATTATTTATTTATTTAAATAATTATTTATTAAATAATCAAATAATTGGATAATGTGGGGCCTACATGTGGGGCCCACAAGTGGAGCCCACATCTTTATTATTTATTTATTTAATTATGATTAATTTAATTATTTAAATAATTATTTATTAAATAATTAAATAATTGTTTAATATGGGGCCCACATGTGGGGCCCACAAGGGGAGCCCACATGTGGGGCACACTTCTCCATTATTTATTTATTTAATTATTATTT
Source organism: Apium graveolens (assembly GCF_009905375.1). Lineage (NCBI taxonomy): Eukaryota > Viridiplantae > Streptophyta > Magnoliopsida > Apiales > Apiaceae > Apium > Apium graveolens. The sequence continues at coordinate 130,633,793 of NC_133651.1, forward strand.
ATTTATTTAAATAATTATTTATTAAATAATCAAATAATTGGATAATGTGGGGCCTACATGTGGGGCCCACAAGTGGAGCCCACATCTTTATTATTTATTTATTTAATTATGATTAATTTAATTATTTAAATAATTATTTATTAAATAATTAAATAATTGTTTAATATGGGGCCCACATGTGGGGCCCACAAGGGGAGCCCACATGTGGGGCCCACAAGGGGAGCCCACATGTGTGGCCCACTACTCTATTATTTATTTATTTAATTATTATTTATTTAATTTTTTAATTAATTATTTATTAAATAATTAAATATTTAATTATTTAATGACGTGGCGGTGCACACGTGGCAGGGTTGAGCAAATGTAACAGTAGCGTTGTAACAGAAAAGTTAACTTAACGCTTTGCTGACGTGGCAGTGCCACGTGGCAGTGTGGGCCCACATGTGGGGTCCACCTATTAGTGTGGGACCCACTTTCTTGAACAAGTTTTAGTGGGGCCCACAGGTGGGACCCACTTTTGCTGACGTGTACACTAGTGGGGCCCAAAAAAATAATAAATAAATTAAATATTATTATAATGATAAAGCAAAGCGTTACGTCATGTCAGCACTATTGTAACACTAGCTTTCTTCTGCAACACAAGCCCTCTAACGTAACAGTAACTTTACATGTAAAGTAACGCTATTTCGTTAGTGTTACAATAGGTCAAAAAAGTCTGTCTAATGTAACGCAAAACAGGCATTACATTAGAAAAGTGTCTTATTTGCCCATCTATGGCGTAGTGATTACAAGTGATTACAATGAATGAAATAATACTAAGATATGGAGAAAAGCTTCTTTTTCGATTATGCGGTCTGGACATGTCGAAGTGTAGTTTGGAGTGTTGAGTGTGCAATTTGTACTTGTCGAGTGTGTAATTTGTACTTGTCGGTAGTGCGTGTACTCGTCGGTTGTACAACCTTCTACTCGGCTGAGAGAAAATATAATATATATGACGTTGCAAGTGATTACCATCAATAAGATACCAGAGAAAAGTATTATAAAACTTCTCATTTGAGTGTTTCAATTTGATGTGAATTGAGAGGTCTTTTCTTGAGTTAAAAGTGTGTATGGTGATGTAGTATTTCACACACACACACACACATATATATATATATATATATATATATATATATAGAGAGAGAGAGAGAGAGAGAGAGAGAGATGAGTAGTAGTTTATCTTATATAAGTGATGTAGGATTGTTTGTTTTTATAGATAATGTATGAATTATGCACAATAATATACAAAATACAGTAGCTAGATGAATAAATGGGAGAGTAAGTGTAGAAGATGAAGTAGTAGAATTCTAACCCAAGTAGAAATGTGTACAGTTAAATTATAGCTAATGAATTAATAGTGTTTTATCTCCTCTCTACCACTCTTGCACATTTCTAGGTTGTTCCACAAATTCATTCACTCATTCCTATAATTTAGGGATAAGAAATAACCTCCTTCTACCTTTTAGGATCGTTATATGACTTATTCTTCATGTTGTTACGTTCTCATCCAACTGCTCGCTCCCGTCGAGTATCTTCACGCATGTCTTAGCCAAGTCATTAGTCGTCAGTCGCCAGCTTTGTATATAGCTTAAATATATCATTTAGAGAATAATAATTAGCTTGTAATTTGATGATATATTATTCCCCTAACTTCCATTGGCACGTGCCTCATTTGTAGGAACCATATTCTCCATGATCCTATATTTTATAAATAAAATTGTTATCACATCCTATTTTTTGGGACCATTTATGACCAAGTCTTGAAACTGTACGTTCTTGTTTTTAATCTCCGCTTCCATCATGTCGACTCAAGTTCACGTCGAGTCTTTACGTCCACTTCCTTTGTGTTAGCAGCAAAACTTCCTGCCAATAATACATTTGTCGTGTCTAGAGATCCTCATTACCTGACGAGTGAAAATTTGGTCACAATAACACTATCGCACACAATGACATATTCTAAAGTACATGTTTCATGCATAATTAATAGATATGCATATATTTTCTAAATAAACATTGTCGCAAAGAATTTAAATTTTTTTACTAACACTTCAACATGAGAAATTTGAGGTTGGACTAAGACATCTTTTACTTTATATACAATAAGTTTTCATCATCTTAGACTCGAGTATATTGAAACTACGCAAATTATAATACACAACAATATATTTAACTCAGAGATCCCATACAATAAAAATATTTGTTATCACCAGAATCGTTAAATCACGAAAATGAAGAAGAATAAATGTAACATAATAAATCATCACTTAAGCGTCTTAATAATCATTAAGCCTAAACTACTTTCATTGTTATTTTTTTACACTTTAATTAAATAATTAGGGATTACATATTATATTTTTTAACCGCAAAAAGCTGACATTTTGGAAATTATATATACTAAAGTCTGATATTACTTGTAAACGGCCCGTGCCTCGCATATGCTATTATGCAAGTTCATGCTTATTTCTATCCAAGCAAAATCATACACCACTTAAATGTTAGTAAATGTTTGTTGCAAAGGAGTGCTTTGTACGAATCTGACAAAAAATCAGAATAAATTATTTGTTTCAAAAAACCAGATTAAATCTTCTTGACTATATTTAATTATATTGCACACATGTAGTATGTATATATATATATCCCTAAATTTAATAAAATAACTATTTTATCCTTCTATTTTTGAAAAAAATATTTTTCTAGGGAATCAAACCTAGGTCTCACAATTGCTTTGCAAGAGCTCTTACCACTGTGCTACTTAAACCATATGCGTTGTTAATCATACACATATTAGGTATGCTTGTGTGTCTTTAAATGAATAAATATTTTATATTTCAATTATTGAGAATTACTAGTAACTTATACTCATATTTTTCTTTATATTTGCTACTTTTTATCATATTATTGTATAAATTTTTTAATTAACATATATGTAATATTTCTTTAAATTCACATGATATGAAGCAGAGTTAATCAAATTGAAATCAAGTATTATATATTTACGATGGAATATATACAATAGTTTAATAGATATATTTTATCCCAATTTATTATTAACAATATATATTTAATTTAAATTAATTATTATATAGAACTAAATTATATTATTATTGAATCTATTATATAATATTTATAGAAATATAATCATATATTAATCACGATAGATGTCATAAAATTACTTCATTAAATCTAAAAGAATTTATAAATTTAAACAAATAGTTATGACAATTGAGACGAATTTATAAAAAATATTTTAATAAATAAATAAAAATTATTGTTGAATTAGTATTGGAGAAAGGTTGAAATCATTCACGAATAAAAGTCGTCTACGAGTAAAATAAAACTATATTAATCGCTATACTAGAAAACAATCCATGTATGACCTATATCAACGCTGTCATCACTATAACATATTCTCAAATACATATCTCGTGCAACACACATATATTGTTAACTACACGTCATCGCCATGAATATAACAATCTTGTACAGATACTTTAAAATGATATCAATGAAGTTGGAGGGATACGTTGTCGTACCAAATACAACAAGTTTCAATTATCATACACCCGTAAATATGGGACCTGCACAAACTATAATTAGTATCGACAAATCTTTAACTCAAAGATTACATCTACCCAAAATATTTATCATGACCACAATCATCAAAAACTGAAAAGAAAAAAATTGAAATACTGCAAAATATTTCATTACTAAAAAGTCTAAACAATCATTGGGTATAAGCTGTTTCGAGTGAAATTTTACTACACTTCAAATAAATTATTAAATACTATACATTTTATTTTCTAACAAAACCCATACTATTTTTTTAAAAAAAAGAAAAGTATCTTTCTTTTGTCTTTTTCATGATAAAATCTAAGAACAAAACTTTGTACATAATTTTTATGTCCATATTATTTTCTTATTTGTTTTTAACTTTTAAATATATTTACACCTATTTTTAAAATTGAAAACTGAAAAAACTGATAATTAGACCACCTTAAGTGACTGCAAATGATAACTTGTTAAGATATGTGAACAAAGTTATATGGGCTCCATTTCAGTGACCAATTTAATATTTAAAACACTAAAAATATCATAAAAATACTTAATATTATATCAAGAATATTATTCCGAAACTCTGTGCAATTCAAGTTAAAATCATAAATATATTTAGTTTTCCAACACTTTGAGAAATAAACTGTCGCATGTGTCTTGTATTGCTTACCACTTACAAAAGTTGATGACAATAATGATTCTGGTACGAAGTTGAAAAAACAGAATGATCTTGGATCACCCACAAAGATGTTTTTCCTTTTAATTAAAAAAATATCATGTATTCTACATCTATGCTTTAGAACTTTGCATTTTACAATTTGTTTTCCTTTTCGTAAAAGATATATAAATATAATTATATGTCATGGATACTTGCAATTTTAAGTTTTCGCTTGTATCCTACTTTTTTCACATTCAATTTGCATGATTATGTACCATCGCACGACCTATTATGCTAGTTCATCTATAATATGTAAAATCAAGATATATTATACTGTCAATCTTGAAATTCTATATGCGTAATCAGATTAAATGAGTCTGTCTTGTCTTTATTATTTTATTAATAATAATTATTATTATTTATGGGCTACATTATATTAGTTACATTAGCTATTTATTTTATTGGGTTAAATTACGTGATCAACTAAAAAACTCAATTAGATTTTAATTTGTTGTATGGACCTAATAAGTGGATATTCAATACTAGACCCAGTTAAATTGTAATAGAAGATTTAATTAGGCAGTATATAAAAAGCTTTATAGTCTCAAATATATCAAGTACGTTACATGGCTTATCTTCTACCCATTAGAGAGAGATATTGAGAAACCCTAGGGAGTACTTGGTTGAAGAAGACAATAATTAAGAGCATAATACATATTCATACCGTAACAATCATCGCCTTATGGATTCAGGTACGTTTTTTCTTTCGGTTTAATCTTGATAATTAAATATGATGTTACGATCCTCATCTCTATTTGTGGGAATTATGTTATCTAGAATTGTTAGATTCTATCAATTGCCATCAGATCCTCTTCATATTTCATTATTGGGAATTTATTTGTGCAAAATTGGTACGTTGTGTTTTTTTTTATTTATTCGATTACTTCCTAGATGAAATTTTGGTTACGGATTTATACGTACTGAGGACTTCATTTTTCTTGCTGGCTGTACATGTGAATTATAGTTTAGTAGTATAATATCAAAATATATTTTTGTGATAATAAGTATGTAACAATATCAAGTTTTTTTTCAAGTGAATAATAAGTCGGTCGAAAGGTATATTATTTGACAGAAGTTAATTGTTAATACTTGATTATTGCATGGAGAGTACCAATCGTAAATTAATTTTTTCGCCCAAAGACTAAAATTTAATGTTGCGCTAGGTGTCTTGTGATGGTGTTGCCAATATTTAAAATTTAATTACATTATTATATATATATTAGTTGTTAGGAATATGTTGCGTACTTGATGATAAGTTAAACAAAATACTTAGTAGATTTAATTCAGTGAATTTGTAGCCTTCAACGGATGATCACTTTAACATCCGTTGAAAGGGTAGCTTATGTACTTATAAGTTTTGTAGCACATTTTTGCATATTATAATGCCTTAGAACCAGATGTTGTAGAATGTTTTAAGTTATGTTCACTACTAGATTGATATACAAGATAAGTTGGCTAATTGTAAATATTAGATGCCTTGTAATCTTGTATAAATGAAATAAAGTCAACTGCCATGAAGATAGCCTAAACGGATGTTCCACAAGGATTCAACGGATAATCAACTAATGTCTCAACAGATGATCCAACAAAGCTTTAACAGATGATCTAACTGAGTTCCAACAGATGAACAAATTCAAAAGAGCAGTTGATAGTGACTTGACGGTCACATGCGTTGATTGTATGCAAAAGGAATGTGGCAGCCTATTATCAGGTTTTAGAGAACAATGAAGCATTTCAATTTCCATGCTTAACTGAAGATATTCAAAGATGCTGGATTGAGAAATGAAGAAGCATGAAATTAGACTAGAAACATTTTGTCTTATTTGCTTGTCTGTTTATCATGTAACTTGGTGATATATAAACCAAGTGTAGCAAATATAACAGTATCCAAGTTAGTAAGCAATTACTAGAGAATTAAATAAAGCTATATCCGTAAAGAATTTCTCTGAACTTGAAAGTTCAACTTGTAAGAAGCTGTGTGCAAATAGATTGCATCACAGAGTTCTCATATTAATATATATCTCTGGTGGATAAATTCAATCTGTTAGGTCACACACACTGTAGAAGGGGGTTGAATACAGTGTTTAACACAATCAAATTGAATATAAGAACTCAAGTAACAGAAAATAGATTTTATTCAGCACAATAAACTCTGTTACAATATGGAACTGTCCTCTCTTAGTGATGAACAAATTATCACGAGAGCTGCTAGGGTTACAAAGAATAATAACTTCGATAATGATAACACTTATAGTGTAAACCCTATGCCTGTGTTTATATACTACACAGTTATAAGATAAATTCTAATTGATATGGAATATAATTCTGCTTCCTAAAATATATCAACTAGTTATCTTTTCTTCCAAGTATTCTATTCTTCATAGAATTCTTTCTTCATGCATAATTCTTTCTGTCTTAGTCTCGATCTTCTTTCCTTTCAATCAGCCGTCTGTCTTATCTGAAAGTCATCTTAAGTCCTGATATTATCTCCTGATAAATATCTTCTGATCACTTAAGTTCTGATAACTTAAGTTCTGATATCTTAAGTTCTGTCTTCAATATAAGTGCTGATTTCCAGTTAAGAACTGATTTGTCCTGTTAAGTAAGATCTGAAAACTAAACATAAATCATATTACACATGACATTATCAAATATATCTAACAATCTCCCCCAACTTGTAAATTAGCATAATATACAAGTTCAACATATATTTGATGATGTCAAAAACATTGAGTACAAATGCATGAGAATTTGACTAGATAACTACAACTTACAGTCCTTTCAGCTTTACCATCTTAAACTTCTGATAACAGCTTCAATCTGTATATACTTCAGAATTTAAGCAGTTGTAGATCTTTGACTTGGCTTCAATTTCAGATCTCTTTGATATCAGGAGTTGTTCTGAGATAGTTCTTCAACAAACTTCTCTCAGCATATTCAAGTTCATTAACCATCCTCCTTTTAACATTTATCAATTCAGCTGTATCTTCTCCAGTTTGAAAAATAGCTGCTCTGAGATCATTTATCTTAGCTTTTCTTATCTCCCAATCTAGTCTGATTAGATATGCCTTGTCAGACTCTAGATTGAATTCCACAGCTTTATAACCCAGAAAAGTAGTTATAATCTTAGCAGAGTTAGGCTTCATTTCGACGAAATCACCTTTGTGATCTCTGTACTTGGGACAGTATGTGCTGTCAGACTTTACAGAATAAAGCTTCTTCTGTCTTTGAATTTGAGACTTTAAATACCCTGCAGCACTATCTGTTAATCTGTCTTTCACTTGAAGTAGGAATAGAATATGTTCCAGTTCCTCAAAATACTTCAGTGGCATAGCATTCTGCTTAATCTGGTATACCCTTCCATCTGTCATAAAATATAACAAGATATGTTCTTTCAAAAAGGTATGGTAAACCATTTGTACAGATTCAAGTCGATTCAATCTTTCAGGAGTTGCTCCAACACCTGGTTCACTTAAGGAAGTCAGATCATTCGTAGTGTTATGTACTTTTCTTTCATCAGAACTACCCAACCCAGATTTATCTCTTGCTTCCTTTCCTGTAACAACTCTTGCTTCAAAACCACTTGTTGCAGTCTTCAAAGGTTGAGTCTGTTTAGCTTTGGTGAATCCTGGTAGGAGTATCTTTGAAGGTTTAACATGAGCAAAGTCAGAGGTTTTCGTCTCCTTTTCTTCTGATATCAAGCCAACTTGAGCTATGTCAGAGGTTGCTTGCTTCACTGTCATATCAGAACTTACTATATCTTGACTCTGAACAACACGAGCCATGTCAGAGGTTGTTTGAAAAATCTTCTTTTGCATCAGAGTAAGATTACCATCTTCTTCATCATCAATTATTTCTTCATCCATGACTGGCATATAAACCTTTACAGGTTCATCAACTTTTTCTTTGCCCTTGGACCTTGGATCAATTTCCACTTGTGATTTGGCTTTGGTTGCCTCATAACTTGTTCTTTCCTTTATCACAATACCCTTAGGCTTTGGAAATTTCTTTTCAACAACATAAGCTTTAGATTTTGTCTTGACACCTTCTGCTTTGAGTCTAGCTTCTTCTTTCTTTAGACTCTCAAAGTCCATTACTGGATTTTCTTTAAGAAATAACTGTTTTGAAATTTCTTCATCAAGTTCCAGATGTTCACCAGAACTTATCCTTTTACCAGTATCAGAACTTATTCTTCTCCCAATATCAGAACTTGTTCCTTGACTTGTAATTCTAGCTTTACTTGATGAAAATCCTTTGCCTTGACCTTGACCTATACCCTTGTTAGAGTTTCCCTGGTCATCATTTCCATCATCCTTTCCTTTCAGTGTCTAAATAGATTTGCATTTGGACTTAATCACTTTCTCCCCCTTTTTGGCATCAGCAGGTAAAAGAAGAGAGACAAGCAATTCCACTGAGGATTGGATCTCATTGAGTTGATTTTGGTGAGAAGCTTGATTCTTCAGAATTTCTTCAATTTGAGTTTGTTGCTTCTCCTGAGTTTTCTCAATGTAGGCAATTTTGTCAAAGGCTGGCTTGAAAAATCTGTTCTTTTCAAGTTTCACATTCATATCTTGCTGGATCAAAGTTTCTTGAATTTTATTCACCTTGGCATGAGTTATTGAGTGTTGACCCTGAAGGTGCCTAGTACTCAATGCAGTAACTCTCAGCTGTGCCTTGAAATCATCATTTATCATCATTTCATCAGCTTTTGCCAGATGCTTAGCAAGAATCTTTTCAGAAGGAACAAAACTAACTGTGTTCCATTCCTTATTCCACTCATTTCCTCTAGGAGTTTCACTCCAAGGTACTGGTGCTTCCCCTATAACAAACTTCTTAACTAAATCAGCTTTAGAAATTCTTTGTTGAGGTGCATGTCCTGATGGACCAGCTGCATCAGCATCTAAATTAGCAGCAACTTCACCAGTAATTTCTTCATTAGCAGCATCAGAACTGGTAGATCCTGCAGTATTAGCATCCTCGGATAAAACAGCAGTATGAGAGTCTATAGAGGCTTCAACATCATCCTCTAAAGTCTGATCTGCAGCCAGGTTCTGATCAACATCCAAAATTGATGTTGTTGGTGGAGTGAGTTGAATTGGTGGAGCTTCCAAGTATAAAACTTCAGGCACAATCAAGTTATGAATATCAATTTCAGCACTTGTACCTGGTTCTTCAGTATGTACTGGATCAACTATAGGTGACATATGAGGTGTAGGAATTTTGTCTTGAGCAGTTTCATGTTGTGCAGAAGGAAGTGATTCAATAACAATTGGTTCTGTTGAGATCAGAGATTCCTGATCCCCTTCCTTAGCTGCTTCCACTACATCTGAATCTGACTCAACTATGTCCCTATGAGCTCTCTGTTTCTTTAATTTCTTCAAAGGTGGAGACACTGCAGGAGGTTTATCATCAAATTTTAACTTTCTAAGCCTTTTGAGGGGCCTAGAACTCCCAGTTACAGTATCTTTCTGAGAAGAAACCTTCTCAGCTTCTACAACAACAGGTCCTGATATGGGAACCTGTTCCTCAGTTGTTTCCTCAAATCAACAGAATTTAATCAAAACATTCATCACAAAATAAGATTAAAAGTCGATGAAGTAAAGATTAATAAATTGCAATTAAACATGTACAGTCACATAATTTGAGAAACAAAGAACAAATCTTGTAATTAAAGAAAATTTCATTGATATATCAGTCAGTAAAAGATCTAAAGCCAGAGTTAATGGGCACGGGATATGATAATAATTACTGTGCGCATGCAGGTTTTCAAGACATACACGCTAACCACTAACCCATAATGATTATGACTGTTTTATCTCACATTAACCAATATTCTGTAAAAATATTATCGTTCAAGTAATGACCAAAAATAAACCAAGTAAATAAATACTGTCACCTCAGCATCAGAACTTGATTATTATCAGGATTTAAAAGTCATCAGAATATGGCTCATTAACTCAAAAAGTGAATGCGTATTCCTGTAATTCGTTACACAAATACTGATATGGTTTCATCAGAACTTAATCATCAGAACATCCATCAGAACTTATCATCAGAATTTATGCAATCTGACACATAAACTGTTCATCTAAAATAACATTTATCACCACAGTAATTTTCATCATTCATATGGAGTGTATGTGTGTGCATTAAGCTAAATATCAGACAAAGAGTAAAGTCTGATTCACTTCAGTACATCTTAGAAATAAGGCATAGCTAAGAACTTTACTCAAAATCTGTCATTATTCTGAAGTCTACTTTAGAATGAGTTCATGCATGAGTCCACCTCAACTGTTTTGTGCTTATTTTATGCATCTTTTGAAATTCTATTTTACAGTGGCTTCTCAGTGTAAGTGAGTCACGACTGCTTATCAGAATTTATGCTGCTATCAGAGTATTTCTCCAGTAATCATAGAGTGTGAAAAGTCACCAAGAAATTTTTTTATTTTGCTTTTCTAATGCATATTACTTAATACCAGCAATGCACTTGGGTCTTCCCTTCCACATTTTTACTCTAGATCTCAAAGGAGTACCTGATTTTAATTTCTTTTCTTTTCCTTTTCTTTTGATAAGTGAAGCTTATCAGCACTTAGTACATCCATCAGATTTACTAACATCAGAACTTAACAGATAAGAGGCATTATTCTAGTTTTTGACTTAGTAATAAGATACACAAAGTAAACTTAACTAAGCTCAATATCAGAATTTGCTTGTGTTAAAAGTTTTCCACATAAACAGTTACTTCAAACATGGGATTTTTAGTATATTAAAGACTACTAGTTCAGTATCTAGCAAAGTTATCCTCATTGGATTGAATAGTCACAGAAATATTCATATCACTATCAGAGTTTAGAAATTCACATCAGAGAACAATCAGCACTTAAGTAATTTTCAATTTAAGCACAGAATACACAAAGACAGTAATATCTGTAAACACTGATCATAAAGTCTGATGTATCTGAACATAAACTAAGCGGATTTAGAGAAAGAACCTGAAACCATTCCAAGTTCATTTACCAATCTTGTACAAGTAGCTTCACACAGTGGTTTTGTGAAGATATCTGCTAGTTGTTGATCTGTGGGAACAAAATGCAATTCCACTGTACCTTCATCCACATGTTCCCTTATGAAGTAGTACCTAATGCTGATGTGCTTTGTCATTGAGTGTTGAACTGGATTACCTGTCATAGCAATAACACATTGATTATCACAGTAAATAGGGATTTTAGAAAATTCTAACCCATAATCCAGTAACTGATTCTTCATCCAAAGAATCTGTGCACAACAGCTTCCTGCAGCAATGTATTATGCTTCTGCAGTTGATGTGGAAATTGACTTTTATTTCTTGCTAAACCAAGAAACCAATCTGCCTCCAAGAAATTGGCAGCTTCCCCTTGTGCTTTTCCTGTCAATTTTGCATCCTACAAAATCTACATCTGAGTAACCTATTAGCTTAAAGTCTGATTCTCTAGAATACCACAATCCCAGATTAGCTGTACCCTTAAGGTACTTGAAAATTCTTTTCACAGCTGTTAAGTGAGGTTCTCTTGGATCTGCTTGAAATCTTGCACAAAGACAGGTAGCATACATGATATCAGGTCTACTTGCAGTTAGATAGAGTAGAGAGACAATCATACCTCTATAATCAGTAATATCTACTGATTTACCAGTATCCTTATCCAACTTAGTTGCAGTGGCCATAGGAGTGGATGCACTTGAACAATCCTGCATTCCAAATTTCTTCAACAAATTTCTGGTGTACTTAGATTGACAAATAAAAGTTTCTTCTTCATTCTGCTTGACTTGAAGGCCCAGAAAATAGTTAAGTTCTCCTATCATACTCATTTGATATCTTGACTGCATCAGCTTGGCAAACTTCTTACAAGTTCTGTCATTTGTAGAACCAAAAATGATATCATCAACATATATTTGCACCAAAAGTAAGTCCTTTCCATGGTTGAGATAGAACAATATTTTGTCAATAGTCCCTCTGTTAAATCCACTTTTCAGAAGAAACTGAGCTAACGTCTCATACCATGCTCTTGGAGCTTGCTTAAGGCCATAAAGTGCTTTATCAAGCCTGTAGACATGATTGGGAAATTTGGGATCTACAAAGCCTGGAGGTTGTTTAACATATACCTCTTCTTCTAATTCTCCAGTGAGAAAAAGCACTTTTTACATCCATTTGAAAGACTTTAAACTTCTTGTGAGCAGCATAAGCCAAAAATATCCTTATGGCTTCCAATCTAGCAACTGGTGCAAATGTTTCATCATAATCATTTCCCTCATGTTGAGAGTATCCTTTTGCAACCAGCCTTGCTTTGTTCCTTGTAATTATGCCATCACTGTCAGTTTTATTTCTGAACACCCACTTTGTACCAACAGACCTGTTCTTTGGTCTTGGCACTAGGGTCCAGACTTTATTTCTTTCAAATTCATTTAACTATTCTTGCATTGCCTGCACCCAATCAGCATCTCGAAGAGCTTCTTCCACTTTCTTTGGTTCAGTCTAAGAATGAAAAGAATGATAGAGACATTTATTTGATGTAGCTGTTCTAGTTCTGACACCTGCATCAGGATTTCCAATAATTAAGTCAGGTTTATGTGCTTTAGTCCACTTTCTTGCAGATGGAATGTTTTCTCTAGAACTGGATGCTCCCCCACGATCCATGCTGTCTCCATCAACATTTTCTGCTGCTCCCCCTGAAATTATGCTCTCTGAGTTGGATCCTTCAGAATTAGAGTTTCCAGAAATATCAGAACATGAGTTTCCAGAATTATCAGAACTTGGCCCATCAGAACTTATCGAATCAGAACTTGAAGAGTCTGTTGTAGATTCTGATGCTTCTTGAGATGTGGTTGTATCTTTAGTATGTCCCCCTGCACAGGTGCATCTTCTTTTGGCATAGTCACCATAGTTTCAATAACATCAGAGTTTAATCCATCAGAGTTTGCAGTATCAGGTTGTAGACTGTCAGGATTTACAGAATCAGAATTTAAAACTTCATTTTCGAATCTCAGCTGATCATGATCATTGAAATCTTCAAGTCCAGTAATCTTCTTATCATCAAAAGAGACATTGATAGATTCTATGACAATCTTTGTTCTTAAATTGTAGACACTGAAAGCTTTTGTGGAAAGTGGATATCCAACACAAATTTTTTTATCAGCTTTTAGATCAAATTTAGATAGCTGTTCGGGATGAGTCTTAAGAACAAAATACTTGCATCCAAATACATGAAAATACTTCAGATTTGGCTTCTTTTTCTTCACCATCTCATATGGTGTTTTTCTATGCTTGTTGATAGGTGTTGAATTCTGAGTAAAACAAGCAGTCTGCACAGCTTCAGCCCAAAAGTAGGTTGGCAACTTTGCTTCATCAAGCATAGTTCGTGCAGTTTCAATAAGAGTTCTATTCTTTCTTTCAACAACTCCATTTTGCTGTGGAGTTCCAGGAGCAGAAAATTCCTGCTTTATTCCATGGTTTTTGCAGAACTCTTCCATAATCAAGTTCTTGAACTCAGTGTCATTATCACTTTTTATGATCTTCACAGAATCTTTGACCAATTTATCCAGTTATTTGACATGATCAATCAAGATAGATGCGATTTCACTTTTTGTGTGCAAGAAATACACCCATGTGTATCTGGTGAACTCATCTACTATAACCATATCATATTTCTTCTTTGCAATAGACATGTCATTCACTGGACCAAATAGATCAACATATAGTAGGTGATAAGGCTCAAGAATTGATGATTCAGTCTTGCTCTTGAATGAAGATTTTCTTTATTTTTCCTTCTGACATGAATCACAAAGGCCATCAGGAGTAAATACTGATTTTGGCAGTCCTCTCACAAGATCTTTCTTCACTAGTTCATTTATATTGTTAAAATTTAAATGAGAGAGTTTCTTGTGCCAATCCCAGCTTTCTTCAATTGATGCTTTACTCAACAAACAGATTGCAGAACCATCAGTGCTTGTTGAAAGCTTGGCTTCATAAATGTTACCATGCCTGTATCCTTTTAGAACAACTTTGCCTGTAGATTTTCTTACAACTTCACAGTGTTCTTCAAAATAATCCACATGATAACCTCTGTCACAGATTTGACTAACACTTAGCAGATTATGTTTACGTCCTGAGACCAGTGCTACTTTTTCAATGATGACATTCCCAAGATTGATATTGCCATATCCCAGAGTTTTTCCAATGCTGCCATCTCCATAAGAAAAACCTGGGCCAACTTTCTCCACAAAGTCTGATAGCAGGGCTTTATTTCCAGTCATATGTCATGAACATCCACTGTCCAGAACTAGGATGTTATTCCTGTTGCCCTGCAATCACAAAGACCACTAATGATTAGTTTTAAGGACCCAGACTTGCTTGGATCCTTTGGCCTTTTTAAGTTTGTTAACATTTGCAGCGGATTTAGCATCAGAGTTTATGTTAACAGTTTTCTTATCAGAATTTGCAATATCAAACTTTGCATCATAATTTATACTAGAAAGAATAATGCTAACTTTCTTTACAGAAGTTTTATTTGATAATAATCATAGTACAAACTATGATATTCCTTACAAGTATAAATGGAATGCCATAAACTACCATAATGAAAACAAGGATTTTGTGGCTTATATCTAATAGACCGACTCTTAACTCCTGAATTTGAAGGTAAGGAGTTTATGTTATTATTCTTCCTGCAAAAAGAAGCCAGATGGTTAGAGTTTCCATAGTTATGAAATGTTTTTCTAGGAGAATTAGGAACAGGCTTATAATTGTTACTTTTGTTCACACCTTCCTTTCCATTCCTATTTTTCCTAGGTGGTTTTACCTTGTTTACATTCTTAACATCTTTCAGCTTATGTTTAAGCTGCTTCTTAGTCATTAAGCCTATGTTAACTTCAGTTGGCTTATCCTGTTTAGGTTTGTCAGAAGTTACTTCCTCCTTAACTTCTGATTTCTCAATATCAGACTTTGCAGTTACAAACTTAACAGGATTTACCTTTGGTTTTTGTTTAACAACTATAGGCTCAGTTTCTACAGTTCTCTTACTGTTCTTATCATCTCCATAACCTAAGCACTCTTTCCAGTTTCCACTACTAAGAATATCCTGAGTTGCTTTACCAGAGTTAGTCCAAGTCCTGATAAACTCTCTTTCCTTTTCTAACTCAGTTTTTAGAGATTCATTCATTTTTAACACTGCATCCCTAACATAAAAGGCATCGTCTCTATCTTTCTGAGTTTGATGGAACATGACTAACTCTTTTTCTAAATAATCATTCCTCTTTTTATAAGCAAGATTTTCAGAAGTTAATCTTTCACATATCAAAGTTTGATCTTTATAACTAATGAACATGGTTTTAAGATATCTTCTCAACTCAGTAATATCATCAGTATGAAAGGAATAAGTAGTTTGAGGTACCTTGAAGCATCTGACCAGCTTTTCTTCTTTGTGAAAAGAGCCTTGCCTTTGTCACTCTTCCCTTTTCTGCAATCAGGAGATATGTTGTAACACCCCCAAATCCGGGGTCGGGGATCCGGGTTGTCACGAGTTCCATTTCCCTTAATAACACCCAATCTTAATAAACAATCAACTACTCTGTACTGTGACCCCATAATAAACACACACACCACAAGTTATAGTCTCAGAGATGAATATCCAAAAATAACACGAGTCATTTTATTCCAAAATTATATGCCATTACACCTTAAAAGGGTTTCTGAATAAATTTACATTTCTTTTCCATTATTACAATTGATAGAGATACATAAGTCTGGTACATCAAAAGTTGAAAGCCTAGCCTATTGGTAGTTCCTACCTCAGCTACAGCGACATCAACGCCTATAGGAAACTGCGGAACGTTTCCTATCCGCTCGCGAATCGGGAGCTTGGTCCTGTTCATCTTTTCTATCTGTTGTTGTGTGATGAAAGAAGAAAGCAAGGGTGAGTAGCAAGCCCACCAAAATAATATGTATAATGATTAACAATATATGAGCCTTCTCATAGTACTCATGAAAGTCTTGGTCAAAAGAGATGAACCAAGTTTGATATCTTAATGCGATGAAGTCGCATAATATTCAGTATATGTACATATATACTTTTCACAATCTTTGAAATCCTCTGACGTGTATAATATACACAGAGTTCCAGTTTATAACTGTATAAAAATATTGTTGCAAGGTGATCTCATATATCTAACCTTGTCTCAACGTTTTTCCGAAAATCTTTGACATGCACAAGATAATCATTTACTAGATATAAGTTTAAAAGATGAAGTTACAAGATACTCCAATATACTTATATCCGAATACTACTTGAACTACCACCGTTCAAGTTATAATCAGTTTCAAAAGTTCATCACCCAGATGAGACTACAAGATAAGACTTGAATAGATTCAATCCTTGAAATATCATTATAAATAATAAAGTTACGAGATACTTCATTAAGTCCCGATATATATATATACACCTATATATATATATATACATTTCATACACTCCTTGAAAACCTCTGTTATGAAAATTATAAACAGAGTTGTAATATCCAATGAATTTTGGAAAGGAGAAAACCTTGGCATAAACCTGATATCTTGCTGATCAGGAAAAGATACCAATAAGTAACCTTTTCTACTAGTAGATGGACGAATTCCCCACTGGTCATCACCCTGGTCGCAATAGGAACTTATGCTGGACTGCGACTCAGCCATTTACGCATTTGATGGACTCCCACTGAGCCACTTACACTTTCATGGACGCCCACTGAGCCCATGTTGCTTATGCCGACTCAATAGATGGACTTACTTCTCGAACGTTGGGTAAGTAATCAATTCATTTAAATATACCCCAGAGCCGGATCCCACTGGTTTTGAGCGAGTATTTAAATCCCCTTTAAAAAGAAAGATCTTAAATATATAAAAAAATTGAGTTTTGGGATCCGCTCTAACTTTTGAAAATCATTTTAAGGACTCGAAAACACTTTAAAGAGTGGTTGGAGTAATGCCGATTTAATAAAGTAAATCCGTCCCAATATATTAGAAAATATCTGAATATTATTATTTAAATAATATTCCCATAAAGAATAATCTTTATACAAATAATTGAAGTAGAAGTTGTAAAACTTATACTTGAAACGAGTATTAAATAACCAAAGATTTACTTGTACGAAAGTACTATCTTTATTTGAATAATCAAAAAAATTAGTTTGATTATCGACACCTTATTCTTTAATAAAATAAAGAATATATCTCAGAAAATAATCGGAGTCATATGTCCTTAAATGAATGTTCAAATAATATTCATTAAATAATATAAACTGAGTCATAAGCCCTCGAATGAATATTCGAAATAATATTCATAAATAAAATAAAAGGAGTCATAAGTCCTCGAATGAATATTCAAGTAATATTCATTAAATAATATAAAGTTATCGAATAAACCTTATTCGATTAATAGTTTTAAAAACTAATCATATATATATATATATATATTATACTCGGGAGCCTCGCCTCCCGGTTTTAGAAAAAGATTACCTTTTTATCCCCCTATACTAAGGGTATACTCAAATACCGCTTATCTCTAGCATAGGTATTATGCAACTAATAAGAATTTGAACCAACAGATATATAAATCAAGAATACAAAACAGGCATGCATATATACCATATCACATGCTCCAATATATCGCAAGAATTTGCTAATAACAAATATGCATTTATCACAAGATCATGCATATACACATATACATCACAACAACAGTTATACGGGTAGAAAACTTGCCTGAGTGACTGGGGGTAATAAAAGGCCTGGGACGAGTATGGAAACCTATAAACAACATATAAGTCGCAATTAAACCAAAGTCGCTTATGAATCTATACTGTAACCACTCTAGACTCTAATGCTCGCTTTGCGCTTAACGCTTCACTTAAGTCGCTCGAGTACCCTCGGCTCCACCATTTTTAATAAATTAACCATTAAGAGTTTTAAGGCGATTCTTTCGCGATTGCCTTACCAACTGCCTATTACACTTTACATAAATGTTTCATACTCCAATTAGTCATTTAGGGTCTTTAACCAATGTTTCAAAGTAAGGCGAGGGGTAATAGTTCGTTCGCGAAACGCCGTTACTTAAAACGGTCGTTTCTCCTAAACCGTACATCGGAATCAAACGAACCACATATCAAAACAAAGCTCATAATATGAACTATATAAATATGGCAATGGTCAATACCTAGAAGGGAGTTCTCGGGTCCTAATGTTATGAACAAAAGCAGTCTAAAGTAAATCGGACATTACGACGGCTATGTTTACGCGATTTCCCAATTTTATACCATCTCAAATCGACCACCAATCAATCCCAATTCATTCATAAAACCAACATCCCTCCAAAACACACTAAAACAGTCCCAACACCTCAAGTTCTTCCAATTTATGTTATTCTCATCATGAATTTAAACTATACTTAATTCCTTTAACAAATCAACAAGATTCAACATTCATTTCACTACCACTCCAACCCAAACTCTAAACAAACAAGCTTCATGCTTTACATATACTATATCAATCATAACCATTCCTAAATACTCAAAACTAAAGCTAGGGTTTGGAGTTTATACCTTCTTGAAGCTTCTTAACACAACACAAGAGCTTTGAATGCCTAAAGAACCTTGATCCTTGCTTGTATAACCTTAAACTTTCATAAAATTCAAGAAAACTAAAGTTATTTTTTTGAAAGTTACTATTCACCATCTTCTTCCTTGAATTATTGGAAGAGATTGTGAAGGAATTTGAAGCTTAAACTCATGGGATAGCTATATCTATGCATAAGGAGTACTAGATAATTAACTTACCAATTAAGGAAGCTTGGAACTTGAATTTTGAAATTCTTCTTCTTGAAAATGGGGAAAAGCCGAGAGCAAGCTTGGAAGAAAGAGAGATTTTTGTGTTTGTGATTTTTTTAGCTTAGCTTGGTTGGTTTTGTTTTGATTTTTGGTTAATTACCTTATTAACCTTATATTTGTGTGGTTATAAACCAACCACATCTCCTCCTTCCCTATGTCATGCTTGCATCACCTTATTGTGTCATCATCTCTTACTTTCCCTCTCCTTATTGGTTGGATGACATCATCATCCCTAACCTCCTTGATTAACTTCCTAATTGTTTGCCTAATGACAGCTGATCTGTTATACGGTTCGCTTAACTTTCGTTTTCGTTTATCGTTTGAGGGATCATACCCGAGATCTTATTACTGGGGTTTCCTTAACCTTTCTCAATACATTATAATCCTTTTATGATCCTCTTTTAAAATCCTTTAATTTAAATCCTTTTTATCCTGTTACCTTATACTCAATTCTTTCCGTATCTAGTGGATTTCCGGGAAAAATCAAAGTGTTCGAAATTGGATTCTGACGATCTCTACATACACTTATATACCATATAGAGTACTAATAAAATCTCAGAATATCAATCAAAGAACCCCTACATAGTGTGGCAAGAAAAGTTTCTTTATTCAGCATAATCAGCAAAACACTATTCATAAGGGTTACAAGAAAGTTCAAAATTTTGGGGTTATTACATATGTGGCCTTTCTCACCACAGTTGTAGCATTTAACATTTGAGTAATCTCCTCTGTCAGACTTTCCTCCTTTGCCTTCAGATTTTCTGAAACCTTTCTTTTCAGAACTTGCACCTTTCCTGGAAAACTTCTTTCCTCTTCTGAATTTCCTGTATGCAATCTTTGTGATTCCTTTCACCATAAGAGCACACAGCTTCATCATCTCTTCATCAGGGTCTATCTCAGATATACTTTCAGTTTCTGATTCATCATCACTATCAGAACTTGATGACTCAGTATCAGACTTTGTGATGAGAGCTTTTCCTTTGCCTTTCTTTGAGGCAGCAACTTTGGGACTTTCCTCCTCAGCCACAAAAGCAACCGTCCTTGACTTTCTTCCATTCCTCTTGCTTCTTTGTTCCATCTCAAGTTCATGAGTCTTGATCATCCCATAAATTTCATCAAGAGTTGTTTCATCAAGATTATAGTTGTTTCTTATTATTGTGGCCTTCAAATCCCATCTTTCAGGAAGTGCTAACAGGAATTTAAGATTTGAATCTTCAATATCATACTCTTTGTCAACTAGTGACAAATCATTCAAGAGTTTGACAAATTTGTCATATAAATTAGTTAATGACTCATCAGGCTTTGAGTCAAAGTGCTCATATTCTTCAGTGAGTATAGTCTTCCTGTTCTTCTTGATTGAATCAGTTCCCTGACACCTTATTTCCAAAGCATCCTATATCTCTTTTACAGTCTTGCATTGAATTACCCTGTTTGACATGACATTATCAATGGCACTATGCAGCAAGTGTCTTACCTTTGCATCCTTTTGCAATCGATGAGATATCTTCAGCAGTGTAATAACTTTTCTCCTTTGGTACAGACTTTGCTGGCTGACCTGCAACTTCCACAGAGATTTTGGTTGGCATATGTGGTCCTTCATTAATCCTGTCGAGATATTCTGGATCTGTAGCTTCCAGAAATATAGCCATCTTCACTTTCCATATGGAATACTCAAAAGGTTTCAACATGGGAACTCTTAGAGTCTCATATCGACTATGGGTTATGGTTTTTGGAGGTTCTTCAGTTTTGGTGGGCTTGGTTGGAGTTTCTTCTTCAGACATGATTGTTTTTGGATCTTAAACTGTTTGTGTGTTAACATATAGCTCTGATACCACTTGTTAGTGAAGGGTTTTTAGAACATAAATGCAACGAAAACGTAAATTTAAATCTTAAAAAAAAACCGAAACCCTCCACAGGATCCATGCGAAAAATAATATTTAATTCATAGTTTAGTATGTTTACCTTAAGAAGCTTTACGTTAATGGAAAGATGGAGGTCTTTAATAGCGATCCAAGAATGATGAGCGGAGATCCCTAGCAGCTGCTCCTCAAGTGTGAAGCACTCTACCGGTATCCACCAAGAAAACGATGTAATGAAGGAGGAGGAGATGGAGAGAATTAGGGTTTTGTAAATCTTTTTGGTTTAGGCAAAAATAGGGTCTATAATAGTATATTTATAGGCAAAATTTTCAGCTGAAAATTTTCCCATAAAATATTATTATTATTAACCCTTTATTATTCTCACTAATAATTAAAACACCTTTTAATTATTAATCCTTTTTCTAAACTCTTTAGAAATAATTCTCTCACTTGATTTAATTTCCAAAAATTAAATTCTTAATTAATAATATTAAGAACCTTTTCTTAATTAATTTATAATCAATTAAATCTCATTTATCAATTATTAAATTTTCCAATTAATCATTTATTTCATAAATAAATAATTATCAGCCATTATTAATTAATTCCTCCACCATTAAATCATTCTCTTTTATGGTGTGACCCTGTAGGTTCAATATTAAGCCGGTAGTAGAAATAAATAATATTAAAACTATTTTATCATTATTTATATAAATTCTCTAATTCATTAAATATGATTAATTAATTAATCATATTTATTCTACATCGTGAGGGTTCTTAGCATATCGCGACTATCCGGATAATACGAATTCACTGCTTAGAATACCAAGAACCTATTCAGTGAGTAGTTACCGTACAATCAATTCCTTCTACCCTGCAATGTCACGGCTAAATACAAGGCATGGAACTTGTGTCAAGCCTATCTTATTTAATCACTTGCTTTCCCATTCACTATGCTTAGTTCTTTTTAAAGTAAATTAGAAACTCATTTCTAATTTCATTCACTCTGGCCAGAGATTCCTGAACTAACATAAGTGGATCAGCATTGAACATTCTCTTCCTACACTGGAATGATTGACAACTCATTATCATTCTCAATGACATGGCCACAGTACCTCTCAGGTTGGCGAGACACTCTCCCTGACCTACGAATGGGCAGTTCCACAGAAGGTTGTTCAGTCTGAACAGGTGTTTCCATTTGATCCGTAGTAGTTTGTGCTTCTTGAACTTCATTAAGTTCAATTTTGCTCCCACTGTTTTCTTCAAGGATAAACTGCTTTTCCAAGAAGGTAGCATGTCTGGAGACAAACACCCGATGATCGGTGTAAAAGTAATACCCCAAAGTCTCTTTAGGATATCCCACAAAATTACATTTTACGGATCGAGATTCCAGCTTATCTGGGTCAGCTTTCTTGACATAAGCTGGACATCCCCAAATCTTAACGTGTTTAAAACTCGGTTTCCTTTCTTTCCATATCTCATATGGTGTTTGAGGAACAGATTTGGAAGGCACCTTATTCAGTAAATATGCTGAGGTTTCCAATGCATAACCCCGTAGGGTGAGTAGCAAGCCCACCAAAATAATATGTATAATGATTAACAATATATGAGCCTTCTCATAGTACTCATGAAAGTCTTGGTCAAAAGAGATGAACCAAGTTTGATATCTTAATGCGATGAAGTCGCATAATATTCAGTATATGTACATATATACTTTTCACAATCTTTGAAATCCTCTGACGTGTATAATATACACAGAGTTCCAGTTTATAACTGTATAAAAATATTGTTGCAAGGTGATCTCATATATCTAACCTTGTCTCAACGTTTTTCCGAAAATCTTTGACATGCACAAGATAATCATTTACTAGATATAAGTTTAAAAGATGAAGTTACAAGATACTCCAATATACTTATATCCGAATACTACTTGAACTACCACCGTTCAAGTTATAATCAGTTTCAAAAGTTCATCACCCAGATGAGACTACAAGATAAGACTTGAATAGATTCAATCCTTGAAATATCATTATAAATAATAAAGTTACGAGATACTTCATTAAGTCCCGATATATATATATACACCTATATATATATACATTTCATACACTCCTTGAAAACCTCTGTTATGAAAATTATAAACAGAGTTGTAATATCCAATGAATTTTGGAAAGGAGAAAACCTTGGCATAAACCTGATATCTTGCTGATCAGGAAAAGATACCAATAAGTAACCTTTTCTACTAGTAGATGGACGAATTCCCCACTGGTCATCACCCTGGTCGCAATAGGAACTTATGCTGGACTGCGACTCAGCCATTTACGCATTTGATGGACTCCCACTGAGCCACTTACACTTTCATGGACGCCCACTGAGCCCATGTTGCTTATGCCGACTCAATAGATGGACTTACTTCCCGAACGTTGGGTAAGTAATCAATTCATTTATCAAAACAGCAACCTCGTTGCGAATATAAAATATACCCCAGAGCCGGATCCCACTGGTTTTGAGCGAGTATTTAAATCCCCTTTAAAAAGGAAGATCTTAAATATATAAAAAAATTGAGTTTTGGGATCCGCTCTAACTTTTGAAAATCATTTTAAGGACTCGAAAACACTTTAAAGAGTGTTTGGAGTAATGCTGATTTAATAAAGTAAATCCGTCCCAATATATTAGAAAATATCTGAATATTATTATTTAAATAATATTCCCATAAAGAATAATCTTTATACAAATAATTGAAGTAGAAGTTGTAAAACTTATACTTGAAACGAGTATTAAATAACCAAAGATTTACTTGTACGAAAGTACTATCTTTATTTGAATAATCAAAAAAATTAGTTTGATTATCGACACCTTATTCTTTAATAAAATAAAGAATATATCTCAGAAAATAATCGGAGTCATATGTCCTTAAATGAATGTTCAAATAATATTCATTAAATAATATAAACTGAGTCATAAGCCCTCGAATGAATATTCGAAATAATATTCATAAATAAAATAAAAGGAGTCATAAGTCCTCGAATGAATATTCAAGTAATATTCATTAAATAATATAAAGTTATCGAATAAACCTTATTCGATTAATAGTTTTAAAAACTAATCATATATATATATATATATATTATACTCGGGAGCCTCGCCTCCCGGTTTTAGAAAAAGATTACCTTTTTATCCCCCTATACTAAGGGTATACTCAAATACCGCTTATCTCTAGCATAGGTATTATGCAACTAATAAGAATTTGAACCAACAGATATATAAATCAAGAATACAAAACAGGCATGCATATATACCATATCACATGCTCCAATATATCGCAAGAATTTGCTAATAACAAATATGCATTTATCACAAGATCATGCATATACACATATACATCACAACAACAGTTATACGGGTAGAAAACTTGCCTGAGTGACTGGGGGTAATAAAAGGCCTGGGACGAGTCTGGAAACCTATAAACAACATATAAGTCGCAATTAAACCAAAGTCGCTTATGAATCTATACTGTAACCACTCTAGACTCTAATGCTCGCTTTGCGCTTAACGCTTCACTTAAGTCGCTCGAGTACCCTCGGCTCCACCATTTTTAATAAATTAACCATTAAGAGTTTTAAGGCGATTCTTTCGCGATTGCCTTACCAACTGCCTATTACACTTTACATAAATGTTTCATACTCCAATTAGTCATTTAGGGTCTTTAACCAATGTTTCAAAGTAAGGTGAGGGGTAATGGTTCGTTCGCGAAACGCCGTTACTTAAAACGGTCGTTTCTCCTAAACCGTACATCGGAATCAAACGAACCACATATCAAAACGAAGCTCATAACATGAACTATATAAATATGGCAATGGTCAATACCTAGCAGGGAGTTCTCGGGTCCTAATGTTA
Organism: Apium graveolens; assembly: GCF_009905375.1. Taxonomy (NCBI): domain Eukaryota; kingdom Viridiplantae; phylum Streptophyta; class Magnoliopsida; order Apiales; family Apiaceae; genus Apium; species Apium graveolens. Next base: position 130,658,756 of record NC_133651.1, read on the forward strand.
TGAACAAAAGCAGTCTAAAGTAAATCGGACATTATGACGGCTATGTTTACGCGATTTCCCAATTTTATACCATCTCAAATCGACCACCAATCAATCCCAATTCATTCATAAAACCAACATCCCTCCAAAACACACTAAAACAGTCCCAACACCTCAAGTTCTTCCAATTTATGTTATTCTCATCATGAATTTAAACTATACTTAATTCCTTTAACAAATCAACAAGATTCAACATTCATTTCACTACCACTCCAACCCAAACTCTAAACAAACAAGCTTCATGCTTTACATATACTATATCAATCATAACCATTCCTAAATACTCAAAACTAAAGCTAGGGTTTGGAGTTTATACCTTCTTGAAGCTTCTTAACACAACACAAGAGCTTTGAATGCCTAAAGAACCTTGATCCTTGCTTGTATAACCTTAAACTTTCATAAAATTCAAGAAAACTAAAGTTATTTTTTTGAAAGTTACTATTCACCATCTTCTTCCTTGAATTATTGGAAGAGATTGTGAAGGAATTTGAAGCTTAAACTCATGGGATAGCTATATCTATGCATAAGGAGTACTAGATAATTAACTTACCAATTAAGGAAGCTTGGAACTTGAATTTTGAAATTCTTCTTCTTGAAAATGGGGAAAAGCCGAGAGCAAGCTTGGAAGAAAGAGAGTTTTGTGTTTGTGATTTTTTTAGCTTAGCTTGGTTGGTTTTGTTTTGATTTTTGGTTAATTACCTTATTAACCTTATATTTGTGTGGTTATAAACCAACCACATCTCCTCCTTCCCTATGTCATGCTTGCATCACCTTATTGTGTCATCATCTCTTACTTTCCCTCTCCTTATTGGTTGGATGACATCATCATCCCTAACCTCCTTGATTAACTTCCTAATTGTTTGCCTAATGACAGCTGATCTGTTATACGGTTCGCTTAACTTTCGTTTTCGTTTATCGTTTGAGGGATCATACCCGAGATCTTATTACTGGGGTTTCCTTAACCTTTCTCAATACATTATAATCCTTTTATGATCCTCTTTTAAAATCCTTTAATTTAAATCCTTTTTATCCTGTTACCTTATACTCAATTCTTTCCGTATCTAGTGGATTTCCGGGAAAAATCAAAGTGTTCGAAATTGGATTCTGACGATCTCTACATACACTTATATACCATATAGAGTACTAATAAAATCTCAGAATATCAATCAAAGAACCCCTACATAGTGTGGCAAGAAAAGTTTCTTTATTCAGCATAATCAGCAAAACACTATTCATAAGGGTTACAAGAAAGTTCAAAATTTTGGGGTTATTACATATGTGGCCTTTCTCACCACAGTTGTAGCATTTAACATTTGAGTAATCTCCTCTGTCAGACTTTCCTCCTTTGCCTTCATATTTTCTGAAACCTTTCTTTTCAGAACTTGCACCTTTCCTGGAAAACTTCTTTCCTCTTCTGAATTTCCTGTATGCAATCTTTGTGATTCCTTTCACCATAAGAGCACACAACTTCATCATCTCTTCATCAGGGTCTATCTCAGATATACTTTCAGTTTCTGATTCATCATCACTATCAGAACTTGATGACTCAGTATCAGACTTTGTGATGAGAGCTTTTCCTTTGCCTTTCTTTGAGGCAGCAACTTTGGGACTTTCCTCCTCAGCCACAAAAGCAACCGTCCTTGACTTTCTTCCATTCCTCTTGCTTCTTTGTTCCATCTCAAGTTCATGAGTCTTGATCATCCCATAAATTTCATCAAGAGTTGTTTCATCAAGATTATAGTTGTTTCTTATTATTGTGGCCTTCAAATCCCATCTTTCAGGAAGTGCTAACAGGAATTTAAGATTTGAATCTTCAATATCATACTCTTTGTCAACTAGTGACAAATCATTCAAGAGTTTGACAAATTTGTCATATAAATTAGTTAATGACTCATCAGGCTTTGAGTCAAAGTGCTCATATTCTTCAGTGAGTATAGTCTTCCTGTTCTTCTTGATTGAATCAGTTCCCTGACACCTTATTTCCAAAGCATCCTATATCTCTTTTACAGTCTTGCATTGAATTACCCTGTTTGACATGACATTATCAATGGCACTATGCAGCAAGTGTCTTACCTTTGCATCCTTTTGCAATCGATGAGATATCTTCAGCAGTGTAATAACTTTTCTCCTTTGGTACAGACTTTGCTGGCTGACCTGCAACTTCCACAGAGATTTTGGTTGGCATATGTGGTCCTTCATTAATCCTGTCGAGATATTCTGGATCTGTAGCTTCCAGAAATATAGCCATCTTCACTTTCCATATGGAATACTCAAAAGGTTTCAATATGGGAACTCTTAGAGTCTCATATCGACTATGGGTTATGGTTTTTGGAGGTTCTTCAGTTTTGGTGGGCTTGGTTGGAGTTTCTTCTTCAGACATGATTGTTTTTGGATCTTAAACTGTTTGTGTGTTAACATATAGCTCTGATACCACTTGTTAGTGAAGGGTTTTTAGAACATAAATGCAACGAAAACGTAAATTTAAATCTTACAAAAAAACCGAAACCCTCCACAGGATCCATGCGAAAAATAATATTTAATTCATAGTTTAGTATGTTTACCTTAAGAAGCTTTACGTTAATGGAAAGATGGAGGTCTTTAATAGCGATCCAAGAATGATGAGCGGAGATCCCTAGCAGCTGCTCCTCAAGTGTGAAGCACTCCACCGGTATCCACCAAGAAAACGATGTAATGAAGGAGGAGGAGATGGAGAGAATTAGGGTTTTGTAAATCTTTTTGGTTTAGGCAAAAATAGGGTCTATAATAGTATATTTATAGGCAAAATTTTCAGCTGAAAATTTTCCCATAAAATATTATTATTATTAACCCTTTATTATTCTCACTAATAATTAAAACACCTTTTAATTATTAATCCTTTTTCTAAACTCTTTAGAAATAATTCTCTCACTTGATTTAATTTCCAAAAATTAAATTCTTAATTAATAATATTAAGAACCTTTTCTTAATTAATTTATAATCAATTAAATCTCATTTATCAATTATTAAATTTTCCAATTAATCATTTATTTCATAAATAAATAATTATCAGCCATTATTAATTAATTCCTCCACCATTAAATCATTCTCTTTTATGGTGTGACCCTGTAGGTTCAATATTAAGCCGGTAGTAGAAATAAATAATATTAAAACTATTTTATCATTATTTATATAAATTCTCTAATTCATTAAATATGATTAATTAATTAATCATATTTATTCTACATCGTGAGGGTTCTTAGCATATCGCGACTATCCGGATAATACGAATTCACTGCTTAGAATACCAAGAACCTATTCAGTGAGTAGTTACCGTACAATCAATTCCTTCTACCCTGCAATGTCACGGCTAAATACAAGGCATGGAACTTGTGTCAAGCCTATCTTATTTAATCACTTGCTTTCCCATTCACTATGCTTAGTTCTTTTTAAAGTAAATTAGAAACTCATTTCTAATTTCATTCACTCTGGCCAGAGATTCCTGAACTAACATAAGTGGATCAGCATTGAACATTCTCTTCCTACACTGGAATGATTGACAACTCATTATCATTCTCAATGACATGGCCATAGTACCTCTCAGGTTGGCGAGACACTCTCCCTGACCTACGAATGGGCAGTTCCACAGAAGGTTGTTCAGTCTGAACAGGTGTTTCCATTTGATCCGTAGTAGTTTGTGCTTCTTGAACTTCATTAAGTTCAATTTTGCTCCCACTGTTTTCTTCAAGGATAAACTGCTTTTCCAAGAAGGTAGCATGTCTGGAGACAAACACCCGATGATCGGTGTAAAAGTAATACCCCAAAGTCTCTTTAGGATATCCCACAAAATTACATTTTACGGATCGAGATTCCAGCTTATCTGGGTCAGCTTTCTTGACATAAGCTGGACATCCCCAAATCTTAACGTGTTTAAAACTCGGTTTCCTTTCTTTCCATATCTCATATGGTGTTTGAGGAACAGATTTGGAAGGCACCTTATTCAGTAAATATGCTGAGGTTTCCAATGCATAACCCCGTAGGAATACTGGAAGATTCGCATAGCTCATCATGGACCGAACCATGTCTAACAAAGTTCGATTTCTCCTTTCAGATACCCCATTTAACTGTGGAGTATATGGAGGAGTCCACTGGGAGACTATACCATTTTCTTTGAGATAATCTAGAAACTCTCCATTCAAGTATTCACCACCTCGATCTGATCGAAGAGTTATAATACTGTGTTTGGTTTGTCCACTTCATGTTTATATTCTTTGAACTTTTCAAAGGCTTCAGACTTGTGTTTCATCAAATACACATATCCGAATCTAGATCGATCATCTATGAAAGGAATGAAGTATGAAAATCCACCCATGGCTTTCGTAGATATTGGTCCACATACATCTGTGTGTACCAATCCTAGCAAATCTGCAGCCCTCTCTCCAAGTCCACTAAATGGAAATTTGGTCATTTTACCCAATAGACAAGACTCGCATGTAGGATATGATTCAAAATCAAAGGGGTCAAGTAACCCTTCCTTATGCAATGTCCGCAGTCTATTTTCACTAATATGACCTAGTCCGCAGTGCCACAAGAAAGTGAGATTTTCATCATCCCTTTTTCTTTTATTAGTTTGTTCAATCTGAAGTAAATCATGCTCTACGTCACATATATACAGACCTATATTTAAAATACCACTTCCATAAAGAACATTATCTCTAAGAATTGAACATTTATTATTCTGAATAACAAACGAAAATCCAGCCAAGTCTAACATGGAATAGAAATAATATTCCTCACAATCGAGGGAACAAAATAACAATTATTTAGAACAATAGTCTTGCCCGTAGGCATATGTAAATGAAATGATCCTATAGCTTCAGCAACAACTCTTGCTCCATTTCCCATTCGTAGAATCACCTCCTCTTCTTCAAGAGTCCTACTTCTCCTTAGTCCCTGCAACGAATTGTAAATATGAGAACCACAGGCGGTACCTAATACCCAAGTAGAAATTTGACTTAGTGACATATTAACTTCGATCATGAACATACCTGAATCAGAAGCGGTAGTCTCACTACCCTTCTTCTTCAATTCTGCAAGGTAAACCTTCTAGTTCCTCTTCCAGTGCCCCAACTTGTTACAGTGAAAACAAACAGCTAAATTAGGACCAGTTAACTTGTGAGCATCTAGTATACACCGGAGTGATAGTGTAGAAGACATAACAAATATAGTAAATCTGTAAATGATGAACACATAACAACACTTAGCAAATATTTAATTTCATTTCAAAACACTATATGAATCGGGTCTTTATTCATAAGTGGCTCCCACTAGTTTATCTAATTTATACAACCCCCTAAGTGAAAATTAAGCATTCATAATACTAGTGGGAATAGGGATCCTACATTCCATCACACAACCTCGGCTGTGGCACGAAACGTCATGTGATGTTCAATAGACAAACAACTCTTGTCAATTACATCTTATGTTATTCCCTAATATAAGTTTAGCCTCTTGAATAATTGAGTCACGGCTGTGGCACGACAAACTCAATATTCTAAGTCAAGTCTAACCCAACATTTCGTATAATTGAATCAGTCTCCAACGGCCCACGGCTGTAGCACGTACCGACCTTTAGATTCTAATTCAATGTGCACATCTCTATGTAATAGACAAGTATTTCTTATTTCGAAATCAAAGCCCTCGGCTGTAGCACGAAACAACAATGATTTAAAAATAAGAACCACTTTCTACCATGTTGGAAGGCTATGACCGACACAAGCCCGTTGTGTCATTCGCCAATTACTACTTGATATTATTTAATTTTAGAGGGATAATATTACGTTACAATCATAATCATATTATAAAGAGATTCTTCCTTTTAAATTAAATATTTTAAATCAATAATCGATAATCAGATGATTCCCAAATCGGGTGGAGCATTGTCAAGAGGCGTCACTTAATAACCCTTTCTTACAGATAGAAATCTGTTGTTGACAGAATCATCCTTTCTCTCAATATTGAAAATTCATATTTAATTACGTGTTTCATAAACACAAGAATCTCATGATTGTATTCATAATATTATTGTTAAGGCAAGAAACGATTCCTATTCTAGATTTTCTAGAGCACGCCTTATATTGATTTAAGTTCACCTAAATCTATCATCGCATGGTAAACATAGGCATATATCTAATATATAAAATTAAATAAACAAGTAAATGTAAAGTGCAATAAAGTAAATGTGTTTGGTTATGGCCCCATCCTATGTGGTCTTTATCAAGCTCATGATAAAGATCAAGGTCAATCTAATATGGTGATGGAAATAAATACAACTACTTATTACATAAGTCTTCTTCTTTGTTTAGACTTCTTGTATGCCTCGTCTTCTTTTTTGTATCACCTCCATTGGATAGCCTTCTTGAGTCTTCAATTACATTACATGATTGAAAGTAAAACTAATCTAATGAACTTACAAGAATAACTCGAGTTACATTCGAGATTTATGATTACAATGATTGACGACATGCAAGTCGTATTTAAAATCAAAACCAAAACCATTACACTAAGGTCGAAAGGCCATAACCATCCACCATGCTCAAACAACACATAAAAGCATGTGAAAACACATAATCTGATCTTAACATATCATATTATCCATGATCTAATCATAAAAGGAAAATATGACAAAAATCAGAAAAATCAGAATCAAATCAGAAAAACAAGAATCATTGTTTACGGGCAGTAAACGACGTCAAACGCTTTACAGACGAGTCGTTGATAGCTTTACCTATCGGTTTTGTTCAGACGCTCATTTACCAATCGAATAGGGTATTCGTTTGCGTAAATCGGATACCAGACCCAGATTTCAGCAAATCTGCAGAAGCCAATTCAGAATGCGTATCTAATATGATTCTCATAATTAGAACATATTGTGCATATGTTGTGTACTTGATGATTTCATAAACAAAACATCTAAGTAGATTTTACTTAGTGAAATAATGTAGCACTCGACGGATAAGAATTATAGTCCCGACGGATAACTCATTATAGTCTCGACGGATGTTGATTTATTATCCATCGAGTGAGTAGCTTATGTAATAATAAGTCTGTAGCACAGTTCTGTATACATCTTTGTATAGATTCTGTAGTAGCCTATAAGTCATGTTGACTTTAAGTAGATATGCAGAATAGGTTGATTAATTGTATATAAATGATTTCTTGTAATTCTGCATAAGTGAAATGAAGTCAAGTGCCAAAATAACTACCGACAGATGATTAACAAAGCCATCGACGGATGATCAAATGACTATTAACGGATGTTTAATATAGCAGTCGACGGATGATCAATGAAGCCATCAACGGATGTTCAGAAAGTCGACGGATGATCAAATATCCAACAGATGTTCATAAAGTCCAATGGATGATCACATAAAGAATTCAAACAGCAGTTGAACAGTGAAAGCTGAGCACAGCCGTCGAGATGTATACAAATCTACTGTGGAAGCCCATTAACTGGGTAATAGAGGACGAAAAGTAGCAAAGCGTAAGACTGATAGTTTTTATATTTATTCAGTCATTTTGACTTTGTAATCTTGGTAATATATAAACCAAGAACGTAGCAAATAGAAAAAAAGAAGAGAGCTAAGATACAAAAACAGAGAAATCTTTGTAAGCAGAATTATTAGCATTTCCCTGTATTCTCAGTAGTTCAATTTGTAAGCAGTTGTGAGCATTCTTGCACACAGAGTTCTCTCGATATATAATATATATCTCTGGTGGAATTGTTTAAATCCACCAGAAAGTTTTTAAAGACTCTTGTTTTTAATTACTTATGTTTGGATTCAATTAAGTTTCTATTCCGCATTGTGCTAATCAAAACACTTATATCTATATTCGAGTTGAACATTTTTATTTCGAGAAAAAGGTTCAAGAATTCCATTCAACCCCCCTTCTGTAATTCTTGCTATATTGTTAAGGGACTAACAATTGGTATCAGAGCAAGCTCTTAATCTACAAAGAGTTTAAAGATCAAAACAATTCAGCAAGATGAACAAGAAAGACGTTGGAGTCAAGATTCCTTTTCTAGATAAAGATAATTACCATCATTGGAAGGTAAAGATGCATCTTCATATGCTTTCTCAAGATGAGACCTATGTGGACTGCATAGAAAGAGACCCTCATATTCCAATGAGAGCTGCAACAGGAAACGAGCCATCAGTTCCCAAGCCAAGGCACGAATGGTCTGATCCTGACATTGAACAAGTCAGGAAGGATAAAAAGGCCATGAACATTCTGTTCAATGGAGTTGATGCAGACATGTTTGACAATATTATCAACTGCAAAACTGCCAAGGAAGTCTGGGATACTATACAGATAATCTGTGATGGCACGGAGCAAGTTAGAGAAAACAAGATGTAGCTCTTGATTCAGCAATATGAGCATTTTCATAATGAGGAAAGTGAATCACTCACTGACATTTTTAGTAGATTTCAAAAACTATCAAATGCTCTTAAATTGCATGGAAGAGTCTATCAGACTAAAGACTCTAATATGAAATTCCTTAGATCTCTTCCAAAGGAATGGAAACCAATGACAGTCTCATTAAGAAACTCACAAGATTATAAAGAGTTTACTTTGGAGAGACTGTATGGAATCCTGAAGACCTATGAGCTTGAGATAGAGCAGGATGAAAGGATGGAGAGAGGAAAGAAGAAAGGAGGATCCATTGCACTAGTTGCTGATTTGGAAAAGGAGAAGGAAGTGAAGATGGAAGCTGTTGAGTCAACTTCTAAGGTTTGTGAGAACAAGGGCAAGGGGCTTGCAGTAGAAAGTGAAGATTCATTGAGCCAAGATGACATGGAGGACATTGATGAGCACCTAGCATTTCTTTCCAGGAGATTTTCGAAGCTCAAGTTCAAGAAGAACTTTGGAGCTGCCAAGCCAAATAGAAACATGGTGGATAAGTCAAAATTCAAGTGTTTCAAATGTGGCTTGGCAGGGCATTTTGCAAATGAGTGTAGAAAGTCAGATTCCAGTAAGATAAGGTTTGAGTCTGTAGATTATAAGAAAAAATACTTTGATCTACTCAAACAGAAGGAAAGGGCTTTTATTACACAAGAGAATGAATGGGCAGCAGATGGTTTGGATGAAGATGAAGATGTCAACTATGTCAATCTAGCCCTAATGGCCAAGTCTGATGAAACAGAGACAAGTTCCTCAAGCAATCAGGGAAATAGAAGGAATCTTTGGTACTTGGATAGTGGTTGTTCAAGACACATGACTGGTGATTCTACCCTGCTCACAGAGTTTAAGGAGAGAGCTGGCCCAAGTTTTACTTTTGGAGATTAAAGCAAGGGTTATACTGTGGGATATGGCTTGATTTCAAAGGACAATGTCATCATTGAGGAGGTTTCCTTAGTGGATGGTCTCAAACACAATCTGTTGAGTATCAGCCAGCTTTGTGACAAAGGCAATTTAGTAACCTTCAACAAAGAAGCCTGTGTTGTGACTAATAATTAAAGCAATAAAGTGGTTCTCACTGGTGTGAGAAGAGGAAATGTGTATCTAGCTGATTTCAACTCATCCAAAGCAAAATCTGTAACTTGCCTTCTCAGCAAAGCAAGTTAGGATGAAAGTTGGCTATGGCACAAGAAGCTATCCCATTTAAACTTCAAGTCCATGAATGAGCTGGTAAAGAAAGAACTAGTAAGAGGCATTCCTCTAGTGGAGTTTACAAAGGATGGACTGTGTGATGCCTGCCAAAAAGGGAAGCAGATTAAAGCATCATTCAGGAAGAAACTTGATTCAACAATTGAAGAGCCTTTGCAACTGCTTCACATGGATTTATTTGGACCAGTCAATGTATTGTCCATCTCAAGGAAAAGATTTTGCCTAGTAATTGTAGATGATTTCTCAAAGTTCTCTTGGACATATTTTCTAAAGTCTAAAGATGAGGCTAGTGAAATCATCATCAATCACTTAAGGCAAGTCAACAATCATCCCGATTTCAAAGTTAGAAGAATCAGGAGTGACAATGGAACTGAGTTCAAGAATTTTGTCAAAAGAGCATTTTGTGAAGAAAATGGGATTCTGCATGAGTTTTCAGTAGCAAGGACTCCACAACAGAATGGAGTAGTGGAAAGGAAGAACATATCACTTATTGAAGCTGCAAGGACTATGCTTGAAGAATCTAAACTACCAACATATTTCTGGGCTGAAGCTGTAAATACTGCATGCTACACTCAGAACATTTCTCTGATTAATCAAGCCAGATGCATGACTCCCTATCAATTGTTCAAGAACAAGAAGCCAACTCTAAACTTTCTTCATGTCTTTGGCTGCAAATGCTATATCCTGAGAAATCAAACTGATCAAAATGGGAAGTTTGATGCTAAAGCAGATGAAGGAATTTTTGTTGGATATGCTGTTGGTAAAGCATATAGAGTCTACAATCTAAGAACCAACATTGTTGTGGAATCTATACATGTTGTGTTTGATGATAAAAAGATTGAAGGACTGATAGATGGAGATTACCATGAGAGCCTCAAATTCGACAATGTGGAGATGGTTAGTGATGACAGTGATGATGAGAGTGATCAAGAAACAGTGTCTAAGGATAATGCAGACAAATCTACCACCAATGAAGCACAAAACTCAACATTCGTCGAGTTGCATAATGCTTCATCCGTCGGAAGGAAATCTGTGTTATCCGTCGGAAGACGACCTGCCTTATCCGTCGGTACTCAAAATTCACCATCCGTCGGGTTATCAAAAGGAGCAGGAGGTCAAGACATATCACCTATAGAAAATTCCCCTTCCTCAAATCAAAGATCCACAAACTCAGGGGGAGTTTCTAGCAATCAAAACTCAATCACACATCAAGACAACCATGAGGTCTCTTCATCTAGAGCTAATCTACCTCAACAAAGGAAATGGACAAAAGATCACCCCTTTGAGCTTATCATTGGTGATGTTTCTTCTAGAGTTCAAACAAGAAGAACAACTCAGGAAGAATGTCTATACAACAGCTTTCTGTCAAAGGAAGAACCAAAGAAGGTAGAAGAAGCTTTGTTGGATCCTGATTGGATTTTAGCTATGCAGGAGGAGCTAAACTAATTTGAAAGGAATAATGTATGGAAGCTGGTACCCAAGCCTAAAGGAAAGAATTCAATAGACACCATGTGGGTATTCAGAAACAAGATGGATGAAAATGGCATACTAATCAGGAATAAAGCTAGATTGGTTGCTAAGGGTTATTGTCAGCAAGAAGGAATAGATTTTGATGAAACTTTTGCTCCTGTTGCAAGACTTGAAGCCATCAGAATCTTCTTAGCCTATGCAGCCCATGCCAATTTCAAGGTCTATCAAATGGATGTCAAAAGTGCCTTTCTAAATGGAGATTTGGAGGAAGAAGTGTATGTTAGTCAACCTCCTGGTTTTGAAGATCCAAATTTTCCAGAATATATCTATTATCTTCTGAAAGCACTTTATGGACTGAAGCAATCACCTGGAGCCTGGTATGACACTTTATTAAAGTTCCTTTTGGAATATCATTTCACAAGAGGTACTGTAGATAAAACTTTATTTTTCAGAAATGTTAATGGATCTAGTATACTTGTTCAAATTTATATAGATGATATTATTTTTGGCTCTACAGATGAGAAACTTTGCAAAAAGTTTGCCAAATTGATGCAAAGTAAGTATGGAATGAGTATGATGGGAGAACTAACTTACTTTCTTGGTTTGCAAGTTAAGCAAGTTAGTGATGGAATATTCATTAGTCAAACTAAATATATTTTTGATCTTTTAAAGAAGTTTGATCTAATGGATTGCACATCTGCAAAAACTCCTATGGCCACTGCAACTAAGCTTGAAATAAACACTACTGAAAAGTCTTTGGATATTTCAAGTTATAGAGGCATGGTTGGCTCACTTCTGTACTTAACAGCTAGTAGGCCAGATATAATGTTTGCTACATGTTTATGTGCTAGATTTCAGGCTGATCCTAGAGAATCTCACTTGATAGCTATTAAGAGAATTTTCAGATATCTCAAGGTAACACTAAAACTTGGCATTTAGTACCCTAGAGATTCTGGTTTTGATCTAACTGGTTATTCAGATACAGATTATGCAGGTTGTAGAATTGATAGAAAGAGCACAACAGGAACTTGTCAATTTCTAGAAAACAAGCTTGTGTCCTGGTTTAGTAAGAAGCAAAATTCAGTTTCTATTTCTACAGTTGAAGCTGAATATATTGCTGCTGGCAGTTGCTGTGCACAGATTTTATGGATGAAAAATCAATTGCTAGACTATGGTTTACAAGTTGAGAGGATTCCTATTTTCTGTGATAACACAATTGCAATTTCCATCACTGAAAATCCAGTGCAATATTCAAGGACAAAGCACATAGATATCAAGTACCATTTCATAAGGGAACATGTGATGAATGGTACTGTGGAATTACATTTTGTTCCAAGTGAAAAGCAACTTGTAGATATCTTTACCAAGCCACTGGATGAATCCACCTTTTCAAGGTTGATAAGTGAGTTAGGTATGCTTAATTACTCTTAAATTTATCTAAGTTATTTTGCAAGTTGTAATGTAGCCAGAAATTTAGTTGATTTTTAAGTCTTGAATGAAATTTTGGCTAAGTCAAAATTTGCGTCTCGACGGATGACCCTTATCCATCGAGTTTAGTCATCCGTCGATATACTACTTGCTAATAAAAGTCAATTATTTTTCTGGAATACTTTATGTCTCGACGGATATCAGTTTATCCTCATCCGTCGAATTGTCTAAATCTCAGCCGTTAATTCCCTGAACATTATCCATCGAGTATACTTACAGTTTGTAAGCATTACACGACGGATAATGGGTGGAATTTTTACAGTTTACTTTTAAACAGCTATTTTAGGCAATTTCTATTGGTTAATTTACTTTTCTTTATTATTTTTATCAGTTATTTTTGAGATAGTATAAAAGCTTATTTCATTCCAATTGTTTTCTTTTATCATTCTCAAATTCAACTGCTTTTATTTCATCCTCTCTCAAGCAAATATTCTCTTTCTCTTCGAGCTTTCATTCTCTAACAATGGCACCTGTAGTAAAGATTATATCTCAAATTGGGTTCATTTATGAGAAGAACAACTTCACTGCTTTGGTCAATAAGGATATTCAGCAATCAGAGGACTATCACAAGATGATGGACTTTGTGAAGAATTGCAAGCTAAATTATGCCATGCTGGAGTCACCCACGATCTTCTGTGAAGTTGTTGAAGAGATGTGAACCACTGTTATCTACAACTCTGCTAACAAGACCATCACTCTAATCATCAAAGGTAATGAGTTCTGTATCAATAGTGATGTGATAAAAGCATGTTTCAAAATTCCTGATAATAATGTGACTTCACCACACAATGACACTGCTATTATCAATATGCTTAATTCCATGCATTATGCACTTCCTACTACTAAACTAAGTGATATTAGGAGATTGGGTCTTAGGAAGGAGTGGAGTTTCTTGTGTGATGTGGTTACTAAAGTTTTCTCTGGAAAAGTCAGTAATTTTGATTCAGTGAATATTTCCATACTTAACATGCTATACATGCTAGTTACAGACAAATTTTATAATTTCAGTGACCTTGTCTTGTTTGAGTTAGGTTTTAAACTAGGTGAGTTAGCTAAAAGAGGAAAGAATGTGTATTATGCTAGATTTTTCATGTTATTGGCTAACCATCTATGTCAAGAGATTGTACTTGAGAACCCAAACAACAAACTGGCTTGTTGGGTTCAAGAGAGAAGACTCATTGCAGATTTGAACAGAGCCAACCATTACAGGGATGTGCCAATGTTCTATTTTCAGGTAAGTGAGGTAAGTTCATCCATCCCTACAACTATTCCAACCTCCACTATTTCTTTGACTTCAGGAGTAGCTATGGCAACTATGCCAATGACCAAACAGTTGCCTACCAAAGCCTCCAAACCCTCTACAATTTCCAAATCTAAATCAAAGAAAACCCCCTCTGGCATCTCTCAAAAGATGCCAGTTGAAAAACCCACAAAAGCAAAAAAAGGGAGTGTGAAGGAGGGAAAGTCAGGTGAGGGAAGGGGTGAACATCAAAGAAACCCCAAGAATAAGGATGGAGAGTTGAGTGAATCCCAGCCTAGCCACACTGCAGTTTCCCAACAAACTGCAGTGCTTAAAAAGGATAAAAGCTCACTTCTAGCTGCATCCTCCCAAAAGGATGCAGTTATTGAACAAAGCTCTCAGCCAAGAGCACAGGCCAAAAGGGTTAGGGACACAAGCTCACCCCAAACTTACACAAGATAGAAGAAATCTAAAACCTCTGGGGATGCACAGGGCGCACACACAGTGCAAACTGGTGCTAAAGACACAGTCCCTGCACTATCTCAAATTCAGTTTGATGTGGCTCCAATAAATGTGGAGTCACAGCCAAAATCTCTAATAATAGAAGCATCTGAAACACCATACTCACCAACAAACTCTCTGGAAGTGGATATGATAAACACTTCAATTCCTGATTCCCCTTCTTTAACTCTATCGGGGAAGCCAAAATCTAGTGCAAGTGAGCATCATCTTTTAGATGATTTGTTGGCTCACTTGCCAATTCTTTCAGATACTATTGTGACATCTGTGCCCCAAATATCTTCAATCAACACAGAGTCAACAATAGTTTCTCTTCCCACCTCATTCATTTCTACTCTCTCGATGGATATTGCTCATCCGTCGAGTAGTGATTGTATCCCGACAGATAAGCCTAACAGCAGTTATCCGTCGGATAACATTACCACTCACTCGACGGATATCACTTATCCGTCGAGTATCTCTGCACAACTTCAAACTTCAATTATTTCAAGTGCAGAAGATTTAGTGGTTGTATAGTCACTCTTAGGACTGAGAGAGGAGAGTGTATTGAGTGAGAGGCTGGGTTGCTTCCAGGCAAAAGGAGAGAAAAAGAGTGAAAATCAGCAATCCATTTATTCAGGATTGACAAAAGTGAGTGAGAGGAGTCCCACCTTAGTAGGTGAAGGTGAGGGTGTGAGGGTGGGGAGCCAAAGTGAGACCCTGATGCAACAAAAGAGAGATTATGAGAGAAAAGCAGGTACAGAAGTAATAAGAGTGGATACAGCCATTGCTCATGAGTCAATGATTGTGGATGATGCTGAAAAGGAAAGACAATTTCAGCAACATTACAAGGCTGTAATTGATAACATTTCCTTGGATACTGACACTTTTACTCATCCTGTGTCAGCCTATCAATTGTTGGCTGCTCAGGGCAATGAGGAGGCAGAAAAGACATTAAATTTGGTGCATACTTCAGAATCTCTAAAAAGGGATAAAGCTGATGTCAGTTTAATGCCTCCTACAGCTGATGAGCCATCTGAAGAATTTGGAGTAAATTCTAATGATGATGACTCTATTTCTTTGGACGGAAGCATGAACTTAGGTAGAGATGAATGCCCAAAATCTGTTCCAAATTTACCTGAATGGCCATGGACAAAGGAATCTACACTAGGACAATTTGGTATATCTTTGGTCAAGCAGGTTATGGCTATTCAAAAGGCCCTTCAGGAAACTTCAGATGCTGGTACCAAGGCTATTCTTCAAGCTCACCTAGATTCTCTACATCTCATGAAGATACAGCAATTAAGATAAAATCTGAGTGTGGATGAACTCAAAAAGGATATAGCTGACTTGAAGACCTACAATTCTGAGAAGCTGGATTCAGTCATGCCATATGGTACCATGCAGGATCTATTACTGAGACTGAGGAAAGAATCAGATTCTGAAAAGAAGCTGGCCAAGCTGGAAGATAGAGTTCAAGTTATTGAGAATTCTGTGGTCATCCTTCTTCAAAATCAACAGTCTCAGACAAATCTTCTTATGCAACTGGCTAAAGCACAAGGCCTAACTCCTCAACTTGATGATAACAAAAAGAGGGAGAGAGAACCAAGTAAGGGGGAGAAAGGACCAAGTAAGGGGGAGAAACTTCAAGTTCAAATCAGCAAAGTAATTGTACCTTCAATTACTTTCTCCAAGCCACCAGTTGCAGATGGTATAGATCTAATTAAATCAGCAGCAGCAAACTTGAAAGTTGCTGAGAAAGGAAAGTTGAGTTTGATCAATTGGGATAAGATTGATGAGGAGATATATAAAAAGTTTGAACTTGTCAAGGAGCCAGTTAAGTCAGCCATCCATCACTCTCAAATTAAGCAAATCAGTGTGAATGAGATGAGCATGAATTATCTGGAAAAAGGACAATCTTCCTGCATCAAGTCTACAAAGGCTGAAATAATTCTTAAACCAAGGGCAAACTATCCAAAATCATCTTTGAAGAACCCCTTGGACACTGTGTATGAGACACCCAAGCCTGATGAGAAGAAGCTTCTGTCAAGATCAATTATCTTCTATAAAGATCCAGTTGATTCAGCTTCAAAAAGGAGAATTGCTAAGATATTCAGAAATGGAAAGGAAATTTGTGTGGTAGCTGGACATCCACAATTTGCTCAAGCAAAGAGAGAAGAAAAAGCCATATTAAAGCAGGAAAAGAATCAAGCTGCTCTAGATGCAAAGAAGTCTAAACAAAAGAAAGAGCAGATTGCTATCTTGGCCAAGCTACAGGCTGTGAATTCATCTCAACAAATTCCCTCTCAACCATCTGAAGTTGCTGAATTAAAGAAGCAAATTGAAGAACAAAAGAAATCTCCAAGAAAGAAAGAATTGGCTAGAAGAACAAAAAGGAAACTGGATATTATTGACAAGGAATTGGAAGATCAATTTCCTTAGGTACCCACACCAGCTACAACTCAAGCATCAAAGCCCTCTGTGGTATTTGAAGATATAAGGGTGGTGGATCCCTACAGGAATATTCATGGTGAGCCTATTGTGCCCAAGGATGAGCCAATATAGTGGGATAACATACCAATTCCTGACTTCAGTTTACCAATCCTTAGCAAGCCAAAAAGGACAAAGTCAAGGGCAGTCAAGAAAGTGAAGGTGTCACCTCTCAAATCCAAATCAGTAGTTAAAGCTCAACTCAAAGTCAACAAGGGAGACTACTTGTACTTGTGTGACATCAAAGAATTTTCAGATCTAAACCTCTATCTGGATGAACTGGATGAAGTGAGGGGAATTGACGCATACAGGAACCTACCTGAAAGGTTAGTGTTCAAGTACAAAGGAGGAAGGGAGGTTCAGTGGCCACTTCACAGGATTCTTCAAGAAAGCCAAGCTGTACTGATTAAAGTTTATTCATCCTTCAAGAAGAACTTTGGGTTCAATATAACTGTAAGAAGACTAGTATTGAAGAAGATTGAAGAACTAGTGAGTATTAGAGCTAAAGATGCACTCCCAAAGACTCTAATCATCCCATACACAAGGAGTAGAGTGCATCTAAGGCCCTACTGGCTGATGGAGTTCATGGATGACAAAGGTGTGAGAAGATTCTTCAGGTTAGAAGACTAATTGAGTATCTCTAGCAATGAGACTCTCTTGGAAATGCAAGAAAAGCTAGATCTCTCAGAATTTGATGAACTGGAATTCCACAGGCAGCTCCAAAATCAGATTGATGAAAACAATAGGAAGCTTGGAAGAAGATCCAGACATTCAAGAAACTAGAAAAATCTGCTCAGGCTAGAGGAGCATCTTGAAATGACTGTGAGCCAAACTTTGTACATTTTGATTATTTGAAGCACTTTCAGTATTATCTACTTATCTTTAAATCTATATGTTTAGGATGTTTTGTTATCATCAAGTATCTCTTAATTTATGGCTACAATTCTAGTAGACATAAATTGGGGGAGATTGTTGTGCATATGTTGTGTACTTGATGATTTCATAAACAAAACATCTAAGTAGATTTTACTTAGTGAAATAATATAGCACTTGACAAATAAGAATTATAGTCCCGACAGATAACTCATTATAGTCCCGACGGATGTTGACTTATTATCCATCGAGTGAGTAGCTTATGTAATAATAAATTTGTAGCACAGTTCTGTATACATCTTTGTATAGATTCTGTAGTAGCATATAAGTTATGTTGACTTTAACTAGATATGCAGAATAGGTTAATTAATTATATATAAATGATGTCTTGTAATTCTGCATAAGTAAAATGAAGTCAAGTGCCAAAATAGCTACCGACGGATGATTAACAAAGCCATCGACGGATGATCAAATGACTATCAACGGATGTTTAATATAGCAGTCGACGGATGATCAATGAAGCCATCAACGGATGTTCAGAAAGTCGACGGATGATCAAATATCCAACAGATGTTCATAAAGTCCAACGGATGGTCATATAAAGAATTCAAACAGCAGTTGAACAGTGAAAGCTGAGCACAGCTGTCGAGATGTATACAAATCTGCTGTGGAAGCCCATTAACTGGGTAATAGAGGACGAAAAGTAGCAAAGCGTAAGGCTGATAGTTTTTATATTTATTCAGTCTTTTTGACTTTGTAATCTTGGTAATATATAAACCAAGAACGTAGCAAATAGAAAAAAAGAAGAGAGCTGAGATACAAAAACAGAGAAATCTTTGTAAGCAGAATTATTAGAATTTCCCTGTATTCTCAATAGTTTAATTTGTAAGCAGCTGTGAGCATTCTTGCACACAGAGTTCTCTCGATATATAATATATATCTCTGGTGGAATTGTTTAAATCCACCAGAAAGTTTTTAAAGACTCTTGTTTTTAATTACTTATGTTTTAATTCAATTAAGTTTCTATTCCGCATTGTGCTAATCAAAACACCTATATCTACATTCGAGTTGAACATTTTTATTTCGAGAAAAAGGTTCAAGAATTCCATTCAACCCCCTTCTGTAATTCTTACTATATTGTTAAGGGACTAACAGAACAAACATAAATCATGTATATATCAGTATATATACAGATTACATAATCATCTTATGATTATATAACTCACATGAATATCATATATTCAAAACCATACATATATAAGCATACTATTTCAACATCAAATCATGGCGAATCACGTACATGCTCATATATCGAAAACAGTTAAACACATAAACGAATTAAAATTTTTTCGCAAGTAGCTCTGATGCCATTGAAGGGTTTTTAGCACATAAGGGCAATGAAAACGTAAATTTAAATCTTAAAAAAAAACCGAAACCCTCCGCAGGATTAATGCAAAAAATAATATTTAATTCGTAGTTCAGTATGTTTACCTTAAGAAGCTTTACGTTAATGGAGAGATGGAGGTCTTTAATAGCGATCCAAGAACGATGAGCGGAGATCCCTAGCAGCTGCTCCTACAGTGTGAAGCACTCCACCGGTATCCACCAAGAAAACGATGTAATGAAGGAGGAGGAGATGGAGAGAATTAGGGTTTTGTAAAATTTTTAGGTTGAGGCAAAAATAGGGTCTATAATAGTATATTTATAGGCAAAATTTTCAGCTGAAATTTTTTCCATAAAATATTATTATTATTAACCCTTTATTATTCTCACTAATAATTAAAAGACCTTTTAATTATTAATCCTTTTTCTAAACTCTTTAGAAATAATTCTCTCACTTGATTTAATTTCCAAAAATTAAATTCTTAATTAATAATATTAAGAACCTTTCCTTAATTAATTTATAATCAATTAAATCTCATTTAATCAATTATTAAATTTGCTAATTAATTATTTATTTCATAAATAAATAATTATCAGCCATTATTAATTAATTCCTCCACCATTAAATCATTCTCTTTTATGGTGTGACCCTGTAGGTTCAATATTAAGCCGGTAGTAGAAATAAATAATAATAAAACTATTTTATCATTATTTATATAAATTCTCTAATTCATTAAATATGATTAATTAATTAATCATATTTATTCTACATCGTAAGGGATACTTCTCAGCATATCGCGACTATCTGGATAATACGAATTCACTGCTTAGAATACCAAGAACCTATTCAGTGAGTAGTTACCGTACAATCAATTCCTTCTACCTTGCAATGTCACGATTAAATACAAGGCATGAAACTTGTGTCAAGCTTATCTTATTTAATCACTTGCTTTCCCATTCACTATGCTTAGTTCTATTTAATGTAAATTAAAAACTCCTTTCTAATTTCATTCACTCTGGCCAGAGATTCCTGAACTAGCATAAGTGGATCAGCATTGAACATTCTCTTCCTTCACTGGAAGGGGTAGATCCCTTATTGATCATACACTATCTTCGTGCACAAATTCCTATGCCCAATAGAGCCCTTATAATTGTCCCTTGAGACTAAGAACTAAACCAAAGCATAGTTCAGTGTACACAAGATGACTATGATGACCTCAAGTCTAAGGATACTTGTACAACTATCACTATGTGAACAACTGCTGACACGTGAGTGAACTTCATCAGTTGTTCAGCTTTGTGAGTCATGTTCAGTGAACTTATTCTATAATAAGCACCTACATACTAGCTATAGTGTCACCACACAAATGTCTATGAGAACAGACATCCTTCATAATGAAGCAAGCAAAGTATGTACCGATTTTTGCGGATTACTAATTACCAGTTAGTAATCCTACGACCAGGAAATATTTAAGTTTAGAGTTATCATCTTTTAGGTCTCATTATTATGATCTCATCATAATCCATAAAAAGCTTTACTCTAAACTATGGTATATCTTATTTAAACACTTAAATAGATAAAGCCCGCAATAAAACCAAAACAAGTCTTTTATTAATATCAATGAAATCAAAACAGATTATATAAAAGTTATTCCTAAATCATCATACATGATTGGACTTAGGACACATCTCTTTCAGTTAGGTCACACACACTGTAGAAGGGGGTTGAATACAGTGTTTAGCATAATCAAATCGAATATAAGAACTCAAGCAACAGAAAACAGATTTTATTCAACACAATAAACTCTGTTACAATATGGAACTGTCCTCTCTCAATGATGAACAAATTATCACGAGAGCTGCTAGGGTTACAAAGAATAATAACTTCGATAATGATAACACTTATAGTGTAAACCCTATGCCTGTATTTATATACTACACAGTTACAAGATAAATTCTAATTGATATGGAATATAATTCTGCTTCCTAAAATATATCAACTAGTTATCTTTTCTTCCAAGTATTCTATTCTTCATAGAATTCTTTCTTCATGCATAATTCTTTCTGTCTTAGTCTCAATCTTCTTTCCTTTCAATCAGCCGACTATCTTATCTAAAAGTCATCTTAAGTCCTGATATTATCTCCTGATAAATATCTTCTGATCATTTAAGTTCTGATAACTTTAGTTTTGATATCTTAAGTTCTGTCTTCAGTATAAGTGCTGATTTACAGTTAAGAACTGATTTGTCCTGTTAAGTAACATCTGAAAACTAAACACAGATCATATTACACATGACATTATCAAATATATCTAACACAATCCACCAGAAAGTTTTTAAATACTTGTATTTAATTGCTTTGTGTTTGATTTCTTCAATCCTTTCATTCCGTACTTTAGCCAAATCAAACACTGATATACCATTAATTCTGCTTCCGCTCAATTGAGCATGATTTCAATATTGAATGGGACAAACTATGTCACATGAAAAGAGAATGTTGAGATCGTTCGTGGGTGTATGGATCTTGACCTTGCACTAAGGAAAGAGCAACCAGTTCCCACTATAGATGATCCAAAAACTGATCAAATTAAGAAATGGGAACACTCTAATCGCATGTTTCTGGGGATCATAAAATGAACGATTCCAACTAGCTTTCGAGGCTATATTGCTGAGAGCACAAGTGCCTAGAAGTTCCTCTCTGAAATTGACCAATATTTTTCTAAGAATAAGAAAGTGAAAACGATAATCTACTGTCAAAAATCGTGACCATGACGTACAAGGGACAGGGGAATATAAGGGAGTACATCATTGGGATGTCTAATCTTGCTGCAAAACTCAAGGAACTCAAGTTATAATTTTCAGATTAGTTACTTGTTTACTTGGTTCTTATTTCTCTACCTCCTCAGTTTGGACACTTTGTGGCGAGTTACAATGCTCAAAAGAAAAAATGGACTCTTAATGAGCTCATTTCACATTGTGTGCAAGAGGAAGATAGGGTTTTTTGAGAGAAGAATGAGAGTGCTCACTTGGCATCAAGCTCTCATGATAAGAAAAGAAAGATAGTTAAGGATATTGTATGTGGAAAACCCTAGGATCAGTTGTAAGAGAAGCAAGATAAGGGAACAACTTGCTACTTCTGTAAGAAGGCTGTACACATGAAGAAAGAGTAATCCAAATATGCTGCTTGGCGTGTGAAGAAGGGTAAGACTTATTTCTTTTTTTGTTCTAAAGTTAATTTTTCTTCTGTACCAGTGGATACTTGGTGGGTAGATTCTGATGCTACTACTCACATAAGTGTATTTATGCAGGTTGCTTGTGGAGCCGATTGCCAATTGATATTGAAAGATTCATCTATGTGGGCGATGATAAAGTTTTAGTTGAGGCTATTGGAACATTTAGATTATTATTAAAAATTGGTGTTTATTTGGATTTATTTGAGACATTTGTTGCACCGTCTTTTTGACAAAATCTTGTTTCTATTTCCTGTTTGGACAAATATGGCTACACTTGTTCATTTGAAAATAATAAAGTTTGTTTCACTTTAAATTCAAATATGGTTGATACCGGTTCTTTGATTGATAATCTTTATATGCTTTATATCGTTACTTTTAAAAATAAAATTTTGCACTCAAGTGCAAGAAGTACAAATTGTAAGTTAACTGTGAATTCTGCCATGTTGTGGCACAAGCGATTTGGTCATATCTCTAAACAGAGAATTCAAAGGCTTGTGAATGATAGAATTATTGATCCCTTAGATTTAAGTGACTTTCAAGTCTATGTAGAATGCATTAAGGGAAAACAAATAAACTCGAGAAAGTTAGGTGCCAGTAGAGCTACAAGTGTCTAAAAACTGATTCATACCGATATGTGTGGACCATTCCCTATGGCCTCTGGGAACAGTCAACGGTATTTTATCACATTCATAGATGATTACTCTAGGTATGAATACCTATATTTGATATATGAGAAGTCACAAGCTCTGGACGTATTTAAAGAATAAAAATCTCAAGTTAAACTTCAGTTAAATAGTAGTATTAAGGCTGTCAGATCTGATCATGGTGGTGAATACTGTTGTGCAAGACATGCCTGTACATAACAAGAATAAGTCATCTTGACAACCTAAGGATGAGTTGTATGATAATATAATTGTGTTCTGTAATTGTATTTCTTGAGTCTTTAAAAATGCTAAGTAGATTAGACTGGAAGATTTTTCTATGAACAACCATCAAGCTAAAGAATAAACTCTGGATGAAGATCAATCATGATCATGCCTCAGAGAGAAGTATAGAAGCTTGGAGTTGAATAATGTTGTTCTAGGAAAAATGTTCTAAGTCAGATATCGACAAGTCACAAATCAAGGAATATAGAGAAGTTTAAAATAACTTGTAGAGAAGTCCCAAGAGATATCGACAAGTTAAAATGCATGTAGAGAACTGAAGATATCGACAAGTCAAAATGTCCATGTAGAGAACTGGAGATATCGACAAGTCAATTTCTCATGTCGAGAACTAATGATATCGACAAGTCAAATCCCCATGTAGGGAACTGGAGATATCGGTAAGTCAAAAAACTTATGTAGAGAACTGGAGATATCGACAAGTCATTCTACTTGTGGAGAACTGGGACCTCGACAAGTCAAAAGCCATATAGAGAACTTGAGATATCGATAAGTCATTTTACTTATCTATATGTGACATCTCTATACAACAAAAAGAGATCTTGACAAACAACCTCATAATTCAGAATATAGACAACTTGAAGATTCAAGATTATCAGTCAACAAATAATTCTATCACTGAATTGGAAAGCCTACAAATGCATATTGAAGAATACAAGATCAAGGGCAAAGTTGAACTGGACAATGGAGGGTCACAGACTTGGTAGATTCTGCACAGATATGTTAACATTAGAAATGGAAATAAACAAAGTAGTTTTAGAAAATGTATTAGTCTATTTCAGTGCAAGTCATGTAAACTGTGCATGCTGATCTATAAAGCATGTCACTGGTCCTTTGTTTAGAGGCAAAAAAAATAGATCTAGAAAATCTTGTATTCTCTCAAGAGAAGTAGCTGAGTTCTTATTTTCAAGAACACGGATTTGTAGCAAGAAAAATTTGATTTAGTATAAATCAAGTGAGTTTTTGATAATCTGCTTGTATGTTTATATTCAGTATTTTATCTCTACAAATTCATACAACTGTTTTGTTCCTTAAGCCAAAAGATAAATCAAATTCAAGAAAACACATTCACCCCCGTGTTGCATTTCATACCTAATAAGTGGTATCAGAGCAAAATATGAAAGTAAATAGATCACATCTTGGAATTATGAGTGCACAGAAGATTAGCAGTATCAAGATTACTGTCTTTGACAAAGTAAACTACACTCTATGAAAAAAAAGATGATGTTGTTCATCTGGATGACCAATCCAATGTATATTGAAATTCTCAAGCATGGACCCTTTATTCCTATGATAAGGGTTCCTGAATCAACAAAAGGAGACATGGTCATTCCTGCACATTTTGGTCCTAAAGATCCTTCTAGCTACACTGAACCAGAGAAAGAGAAGGTTGCACTTGACAGTGGCTTACAACTCAAACTCATTGAGTCTCTTGATAATGTGATGTACAACAACATTATCATCTATGAGTCATCTAAGCAATTCTAGAAAAAAATTGAGATCTTGTGTGAAGGAACTGAAGAGGTGAGATCTAACCAGAGAAGGATTTTGGTTTCTCAATATGAGGGTTTCATAAATAAACCAAAAGAAGGCATTAATGAGGTAATTGAGAGATTCAATAAACTGATAAATGACTTGCAGCTTCATGACAAGTACTATGAAGAAATTCTCGCTCATTCTTCCTAACCACTTGGAACAAAAGATCTCTACAATAAGAGAAGAAAGAGATCCAGGGAGAATAACTTTGGAGGTTTTGTATGGTATTTTCAAAACCTATGAGCTAGAAATGATGCAAATAATGTCTTTGAAAGTGAGTCAGAGGCATGTTGTGGATGTATCAAGTGGCTTGATTGCAAATGACAAGAATATGACTGGAGATGAAATTGAACCCCAAACTCAAGTTGTTCAAGCTGTTGAGCAGAAAAACAAGGAACCTAAAAAATGAGTCATTTTGGAGTTGGAAGAGGATGAGTACTATACTCTTGATGAGTTGGATGAAATTGATTAGTCTAGAAAGAAAATTTCAAATATCGGAGTTAAAAAGCCTCGATATTTCAAGAGTAAAGGCCAAAAATCCTACTACAATAACCGGAAAGGAATGAATCAGACAAATGTAACTGGCAAATGTGGCTAAAAGTCAGAATCTGTGGACAGATCAATGATTATATGCTATAGCTATGATGAACTTGGTCACTTTGTCACAGAATGCAGGAAGGCAAAGAAGGTGAAGAAAGATAAGGATTATTTGGAACTTGAAGTAAATTATGAAGCATTTATGAGAAAACAACAAGGAAAAGATTATATTGCTGAAGGTAAAAGTTGGGATGACACAAATGATGAAGATGATAGTGAAAAATATGAAAACTATGCTTTCATGGCATTCGAGCAAGGAGATTAATCTGCATCTAAGTTTGAGGTACCTATTCTAACTACCATTGATTTAAATGCTACACAATATAAGGAAATTGTTGAGAAGATGAATGTCAAAATATTTCACATTCTTACATGCATGATGGCAACTACCGAGAAAGTGAGTAGGCTGTCAAAAGTGAATAAAAAACTTGAGATTGAAAAATAACAACTAGAACTGCAGCTTGTTAGTCTAGAAATAGTTAGAAAAAAAAATGAATATCTCAAGAACAAGCTGAAGTGTGCAGAGAAAATAGAAGCTGTGTTGAGAGAAAAAGTTGAGAACAATGAACTGAAGCTCAAATCATTCAAAAATGCATTTCAACTGGTTGGTCAATACCATGAGAAGAACAAACCATGTGCTAACATAGCTATTGGTTTGGACTATGAGGCTGTTACATCTCATAAGAAAAGTAATGTTGACAAGGGAGAGGAAAGTGTGAACCAAGATGTCCTCGTGGTGCTCAAAAAGGTGAATGTACCCTTGTTCAACGCTTATAAAGTAAACTTTAGTGAAGTGGAGCTTGTCATTAAGCATAAGCTTGTAGATGAAGATAAAGAAAAGGAGTATGCAAAATTCACTCTCAACACTAAATGTGAGAAGAAGCCTAGAGTGAGTCAAACTGTCAAGACACCAGCAAATGAGATCACGAATGATAGCACTGGAATGAAGAAAAAGAATAGAAATAGAAAGATAGGTGTCAACAAAAGCAACAATTATGCCCATATTGCATATGTTCCCAGAAAGAAGTGTCAAAAATGTGGCCCAACAAATCATCTAACTCACCTTTGTAAAAAGGCTGTTAGTGAGCCAAAGTATGTAGCTTGCAAATATAATGAGGCACAGACAAATGACCCCTACGCTTTATGTGACAAGTTCGAGTACATTCCATGCAATATGAAAGTTATGACAAGTTGTCATAAGCTGAGAAAGGATCTAAAGGAAGTTACTTTAGATCAGTAATCAAAGAAAAAATGTTAATCAAACTAAGAATGTTGATTCTTTTGAATGTTGAAGTTTTACTTCTACTAACTCTGTCAAAAAAAAAGAAAGTGCCCAACACTGCTTCGGTAGAAAAATACACTTAAACCTCATTGTGTGTAGGGAAAGAAGAATAAATTCCTACGGATCATTGACAGTGGATATTCCAGACATATGACTGGTGATAGAGCCCTGCTATCACAGTTTGAGGAGATGGTCGATCCTTTGGTGACCTTTGGAGACAACAGCAAGGGATTCACAATGTGATATGGCAAGTTGGTTTATGGAAATGTTGTCATTGAAGATGTACAACAAGTTGTAGGACTTGAAGTGAATCTTCTCAATTTCAGTCAATTTACAGACAAAGGTTTCAAAGTTATATTTGACAAAGAAGATTGCTCAATCACAAACAAGAAAACTGGTGAAGTTGCTCTGAAAGAAGTAAGGAAGGGAAGCCTATTTGTTGCAGACATGAACTCAGTAAACAAGGATAAAATATATTGCTTCTACACCAACGCATCTAGTGAACAAAGTAAACTTTGGCACAAGAAGCTCTTTCACTTAAATTACAAAGTAATTAATACTCTGGTGAAAAGAGAATTGGTGAGAGATATGCTAGCTTTGGAATTTTCTCAAAATGAAGTTTGTGAAGCTTGTCAAAAAGGCAAAATGAAGAGATCCAATCACAAAAGCAAAGCTATGAACTCTGTTAGTTCTCCACTACAACTTATTCATATGGACTTGTTTGGACCTTTAAATATCATTTCTATATCCATAAAGAAGTATGCTTAATTTGGTGATGATGGATGACTACTCAAGGTATACTTGGATGGAATTTATGTATTCAAAAGATGAAACTCCACACATCATCATTGAACACATTAAGAAAATTGAAAAGCCGAATGAAGATCAAATCCTGTCAAAATATTGAGGAGTGACAATTGTACAGAATTCAGGAATGCAATTTAGGTGAATTTTTGAAAAACAAAAGCATTGTTCAAGAGTTCTCAGCTGCAAAAACACCTCAACAAAATGGTATGGTTGAAAGGAAAAATAAAATTTTGGTTGAAGCTGCAAGGATAATGCTGCAAGATGCCAAGCTGCCAACTAGTTTTTGAAAAGAAGCTGTTAACACAACATGTTACACTCATAAAAAATATTTATTAAATAAAAACATTGGCAAGTTATCCTACTCAATTTTATCAAAAAGAAATCCTACTATTAAGCATCTTCATGTGTTTGGAAGTAAGTGCTTTGTGCTAAAAGACAACTCTAAATATGTTGGAAAACTTGACTCTAAAGTATTTGGAGCTATTTTTCTTGAATATTCATTGGAAAGGACCGCCTATAGAGTCTATGTACTAGAGCAGAAGAAAATAATGGATAGCACAGATGTGACATCTGATAATGACAAGTATCCAGGCTTGGAATGCCTTGATGAAAATGAAGCTGGAACTTTAAAGTTTAAAAATCTCTATATTGACAGTGATTCTGAAGATGGGGCTGAAGTCAACACAAATAATAGAATGAAGGAAGACACAAGTGAACCAATAAACTTTAACAATGAAAATTCATCTCAAGAAAGAAGCACACCTGAATTTGATGGCATAAACTCAGGGGAGAAGAAGATGATGGTTCTGCGAGTCATGGCAACAATGTAGAAACTGAGGACAATTCTAGTCAACAAAATAATCACATTATAAAATGGGATAGAAGTCATATAAGAGATATTATAATTGGTGATCCTAATGCTGGAGTTAGGACTAGAAGTTACACTGCAAATGAATGCTTGCATGCATGCTTTCTGTCTAAAATTGATCCTAAAAAACCGAGGAAGATCGTCTAGACCCTAATTGGATAATTGCTATGCAAGAAGAGTTAAATTAATTTGAAAGAAATAAAGTTTGGGAATTGGTTCTTGCGCCAAGAAATAGAAGCATTATTAGAAAAAATGGGTGTACAAGAACAAAATGGAGGAAAATGAAACCGTGACAAGAAACAAAGTAAGACTGGTTGCCAAAGGCTACCCACAAGAAGAAGAAATTGATTATGATGCAACTTTTGCTCTAGTTTTAAGGCTTGAAGCAATAACAATTTTCCTTGTTTTTCCTGCACACTCAAATTTTAGGGTGTATCAAATGGATGTGAAAAGTACATTCCTTAATGGTGAACTAGAAGAAGAAGTCTATGTGCAACAGCCACCTGGCTTTGAAGATCCAGAATTTCCTTACTTTGTGTACAAACTTTTAAAGACTGTTTATGGACTGAAGCAAGCACCAAGAGCATGGCATGACACTCTATCAGAATTTCTACTCAAACATAGATTCACAAGCGGCGCAATTGACAAGACTCTATTCTACAAGTAATGGGTAATGACATCATCCCAGTTCAGATCTATGTGGATAATATCATCTTTGATTATACTAATGAAAAGCTCTGTCAAAGATTGTCAAAACTCATGCAAAGTGAATATGAGATGAGCATGATGGGAGAACTAAGTTACTTTCTTAGCCTTCAAGTCAGCTAAAAAAGTGATGGAATCTTAATCAGTCAAACCAAGTATGTCAAAGATATTTTGAAGAAATTTGGAATGGTGGACTTCTCACCTGCTTTAACCCCTATGTCTACAGCTACCAAATTGGATGAAGATAAGAAGGTAAAAGTGTAGACATCTCAAGCAATAGGGAAATAATTGGATCTGTAACACCCCCAAATCCGGGGTCGGGGATCCGGGTTGTCACGAGTTCCATTTCCCTTAATAACACCCAATCTTAATAATTAATCAACTAATCTGTACTGTGACTCCACAATAAACACACACACCACACGTTATAGTCTCAGAGATGAACATCCAAAAAATAATCACAAGTCATTTTATTCCACAATTATCTGCCAATACACCTTAAAAGGTTTTCTGAATAAATTTACATTTTCTTTGACATTATTACAATTCATAAGTATACATAAATCTGGTACATCAAAAGTTGAAGCCTAGTCTATTGGTAGTTCCCACCTTAGCTACAACGACTTCAATGCCTATAGGAAGCTGCAGAACGTTTCCTATCCGCTCGCGAATTGGGAGCTTGGTCATGTTCATCTTGTCTGTTTGATGTTGTGTGATGAAAGAAGAAAGCAAGGGTGAGCAGCAAGCCCACCAAAATAATATGTATAATAATTTACAATATATGAGCCTTCTCATAATACTCATGAAAGTCTTGGTCAAAAGAAATGAACCAAGTTTGATATCTTAATGCGATGAAGTCGCAAAATATTCAGTATATATACATATATACTTTTCAAAATCTTGGAAGTCCTCTTCCATGCATAATATACACAGAGTTCCAGTGTATAACTGTATAAAAATATCGTTGCAAGGTGATCTCATATATCTAACCTTGTCTCAACATTTTTCTGAAAATCTTTGTCATGCATAAGATAATCATTTACTAGATATAAGTTTAAAAGATGAAGTTACAAGATACTCCAATATACTTATATCTTTTCCAAATACTACTTGAACTACCACCGTTCAAGTTATAATTAGTTTCAAAAGTTCATCACGTAGATGAGACTACAAGACCAGATTTGAATAGATTAAATCTTTAAAATATCATCAAAATAAAATAAAGTTACGAGATACTTCATTTGATGCAAACATCATTTTGAAAACTTGACCCTGCCAACACTCAACAATCGCCCAACCGTAGCCTTTCTATCGAAGTGCTCTGGGTAGTGTTGCAGAAATATCCAATTGGATGATGAACTCATTACGGGAGTTTGCCGCGCCAGGAAGACCACTTACGATGATCAGTCGTAGTAGTGCAACCCCGCCATTTTCTACATGTAGAGGAGAACCTGTCGGATTTACTTGTCAACCGAACACTGAACTCCTAAGGAATGGACCGCCTTAGCGGAACTTCCAGGCCATTTGGGCCAATATAATAAGGCTGGGCCGGCGCCACTCGACCACTTACGCCACTCCTAGTTCAGATGAAATCCATGACTCTGAAACGTAAAGCTCGTTCCCCCTTTCCCCAAGTAGAAACTTGTTGATACGGCTCCACCAAGAAGTCGTATCTAGTTGGAAAGGAGAACTCACCGATATTTCCCAGGCGATGCCTGTTAATGGATTAACTTGTTCCAAGAATTTTACTTCCCGAGTGTTGGGTAAGTAATCGATTCATTTAACAAAACAGCAACCTTGTTGCGAATATAAAACACACCACAGAGCCGGATCCCTCAGGTTTTGAGCGAGTATTTAAATCTCCTTCGAAAGGAGGATCTTAAATATAAAAATGAGTTTTGGGATCCGCTCTAACTTTTAAAAATCATTTTGAAGACTCGCAAAACATTTTTAAGAATGTTTAGAGTGATGCTGATTTAACAGAATAAATCAGTCCCAATATATTAGAAAATATCTGAATATTATTATTTAAATAATATTTCCATAAAGAATAATCTTTATAAAAATAATTGAAGTAGAAGTTTTGAAACTTATACTTGAAATGAATATTAAATATCCAAAGATATACCTATACGAAAGTACTATCTTTATTTGAATAATCAAAAGTGAGTTTGATTATCGACACCTTATTCTTTAATAAAATAAAGAATATATCTCAGCAAATAATCGGAGTCATAGATCCTCAAATAAATATTCAAATAATATTCAATAAATAAAATAAGCTGAGTCATAAGCCCTCGAATGAATATTCGAAATAATATTCAATAAATAAATAAGCTGAGTCATAAGCCCTCGAATGAATATTCGAAATAATATTCATTAAATAAAATAAAGGAGTCATACATCCTCGAATGAATATCCAAGTAATATTCAATAAATAATATAAAGGAGTCATAAGTCCTCGAATGAATATTCAAGATAATATTCATTAATAAAATAAAGTTATCGAATAAACCTTATTCGATTAGTAGTTTTGAAAACTATAACCATATATATATAAATATATATATATAAAATCTACTCGGGATCCTCGACTCCCGGTTTTAGAAAATGTTTTCACCTTTGGGTCCCTATACTAAGGGTATATGCAAATTACCGCTATTCTCTAGCATAGGTATTATCAACTGAACCAACAAATATATATGGCAAGAATACGAAACAGGCATGTATATATATACCATATCAGCATGCTTCAATATATCACAAAATTTGCTAATTAACCAACATGCATCTATCACAAGATAATGCATATACATATATACATCAAAACAACAGTATAACGGGTAGAAAACTTGCCTGAGCGACTGGGGGTGATAAAAGGCTCGGGACGAGTCTGGTAACCTATAAACAACAAGTAAGTTGGAATTAAACCAAAGTCACTTGTAAATCTATACTCTAACTACCTTAGACTCTAACGCTTGCTTTGGGCTTACTGATTCTCTTAAGTCACTCGAGTACCCTCGGCTCCACCATTTTTTATAATTTAACCATTACAAGTTTTAAGGAGATTCCTTCGCGAGTATCTTACCAACTGCCTAACACTCTTACCATAATTGTTTCATACACTAATTAACCCTTTTTGGTCTTTAACCTATGTTTCAAATTAAGGCGAGGGGAAAAGTTTCGTTCGCGAAACGCCGTTACTTAAAACGGTCGTTTCTCCTAAACCGTACATCGGAATCAAACGAACTATATATCAAAACGAAACTCGTAACATGAACTATCTAAACATGGCAATGGTCATAATCTAGCAGGGAGTTCTCGGGTCCAAATGTTATGAACAAAAGCAGTCTAAAGTAAATCGGACATTACGACGGCTATAATTACGCGATTACCAATGTTTAAACTACTCCAATTAACCACCAACCAACTCATAACCATCAATACAACAAAACTTCACCTAAACCATACCACATCAGTCCATAATCTCCAAGGTTTTCAACTCAAACAACCACAATCAAGACCTATGAACTATAATCAAGCTTCAATTACCAAAACACTTCCAAATCAAACCAAACTACTAATAATCACAATCCATGCTTCTCATTTCACAAAACCAACCATTAAACTTACTAAAAAATAAAGTAAAGGCTAGGGTTTGAAGTTTATACCTTCCTTGGGAGGTGTTAAGTTGCTAGGAAGCCTTAGGGAGCCTCCTACAAGCTTGATCTTTCCAAAGAAATCAAGAACACAAAGTTAGGCTTTGAAGTTTCTAAAAGTCCGATTTAAAGAACTGTAAAAATGAGGGTCTTACCATGATTATTTGGACGAGACTTGTGAACAAGAGTTGTAGGCCATCTCAATACCTTTCCAATGAGCTATAGAACACAATATTTGAGTGAGAAATGAAGGAGATACAGCAGTTTTAGTGTGCTGGTTCTGTTTTGGCCGAGAGCAATGGAAATGGGGGAGGAAATGCTTTTGCTTTCTTGTGTTGGTGGAATAATGTGGTGGATAATGATGGGTTGTCTTGATATTTTGCTAGGTTAATAATAAACAAAGGAGTTAGTGGAAGATGATCTCACCATTTTCCATGTGTTGGTGATTTGTGGTGAGATGAGATCATCCCTAGTTAACTATATAATTAACTAGCCATTCCTTCCTAACTATCACTTGGTTTCTTATTTGATCAACCATCCACTTGCCTTTCCACTTGCAAAGGTATTTACAAGAGTCGTTATTCATTTCTTTGTCCGCTTATCACTCAATCTCGTTGATCGTTTGGTTAAATACCTTAATGGTTTTATTGATAAAATCTTCTTGGTATTTTTAATACCTAAATTAATTCTCCTTTATAATCCTTGAATTTAAAATCCTTCATCTTAATATTAATTCCTTAAATCCCTTAATGTCTGGTGGAAATCTCGGGGAAAAATAAAAGTGCTCGTTTTCAAAATCCGACAGCTTTTACATACACTTATTTTCTTTATGGAATACTAATACGATCTTAGAATTTCCATAACAGTACTCCTATATATCGTGGTCTGATAATTTTTCTTAATCAGCATTGTCAGCAAAAGTTACTATTCATCCGGGTTTCAAAAATCTCCAAAAATTGGGGTTATTACAGTCTCCCCTCCTTAAAAGGATTTCGTCCCGGAATCAGATAGAAAACAGTTGGGGATGATTTTCTAGCATTATGCCTTCTAACTCTCTAGTCAATTTTCCATATTATGGTTCTACCACCAAACTCTGACTAGTTTGATAACCCTTCTCCTAAGCACTTGTCCCTTTTCGATCTATAACCCTTCCTGGTTGCTCCATATAGGTTACGTCTGGTTGCATGTCTATGCGCTCATATGCCCCTATTTATCTGGCATCCGAATTACATTTTCTTAACATTGATACGTGGAACATGTTATGAACTTGCTACATATTCGGGGGTAGGGCTAGCTCATATGCTATCTTCCCAATATGTCTTAATATATCCAAGGGTCCAACAATTCGTGGACTTAGCTTCCCTTTCTTTCCGAACCTCATCCTTCCTTTCCAAGGGAATACCTATAATAACACTAGGTCCCCCACTACCTATTCCTTGTCCTTTCGTGTCAAATCAACATACTTCGTGTTCCCATCTTGGGCTACTACCAGCCGTCCTCTGATTAAAATCTATTATATCCTTGATCCTTTGGACTACTGCGGGTCCGAGCATCTTGCGCTCTACAACTTCATCCTAACATAAGGGAGATCGACATTGTCTTCCCTCAAGGATCTCATAAGGCGATATCTCAATACTGACATATGATCTATTATCGTAAGAAAACTCAATCCGTGTTAAGTGATCATTCCAAATTCTTTCAAGTCTATTGCACAGACTCTCATTATAGCTTTTAACATTAGAGCTTTTGCTTCTCAATACCCATTCTTTTCCAGTTCGTAATCGCTACTACCTTCCGTTCCTAATATTATACTGGTTATACTTTTGCTCGTTAGCGTTCTATAACCTTTTAATAACCATGCCAACCTTAGTATCACGAATGTGTTTCCATTCCGAATACTACCACAACTTTATTACTCCTTTTTCAGCTGTTTCTATTTTCGAAAGCTTAATCCTTCATATAGAAGTAAAAGAATTTATTGAGAGATCACTATGATCATGAACACTTGTTATATCGCATAGTTAGTACAGAAGGTGGCCAGCCTTTAGTACTTGACAAGCAATTAAACAATAGATGGTATCCTACTAGGCTTCTATCACACAGATAGATAGTCATTCGGTAATACCTCCCCTTTCTGGAAGGGTTGTTCTTCTCAGCTTACATGAAATGAAAAGAAGAGAAAAGAACGAATTGAAGAGAATTGTATATATGAAAAAATATACTGCCACAAAATATCTGGCTTGGAACCTACCTCTGAACTATAGAGGTTTGTCATAGGAGAACAAAACATATATGTATTTATATCAACATCAAGTATTATAGCATCGCATTTCACATGCCTAAATATTTTCGTCATTCCGTCCATCATTCTATGGACCCATGCTCTTCCTCGAGCTTATACACAATCACCTTTGAAACTCCCTCGATATCGAAAATCGAATCTGGGATCTCATTCTAGACCTCATCGTTACTAGAATCCATTTCTATACTGCAACCTTCTTCGTATGGGTAATACTACTCTTTATCGATAAGAAGGAATAAATATATCATAGGTAGATAATCGACTTAATTAGTCTATCAATGATAACTTATACACCACCACGACCCGATTAGTGGTACTTACTCTCAACATCCATTCCAATACAACTCTCACGGTTGTAAGTAATCAGCTTATTACTCTCAGAATCATTCTTGCATTACTATGGCCCACCGTTGACCTACTGTAGTCATTCATTTTCCATGAAGTTTTAATAGCTAACCATACGGAGTCCATTCATATCATATCGAATTCTTCTAAGGAGGTAACATGATCACCGTTCTTGATTCATGAAGAACACTCCTGATCCTGACGTACATTCATGACGTGAAGCAGATAAAATTGCAGAAGAGTTTTAATGAAAGCAATGATAGCAGGTTAATACCATTCTTAATCATATGCCTTCAATAGAAGACTTAACTCAAAGGTTTGTTTAGTCCTTTTTTTTTGAAACATGGTCCAGGCTCATTCTCAAGATAGTATCTCCTGAGATAGATAGCCCGCTCATGGCGATTACACGAATTAAACCTTTACCAACTACTATTACGGTTGGGTATTGCACAGTCATCAGAAGGAATGTCAATCTTCCAAACCATAATACAACCTTCATAGCTTTAACCATCATCACTGTATTCCTTTGGCACAAGCGCCTATAATTATCCTCTTACCTTTAAAGTGTCGGCCACCTCTTTGGCCTTTCCTGATAGTAAAATTTCCTTACAGTCAATGTCATTTTAACCACCTCCAAATAAATTTTCTACCTTATTTCAATCACAGCTTATGTGAAAATGTTTTTCTTTAATATCTGATAAGTAAATAAAAAAAAATATCAACATTTTTCCATAAGTTATTGCCTCAATCTTTAGAGGTTAATCACTGTCACGACTGACTCTCAATCATACTTAGAACATCTTTTATCTTAGGTCCTAATTGCCCTGAACAATTTCGACCTTTACTGGTTCGATCCATACTTTCTTGTGGTTTAACACGTGCCCCACTTGGCATCATTATAATTATGTCATATTTCCTTTATCAACATTTTTATTCTTGAGAATTTTGAATATTTCCTTTCTCCTTGTAAAACCTCTAAGGTTATCCTTCAATCGTTCTTCCTGTATTCCCTATATACAGGGCATATCAAAATACCATTTACTAATACTAGAACCATTGTCTATATACTTCTGAAAAATTTCTCCACTGATCCTTAAAGGTTATTATTACCTTAATCCTTTCCAATTCATACTGTCAAAACTCATACTATCCCTATTAAGGGTGAAATGCCAACCTTTATGCATTCCCCTAGGATTCGTTTTAAGTTACCGATGTTCTATCCTTAATTCCACCTTTAAAAAGGTACAAGCATCCTTCCATGGATAAATAAAGTCATATATCCCTGATAAGGGTATCTTATTCAATCATTTCCACCTCGATAGTCTATACCGAATTTCACAATAGCATCCTTATTCAAGTTAAGGTCAATCCACATGGCCTCCAAAAGATAAAAATGGTTATCCGCTTTTCTTTCCTGATTTGGTAATGATCACATGGATGATCTGGAAGATATTGGTCGTGTTCAACGTGAACTTCTTCTTAATAAATCCTTATTTACTTTTGTTGTTTATCTCAACAGTCATCTCAATGTTGGGATATCTTTCATACCTGGCGTCTCCCTTCCTGGGTATCAAGCCACCGGTCTTACACTTCACATTCTTGAAGGTCACTTCCTTCATCCAATTTTCCTAATTTCTTACTTCCTTGTCTCCTCAGTCTATCCGCGTCTCAATATTTATCCTTCGAACTATCTCAAGGTTTCCTCAAATCCTCCCAACTTATAGGGGATAAAATATATTTATCTCTTATGCCTTCAACCATCAATTTAACTCATGGTGAATCACCCTCATCCTGACGATTACATACTTTTCTATTTCTATTGCTACGAGTCTTTAGGGTTTCCTCATACCCAACTTCCTTATCATTCCTCAAACTCTATTGCCTTTATATTCCTTTCCACTTCAGTTTCTTTTTATTTTCCTTTCTCTTATCATTATTTCATGAACCAACACAACATAAGCATTGATTTCAAATATCCCGTCATTCTGGATTCGTGTCCTCATAACGAATCTTCATAACTTTTACAACTTAGATTCATAATTCATCATACTCATCCGCTTTTGTTCTAGCTCCAGAGCTTTTACACTACCTCCATAACCTTGGGAAGTACTTTCCCGAAAATAATTGTCTGAACTTAAATCAGTTTATTATAATCTCTTGCTCCGTGCCTTCCTTGGCCTTTCACCAGCGGGTGGCCTCTCTCTTAGGAGGGTAAGTGACAAAAATAGTCTTTTGTGATTCGTCAATCATTTAGAATCTCAAATGATTCCTGTATTTCCTTTAGCCAGGCTCTTGCCTCGACTGGGTCAGCTTGTTCCTTGGAACTCTGAGAGCTTAGCGACTTAAAGGTCCTGAAAGAATTTCTCACCGCATTATTTCCTCAGGGTGGTGGTTGGGGATAATAGTCTAAGTTCTGTCTAGACTGGTCCATAAATTGTCGTATAGGAGTACCATCTTGGGTCTCCTTTCCTTACTCGACTTTCTGTTTCCTTAGTATGAAATGTTTCAACCTTCTCCCATAATCGGGGTTATCTTATACATTAAAAACCTTGTTTTCCACTCTATTATGTTATGGGTTCTTTCTTTCTTGATGGCAACCTCCCTGACTATCACATTCAGGGTTTTCCCTAAATCTTATTCCTCAAACTATGGTTCTCATCTAAGTTCTCATCCTTAAGCTCTTGAACTTTTAGAACCCAATTTCTGTAGGAACACCTCACTATCCCCTTATCATCTTTCTCGGTGTGGATCTCTTCTCCAGTCATTGACTCTCTGCCTTCATTCATCACTTTTTCTGGCACAATATGTTCTTTTCCAAAAATTCGGTCTATATTGCAATCTCAAACAGCTTTTCGGTACCGGCTCCGGTTACCTTCACTTCTATTTCCATTTTCTCAAAATCTCTTATAAACTATCCCAAAGACATTATCATCTTGGGTCTCAACTTTTTACTAAGGGCATCAGCCACCACATTGGCTTTCCCCAAATGATAAAGAATCTCCCAATCATAATTCTTGATTAGCTCTAACCGCCTCCTCTGGCGTATGTTGAGCTCTTTCTACATAAAAATGTACTAGAGCTCCTATGGTTTGTGTAAATCTTGCACTTCTCTCCATACAAGTAGTGCCTCCAATCTTTAGGGAAAAACTATTGCCACGAGCCCAAGCTCATGGGTGGGGATATCGAATTTTATATTCCCTTAATTGTCTTGACGCGTACGCGATTACCTTGCTGTGCTGTATATGAAGCACCCTAATTCCTTATACGAAGCGTCACTACACATCACAAAATCACATTTTCCATCCGGCAACGCCAACATAGGGAACGTCACCAACCTTTGCTTCGGTTCTTAAAAGTTGTTCTCGCATTTCTCTATCCATTCGAACTTCTCAGTCTTACGAGTAAGCCGCGTTAAAGGGGCTACTATCTTTACAAACTTGAACGAACCTCCGGTAGTGACCGGCCAATCCTACCTCTGGTAGTTTCCCTAACCATGGTCATCAATTCCTCAGTGGTCCTTTATTCATTCTTGTCAGGATCCTCCACGGGATCCTCCTCAACAACAATCCATTCTAGGACAACATCCTCAACCGCTACATCCTCAATATGAACATCATCCGGTCCTGCGTTAGGACGCTCTATCGGATCCACAATCCGATCTCCAATTAGTAATAAAACATAATCGCGTTGTTGCTCCTCAACCTCAAGGTTCGGAGTCCCGCTACCATATACGAGAATGAACTACTCTTCTATCACGATATTTATAAGGGTTCCCATAACGGTTTTAACTGTCAGTACTATGTTAGGTAGCCCGACTATGAACTTGGCAAGAGTTCTTATTATCTTAGTTATTATCTTAACGTCACATCATCTCTGAGGTTTATAACGCTTAGCTCTGATACCACTTCTGTAACACCCCCAAATCCGGGGTCGGGGATCCGGGTTGTCACGAGTTCCATTTCCCTTAATAACACCCAATCTTAATAATTAATCAACTACTCTGTACTGTGACTCCACAATAAACACACACACCACACGTTATAGTCTCAGAGATGAACATCCAAAAAATAATCACAAGTCATTTTATTCCACAATTATCTGCCAATACACCTTAAAAGGTTTTCTGAATAAATTTACATTTTCTTTGCTATTATTACAATTCATAAGTATACATAAATCTGGTACATCAAAAGTTGAAGCCTAGTCTATTGGTAGTTCCCACCTTAGCTACAACGACTTCAATGCCTATAGGAAGCTGCAGAACGTTTCCTATCCGCTCGCGAATTGGGAGCTTGGTCATGTTCATCTTGTCTATCTGATGTTGTGTGATGAAAGAAGAAAGCAAGGGTGAGCAGCAAGCCCACCAAAATAATATGTATAATAATTTACAATATATGAGCCTTCTCATAGTACTCATGAAAGTCTTGGTCAAAAGAAATGAACCAAGTTTGATATCTTAATGCGATGAAGTCGCAAAATATTCAGTATATATACATATATACTTTTCAAAATCTTGGAAGTCCTCTTCCATGCATAATATACACAGAGTTCCAGTGTATAACTGTATAAAAATATCGTTGCAAGGTGATCTCATATATCTAACCTTGTCTCAACGTTTTTCTAAAAATCTTTGTCATGCATAAGATAATCATTTACTAGATATAAGTTTAAAAGATGAAGTTACAAGATACTCCAATATACTTATATCTTTTCTAAATACTACTTGAACTACCACCGTTCAAGTTATAATTAGTTTCAAAAGTTCATCACGTAGATGAGACTACAAGACCAGATTTGAATAGATTAAATCTTTAAAATATCATCAAAATAAAATAAAGTTACGAGATACTTCATTTGATGCAAACATCATTTTGAAAACTTGACCCTGCCAACACTCAACAATCGCCCAACCGTAGCCTTTCTATCGAAGTGCTCTGGGTAGTGTTGCAGAAATATCCAATTGGATGATGAACTCATTACGGGAGTTTGCCGCGCCAGGAAGACCACTTACGATGATCAGTCGTAGTAGTGCAACCCCACCATTTTCTACATGTAGAGGAGAACCTGTCGGATTTACTTGTCAACCGAACACTGAACTCCTAAGGAATGGACCGCCTTAGCGGAACTTCCAGGCCATTTGGGCCAATATAATAAGGCTGGGCCGGCGCCACTCGACCACTTACGCCACTCCTAGTTCAGTCCATGACTCTGAAACGTAAAGCTCGTTCCCCCTTTCCCCAAGTAGAAACTTGTTGATACGGCTCCACCAAGAAGTCGTATCTAGTTGGAAAGGAGAACTCACCGATATTTCCCAGGCGATGCCTGTTAATGGATTAACTTGTTCCAAGAATTTTACTTCCCGAGTGTTGGGTAAGTAATCGATTCATTTAACAAAACAGCAACCTTGTTGCGAATATAAAACACACCACAGAGCCGGATCCCTCAGGTTTTGAGCGAGTATTTAAATCTCCTTCGAAAGGAGGATCTTAAATATAAAAATGAGTTTTGGGATCCGCTCTAACTTTTAAAAATCATTTTGAAGACTCGCAAAACATTTTTAAGAATGTTTGGAGTGATGCTGATTTAACAGAATAAATCAGTCCCAATATATTAGAAAATATCTGAATATTATTATTTAAATAATATTTCCATAAAGAATAATCTTTATAAAAATAATTGAAGTAGAAGTTTTGAAACTTATACTTGAAATGAATATTAAATATCCAAAGATATACCTATACGAAAGTACTATCTTTATTTGAATAATCAAAAGTGAGTTTGATTATCGATACCTTATTCTTTAATAAAATAAAGAATATATCTCAGCAAATAATCGGAGTCATAGATCCTCAAATGAATATTCAAATAATATTCAATAAATAAAATAAGCTGAGTCATAAGCCCTCGAATGAATATTCGAAATAATATTCAATAAATAAATAAGCTGAGTCATAAGCCCTCGAATGAATATTCGAAATAATATTCATTAAATAAAATAAAGGAGTCATACATCCTCGAATGAATATCCAAGTAATATTCAATAAATAATATAAAGGAGTCATAAGTCCTCGAATGAATATTCAAGATAATATTCATTAATAAAATAAAGTTATCGAATAAACCTTATTCGATTAGTAGTTTTGAAAACTATAACCATATATATATAAATATATATATATAAAATCTACTCGGGATCCTCGACTCCCGGTTTTAGAAAATGTTTTCACCTTTGGGTCCCTATACTAAGGGTATATGCAAATTACCGCTATTCTCTAGCATAGGTATTATCAACTGAACCAACAAATATATATGGCAAGAATACGAAACAGGCATGTATATATATACCATATCAGCATGCTTCAATATATCACAAAATTTGCTAATTAACCAACATGCATCTATCACAAGATAATGCATATACATATATACATCACAACAACAGTATAACGGGTAGAAAACTTGCCTGAGCGACTGGGGGTGATAAAAGGCTCGGGACGAGTCTGGTAACCTATAAACAACAAGTAAGTTGGAATTAAACCAAAGTCACTTGTAAATCTATACTCTAACTACCTTAGACTCTAACGCTCGCTTTGGGCTTACTGATTCTCTTAAGTCACTCGAGTACCCTCGGCTCCACCATTTTTTATAATTTAACCATTACAAGTTTTAAGGCGATTCCTTCGCGAGTGTCTTACCAACTGCCTAACACTCTTAACATAATTGTTTCATACACTAATTAACCCTTTTTGGTCTTTAACCTATGTTTCAAAGTAAGGCGAGGGGAAAAGTTTCGTTCGCGAAACGCCGTTACTTAAAACGGTCGTTTCTCCTAAACCGTACATCGGAATCAAACGAACTATATATCAAAACGAAGCTCGTAACATGAACTATCTAAACATGGCAATGGTCATAATCTAGCAGGGAGTTCTCGGGTCCAAATGTTATGAACAAAAGCAGTCTAAAGTAAATCGGACATTACGACGGCTATAATTACGCGATTACCAATGTTTAAACTACTCCAATTAACCACCAACCAACTCATAACCATCAATACAACAAAACTTCACCTAAACCATACCACATCAGTCCATAATCTCCAAGGTTTTCAACTCAAACAACCACAATCAAGACCTATGAACTATAATCAAGCTTCAATTACCAAAACACTTCCAAATCAAACCAAACTACTAATAATCACAATCCATGCTTCTCATTTCACAAAACCAACCATTAAACTTACTAAAAAATAAAGTAAAGGCTAGGGTTTGAAGTTTATACCTTCCTTGGGAGGTGTTAAGTTGCTAGGAAGCCTTAGGGAGCCTCCTACAAGCTTGATCTTTCCAAAGAAATCAAGAACACAAAGTTAGGCTTTGAAGTTTCTAAAAGTCCGATTTAAAGAACTGTAAAAATGAGGGTCTTACCATGATTATTTGGATGAGACTTGTGAACAAGAGTTGTAGGCCATCTCAATACCTTTCCAATGAGCTATAGAACACAATATTTGAGTGAGAAATGAAGGAGATACAGTAGTTTTAGTGTGCTGGTTCTGTTTTGGCCGAGAGCAATGGAAATGGGGGAGGAAATGCTTTTGCTTTCTTGTGTTGGTGGAATAATGTGGTGGATAATAATGGGTTGTCTTGATATTTTGCTAGGTTAATAATAAACAAAGGAGTTAGTAGAAGATGATCTCACCATTTGCCATGTGTTGGTGATTTGTGGTGAGATGAGATCATCCCTAGTTAACTATATAATTAACTAGCCATTCCTTCCTAACTATCACTTGGTTTCTTGTTTGATCAACCATCCACTTGCCTTGCCACTTGCAAAGGTATTTACAAGAGTCGTTATTCATTTCTTTGTCCGCTTATCACTCAATCTCGTTGATCGTTTGGTTAAATACCTTAATGGTTTTATTGATAAAATCTTCTTGGTATTTTTAATATCTAAATTAATTCTCCTTTATAATCCTTGAATTTAAAATCCTTCATCTTAATATTAATTCCTTAAATCCCTTAATGTCTGGTGGAAATCTCGGGGAAAAATAAAAGTGCTCGTTTTCAAAATCCGACAGCTTTTACATACACTTATTTTCTTTATGGAATACTAATACGATCTTAGAATTTCCATAACAGTACTCCTATATATCGTGGTCTGATAATTTTTCTTAATCAGCATTGTCAGCAAAAGTTACTATTCATCCGGGTTTCAAAAATCTCCAAAAATTGGGGTTATTACAGGATCTTTGTTCTATTTGACTGCATGTAGACCAACATCATGTTTGCCACATGTCTGTGTGCCAGATTTAAAGCAAATCCTAAAGAATCACAGTTAATGGATGTCAAAAGGATTTTCAGATA
Organism: Apium graveolens; assembly: GCF_009905375.1. Lineage (NCBI taxonomy): Eukaryota > Viridiplantae > Streptophyta > Magnoliopsida > Apiales > Apiaceae > Apium > Apium graveolens. Next base: position 130,702,516 of record NC_133651.1, read on the forward strand.
TTTGAAGGGAACAACAAATTTGGGATTGTGTTATCCTAAGGGAACTGGTTTTGAAACTGTTGGATATATAGATGCAGATTTTTCTAGATGCAGGGTAGACAAAATAAGTACAAGTGAAAGCTGTCAATTCCTTGGTCAAAGACTTGTATCATGGTATAGTAAGAAATAACAATCTGTGTCAACTTCTACGGCTGAAGCTGAATATATAACTTCTGGAAGTTATTGTGCTCAAGTGCTTTGGATTAGGAATCAACTAATGGTTTATGGCCTAGTGTTACAAAAGATTCAAATCATGTGTGGCAATACTGGTACAATATATATTGTTTCTAATCCAGTTAATTATTTTAGAACTAAGCATATTGATGTAAGATACCATTTTATTAGAGAAAATATTGTAAATGGTACTATTGAACTTGTTTTTGTTCCAACATAAAAACAGTTAGCTGACATTTTCACTAAACCTTTGGGTGAAACAATTTTCATTAGACTTGTAAGTGAAATTGGTATGTTAAATTCTTCATCCTAAAGGTAAGAACTCAGCTAACATGTTGCAGCAGATTAATTCCTGATATATCAAAATAAATTTGATTTAATTAGGAATTGACTTAAATATGATCTATAAATATTTAAAAATTCTCTGTATATTTATTCTTCAAAATAAGGTCTAGCTTGGAATTTTTTGATTCTAAGAAAAACTGTCGAAATGTTAGTTCAGATCATTATTATGTGAAATTAATATAAGAAAGACTTAAGAAAGATCAAGAGTATGTAGAGAACTGAGTTCTCGATAAGTCTAAATGACTTCTCGATAAGTCATTTTCTGACTTCTCGATAAAGTTTTGATAAGTCTTTTTCATGACATCTCGACGGACTTCTCGATAAGTCTTTCTATGACTTCTCCACAAGTATGTAGAGATCTTGATATATTTATCGATACAGAGTTTTCTACAGTTCAAATTTTAGACTTCTCGATAACTCAGAACTGAAACAATTTAATTCAATAAATTTTTTTAGTACAATACTTTTGTTATAAAATCAATTTTAATTTTATGTTGATATTCTCAATATAAATTAGAATAATTTAGTCCAAAAGGATAAACTGGGTATTTGTACAACATCTCGATAAGTCACTATCTAGTTCTCGATAAGAGTCAGGAAAGTTACATCTCGACATGAGTTCTCTATAGGTCATGTGACTTCTGTAAAAGCAATTTTCAACCGTTCATTCTTCTATTGTTGATAAGTCACATTTCTACCCTATAAATACCCAGACATCCCGACATAACCCCTCTTTACGCTTTCGAGATCTGAATTAACCTAGTTTCTAGAATTTTATTACCATTCTCAACCGTTTCAGGCTTTCTCTCTCTCTTAAAACACTTAGCCACTAAAATCCAAACTCTTCAATGGCTGCTAACAACGTGAGGGTTGTTATCCCCAAGGATGGAACCAACTACTTAGATTTTTTTTATCCAACTCACTCACCAGATTACTTTAAGTGCTTTGTAAAGTTTATTGCTGATTCCTATCTTTCAGGAGCCCTAACTGCAAACCCAGTGCTCTACTTGGATTTTCTAAATGATTTTTGGAACACTGCAATCATCAACACCATTGTTCATGATAATCAAGCAGTTTCCATGGTGGTTAACTACATAATCAGGGGTGTGGCTATCGAGTTCAATGCAAATAACATCAATAAAGCTTTGGGCATTTATACAGACAATTTGGTTGAAGCTCCTACAACCCAGGAATTGGCCGAATTCATGGATTTCATAAACTACGGTGAAAATATTGACATGGCAAGGCTAAACAAGAAGAACCTGAGGAGGGAATGGTCTTTTTTTTGACTTCATCATCAGGGTATTCACATGCAAAAGAACTGGCTATGATAATATTTCAAGTATAGTGCAGAAGCTCGTATACTCTATGGCCTACAACAAGCACCTATATGTCGGAAGCCTAATAATGGAGGAGCTAAGCACAAGGCTCATTATGCCTTTGGTAAGTAGGGGTAAAGAGATTTTATTTCCTATATTTATTATGTCAACTTTAAATCATAAAGTAGCTGACATAAATTTGCTAAATGGTATATATAGAATTCAAATAGGCATTTGTAAACAAATGTCCAAAATTCTGTTTGGATCACTTAATACAAAGAATCAGGTTAAGGTTAGGCTAAGTATCACTGACTTTATGTTGGAGAAATTTAGAACCCATCCTTATCTTATGTCTGATATGAGAAGCACTGCAATTTCTAGTTTAGCTATGTCACCTGGTCCTGCAGCAGCACAAATGCAGAAACACCCACAAGAGCCTACCACAGCTGTAGCCATTTCTCCGCAACCATTAGCTGGTAGTCTACCAAATATTTTTTATCCTCTAAAAAAGATGGAGTTAGTAAAAAGAAGAGGAAGCAACCAAACCTAGTTATAGTTAATGGGAGTGGTGAGGATCAAATAGAAACAGTGCCACCCTTGGTCAAGAAAGCAAAGAAGCAAAAGAAAAGTTGACCACTCAAATGACTACCTCTGTATCTTCTCAAAAAGATGTAGTTGTACAGATGGAATTTAAACATACTCTAATGGCACCTTCTCAACAAGGTATCACTATTGAATCAAGCATTCTCCCAAATGCACCATGTAAAAAGTCTGGGCCCCCTCTTGAGGGCACATCTCTTGAAACTCCCTTATCTATTTAGGGGGTGTTGCCAACAATAACACCCGAGCTCACAAATCTCATTTCTTAAATTTCTTCTTATTTTAATGAAGGGCATTTTTTTTTCAATTCATGCCAACATCAAGTGACAGTTCATGAAACTGTGATCACCACTCAGACAAAAACTTTAGATGGTGAGAGGCTACATGCTGAGGTAGACCTTGATGACACCAACACCATCACAAACATAAAGGTTTCATCAATTTTTACTGAAGACCCTGTGCAAGTTTCTAATGAACATTTATGTGCATAACAGTCTTCACAGAGTGATCGGTTTGAGGGTAGTACTCTTGATGGGGAGCTACTCAAATCCTCTCCAATTCAATTGGAGGTTTCTCATAAAGAAATAACTCCCCTCAAAACCTTAGCTGAAATTGCTTTGATAATTGAAACTAGGAGTTCAATTGCTAATAATCCAGCTATTGGGGAGGCAAGTAACCTAGCCATTCAAGTGCCACTTCCCTGCAGGAAAAAGGGTTTGAGGTCATGGTACATGACAATAACCTGGTCAACTCTCCTCCAATTCAAGTGGAGGTTCACTTATCAAGTGAATAACAAACTGTCAAAACCGCAGTTTCTACTATGAGTCAGTCACAAGGGTCAACTTATCTTTTATACCATCCACCTCCACTCAAATCTCAATTGACCCTAACCAACCTTCTATTTTAACACAACCTCTACACCTCATCTCTCAATGGCTGCAGGATGCTCAAACTCAGCCAAAAACCATGAATGATCTTCTTGTGGACCATCTTGCAGGTCTTGAAAATATCTCCCAACAACTCCTCACAACTGATATGTCTAATCAAGACTATCAGGCATATTAGGAATATGTTGTAGTCTTGATGTTCAAAACACCTTAAGTAGACTCATTAAGTGTCATTTATAGCTTTCAACGGATGACCTCAGTTATCAATCTATTAAAAGAGTAGCTTATATGAATAAGTATGTAGCACATTCTGTACACTAGAATAATTGAGGCTTTGGGAGTTTTAGTTATTTTTAAGTCATGTTGACTACGAGCAAGATATACAAAATAGATGGGTTAATTATAAATATAAAATGTCTTGTAAATTTGCATAAGTCAAAGAGTATCAACTTCTATGGAAACAACTTCAACTGCTAATCTATAAAGCTTTAACGGATGAGACTATAAATATCAAGGGATAACTCAGTATATTCTCAACGGACGAGCTAGTCAAGTTTCAATGGGTAACAGATGAAGCTTCAACTGATAATGTAGTGACTGGGAATTTTGCAATGTGATTAAGTGAATAAAGTGTAATTATGTGTTGTAATTATATATTATATGAATAAATAAAGGGTTAAATGATTTTGTTGGTTAATTGTCTTTATTGTATATTAGTAACCGGGAACGTTAGATGACCAGTTCTAGGTTGATGAGGTAGCTTAAGGGATAAGCTGTGTTGTCGGACCGTCAGGTTGAACAGAACTCGTCTTAAAAAGAGATTAAGGTATTTAAATGTGAACTATATGTTATTGTGTGAAATAGGAATGTTTAAGTAAATGTTATAGTCCGGTTGTGGTATCAGTTGGTATGAAGGGAATGATTGTGAAGCGTAATTGGAAATGCTCAGCGTCGGGTCGTCAGTCAGGACGCGACCCGTTACGTGAAGATTAAATATTAGTAAAAAGGAAAATTTATGATTAAGAATGTTTCATTACGAGACGTGATGTGTGAATTTACGTTGTTGACTGTTAAGGTGCATGATTATGTGATTATATGCTTGTATAATATTATTTGGAATTTTAGGAAATAAGAAGTGCATTATTTGCTATTTATATAGGTTAAAAATGCATTTTCTATTCTTTAGAAAATGGTTTTTCAAAATCATTTTTATTGGTAAATTTCGAATTTGGTTTTATTAAATTCCTAAAATTCTAAGCTACTTTATGATGTCACTCTTGTAATTTATAGATTTATGGTTTTATTTATAAAATGTATTCCTTGTAATTAATAAGATTAATAATTATTAGATTACATAATTTCCCTTGCATGCATTTCCACTCACAATATAAGAGAAGGATAGTTGTGTCATTTCCTACCCCACTATCTCATTTCAACTTAACCAAATTACGATATCATCCTTGCATGCATTTTGTGCTAGTGGTTAAAGAAGGGTAGATTGGTAAATTCCCATTTCCACTAACTTGTGAGAATAAAAGATGAGACAAGTGCTTGTCATTTTCATCACCACTTCATTCATTTCATTTCTTTCATATATCCCCTTTCTCCTTCTTCACTCTCAGCTCTCTATCCCTCTCTTCTCTCTCTCTCTCTCACTCACTCTCTTACATGCAACTGAAAGAGATATGTCCTAAGTCCAATCATGTATGATGATTTAGGAATAACTTTTATGTAATCTGTTTTGATTTCATTGAAATTAATAAAAGACTTGTTTTGTTTTTTATTACGGGCTCTATCTATTTAAATGTTTAAATAAGATATACCACAGTTTAGAGTAAAGCTTTTTATGGATTGTGATGAGATCATAATAATGAGATCTAAAAGATGATAACTCTAAATTTAAATAGTTCCTGGTCATAGGATTACTAACTGGTAATTAGTAATCCGCAAAGATCGGTACATACTATGCTTGCTTCATTATGAAGGATGTCTGTTCTCATAGACATTTGTGTGGTGACATTATAGCTAGTATGTAGGTGCTTATTATAGAATAAGTTCACTGAACACGACTCACACAGCTGAACAACTGATGGAGTTTGTGGCGCCCTCCAAACCCGGGTCAGAAGTTTGGGGTCCACACACACCTTATTTAAAACCTGCTTATAACAATATTAAAGATAATAATAATATGCAATGACCCTATTTACTAACTACCATGGATCGCAACAGGTTAAAGTATGCACACAAGCCAAGCACACTAATATATTACAAACCGTTCAAATCCCAACTATTCCAAACTCAAACTGAGTATTAAACATTATTACAACCTTTTACAGACTTAAATTATTCCAAAAGAAGCCTACTAGCTCAGCTTCCTCAACCTGAATCCCTAGCTCTCGCGCTGGACTGGGGATCCTCTTTACCAACTGGTTCCTTTTTAACTGGAAAGAATATAAACAATATTGCACAAATGAGCTAACTAGCTCAGAAAGTCGTAATGGCAAAACTGAGAATAATGATCATCAAGTGAACATGATTATGATATCAAGTGAACAATGGATTATGATTTAGAATTGGATATTATACTTTTAATTTAAAAACCAAGGTTAGGCTGCTGATCAGTCACGCACTAACCCCGAGCAAGGCACACAACATTACTCTAACTACTGGATCCAAGGCACACATTGGCCTAACTTGACCATTATATGGTCTGACCACGAATCTGGTCCACAATTTTATAAAAACAGTCCAATTCTAACATAATAACAGAATATGCATTAATAAACAATAACCAGAATCAATAACAACAATAAGTGTTTAACAATGAAAGGGTTTCAATCCTTGTAAGGATCAATAAATCAATTTAAAAGCTTGGATGCTGGGTAATGAAAGAATTGGATAACAAAGGAATCAACATTTCAGGGTTTCAAAGATTTGGGCTTTCAAAGCATAGGATGCAATGATTGAGTATACAAGTAATTCAGTTCAGTGTTTGGGATTTTGTTTGCATGTATTTGTAGAGTAGTATCGTATGCTTGAGATTCGTGTTTGGGTACACAACAATCAATTATCTAGAAAGAATAAGGTTCATGGCTCAAGAACAATAACTGGAATCAGGGTTTGGGTTTCAGTGCTTCAAAGCACTTGCAATATCAACAAGACTATCAAGTACTACAATATCTCGAGAAAGTTCAGAACACTTGCCTGGTATTAGCTTACTACACTGCACTCGCTTCCAATTACAACCGTCTTACTCCTCAACTATCTGTTTCCCTTTTCTACGCCTTGCCTCTTCTGCTCACATATCATAATCATCTATCAATAATCGACTCATATAATTCTATTCAACGCATACTTCTATCTACCCTTCGCTTTACCCAAATCAGATTAACGGATTGAAAGTTACGCAATAATCAGTAAACATCGAATATATAAACCGACAGTCAACAAACATATCACATATAACACATAATACGTCACATAATCAATGACATATCATTTATAAAGACATTTCGGGTCATAAATAGGCTTTCTGGTATTTAAAATGATTTTTAAAACATTTTTCAGAATTAAAACGGGTCGTTGGATCAATTTCGGGTTAATAAACAGGGTTCGGTTGGCCAATTCTGGCTCCGAAATAATTTTAGAATAATTATCGAGCCTTGGAAATAATTTAAAATAATATTTTAAAGCTCGAAACTATTTTTCGGAATTTTTAAATCATTTTTAAATAATTAAATCTAATTAAATAATTAATTAAAATCAATTAATAATTAATTAAATCAATTAATCAATTAATTTTGAATTAATTGACCAATTAATCAATTAAAAATTAACTAAAATTAATTAACTAATTAATTCAGATTTATTTGTGAATTAAAAATAATTTTCGGAATTAAAATAATAATTTTTAGAATTTTCAGAAATTAAAAATGAATTTTTATAATAAAAATAAATAGGAAATATGATTTTTAAATATTTTATAAACAGGAATCCTAAATTTGCAAAGTCTGGAAACTTCAGGGACCTAACTGTATCGTCCCCAAAAGTTCAGGGACCAAACTGCAAATATTACAGTCCAGTCGCCGGAAAACGTCGGGGGTGGCCGGAGAACTCGACTCCGGCATCCTCCCACCACCACAAGCTCCAGATCAATACTACACAACACCCGGAATCTATATCTGCAATCAAAATTCATCAATAACCCCAGACTTGGCCGGAAATTGGCCAAGAACATCGCCGGTTTCCGGCGAACATCGTATATCTTTAAAACACAACTCCCTTCGATTCAAGCATCCTCTGGTAACGAGCTATATATCAATCGATTGTAAATTTCATAAGGAACACAACCCACTATAAATCAACAGCTAATAACCCCAGAATAAAAAAACCCCAAATTTCAATTGAAAACATTCATACGGGTTATGAACCCTAATTTTAAAATTCGAAAATCAAACTCAAGTTTGAACATTTTATTGAACTCCAAATCAGACATATAATATAACAAAATCATCAGGAAAACAAGCTCTATAACATGCAATCATCAAATCATACAAACAATCATCCGAACAAAAATTCATATTTTTCATAAAAATAATTCGAAAATAAATAATTTTTTAGAAATTAAATCTTTGATTCTGCAGGTGTATGGATTACAGATTCTGATAGAGCTTCTCAAGACCTTCAAATCCAATACTCGAGCTTTTCAAACAAAGATCAATAACACCTTCAAAAGTTGGTTTGATTCTTGAAACAGTTTATGAATATAGGATTTTTCTCTGTAAAATTATATATTTATCTGTCTGCAAATGATTTTGATACGAAATAAAATACGGAAAAAGACTATTTATATTTATGGAAAATTAGTATCCCGTTGGATCATTCCGGATATAAAACCGTACGTTTATTTGTAAAAACTGATCCAAACGATATCGGTTTTCGGGATAATTATCCAAATCAGTACAATTTGTACTGCGGTCTTGGTCTCAGCGCCTAGTTACACGTACTACGAAGTGATAATTGGGATAGTTTAATAAAAAGCTCTCGTTTATCAAAAATACGGGTTTTATTGATTTACCTAAACGAATATTGTATCGAAAATGTTGCGCCGGGACCCGCGCAGAACAAACCGTACACCGGATCGAAAAAGTTGAAACATGGAATATGCTCGGAATATTATAATTAGGTTAGGAAGGAGTTCTCGGAAGAGTTTCGGGTTCCAAAAACGTAACAACGGGTGACGTCGGTTGGTTCCCGTTTTTATAAAAATAGATTTTAAATACTCGGAAAAAGATTTTATAAATTTCATATGATCCTTATAAATCCATAAATCAATATAAAAATAATTAGGAAGATATGACAATCATCTATATTTTATTTTGGACATATAAAAATTAAAATACTCAATTAATATTACTTTTAAATATCCAAGTACAGATAACGCTTAACAATTAACTCACAGAATAGATACTGAACACACATAATAATTATTTAATAGCAAAAATAATTACACGATATATCCCGGATATTACAGAGTTCACTCACGTGTCAGCAGTTGTTCACATAGTGATAGTTGTACAAGTATCCTTAGACTTGAGGTCATCATAGTCATCTTGTGTACACTGAACTATGCTTTGGTTTAGTTCTTAGTCTCCAGAGACAATTATAAGGGCTCTACTGGGTATAGGAATTTGTACACGAAGATAGTGTATGATTAATAAAGGATCTACCCCTTCCAGTGTAGGAAGAGAATATTCAACGCTGATCCACTTATGTTAGTTCAGGAATCTCTGGCCAGAGTGAATGAAATTAGAAAGGAGTTTCTAATTTACATTAAATAGAACTAAGCATAGTGAATGGGAAAGAAAGTGATTAAATAAGATAGGCTTGACACAAGTTCCATGCCTTGTATTTAATCGTGACATTGCAGGGTAGAAGGAATTGATTGTACGGTAACTACTCACTGAATAGGTTCTTGGTATTCTAAGCAGTGAATTCGTATTATCCGGATAGTCGCGATATGCTGAGAAGTATCCCTCACGATGTAGAATAAATATGATTAATTAATTAATCATATTTAATGAATTAGAGAATTTATATAAATAATGATAAAATAGTTTTATTATTATTTATTTCTACTACCGGCTTAATATTGAACCTACAGGGTCACACCATAAAAGAGAATGATTTAATGGTGGAGGAATTAATTAATAATGGCTGATAATTATTTATTTATAAAATAAATAATTAATTGGCAAATTTAATAATTGATTAAATGAGATTTAATTGATTATAAATTAATTAAGAAAAGGTTCTTAATATTATTAATTAAGAATTTAATTTTTGGAAATTAAATCAAGTGAGAGAATTATTTCTAAAGAGTTTAGAAAAAGGATTAATAATTAAAAGGTGTTTTAATTATTAGTGAGAATAATAAAGGGTTAATAATAATAATATTTTATGGGAAAATTTTCAGCTAAAATTTTTGCCTATAAATATACTATTATAGACCCTAGTTTTGCCTCAACCTAAAAATTTTACAAAACCCTAATTCTCTCCACCTCCTCCTTCTCCATTACATCGTTTTCTTGGTGGATACCGGTGGAGTGCTTCACACTTGAGGAGCAGCTGCTAAAGATTTCCGTTCATCATTTTTGGATCGCCATTAAAGACCTCCATCTTTCCATTAACGTAAAGCTTCTTAAGGTAAACATACTGAACTACGAATTAAATATTATTTTTCGCATGGATCCTACGGAGGGTTTCGTTTTTTTAAGATTTAAATTTACGTTTTCGTTGCGTTTATGTGCTAAAAACCCTTTAATGGCATCAGAGCTACTTGCGAAAAGTTTTTGATTCATTTATGTGTTTAACTATTTTTGATATATGAGCATGTACGTGATTCGCCATGATTTGATGTTGATATAATATGCTTATATATGTATGGTTTTGAATATATGATATTCATGTGAGTTGTATAATCATAAGATGATTATGTAATCTGTATATATACTGATATATACATGATTTATGTTTGTTCAAATTATGAGAATCATATTAGATACGGATTCTGAATTGGCTGCTGCAGATTTGCTGAAATCTGGGTCTGGTGTCCGATTTACGCAAACGAATACCCTATTCCATAGGTAAACGAGCGTCTGAACAAAAATGATAGCTAAAGCTACAAACGACTCGTCTATAAGTCGTTTGACGTCGTTTACTGCCCGTAAACAGTGATTCTTATTTTTCTGATTTGATTCTGATTTTTCTGATTTTTGTCATATTTTCTTTTTATGATTAGATCATGGATAATATGATATGTTAAGATCAGATTATGTGTTTTAACATGCTTTTATGTGTTGTATGAGCATGGTGGATGGTTATGGCCTTTCGACCTTAGTGTAATGGTTTTGGTTTTGGTTTTAAATATGACTTGCATGTCGTCAATCTTTGTAATCATAAATCTCGAATGTAACTCGAGTTATTCTTGTAAGTTTATTAGATTAGTTTTACTTTCAATCATGTAATGTAATTGAAGACTCAAGAAGGCTATCCAATGGAGGTGATACAAAGAAGAAGACGAGGCATATAAGAAGTCGAAACAAAGAAGAAGACTTATGTAATAAGTAGTTGTATTATTTCCATCACCATATTAGATTGACCTTGATCTTTATCATGAGCTTGATAAAGATCACATAGGATGGGGCCATAACCAAACACATTTACTTTATTGTACTTTACATTTACTTGTTTATTTAATTTTATATATGAGATATATGCCTATGTTTACCATGCGATGATAGATTTAGGTGAACTTAAATCAATATAAGGCGTGCTCTAGAAAATCTAGAATATGAATCGTTTCTTGCCTTAACAATAAATATTATGAATACAATCATGAGATTCTTGTGTTTACGAAACACGTAATTGAATATGAATTTTCAATATTGAGAGAAAGAATGATTCTGTCAACAACAAATTTCTATCTATAAGAAAGGGTTATTAAGTGACGCCTCTTGACAATTGTTGGGTCCCAATGTGTTTGTAGAAGGGGGGGTTGAATACAAACGTTACCAAATAATCGAATAAATGCGGAATAAAAAATATGAAACAAAATTCAAGTTAAATAAAAATATTATTAAACTTGAAAGGTGTTACAACAACTGTATCGATTACAAGGTATTAATCTCAAATCAATTATCACAAATCTAGAATAAATTCGACATGAACTTTTTCTATTTTTGTAATAATTAGAATCAAATGCTAAACGCGATTTGAGATTAAGTTCTAGGGATTTTGATCCGCTAGATTGTTACACAAGAACAAGATAAATAATTCTAGTGATTTGGATTTAACATTAACAAACTAGAATTTTGATCTTGATGTAAGCAGAGAAGAAAATAAAATGTTTCAAGGCGGCTGCTTTCTTTTCTTTGTTCTTGAATGTGTTGTGTATGATTGAGATTATTGAGTTGAATGACTTCTGCTTCTATTTATCAACAGCCGAATTAATTGAATTGGAATGACAATCCTTTAAGCTTGTATGACAATCGGTGAGACTATCCTTTTGAGCTAGCAAGACAATCGTTTGAACCAGCATGACTATCGGTAGGACAATCTTTTGAACTGGCATGACTATCGGTAGGACAATCTTTTGAACTGGCATGACAATCGGCATGACAATCCAGATTGTCATGCTAGTTCATTTTCAATTGTCTTGCTGATTTAAGATTGAATTTAATCCAATTAAACTTCTGAAAATTCCTAAAATTAATTCTGAATTAATTAATCAATTAATTTAATTAATCAATAAATTAATCTTTGCAGATATAATTTATTTACTTAATTAAATTATATGACTTAATTAATTAATAGAGAATTAATACTAACCCTGAGCAGCATCCATTCTTCTGAATATCTTCTGAAAATTACTGAGAATTATGAATCAATTCCACCACTTCAACGTTGACACTCGATGTACTGTCTGGTTCATGAGTGACTAACTTCCGTGACGTTTCTTCATGTCTTGACTTTGACGCTTTGATTTTCTTCAGATTAAATCCTTGTAATTAATGATACTCTGACGAGATCTCTGTCACTTGATTAAATCCACGATCTTGATTTATATCACTGAGGCATGATCAACTTCTTGAACTTCTTCCAGTGAATTACCTCCTCAAGTCTGTAGATGAACCTTGTTTCTGAATCCTTTGACAGATATTACTTTGCGAGATCTCTCTGACGGTCGATCCACTATTTACTTATTACATTCTTATTTGAGTTGAGTTGAATCCTCGAATATACAAATAGGCTATGACATATGACTTACAATCTCCCCCTATTTGTTTGTTAGACAATAACACACAAATACCTAGAGGATAACTCAACTAACAAATAAGAAAAAGATATAAACAGAAATGCAAAGTAAATAGCAGAAAAGTTCTGGATGAGATTTAACATTTTCCAGATTCCAAGTAGATGTTCCTCTAGACTGAACATATCTTCAAGTAGTTCCATCTTCATTTGTACAACCACATTTCCTGTTGAGAAGCCCATATCTCTTGCTTCTCCCCCTATGAGAATCAACTGATTAAAGAAGATCACCTTCGTTTTACCACCTCTCCCGTACAATAGGATCCGCAGATAAAAACCAATGGTACTCCCCTAACAGCTTCTTCCCTTACTAGGAAATCACCTTGTGTTTACCACCTCTCCCGTACAATAGGATCCGCAGATAAAAACAACAATGGTGTGGTGTAGTGTACATATAGGATCTTTTTCTTCCTCCCTGCTATTTCTCCCCCTTAGTTGAGGAATCCTCCAAACTATTACTTAAGCTTTTATCTCCCCCTTAAAGAAGGAATGTATGCCGTCGTCTGAAGGAGTTCTCATATTTCACTTGGTTGGAAAAGAAATAACAAGTAGTTTCTCTTTCTTCCTCACTGTGAGTGTGTGATTGTGTTTTAGTGTACCTCACATGTGTTTCACTCTTCTCTCCACTCGTGTTTACACTCATTCTCACAAGTGTATCACTCCTCTCATAGCTCCAAAAATCAGCTATACCTGCAAGGAAAATCACCTTAGCCATCCTTAAGGAGGTCACAAGTGGTGCAATGGGAGTTCACAAATCCCCATCCTTGTTAAACTCGTCAGATAAATCTGAGTCGTAATCTACAAGTTGCTAGTTTCCCTTTTAGGGTTCCAGATTTGAATTCTGGGAAGGTAAACAATGATCCAACGAATTTAGCATAAAGATCAAAGTTCCCTTATAATGTCTGTGAAGACATTTCCTTGTGACTTATCAGGTAATATCTGAATCATTATCAACAAGTTGCCGATCTGCACCTATGTCAGATCCACTATCCGCAGATGCATCCAGGGGATTTAAGCCTGGGGAGGTAGATACTGACCACTAACATATGGCTTTTGGATCAGTATCCTCTCCTAACACCTGTAAAGGTAATTGGTCCACTAACGAACCTTGAACAATCGAATCTGACCTTAAAATGGTCGAAACTCTTGTTTCCGTCAACTCATCCTTTGTGTGTGTAACCTCTTCTTGTGCATCAAGAATTGTTTATATTTGAAGTGGTGACACTACATCGGATACCTTGGCTGACAGGCAAAATTCAATAGACGCACCCTGTTGAGAGAATGAATCTAGTAACTGTTTTTGTGCCTTTTCAGCCATTACATCTTTTTGAGAAGATGTATGGGGGCTAGCAGTTGTCTCGGTTTAAATACTACTCATCTATGTAGGAGACAGAGCTACTGGGTTGACTACAGAACCTTCCTTATGTGGTGCACTAAGGCACTATCTCCCTTACGCTCATTCATACTACATTTAGTGGTAAGAGAGTGTTGGTTCGTTCTGTTTCTGTGTTTGTCTTTACAGTCTGGGATAGACGTTGTGGGTTTTCAACCTCATGACTGTCAATGAAAGAAAGCCATTGGAGACTGAACCTGTAACACAGAATATATGGTAATAGAGAGAAAATGATTTACAATAGTGATTTCAAAAGATTTTACATGACATAAGAAATCACTAATGTAGAAAGAAGTTTGATTTTATTTTTCAATATGAATGGGTTTTTGATAAAACATTGATCACTTAGGGTAAAGTCTAAGTAATTCTCATTCATGTCAAAAACTTACAAATATCTGCAACATAATGTTAACAAGATATCATTGACCGATACTTGTCAAGTACTTTAGATACTAATTGTTATGTTGCATAAACAATATATCACTGCACATATAAAATAATATGATTGTGCCTAGTGATAAGAGAGTTAAAAATATGACGACTCTACTAGTTCATATTAAACAATAACTTTAGTTAGAGTGCCATACCATGTTCTTGACGATTGCTTGAGTAGTACACTAGTTCATACCAACCTGAAGTGAGATTGTGAAGAAGAGATTGCATAGTCCAATAGATCTGCAGCTACAAAGTCCATGAACTGTGGTGCATTGACTTCCTCTTTTGACTCACCAACCAGGAGTACACTTGTACACATCTTACTAGAGTCCAATTCCAAGTGTAATGTGCAGCAGGTGCCTGATATGTCGTAATATTCTCAAGTCTCGTCACTGGTGCTATATGTTGGATACTGCTTCCTGATAATAACCTAGCACAATATACAAAATTACAATGATAACATTCCCAGCTTGCAAACAGCCATATCCCTCGGATACACCTTTGCTGTTATCTCCAAAGGTAACCATGGGGCCAGCTTTCTCAACCACATTTGATAGCAGGGCTCTATCTCCGGTCATATGTCTTGATGATCCACTGTCAAGAATCCACACTACCGGTTATACTTATTTAATACCCTACACTACAAATGGATTAGACCTTCTTCGGAACCCAAACTTGGTTGGGCCCGGCATACTTGTAGAACTGTCCTTTGTCAGGCAAAACAACATTTTTATTTTTAATTGTCTCAACTTTCTCAATGACTGAACATTTGACCTTGTAAACAGCCTTAACAAATTTCTGTTTAAGCTTAGGCACAAATGTCTCCTTTCTAGCCTTAGAAGGACTAGCAGTCTTAGACCTATCATGCTTCTTGTTATTCACATGCTGACGAGGAGTAGTCTTATCATTAGACACATGCTTACCATTAAAATAAGCATACATCATATTAAAAGCACAAGACATACAATTAGAAACACCACATGCTTTATGAGAGTGATTAACAGCAGGCAATTTATGCATGGTAGACATGGCATTTTTGTTATCCAACTCATGTGTGTCTGAGTTAGTCTCAGTTGCTTTCACAACTTTGACTGGAACTTTCAACACACTTGACTTGGAAACAACCTTCTCATTAGCAAGATCTTCAGCACGTATTTCTTCTTGAATAACAGAAGAGGTCGCATCAAATGGTTCAGCAATTGATGCTTTATAGAGGGGTTCATCAACACCCTTAAGCACATGTGGTACTTCCCTCCCTTTAGCACAGACATGAGGAGGAGAGTTTATGCCTAATTCTCCAATAGCAACATTGTAATCATAACCTATTCCAGATGTTTGATTAACAGCTTGCTTACTGTAGAACTCTTTAGCCTTCGAACAAGAATTGAAGTAGGCTCTAACCTTAGTCTCAAGACCGGTGATCTTGTCTTTGAGAATAGTTTCGAGTTTTCTATAACAGTCAACTCTATTCTCTAGAAAAGATACCTGTTCTTTTAATTTGTCTTAATTAATGTGCACAAGTCTTAATTCATTGACCTCTTTCTCAAGGTCTGTGATCTGTAAACTTAACAGTTCATTATCACGACGTGCACAATCTAAGTTACCTCTTAGATGATAAACCATTTCAGCATCAGAAAGTTTTACCTCTATTCTTGACGATGAAGCTTTTCCATCAATAGCCATAAGAGCAAGATTTCCTTCTTCTTCATCTTCACTATCAGTATCATCCCAGCTTCTTCCCTTTGCCAGATAAGCCCTTTCAGAGTTCTTTCTTACTTGCTTTGGCTTCCTACATTCTGTGGCAAAGTGTCCCAACTCATTGCAGTTATAGCATCTAATGGTGCTCCGATCAACCATCCCTGTTTTGTACCCACCACTGCTGGTGTTAGAGGATGAAGATCCACCTTTCTGGAATTTGTTGTAGTTGGACTTATACTTAAGCTTGGGATTCCTCCTGAATCTGACATGGGAGAATCTCTTGACAATTTGGGCCATTGATTCATCTTCCAATTGCTCCAGCTCTTCCAAGGAATAAAAGTCATCACTTGATTGATTTGTAGTAGGAGGATCATATTCTGCTACTAACTCATTTTCCTCACCCTTGGAAAACTGTACCATTCTTTCTAACTGTTGAGATTGTTGTTGTTGTTGACCTTCAGCTACAAGTGCATTAGATGTGCTGACCATTCTATCCTTCCCGTAGACTTCCTTCTGTTGAATCTGCTCCAACTCATAAGTTTTTAACACTCCATAGAGCCTGTCCAAAGAAATCTCACTCAGATCTCTAGCTTCTCTAATGGCAGTGATTCTATGTTCAAGATGAGCTGGCAGTGTTAAAAGGAACTTTTTGTTGACCTCCCTGATTGAATAATACTTTCCATTGATGTTCAGGTTGTTGATCAACGCATTGTACCTCTCAAACACTTCAGTAATTCCTTCTCCTGGATTTGATTTGAAATGTTCATATTCAGAGGTTAGGATTTCCAACTTGTTCTCCCTAACTTCCTCTGTGCCTTCATTAATTACCTCAATAGCTTCCCACATGTGTTTGGAATTTTTACAGTTCATCACATGTCTGTTCATCAAGGGATCAAGGGAATCAATTAAAATTAACTGAAGGCTGGCATCCAAGGAGGCTTCTTCCTTCTCAACAGGAGTAAAATCTTCAGGCTCTTTTGGATAGGTTCTAGCTATGGTAATCACAACATCATCTACTATCACCTCTGGTTCAATAACCATCGGAGTTTTTAGACCCTTCTTTAACAAGTTCAGATATTTGGGATTTGCAACTTGTAAAAATAATAGCATCTTCTTCTTCCACATGATATAATTTTCTTTATCAAATAGTGGAATTTTAACGGTTCCAACTTTTTGTGAAGTCATTATGAATTTTTGAATAAATAAAAATTCAAGGAGTTGAAAAATCACAAAAGTCTAGGATCTTGATTTGTTCGTTAATCAGAAGGCTCTGATACCAATTGTTGGGTCCCAATGTGTTTGTAGAAGGGGGGGTTGAATACAAACATTACCAAATAATCGAATAAATGCGGAATAAAAAATGTGAAACAAAATTCAAGTTAAATAAAAATATTATTAAACTTGAAAGGTGTTACAACAACTGTATCGATTACAAGGTATTAATCTCAAATCAATTATCACAAATCTAGAATAAATTTGACATGAACTTTTTCTATTTTTGCAATAATTAGAATCAAATGCTAAACGCGATTTGAGATTAAGTTCTAGGGATTTTGATCCGCTAGATTGTTACACAAGAACAAGATAAATAATTCTAGTGATTTGGATTTAACATTAACAAACTAGAATTTTGATCTTGATGTAAGCAGAGAAGAAAATAAAATGTTTCAAGGCGGCTGCTTTCTTTTCTTTGTTCTTGAATGTGTTGTGTATGATTGAGATTATTGAGTTGAATGACTTCTGCTTCTATTTATCAATAGCCGAATTAATTGAATTGGAATGACAATCCTTTAAGCTTGTATGACAATCGGTGAGACTATCCTTTTGAGCTAGCAAGACAATCGTTTGAACCAGCATGACTATCGGTAGGACAATCTTTTGAACTGGCATGACTATCGGTAGGACAATCTTTTGAACTGGCATGACAATCGGTATGACAATCCAGATTGTCATGCTAGTTCATTTTCAATTGTCTTGCTGATTTAAGATTGAATTTAATCCAATTAAACTTCTGAAAATTCCTAAAATTAATTCTGAATTAATTAATCAATTAATTTAATTAATCAATAAATTAATCTTTGCAGATATAATTTATTTACTTAATTAAATTATATGACTTAATTAATTAATAGAGAATTAATACTAACCCTGAGCAGCATCCATTCTTCTGAATATCTTCTGAAAATTACTGAGAATTATGAATCAATTCCACCACTTCAACGTTGACACTCGATGTACTGTCTGGTTCATGAGTGACTAACTTCCGTGACGTTTCTTCATGTCTTGACTTTGACGCTTTGATTTTCTTCAGATTAAATCCTTGTAATTAATGATACTCTGACGAGATCTCTGTCACTTGATTAAATCCACGATCTTGATTTATATCACTGAGGCATGATCAACTTCTTGAACTTCTTCCAGTGAATTACCTCCTCAAGTTTGTAGATGAACCTTGTTTCTGAATCCTTTGACAGATATTACTTTGCGAGATCTCTCTGACGGTCGATCCACTATTTACTTATTACATTCTTATTTGAGTTGAGTTGAATCCTCGAATATACAAATAGGCTATGACATATGACTTACAACAATGCTCCACCTGATCTGGGAATCATCTGATTATCGATTATTGATTTGAAATATTTAATTTAAAAGGAAGAATCTCTTTATAATATGATTATGATTGTAACGTAATATAATCCCTCTAAAATTAAATAATATCAAGTAGTAATTGGCCAATGACACAACGGGCTTGTGTCGGTCATAGCCTTCCAACATGGTAGAAAATGGTTCTTATTTTTAAATCATTGTCGTTTCGTGCTACAGCCGAGGGCTTTGATTTCGAAATAAGAAATACTTGTCTATTACATAGAGATGTGTACATTGAATTAGAATCTAAAGGTCGGTACGTGCTACAGCCGTGGGCCGTTGGAGACTGATTCAATTATACGAAATGTTGGGTTAGACTTGACTTAGAATATTGAGTTTGTCATGCCACAGCCGTGACTCAATTATTCAAGAGGCTAAACTTATATTAGGGAATAACATAAGATGTAATTGACAAGAGTTGTCTGCCTATTGAACATCACATGACGTTTCGTGCCACAGCCGAGGTTGTGTGATGGAATGTAGGATCTCTATTCCCACTAGCATTATGAATGCTTAATTTTCACTTAGGGGTTGAAAAAATTAGATAAACTAGTGGGAGACACTTATGAATAAAGACCTGATTCATATAGTGTTTTTGAAATGAAATTGAATATTTGCTAAGTGTTGTTATGTGTTTATCATTTACAGATTTACTATATTCGTTATGTCTTCTGCACTATCACTCCAGAGTATACTAGATGCTCACAAGTTGACTGGTCATAATTTTGCCGACTGACTTCGAAACTTGAGAATTGGTCTCAGGGTTGAGAAGCTGGAATATGTGCTTGACTCACCTAAGCCTATTGAACCTGCTAGCGATGCACATAATGATGAACATGTTGTATCATAAGTGGATAGATGATGCACATAATGATGAACATTGAGCTACAGAAGCAACATGAGCATATGGATGCTCACACTATCCTTATGCATCTACAAGAGTTGTATGATATCGTAGGGAGGATAGCTCAATATGAGATATCGAAGTAGCTATTCGGTTGTAGGATGTCTGAGGGATCATCTGTGAATTACCATGTCCTTAAGATGATCAATTTGATTGAACGTCTTGGATAACTTGGTTTTGCCATAGATGGGGAACTGAGCCAAGACTTGGTCTTGCAATCACTTCCGAGTTCATTCTCGCAGTTTGTTGTGAACTTTCACATGAATAAGCTGGATGTCAGCCTGCCTGAACTCCACAACATGTTGAAGACTGCGGAATCAAATTTTCCCCCTAAGAAGAGTTCTGTTCTTCTAATTGGTGAAGGTTCTAATCCTAAAAAAAAAAGAACCCTTCCAAGAAGAAGAAAGTAGGTGAGAAAAAGCCGGTTCCACCAAAAGCTGAAGACCACCCCAAGAGCAAAGCTGTTTGCTTTCACTGTAACAAGGTGGGGCACTGGAAGAGGAACTGCAAGGTTTACCTTGCAGAATTGAAGAAGAAGAAGGGTAGTGAGACTACCGCTTCTGATTCAGGTATGTTCATGATCGAAGTTAATATGTCACTAAGTCAAATTTCTACTTGGGTATTAGATACCGCATGTGGTTCTCATATTTGCAATTCGTTGCAAGGACTAAAGGGAAGTAGGACTCTTGAAAAAGATGAGGTGATTCTATGTATGGGCAATTGAGCAAGGGTTGCGGCCATATCTGTAGGATCATTTAGTTTACATATGCCTACGGGCAAGACTATTATTTTGAATAGTTGTTATTACGTTCCCTCTATTGTGAGGAATATTGTTTCTATTCCTATGTTGGATGTGGATGGTTTTTCTTTTATTATTAAGAATAATGAATGTTCTATCCTTAGAGATAATGTTCTTTTTGGACGTGGCATTTTAAATAATGGTCTGTATGTATGTGACGTAGAGCATGATTTACTTCAGATTGAACAAACTAATAAAAGAAAATGAGATGATGAAAATCTGACCTATTTATGGCACTGTAGGCTAGGTCATATTAGTGAAAATAGACTGCGAACATTGCATAAGGAAGGGTTACTTGACCCCTTTGATTTTGAATCATATCCTACATGCGAGTCTTGTCTATTGGGCAAAATGACCAAATCTCCATTTAGTGGACATGGAGAGAGGGCTGCAGATTTGCTAGGATTGGTACACACAGATGTATGTGGACCAATGTCTACGCAATCCATGGGCGGATTTTCGTACTTTGTTACTTTCATAGATGATAGATCTAGATTCGGATATGTGTATTTGATGAAACACAAGTCTGAAGCCTTTGAAAAGTTCAAAGAATATAAACATGAAGTGGAGAAACAAACCAAACACAGTATTATAACTCTTCGATCAGATCAAGGTGGTGAATACTTGAATGGAGAGTTTCTAGATTATCTCAAAGAAAATGGTATAGTCTCCTAGTGGAGTCCTCCAAATACTCCACAGTTAAATGGGGTATCTGAAAGAAGAAATCGAACTTTGTTAGACATGGTTCGGTCCATGATGAGCTATGCGAATCTTCCAGTATTTCTATGGGGTTATGCATTGGAAACCTCAACATATTTACTGAATAAGGTGCCTTCCAAATCTGTTCCTCAAACACCATATGAGATATGGAAAGAAAGGAAACCGAGTCTTAAACACGTTAAGATTTGGGGATGTCCAGCTTATGTCAAGAAAGTTGACCCGGATAAGCTGGAATCTCAATCCGTAAAATGTAATTTTGTGAGATATCCTAAAGAGACTTTGGGGTATTACTTTTACACCGATCATCGGGTGTTTGTCTCCAGACATGCTACCTTCTTGGAAAAGGAGTTTATCCTTGAAGGAAACAGTGGGAGCAAAATTGAACTTGATGAAGTTCAAGAAGCACAAACTACTTTGGATCAAGTGAAAACACCTGTTCAGACTCTGAATAACCTTCTGTGGAACAGCCCATTCGTAGGACAGGGAGAGTGTCTCGCCAACCTAAGAGGTATTATGGCCTTGTCATTGAGAATGACAATGAGTTGTCAATCATTGATGATGACGACCCTGTGACCTATAATGAGGCTATGAGTAGTGTTGACTCAGAGAAATGGCATAGTGCCATGAAATCCGAAATGGAATCTATGTATACCAACCAAGTATGGACTCTGGTTGAGGCGCCTGAAGGTGTTAAGCCTATTGGGTGCAAGTGGGTATATAAAAGAAAGATTGGAGCAGATGGCCAGGTGGAGACCTATAAGGCCAGGCTCGTGGCCAAAGGATTCAAACAAAGGCAAGGGATTGACTTTGAAGAAACTTTTTCTCCTGTAGCCCTGTTAAAATCAATTCGGATTTTGCTTGCGATTGCTGCTTACTACGACTATGAGATCTGGCAAATGGACGTGAAAACGGCCTTCCTCAATGGGGAACTTGAGGAGGAAGTGTATATGACACAGCCAGAGGGTTTTCTTTTCAAGGGAAATGAACACCTAGTGTGTAAGCTGCTGTGAATCATATATGGTTTAAGGCAAGCTTCTCGTAGATGGAACATCCGTTTTGATGAGACAATCAAAGAGTTTGGTTTTATCAAAAACATAGATGAACCATGTGTCTACAAAAGGGTTAGTGGGAGCGCGGTAACATTTCTTATTTTGTATTGAAAGAGGAGACATCAAGAGAGTTGACACACATACCAACGTAGCAGACCCACCCACAAGCCACTTTCTCAAAGTCACTTTGATCGTCATAAAGACAAGATGGGTATTAGATACCAGAGTTATTGGCTTTAGTACAAGTGGGAGATTGAAAGAGATATGTCCTAAGTCCAATCATGTATGATGATTTAGGAATAACTTTTATGTAATCTGTTTTAATTTCATTGATATTAATAAAAGACTTGTTTCGTTTTTTATTGCGGCTCTATCTATTTAAATGTTTAAATAAGATATACCACAATTTAGAGTAAATCTTTTTATGGATTGTGATGAGATCATAATAATGAGATCTAAAAGATGATAACTCTAAACTTAAATAGTTCCTGGTCGTAGTATTACTAACTGGTAATTAGTAATCCGTAAAGATCGGTACATACTATGCTTGCTTCATTATGAAGGATGTCTGTTCTCATAGACATTTGTGTGGTGACATTATAGCTAGTATGTTGGTGCTTATTATAGAATAAGTTCACTGAACATGATTCACACAGCTGAACAACTGATGGAGTTCACTCTCGTGTCAGCAGTTGTTCACATAATGATAGTTGTACAAGTATCCTTAGACTTGAGGTCATCATAGTCATCTTGTGTACACTGAACTATGCTTTGGTTTAGTTCTTAGTCTCCAAAGACAATTATAAGGGCTCTACTGGGTATAGGAATTTGTACACGAAGATAGTGTATGATCAATAAAGGATCTACCCCTTCCAGTGTAGGAAGAGAATATTCAACGCTGATCCACTTATGTTAGTTCAGGAATCTCTGGCCAGAGTGAATGAAATTAGAAAGGAGTTTCTAATTTACATTAAATAGAACTAAGCATAGTGAATGGGAAAGCAAGTGATTAAATAAGATAGGCTTGACACAAGTTCCATGCCTTGTATTTAATCGTGACATTGCAGGGTAGAAGGAATTGATTGTACGGTAACTACTCACTGAATAGGTTCTTGGTATTCTAAGCAGTCAATTCGTATTATCCGGATAGTCGCGATATGCTGAGAAGTATCCCTCACGATGTAGAATAAATATGATTAATTAATTAATCATATTTAATGAATTAGAGAATTTATATAAATAATGATAAAATAGTTTTATTATTATTTATTTCTACTACCGGCTTAATATTGAACCTACAGGGTCACACCATAAAAGAGAATGATTTAATGGTGGAGGAATTAATTAATAATGGCTGATAATTATTTATTTATGAAATAAATAATTAATTGGCAAATTTAATAATTGATTAAATGAGATTTAATTGATTATAAATTAATTAAGAAAAGGTTCTTAATATTATTAATTAAGAATTTAATTTTTGGAAATTAAATCAAGTGAGAGCATTATTTCTAAAGAGTTTAGAAAAAGGATTAATAATTAAAAGGTGTTTTAATTATTAGTGAGAATAATAATAATATTTTATGGGAAAATTTTTAGCCGAAAATTTTGCCTATAAATATACTATTATAGACCCTATTTTTGCCTCAACCTAAAATTTTTACAAAACCCTAATTCTCTCCACCTCATTCTTCTCCATTACATCGTTCCTTGGTGGATACCGGTGGAGTGCTTCACACTTGAGGAGCAGCTGCTAAGGATCTCCGTTCATCATTTTTGGATCGCCATTAAAGACCTCCATCTTTCCATTAACATAAAGCTTCTTAAGGTAAACATACTGAACTACGAATTAAATATTATTTTTCGCATAGATCCTGCGGAGGGTTTCGGTTTTTTTTAAGATTTAAATTTACATTTTCGCTGCGTTTATGTGCTAAAAACCCTTCAGCAACACCTTATCCTAATTAAAATTCAAAGATCTTGTCATTGATCTTCACCATTTCTAATCCCCTACATATATATCCTTTGCATGTAAGTATTCAAGAAGGTTTTTACATCAACATCTCTTGATTACATCTAAGAAAACACAATTTCTTAGTGTGTGATCATAGGAGAATATGGTACACTAAATTATGCGATGTCCATGGTTTTTGTTTTGATTATGATTCAAATTTTTGCTATGAAAAAGAGGGGTTTTGATTTTTGAATGGATTTTGAATGATAATTTATGACTTGCTTATTTTAGTGTTGAATTTGATATTGATTGCAAATCTTTGTTTTTAAGTTAGTTTCATTGCATGCATGTAAGGTTCTAATATAACCAAGTTGTGTTTTGTTTGATTTGGAAAGAAAATGAGTTGAACGGTTAAGTTATGGGTTAAAGTGATCTGGGTTTGTGATTTAAAGCTTTGCATGTCAAAATTTATGTATGCATGTGTTGTTTTGGAAAAACCTGAATGGGTCTTGATTTTTAAAAGGGGTTAAGTTAATTTTGTGGGTTTATTTGCTAATTGATTTAGTTACTATTGATAATCGAAATGAGTGCTTGGTTGCATGTGTAATTTAGTGAAGTTGTAACACTAAAACTCTATGCATATTAAGATTTTGTTTAAGAAGGATATTTTGGTTCAGTTTTTGATTAAAAAGAAGTGATTTCGAGATTTGTTCTTATTTGGAATGAATTAAGATAAGTTAAATTGTAAAAGGAACCTTGTATGTGAAATTTGACCAATTTGTTTGTTGTTTTGTTGAAAAAGCCGAATGGTAATAAAATTAAAAAGGATTGGTTCAAGTTGTTTGATCGTTTTGATTCTTGATTCTAATTATATGTGTCGTGTAAGTTTGATTTAGTGCTAAAGAATATGATTGGTTAAATGCATGTCGAAATATAAGATTGCATGTTGATCTATTGATGTGGTTCATTTGCTTTGGTTCAAATTTTTGGATAAAAAGGAAAGGATTGAGTTTCTTTGTTATCGAGTCATACGGATTGTGATTATTTGCTAAAGTATGGAGTTTAATTATATAAATATACACTAATAAGTGTTATGTGAGTATTCGGTGTTTATACTCGTAAAGTTAAGTTAAGCGTTAAAGAGAATTGGGGTAATTATTAAACATTCTGGGAACGTCGAGTGGGAATATAATTATGGTTTGATTTTGGATTGTAAATTCGGATCGTGAAGGCATTCATGCTAGGAGAGGGAAAGGTATTCTAGGTGACAGTAGCTCAAACCCCGTAAAGCAGGAAAGCAATTTCAGGCAAGTAACTCTACCTACTCGTATAATTTAATTATAGAGAGGATATTGATGATGCCATGATAGAGTATTGATCTTTTATAACACTTGTGATAACCTATCATTGATTCTTGAACCCTGATGTTGATACTTGTGCTATATCTATCATTGATTCCTTGGAACACCCTAACATTGTTCTTGTAATGACTTGATACGATTATTATTCAAACCTTTATAGTAACCTTTTTTATTCTTATCATGATCACCTGTTGATACCCTGAATTCTTGTAAACCTTATAAGAACCTTTATGAACTCCCTTGCGTAATATCTCGATTAACCCAAATCCTTCATTCCTTTATTTATATTATTCTGTATTGATCCTTGGAACTGTTTTGATTCCCTAACTTGTATTCCTTGCTTATCATTTGATCAAGATCCTTAGTATTTATCCTTGCTTACCTTTGATCCGTTCACTTTCTTTGAATTCTTGAATTGAACTTAAGAATGATTTTTGACTTGAAAGAGTCTGAATGATTTCATATTCTTGGTAATGATAAAATGAACTTAGTCAAACCTTTCTTTTCCATTTTCCAAATGAATTCCTGATGGATTGGATTGAGATGTAAGAGACTAGTGGGACTAGTCCAGTCATATAAGAGGCTAGTGGGGCTAGTCCAATTTAAGGTTGAAATTATGCCATAGGTACCTTAATGACCAGATAGAGGTCGGTACGGGCCGATCACCCGTATTATTTATGAAAGTTAAGGTATTCCAATCAAGGGTTCCTTATCACTTTATAAAGAGTAATTGAATACATCTCCTTAGCAATTGCTTCCTTGAAAATGAACTGATTTAAAATGAATTGAGATGAGTTGATTGTGTTATTGTTTAACATACAGCTTTGAGAACCCTGATTCTTATCTCTGATATTGGTATTAATCATATAATTGATTCCCATAGTTGAATAGATTTTTGCTTTCCACTTGAAAGATCCATTGATATCCTACTAATGATTTGTGATGAATGTTGGCTTTCACCCTATCTTGAGCCTTGTTTCCTGAAAGCCCAAATCTTTGTTCATAACCCTTTCATAGCCAAAAATAGAAATCTGCCACCTAGAGATTTAAAGTAGAATGCCTTAAAAGTTATTTTGGAAATTTGATATTGCTGCATCATAGAACTGTCATATAGTTACTTGATGAGCTTTTTGTGCTCATATATTCTGCTTGTTCTAACCATGACAGTTAAGCAAGATGATGGCCAGACTTAGGCGCACAGCTCATAAGAGCGTACCTGGTGACCCCTACCGTGTCGTAGGCTTCCAGATGCTAGAGCAGGTAGTACAGGATGTGTGAGCAAGCGCTATAGTTGGAAAGTTGTAAAGATACAGTGGGTTATCTATCGGTTCCAAGTCGGAATTAATTATGTAAATTTAATATTATTTTGGGTTCTAATTATATATTACTGGTTAGTAGTTATGTCTTTTCTCAAACTTAATCATGTTTAGATCTTGTTAATAGTTAATCGGGGTTTATGCTTTTATTAATATTAGTGTAATGGTGTGTGGGTCCCCAGTTCCTAACCCCGAGATTGAGGGCATCATAGATAACACCTATGAAGCCTCAATGGATGATCAACGAAAATAGTAGTTGAAAGGGATTTGACATAAGCTGACAGAGTCACATGGGTTGATAGTGCATAAAAGGAATGTGGTAGCCTGATTGTAGTTTTTAGAAGAAAAATGAAGTATTTCCATTTCCATACTGAAAGGAATATGTCCTAAGTCCAATCATGTATAAGGATTTAGGAATAACTTTTATGTAATCTGTTTTGATTTCATTGATACTAATAAAAGACTTGTTTTGTTTTTATTACGGGCTTTATCTATTTAAGTGTTTAAATAAGATATACCATAGTTTAGAGTAAAGCTTTTTATGGATTATGATGAGATCATAATAGTGAGACCTAAAAAGATGATAACTCTAAACTTAAATAGTTCCTGGTCATAGGATTACTAACTGGTAATTAATAATCCGCAAAGATCGGTACATACTATGCTTGCTTCATTATGAAGGATGTCTGTTCTCATAGACATTTGTGTGGTGACACTATAGCTAGTATGTAGGTGCTTATTATAGAATAAGTTCACTGAACATGACTCGCACAGCTGAATAACTGATGGAGTTTACTCACGTGTCAGCAGTTGTTCACATAGTGATAGTTGTACAAGTATCCTTAGACTTGAGGTCTTCATAGTCATCTTGTGTACACTGAACTATGCTTTGGTTTAGTTCTTAGTCTCCAGGGACAATTATTAGGGCTCTTCTGGGTATAGGAATTTGTACACGAAGATAGTGTATGATCAATAAAGGATCTACCCCTTCTAGTGAAGGAAACGAATGTTCAAGGCTGATCCACTTATGCTAGTTCAGGAATCTCTGGCCAGAGTGAATGAAATTAGAAAGGAGTTTCTAATTTGCATAGAACTATGCATAGTAAATGGTAAGCAAGTGATTGAATTAGATAGGCTTGACACGAGATCCATGCCTTATATTTAATCAGGACATTGTAGGGTAGAAGGAGTTTATTGTACGGTAACTATTCACTGACAGGTTCTTGGTATTCTAAGCAGTGGATTCATATTATCCGGATAGTCGCGATATGTTGAGAAGCATCACTCACGATGTAGAATAAATGTGATTAATTAATTAATCATATTTAATAAATTAGAGAATTTATATAAATAATGATAAAATAGTTTTATTATTATTTATTTCTACTACCGGCTTAATATTGAACCTACAGGGTCACACCATAAAAGGAGAATGATTTAATGGTGGAGGAATTAATTAATAATGGCTAATAATTATTTATTTATGAAATAAATAATTAATTGGCAAATTTAATAATTGATTAAATAAGATTTAATTGATTATAAATTAATTAAAAAAAGTTCTTAATATTATTAATTAAAGGATTTAATTTTTGGAAATTAAATCGAGAGAGAGAATTATTTCTAAAGTGTTTAGAAAAAGGATTAATATTTAAAAGGTGTTTTAATTATTAATGAGAATAATAAATGGGACAATAATAATATTATTTATTGGTAAATTTCAGCTGAAAATTTTGTCTATAAATACACTATTATAGACCCTATTTTATTCCAACCCACACAAAACCCAAAAAGTTTGGAAAACCCAATTCTCTCCACCTCCTTCCTCCTCCTTAACATCGTTTTCTTGGTGGATACCGGTGGAGTGCTTCACACTTGAGGAGCAACTGTTAAGGATCTCTGATCGTTGTCTCCAAATTATTTTTAAAGGTTAGATTCGATCCCTCGAATTTTTATTCATGATCTGTATGCTTTTATTTGGATTTTATATGTGTAAAAGTGTTTTGCCATGCCCCCGTTGTGTTTAAAATCCAACAATAGCATCAGAGCATAGGTTGTATGCATATAGATCTGTGGTAAAAATTTCAGAATTTTATGTGCTTGTATGAATTAATTATAATTTTTACAAGTTATATTATGGATTAATTTTGTCTGATGAGAAATCGTTTCTCAGAATAATTTTGAATGTTGATCTGGGTTCTACAAGTGTTGTAGATTGTCTGGGTATTTTTTTCATAATTTTAGGATGCATAGATTTTTTATTTTGAATTTTTGAAGTTCTTATAATTAAAATTCGTAATTAAATAAGTAAATATATGTATATATAGTATATATATATATATATTTGTATATACATCTACTGCATCTGCTGATGCTGCTGCACGGACAAAGAAAAGGACAGAGTTGACAGCACAGTACGGCGACACAGTTTCCGAGAAAGAAAAAGACGCGGCTGCTGCAGAAAAAAAAATATAGGTGTGTAACACATTCCGGGAATGTGTTACACATCTGTGGCGCATTCACGGAATGCGTTACACCCTTTAATGGCTTAAAAGGGGTGTAACTCATCACCGGAATGCGTTACAGGGCTTGTAACGCGTTCCTGTAATGCGTTACAGCCCTCTGTTGATTTTAAAATTAATTTTCTAGGAGTTTCGTAACTCCGTTTTGGGCGGGCAATATACCGTTGGATTCATTTTTCCGAGATGGATCTAATGGAGTGATCAATTTTAGATTATATAAAAGTTTTGAACTATTTAAATTTCAATAAAGTGTTTTAAAGTTGTTTTTGACTGTTTTAATTGCTTTTAAATGCTTCACGCGATACATAGAGATGTATAATGCTTAGACTAATGTGCTAGATGATTTAACATGCCTACCTTGATGTTTATTCATGTTGATATATGTGATATATGCTTAGTTTATCATGCGATGATAGATTTAGGTGAACTTAAATGAACATAAGGCGCTTGTTAGACAACCTAGTATAGTGAAATAGTTTCATAACCTTAATAACAATATTATGAATACAATCATGAGATTCTTGTGTTTGTGAAACACGTAATTGAATATGAATTTTCGATATGAGAGAAAGGATGATTCTGTCAACAACAGATTTCTATCTGTAAGAAAGGGTTATTAAGTGACGCCTCTTGACAATGCTCCAC
Source organism: Apium graveolens (assembly GCF_009905375.1). Classification (NCBI taxonomy): domain Eukaryota; kingdom Viridiplantae; phylum Streptophyta; class Magnoliopsida; order Apiales; family Apiaceae; genus Apium; species Apium graveolens. The sequence continues at coordinate 130,732,697 of NC_133651.1, forward strand.
CCGATCTGGGAATCATCTGATTATTGATTATTGATTTGAAATATTTAATTTGAAAGGAATAATTTCTTTATAATATGATTATGATTGTAACGTAATATAATCCCTCTAAAATTAAATAATATCAAGTAGTAATTGGCCAATGATACAACGGGCTTGTGTCGGTCATAGCCTTCCAACATGATAGAAAAGTAGTTCTTATTTTTGAATCATTATCGGTTCGTGCTACAGCCGATGGCTTTGATTTCGAAATAAGAAATACTTGTATATTACATAGAGATGTGTACATTGAATAAGAATCTAAAGGTCGGTACGTGCTACAGCCGTGGGCCTTTGGGGACTGATTCAACTGTACGGAATGTTGGGTTAGACTTGACTTAGAATATTGAGTTTGTCGTGCTACAGCCGAGACTCAATTATTCAAGAGGCTAAAGTTTGATTAGGGAATAACATAAGATGTAATTGATAAGAGTTGTCTGCCTATTGAACATTACATGGCGTTTCGTGCCACAGCCGGGCTTGTGTAATGGAATGTAGGATCCCTATTCCCACTAGCATTATGAATGCTTATTTTTCACGTAGGGGGTTGAATAAATTAGATAAACTAGTGGGAGCCACTTATGAATAAAGACCCGATTCATATAGTGTTTTGAAATGAAATCGAATATTTGCTAAGTGTTGTTATGTGTTTATCATTTACAGATTTACAATATACGTTATGTCTTCTGCACTATCACTCAGGAGCATACTAGATGCTCACAAATTGACTGGTCCTAATTATGCTGACTGGCTTCGAAACTTGAGAATTATTCTCAGGATTGAGAAGCTGGAATACGTGATTGACTCACCTAAGCCTACTGAACCTGCTAGTTATGCACATAATGATGAACATGTTATGTATCGTAGGTGGATAGATGATGCAAATGTTGCTCAATGCATCATGCTAGCTTCCATGAACATTGAACTACAGAAGCAACATGAGCATATGGGTGCTCACACTATCCTCATGCATCTACAAGAGTTGTATGATGTGGCGGGGAGGACAGCTCGATATGAGATATCGAAGGAGCTGTTCGGTTGTAGGATGTCTGAGGGATCATCTGTGAATGACCATGTACTTAAGATGATCAATTTGATTGAACGTCTTGGACAACTTGGTTTTGCCATGGATGGGGAGCTGAGCCAAGACTTGGTCTAGCAATCGCTTCTGAGTTCGTTCTCGCAGTTTGTTGTGAACTTTCACATGAATAAGTTGGATGTCAGCCTGCCTGAACTCCACAACATGTTGAAGACTGCGGAATCGAATTTTCCCCCTAAGAAGAGTTCTGTTCTTCTAATTGGTGAAGGTTCCAATCCTAAGAAAAGGAAGAGGAACCCTTCCAAGAAGAAGAAAGTAGGTGAGAAAATGCCGGTTCCACCAAAAGCTGAAGACCCCAAGAGCAAAGTTGTTTGCTTTCACTGTAACAAGGTGGGGCACTGGAAGAGTAACTGCAAGGTTTACCTTGCAGAATTGAAGAAGAAGAAGGGTAGTGAGACTACCGCTTCTGATTCAGGTATGTTCATGATAGAAGTGAATATGTCATTAAATCAAATTTCTACTTGGGTATTAGATACCGCCTGTGGTTCTCAAATCTGCAATTTGTTGCAGGGACCAAGGAGAAGTAGGACTCTTGAGGAAGAGGAGGTAATTCTACTGATGGGAAATGGAGCAAGAGTTGCTGCTGTAGATGTGGAATCATTTCATTTAGATAGGCCTACGGGCAAGACTATTGTTTGAAATAATCGTTATTTTGTTCCCTCGATTGTGAGGAATATTATTCCCATGTTAGACTTGGCTGGATTTTCATTTATTATTGAGAATAATGAATGTTCTATTCTTAGAGATAATATTCTTTATGGACGTGGTGCTTTAAATAATGGTCTGTATAAATGTGACATAATTTACTTCAGATTGAACAAACTAATAAAAGAAAAGGGATGATGAAAATCTCACTTTATAGTGGCACTGCAGTCTCCATTTAGTAGACATGGAGAGAGGGCTGCAAATTTTCTAGGAATGGTACAGACAAATGTATGTGGACCAATGTCTACGCAAGCCACGGGTGGATTTTCATACTTCATTACTTTCATAGATGATAGATCTGGATTCGTATATGTGTTTGATGAAACACAAGTCTGAGGCCTTTGAAAAGTTCAAAGAGTATAAGTATGAAGTGGAGAAATAAACCAACCATAATATTATAATTCTTCGATTAGATCGAGGGGGTGAATACTTGAATGGATAGTTTCTAGATTATCTCAAAGTAAATGGTATAGTCTCCCAGTGGACTCCTCCAGATTGGTATCTGAAAGGAGAAATCGAACTTTGTTAGACATAGTTCAGTCCATGATGAGCTATGCAAATCTTCCAGTATTCCTATGGGGTTATGCATTGGAAACCTCATCATATTTACTGAATAAGGTGCCTTCCAAATCTGTTCCTCAAACTTCATATGAGATATGGAAAGTAAGGAAACCGAGTCTTAAACACGTTAAGATTTGGGGATGTCCAGCTTATGTCAAGTAAGTTGACCCAGATAAGCTGGAATATCGATCCGTAAAATGTAGTTTTGTGGGATATCCTAAAGAGACTTTAGGGTATTACTTTTACACCGATCATCGGGTGTTTGTCTCCAGACATGCTACCTTCTTGGAAAAGGAGTTTATCCTTGAAGGAAACAGTGGGAGCAAAATTGAACTTGATGAAGTTCAAGAAGCACAAACTACTACGGATCAAGTGGAAACACCTGTTCTGACTGAACAACCTTTTGTGGAACAGCCCATTCATAGGTCAGGGAGAGTGTCTCGCCAACCTGAGAGGTATTATGGCCTTGTCATTGAGAATGACAATGAGTTGTCGATCATTAATGATGATGACCCTGTGACCTATAATGAGGCTATGAGTAGTGTTGACTCAGAGAAATGGCATGGTGCCATGAAATTCGGAATGGAATCTATGTATACGGTATACAAAAGATAGATTATAGCAGATGGCCAGGTGGAGACCTATAAGGCCAGGCTTGTGGCAAAAGAATTCAAACAAAGGTAATGGATTGACTTTGATGAAGCCTTTTACCTGTAGCCCTGTTAAAATCAGTTCGGATTTTGCTTGCGATTGTTGCTTACTACGACTATGTGATCTGGCATATAGCCAGATGGTTTTCTTTCCAAGGGAAATGAAAACCTAGTGTGTAAGCTACTGCGAACCATATGTGGTTTAAAGCAAGCTTCTCGTAGATGGAACATTCGTTTTGATGAGACAATCAAAGAGTTTGATTTTATCAAAAACGTAGATGAACCATGCGTCTACAAAATGGTTAGTGGGAGCGCGGTAACATTTCTTGTATTGTATTGAATTAGAGTTGACATACATAACAACATAGCAGACCCACTCACAAATCTACTTTATGAAAGTCACTTTGATCGTCATGAAGACAAGATGGGTATTAGATACCAGAGTGATTGGCTTTAGTATAAGTGGGAGATTGAAAGGAATATGTCCTAAGTCCAATCATGTATAAGGATTTAGGAATAACTTTTATGTAATCTGTTTTGATTTCATTGATATTAATAAAAGACTTGTTTTGTTTTTATTACGGGCTTTATCTATTTAAGTGTTTAAATAAGATATACCATAGTTTAGAGTAAAGCTTTTTATGGATTATGATGAGATCATAATAGTGAGACCTAAAAAGATGATAACTCTAAACTTAATAGTTCCAGGTCATAGGATTACTAACTGGTAATTAATAATCCACAAAGATCGGTACATACTATGCTTGCTTCATTATGAAGGATGTTTGTTCTCATAGACATTTGTGTGGTGACACTATAGCTAGTATGTAGGTGCTTATTATAGAATAAGTTCACTGAACATGACTCGCACAGCTGAACAACTTATGGAGTTCACTCACGTGTTAGCAGTTGTTCACATAGTGATAGTTGTACAAGTATCCTTAGACTTGAGGTCTTCATAGTCATCTTGTGTACACTGAACTATGCTTTGGTTTAGTTCTTAGTCTCCAGGGACAATTATTAGGGCTCTTCTGGGTATAGGAATTTGTACACGAAGATAGTGTATGATCAATAAAGGATCTACCCCTTCCAGTGAAGGAAGCGAATGTTCAAGGCTGATCCATTTATGCTAGTTCAGGAATCTCTGGCCAGAGTGAATGAAATTAGAAAGGAGTTTCTAATTTGCATAGAACTACACATAGTAAATGGTAAGCAAGTGATTGAATTAGATAGGCTTGACACGAGATCCATGCCTTGTATTTAATCGGGACATTGTAGGGTAGAAGAAGTTTATTGTACGGTAACTATTCACTGACAGGTTCTTGGTATTCTAAGCAGTGAATTCATATTATCCGGATAGTCGCGATATGTTGAGAAGCATGACTCACGATGTAGAATAAATGTGATTAATTAATTAATCATATTTAATAAATTAGAGAATTTATATAAATAATGATAAAATAGTTTTATTATTATTTATTTCTACTACCGGCTTAATATTGAACCTACAGGGTCATACCATAAAAGGAGAATAATTTAATGGTGGAGGAATTAATTAATAATGGCTAATAATTATTTATTTATGAAATAAATAATTAATTGGCAAATTTAATAATTGATTAAATGAGATTTAATTGATTATAAATTAATTAAGAAAAGTTCTTAATATTATTAATTAAAGGATTTAATTTTTGGAAATTAAATCGACAGAGAGAATTATTTCTAAAGTGTTTAGAAAAAGGATTAATAATTAAAAAGTGTTTTAATTATTAATGAGAATAATAAATGTGACAATAATAATATTATTTATGGGAAAATTTCAGCTGAAAATTTTGCCTATAAATACACTATTATAGACCCTATTTTATTCCAAACCACACAAAACCCAAAAAGTTTGGAAAACCCAATTCTCTCCACCTCCTTCCTCCTCCTTAACATCGTTTTCTTGGTGGATACCGGTGGAGTGCTTCACACTTGAGGAGCAACTGCTAAGGATCTCTGATCGTTGTCTCCGAATTATTTTTAAAGGTTAGATTCGATCCCTCGAATTTTTATTCATGATCTGTATGCTTTTATTTGTATTTTATATGTGTAAAAGTGTTTTGCCATGCCCCCGCTGCGTTTAAAATCCAACACATACAAGATAAGATTATTTAGAGATGTTGTATCTAACTTGGATTATATTGGACAGATGAATGAAGAAACATGTGAATTAGACCTAGCTGATAGGAATGTTATTTTGTCTCATTACACATGTATCTTGGTGATATATAAACCAAGAGTAACAAGTGTTTAGATGTTAAGTATTATATTTTGATTTAGAACAAAAAAAGAGCAAGCACGCTGTATGTTTAGTCTCTCTAGTTCTAATTTGAAAAACACTTGTAAGCAGTTGTGTGCTATTTGCATCACATAGTTATCTTCTCAATATATATATCTTTTGTGGAAATTTCAATCCACCAAAAATTTTTAAACACCTGTTTATTTACTTTGTGTTCTTTAATACTATTATTGTATATCCACACTCATGCTTATTCAAACACAGTTATATATTTATAAGAAGTTTTCAAACTTTCAAAAAGAAACCAGAATTCCATTCAACCCCCCTTTTGTAATTCTGTTGTTATATTTTTAAAGAATAACAATTGGTATCAGAGAAAGCTCTTGACACACAAAGAGTTTAAAGATCAAGCAATCTAACAAAATGAGCAAGAAGGACGTTGGTGTAAAGATTCCAATTTTGTACAAAGACAACTATCATCACTGGAAAGTTAATATGCACCTTCATCTACTCTCTCAAATTGAAAGCCAAGTGCATAGATAATGGACCTCACATTCCTAGAAGGGTTGCAGCAGATGTTGAAGATGCAACTAGGAATGAGCAAACTATCCTAAAGCCAAAGTCAGAATGGACAGATGAAGACATTGAAGTAGTTCACAAAGACAAGAAGGCCATGAACATTTTGTTCAATGGTCTTGATTCGGATATGTTTGACAATGTCATTAACTGTAAAACTTCTAAGGAAATTTGGGATCAAATTCATGTGCTATGTGAGGGTACTGAGCAGGTTAGAGAAAACAAGATGCAACTCCTCATACAACAATATGAACATTAAAGACTTTACTCTAGAGAGACTGTATGGTATCTTAAAAACCTATAAGCTTGAAATGGAGCAGGATGAGCAGTTAGAGAAAGGAAGAAAGAATGGTGGATCTGTTGCATTGGTAGCTGAACAAGAGAGAGGAAAAGAGATGAAGGTTGAAACTGTTAAATCTACATCAAACATAAGTGTTTGTGATGGCAAGGGCAAAGGGTTGATGGATGAAGATGAAGATTATCAAAGCTAGGATGAAATGGATGAGGTCGATAAGCATCTAGCCTTTCTTTCAAGGAGATTTGAAAAGCTCCAATTCAAGAAGAATTTTGGAGCTCCCAAGCCTAACAGAAACATGGTTGATAAAACCAAATTCAAGTGTTTCAAAAGTGGCTTGAGTGGTCATTTTGTAAATTACTGCAGAAAGCCAAATTATGAGAAAAAGAGGTTTGATCCTGTTAATTATAAAAAACAATATTTTGAGTTGTTCAAACAAAAGGAAAAGGCTTTCTTGACTCAAGAAAATGACTGGGCAACTGATAGTGAGGAAGTAGATGAAGACATGAACTATTTCAACCCTAGCTCTAATGGTCAAGTCAGATGAAACATAAGTTTGTTCATCAACAAAATCAGTTAATCACTACAAACCTAGCACACCTTTCTAAAGATTAATGCAATGATGCTATAAATGACATGTCTACTGAATTGTATCACTTGCGTGTCACACTTAAATCACTCACTAAATAAAACAATAGAATTAAATAGAATAATTTGTTTTTGAGTGATAGAAATGCTGTGTTAGAAACTCAATTTATTGAGTTTGAAAAATTAAGAATAGAGTGTAAGATTGCCAATGATGAATTAACTGAATCTTTGAAGAAAGAGAAAATTTTGAGAAAGTGTTTCCCAGTAAAGTAATTATTTAAGGGGGGTTGGATACAATTACTAAACAAATCGATGTTTATGAAAGTAAAGTAAGAACAGATGAGTCAAATAACAGTTTATATTAATCTTTAACAAACTGTTACAAAACTCTCTTAAGAACAATATTCTTAGGAGCTGCTAGGTTATACGAATACTCGAGTTGTTCTCTAACACTCTTTTTTATTGTGATAACCTATTATGTGTTTATATACTACACTGCTACAAATCAGTCCTCTATCAATTACAAGATATGGTACAATATAACTCTAATACTTTACATATCTAAATCAACTACGATCCCATAAGTTAGCACATTGTGATTTATCTCGCAGTCATGACTTATAATCCAAGTCATTCTTCAACGGATAACTTTGATCAACGGATAAGTGCTTTAGCTTCAACGGATAATCATTCATATATATCAACGGATGACTAATCAATTGTCAATGAATGATATTGAAGCTTTTAATGGATAATCATATTACAGTAGTTGATCATATCATGATTGTGACATAAATCCTAATCTTTGACTTCGCTAATTCTCAACAATCTCCCCCAATTTATGCTTTGCAGAATAAGCATAAATTCTAATAGAATTGTTTAGTGCCAAAAACCAGATAGACAAAATAAGTAGTGTAAAGCTTACTTTGTTTCAGATGTAGATCTTCATATTTCTTGATAGACTCCGCAATATCTCTGAACAAAAACTTAAACTCTGTCATCAATCTTTTTCCACAAAATATCTTTTAACCTGATCTTCAAATTCTTTTAATATTCTGTTATGTCAGATAATTGATAGATAGCAGCCCTCATACTTCTGATTTATGCTCTTTCTGTCATCATGTCTTCCAATGAACAATAACAAGTTTTTCTTTCATCAGGATTCATAGTTATATGTCTCTGAGTAAGAACATTCTGAATGACAGCTTCACCTTTCTTCATGTTGACTTCTTGCCCTCTGAAATTTATGTATTAAGGAACATATGATCTGAAATAATATCGACCATCATCTAGTATTCTTCTTTTGATATTGGAAAGAATCATGTTTGACCATAACCTAGAAGTTTCATCTTCAACTCTTAGCAAATAGTGAATGTACTTCAAATCTTTTGTAAACATGATCATCCGTTCATCAAGTAAAAGAACTTGAACTTGATCATTTTGCAATAAGATTAAGATTTTCTGTTTAAATTCAGAACCATCATATTTATCAAGAATAATCTTCACAGCTTCAAGTCTATCCAGATGATCTGCAGTTATTTCCTGATCTGGAATATCAGCAAATGTGAAGTTCAACAACTTTAAGTTGACAATTTTAGCTTCATGCTTTCCTATTCCAGCTCTTGTGAATGGTTCAAACAACTTCAGCTTCTTAGCTTGTTCTAACCAAGATTTCTTATCTCCCATGGTCTTAGAACTAGGTAAACCATCCAACCTTATTCCTCTAGGAGTAAAACTCAATTTATTATTATAGTTAAGATCAACAACCTTTCTCCATTTGTATTTGTTTTTGATTTTTGGAAACACTTGAGCTCTCCATTCTGCTTTTTCTTGCAATATTGTTAGTCCCTTAACAATATAGCAAGAATTACAGAAGGGGGGTTGAATGGAATTCTTGAACCTTTTTCTCGAAATAAAAATGTTCAACTCGAATATGGATATAAGTGTTTTGATTAGCACAATGCGGAATAGAAACTTAATTGAATCAAAACATAAGTAATTAAAACAAGAGTCTTTAAAAATTTCTGGTGGATTTAAATAATTCCACCAGAGATATATATTATATATCGAGAGAACTCTGTGTGCAAGAATGCTCACAGTTGCTTACAAATTGAACTACTGAAAATACAGGAAAATGCTAAAGATTCTGCTTACAAAGATTTCTCTGTTTTTGTATCTCAGCTCTCTTGTTTCTATTTGCTACGTTCTTGGTTTATATATTACCAAGATTACAAAGTCAAAAAGACTGAATAAATATAAAAACTATCAGTCTTAAGCTTTGCTACTTTTTGTCCTCTATTACCCAGTTAATGGGCTTCCACAGTAGATTTGTATACATCTCGACGACTGTGCCCTGTTGTCACTGTTCAACTGCTGTTTGAATTCTTTATATGATCATCCGTTGGAATTTATGAACATCCGTTGGATATATGATCATCCGTCAACTTTATGAACATCCGTTGATGGCTTCATTGATCCTCCGTCGACTGCTATATTAAACATCCGTTGATAGTCATTTGATCATCCGTCGATGGCTTTGTTAATCATCCGTCGGTAGCTATTTTGGCACTTGACTTCATTTCACTTATGCAGAATTATAAGACATCATTTATATACAATTAATCAACCTATTCTGCATATCTAGTTAAAGTCAACATGACTTATAGGCTACTACAGAATCTATACAAAGATGTATACAGACCTGTGCTACAAACTCATTATTACATAAGCTACTCACTCAATGGATAATAAGTCAACATCCGTCGGGACTATAATGAGTTATCCGTCGGGACTATAATTCTTATCCGTCGAGTGCTACATTATTTCACTAAGTAAAATCTACTTAGATGTTTTGTTTATGAAATCATCAAGTACATAACATATGCACAATAATCTCCTCCAATTTATGTCTACTGGAATTGTAGCCATAAATTAAGAGATACTTGATGATAACAAAACATCCTAAACATACAGCTTTAAAGACAAGTAGATAATACTGAAAGTACTTCAAATAATCAAAATGTACAAAGTTTGGCTCACAGTCATTTCAAGATGCTCCTCTAGCCTGAGCAGATTTTTCTAGTTTCTTGAAGGTCTGGATCCTCTTCCAAGATTCCTGTTGTTTTCATCAATCTGATTTTGGAGCTGCTTGTGGAATTCCAGTTCATCAGATTCTGAGAGATCTAGCTTTTCTTGAATTTCCAAGAGAGTCTCATTACTAGAGATACTCAATTGGTCTTCTAACCTGAAGAATCTTCTCACACCTTTGTCATCCATGAACTCCATCAGCCAGTAGGGCCTTAGATGCACTCTTCTCCCTGTGTATGGGATGATTAGAGTCTTTGGGAGTGTATCTTTAGCTCTAATACTCCTTAGTTCTTCGATCTTCTTCAATACTAGTCTTCTTGCAGTTACATTGAACCCAAAGTTCTTCTTGAAGGATGAATAAAATTTAATCAGTACAGCTTGGCTTTCGTGAAGAATCCTGTAAAGTGGCCACTGAACTTCCCTTCCTCCTTTGTACTTGAATACTAACCTTTTAGGTAGGTTCCTGTATGCATCAATTCCCCTCACTTCATCCAGTTCATCCAGATAGAGGTTTAGATCTGAAAATTATTTGATGTCATACAAGTACAAGTAGTCTCCCTTGTTGACTTTGGGTTGAGCTTTAACTACTGATTTGGATTTGAGAGGTAACAGCTTCACTTTCTTGACTGCCCTTGACTTTGTCATTTTTGGCTTGCTAAGGATTAGTAAACTGAAGTCAGGAATTGGTATGTTATCCCATTCTATTGGTTCATCCTTGGGCACAATAGGTTCACCATGAATATTCCTGTAGGGATCCACCACCCTTATATCTTCAAATACCACAGAGGGCTTTGATGCTTGAGTTGTAGCTGGTGTGGGTACCTTAGGAAATTGATCTTCCAATTCCTTGTCAACAATATCCAGTTTACTTTTTGTTCTTCTAGCCTATTCTTTCTTTCTTGGAGATTTATCCCGTTCTTCAATTTGCTTCTTTGATTCAGCAGCTTCAGATGGTTGAGAGGGAATTTGTTGAGATGAATTCACAGCCTGTAGCTTGGCCAAGATAACAATCTGCTCTTTCTTTTGTTTAGTCTTCTTTGCATCTAGAGCAGCTTGCTTCTTTTCCTGCTTTAATCTGACTTTTTCTTCTCTCTTTGCTTGAGCAAATTGTGGATGTTCAGCTACCACACAAATTTCCTTTCTATTTCTGAATATCTTAGCAATTCTCCTTTTTGAAGCTGAATCAGCTGGATCTTTATAGAAGACAATTGATCTTGACAGAAGCTTCTTCTCATTAGGCTTGGGTGTCTCATACATAATGTCCAAGGGGTTCTTCAAAGATGATTTTGGATAGTTTGCCCTTGGTTTAAGAATTATTTCAGCCTTTGTAGACTTGATGCAGGAAGATTGTCCTCTTTCCAGATAATTCATGCTCATCTCATTCACACTGATTTGCTTGACTTGAGAGTGATGGATGGCTGACTTAACTGGCTCCTTGACAAGTTCAAACTTTTTCTGTATCTCCTCATCCATCTTCTCCTAGTTGATCAAACTCAACTTTCCTCTCTCAGCAACTTTCAAGTTTGCTGCTGCTGCTTTAATTAGATCTATACCATCTGCAACTGGTGGCTTGGAGATAGTAATTGAAGGTATAATTACTTTGCTGATTTGTACTTGAAGTTTCTCCCCCTCACTTGGTCCTTTCTCCACCTTACTTGGTTCTCTCTCCCCCTTTTTTTATCATCAAGTTGAGGAGTTAGGCCTTGTGCTTTAGCCAGTTGCATGAGAAGATTTGTCTGAGACTGTTGATTTTGAAGAAGGAGGGCCACAGAATTCTCAATAACTTGAACTCTATCTTCCAGCTTGGCCAGCTTCTTTTCAGAATCTGATTCTCTCCTCAGTCTCAGTAATAGATCCTGCATGGTACCATATGGCATGACTGAATCCAGCTTCTCAGAATTGTAGGTCTTCAAGTCAGCTATATCCTTTCTGATTTCATCTATACTCAGATTCTGTCTTAATTGTTGTATCTTCATGAGATGTAGAGAATCTAGGTGAGCTTGAAGAATAGCCTTGGTACCAGCATTTGAGCTCTTCTGAATGGCCTTTTGGATAGACATGATTTGTTTGACCAAGGATACACCAAATTATCCTGGTGTGGACTCCTTTGTCAAGGCCCATTCAGGTAAATCTGGAATTGAACTTGGGCCTTCATCTCCCCCTAAGTTCATGCTTCCATCAAATGAAATAGAGTCATCATCATTAGAATTTACTCCAAATTCTTCAGATGGCTCATCAGCTGTAGGAGGCATTAAATTGACAGCAGCTTTATCCCTTTTTAGAGATTCTGAAGTATGCACCAAATTTAATGTCTTTTCTGCCTCCTCATTGCCCTGAGCAGCCAACAATTGATAGGCTGACACAGGATGAGTAAAAGTGTCAGCATCCAAGGAAATGTTATCAATTACAGCCTTGTAATGTTGCTGAAATTGTCTTTCCTTTTCAGCATCATCCACAATCATTCACTCATGAGCAATGGCTGTATCCACCCTTATATCTTCTGTACCTGCTTTTCTCTCATAATCTCTCTTTTGTTGCATCAGGGTCTCACCGTGGATCCCCACCCTCACATCCTCACCTTCACCTACTAAGGTGGGACTCCTCTCACTCACTTTTGCCAATCCTGAATAAATGGATTGCTGATTTTCACCCTTTTCCTCTCCTTTTGCCTGGGAGCAACCCAACCTCTCACTCAATACACTCTCCTCTCTCAGTCCTAAGAGTGACTATATAACCACTAAATTTTCTGCACTTGAAATAATTGAAGTTTGAAGTTGTGCAGAGATACTCGACGGATAAGTGATATCTGTCGAGTGAGTGGTAATGCTATCCGATGGATAACTGCTGTTAGGCTTATCCATCGGGATACAATCATTACTTGACGTATGAGCAATATCCATCGAGAGAGTAGAAATGAATGAGGTGGGAAGAGAAATTATTGTTGACTCTGTGTTGATTGAAGATATTTGGGGCACAGATGTCACAATAGTATCTGAAAGAATTGGCAAGTGAGCAAACAAATCATCTAAAATATGATGCTCACTTGCACTAGATTTTGGCTTCACCAATATAGTTAAAGAAGGGGAATCAGGAATTGAAGTGTTTATCATATCCACTTCCAGAGAGTTTGTTGGTGAGTATGGTGTTTCAGATGCTTCTATTATTAGAGATTTTGGCTGTGACTCCACATTTATTGGAGCCACATCAAACTGAATTTGAGAGAGTGCAGGGACTGTTTCTTTAGCACCAGTTTGCACTGTGTGTATGCCCTGTGCATCCCTAGAGGTTTTAGATTTCTTCTTTATTGTGTAAGTTTGGGGTGAGCTTGTGTCCCTAACCCTTTTGGCCTGTGCTCTTGGCTGAGAGCTTTGTTCAATAAATGCATCCTTTTGGGAGGATGCAGCTAGAAGTGAGCTTTTATCCTTTTTAAGCACTGCAGTTTGTTGGGAAACTGCAGTGTGGCTAGGCTGGGATTCACTTAACTCTCCATCCTTATTCTTGGGGTTTCTTTGATGTTCACCCCTTCCCTCACCTGACTTTCCCTCCTTCACACTCCCCTATTTTGCTTTTGTGGATTTTTCAACTGGCATCTTTTGAGAGATGCCAGAGGGGGTTTTCTTTGATTTAGATTTGGAAATTGTAGAGGGTTTGGAGGCTTTGGTAGGCAACTGTTTGGTCATTGGCACAGTTGCCATAGCTACTCGTGAAGTCAAAGAAATAGTGGAAGTTGGAATAGTTGTAGGGATGGATGAACTTACCTCACTTACCTGAGGTGCCTGCATTACAGGAAAATAGAACATTGGCACATCCATGTGATGGTTGGCTCTGTTCAAATCTGCAATGAGTCTTCTCTCTTGAACCCAACAAGCCAGTTTGTTGTTTGGGTTCTCAAGCACAATCTGTTGACATAGATGGTTAGCCAATAACATGAAAAATCTAGCATAATACACATTCTTTCCTCTTTTAGCTAACTCACCTAGTTTAAAACCTAACTCAAACAAGATAAGGTCACTGAAATTATAAAATTTATCTGTAACTAGCAAGTATAGCATGTCAAGCATGGAAATATTCACTGAATCAAAATTACTGACTTTTTCAGAGAAAACTTTAGTAACCACATCACACAAGAAACTCCACTCCTTCTTAAGACCCAATCTCCTAATATCACTTAGTTTAGTAGTAGAAAGTGCATAATGCATGGAATTAAGCATATTGATAATATCAGTGTCATTGTGTGGTGAAGTCACATTATTATCAGGAATTTTGAAACATGCTTTTATCACATCACTATTGATACATAACTCATTACCTTTGATGGTTAGAGTGATGGTCTTGTCAGCAGAGTTATAGATAGCAGTGGTCCACATCTCTTCAACAACTTCACAGAAGATTGTGGGTGACTCCAGCATGGCGTAATTTAGCTTGCAATAATTCACAAAGTCCATCATCTTGTGATAATCCTCTGATTCCTGAATACCCTTATTGACCAAAGCAGTGAAGTTGTTCTTCTCATAAATGAACCCAGTTTGAGACATAATCTTTACTACAGGTGCCATTGTTAGAGAATGAAAGCTTGAAGAGAAAGAGAATTTTCGCTTGAGAGAGAATGAAATAAAAGCAGTTGAATTTGAGAATGATAAAAAAACAATTGGAATGAAATAAGCTTTTATACTATCTCAAAAATAACTGATAAAAATAATAAAGAAAAGTAAATTAGCCAATAAAAATTGCCTAAAATAGCAGTTTAAAAGTAAATTGTAAAAATTCCACCCATTATCCGTCGTGTAATGCTTACAAACTGTAAGTATACTCGATGGATAATGTTCAGGGAATTAACGGCTGAGATTTAGACAATTCGACGGATGAGGATAAACTGATATCCGTCGAGACATAAAGTATTCCAGAAAAATAATTGACTTTTATTAGCAAGTAGTATATCGACGGATGATTTAACTCGATGGATAAGGGTCATCCGTCGAGATGCAAATTTTGACTTAGCCAAAATTTCATCCAAGAATTAAAAATCAACTAAATTTCTGGCTACATTACAACTTGCAAAATAACTCAGATTAATTTCAGAGTAATTAAGCATACCTAACTCACTTACCAACCTTGAAAAGGTGGATTCATCCAGTGGCTTGGTAAAGATATCTGCAAGTTGCTTTTCACTTGGAACAAAATGTAATTCCACAGTACCATTCATCACATGTTCCCGTATGAAATGGTACTTGATGTCTATGTGCTTTGTCCTTGAATGTTGCACTGGATTTTCAGTGATGGTAATTGCACTTGTGTTATCACAGAAAATAGTAATCCTCTCAACTTGCAAACCATAGTCTAGCAATTGATTTTTCATCCATAAAATCTGTGCACAGCAACTGCCAGCAGCAATATATTCAGCTTCAGCTGTAGAAGTAGAAACTGAATTTTGCTTTTTACTGAACCAGGACACAAGCTTGTTTCCTAGAAATTGACAAGTTCTTGTTGTGCTCTTTCTATCAATTCTACAACCTGCACAATCTGCATCTGAATAACCAGTTAGATCGAAACCAGAATCTCTAAGGTACCAAATGCCAAGTTTTGGTGTTCCCTTGAGATATCTGAAAATTCTCTTAATAGCTATTAAGTGAGATTCTCTAGGATCAGCCTGACATCTAGCACATAAACATGTAGCAAACATTATATCTGGCCTACTAGCTGTTAAGTACAGAAGTGAGCCAACCATGCCTCTATAACTTGAAATATCCACAGACTTTTCAGTAGTGTTTAGTTCAAGCTTAGTTGCAGTGGCCATGGGAGTTTTTACAGATGTGCAATCCATTAGATCAAACTTCTTTAAAAGATCAAAAATATATTTAGTTTGACTAATGAATATTCCATCACTAACTTGCTTAACTTGCAAACCAAGAAAGTAAGTGAGTTCTCCCATCATACTCATTTCATACTTACTTTGCATCAATTTGGCAAACTTTTTGCAAAGTTTCTCATCTGTAGAGCCAAAAATAATATCATCTACATAAATTTGAACAAGTATACTAGAGCCAATAACATTTCTGAAAAATAAAGTTTTATCTACAGTACCTCTTGTGAAATGAGTTTCCAAAAGGAACTTTGATAAAGTGTCATACCAGGCTCTAGGTGCTTGCTTCAGTCCATAAAGTGCTTTCAGAAGATAATAGACATATTCTGGAAAATTTGGATCTTCAAAACTAGGAGGTTGACTAACATACACTTTTTCCTCCAAATCTCCATTTAGAAAGGCACTTTTGACATCCATTTGATAGACCTTGAAATTGGCATGGGCTGCATAGGCTAAGAAGATTCTGATGGCTTCAATCTTGCAACAGGAGCAAAAGTTTCATCAAAATCTATTCCTTCTTGCTGACAATAACCCTTAGCAACCAATCTAGCTTTATTCCTGATTACTATGCCATTTTCATCCATCTTGTTTCTGAATACCCACTTGGTGTCTATTGGATTCTTTCCTTTAGGCTTGGGTACCAGCTTCCATATATTATTCCTTTCAAATTGGTTTAGCTCCTCCTACATAGCTAAAATCCAATCAGGATCCAACAAAGCTTCTTCTACCTTCTTTGGTTCTTCCTTTGACAGAAAGCTGCTATAGAGACATTCTTCCTGAGTTGCTCTTCTTGTTTGAATTCTAGATGAAACATCACCAATGATAAGCTCAAAGGGGTGATCTTTTGTCCATTTCATTTGTTGAGGTAAATTAGCTCTAGATGAACAGACCTCATGGTTGTCTTGATGTATGATTGAGTTTTGATTGCTAGAAACTCCCCCTGAGTTTGTGGATCTTTGATTTGAGAAAGGGGAATTTTCTATAGGTGATCTGTCTTAACCTTCTGCTCCTTTTGATAACCCGACGGATGGTGAATATTGAGTACCGACGGATGAGGCAGGTTGTCTTCCGACGGATAACACAGATTGCCTTCCGACGGATGAAGCATTATGCAACTCGATGGATGTTGAGTTTTGTGCTTCATTGGTGGTAGATTTGTCTGCATTATCCTTAGACACTGTTTCTTGATCACTCTCATCCTCACTGTCATCACTAACCATCTCCACATTGTCAAATTTGAGGCTCTCATGGTAATCTCCATCTATCAGTCCTTCAATCTTTTTATCATCAAATACAACATGTATAGATTCCACAACAATGTTGGTTCTTAGATTGTAGACTCTATATGCTTTACCAACAGCATATCCAACAAAAATTACTTCATCTGCTTTAGCATCAAACTTCCCATTTTGATCAGTTTGATTTTTCAGGATATAGCATTTACAGCCAAAGACATGAAGAAAGTTTAGAGTTGGCTTCTTGTTCTTGAATAATTGATAGGGAGTCATGCATCTTGCTTGATTAATCAGAGAAATGTTCTGAGTGTAGCATGCAGTATTTACAGCTTCAGCCTAGAAATATGTTGGTAGTTTAGATTCTTCAGGCATTGTCCTTGCAGCTTCAATAAGTGATATGTTCTTCCTTTCCACTACTCCATTCTGTTGTGGAGTCCTTGCTGCTGAAAACTCATACAGAATCCCATTTTCTTCACAAAATGCTCTTATGACAGAATTCTTGAACTCAGTTCCATTGTCACTCCTGATTCTTCTAACTTTGAAATCAGGATGATTGTTGACTTGCCTTATGTGATTGATGATGATTTCACTAGCCTCATCCTTAGACTTTAGAAAATATGTCCAAGAGAACTTTGAGAAATCATCTACAATTACTAGGCAAAATCTTTTCCTTGAGATGGACAATACATTGACTGGTCCAAACAAATCCATGTGAAGCAGTTGCAAAGGCTCTTCAATTGCTGAATCAAGTTTCTTCCTGAATGATGCTTTAATCTGCTTTCCTTTTTGGCAGGCATCACACAGTCCATCCTTTGTAAACTCCACTAGAGGAATGCCTTTTACTAGTTCTTTCTTTACCAGCTCATTCATGGTCTTAAAGTTTAAATGGGATAGCTTCTTGTGCCATAGCCAACTTTCATCCTGACTTGCTTTACTGAGAAGGCAAGTTACAGATTCTGCTTTGGATGAGTTGAAATCAGCTAGATACACATTTCCTCTTCTCACACCAGTGAGAACCACTTTGTTGCTGTGATTATTAGTCACAACACATGCTTCTTTGTTGAAGGTTACTGAATTGTCTTTGTCACAAAGCTGGCTGATACTCAACAGATTGTGTTTGAGACCATCCACTAAGGCAACCTCCTCAATGATGACATTGTCCTTTGAAATCAAGCCATATCCCACAGTATAACCCTTGCTATCATCTCCAAAAGTAATACTTGGGCCAGCTATCTCCTTAAACTCTGTGAGCAGGGTAGAATCACCAGTCATGTGTCTTGAACAACCACTATCCAAGTACCAAAGATTCCTTCTGTTTCCCTGCACACATCAAAATCAAATCAAGTTGATTTTGGTACCCAAGTTTCCTTGGGTCCTGCGTTGTTAGCTTTCTTCTTCTATTTCTTAGGTCTTATCTCATTTGACTTAGGAATTTCAGATTCTTCCTTAGTCATTTGGGTTGGACTTTTGAAACCATTCAATCCAACAGAATTATCATGCATATTATGGCTAACAGGAAATGGCATGCTTGGTGTAAACATGTTATTCCAGTAAGGCATGCTAAATGACATTTGAGGCATACTGTATGCAGCATAATATGGATTAGGTGCAAATGGCATATTAGCAAACTGTGCATTCATGTTCTGTGTAGACATAGCATTAACAGGCATGGGAGGCATGACATTCATGTTAGAAAATTGAGACTGAACAGACATGGGAGTAGGCATGGCAGATTTGTAATTAACAGATAAATGATTTACACTACCACACTTGACACAGATTTTTCTAGGAGCAAATTTATCAGGTGTGTAGTTATTGTGTTTGTTAATCCCTACTTTACCATTCCTATTATTTTTCCTTTTAGTCTCTGTTTTTACCTCAATTTTCTCAAGTTTGTCACTTAACTGTTTGACAGAGATGTGACCAACATTAGCCTTTTTCCCTTTCTTAACTTGACTTGACTCTCCTAAAACAAAGTTCTTGGAAACAGACCCATACTTCTCATTCAGCTTGATTAGTTTGGCTTTGCTAATGGGCTTGCTCACAGCCGACGGATGAGGATTTTCATCATTCAATGGATAACACTTTTTGTTATCCGACGGATAGTCCTCATCATCCGTCGAGTCTACATCTGTTAGCAGACCATCTACCAAATTGGGTTCTAATTTCTCTTTGTTCTTTTTTCAGGCTTCATCACAGAAAGACTCAATTCCTTGAACTTTGGTGATTTGAGCATGGACATCCCTGGATGTTTTCCATGCTTTAATCACCTCTTGTTCACGCTCGAGCTGCTTCTTTAAAATTTCTTCCTTTTTCAAGGACTCAGTTAATTCCTCCTTAGCAATCTTACACTCAATTCTTAATTTCTCAAAATCAATAAACTGAGACTCAAGCACATTATTCCTCTCACTTAAAAACAAATTGTTTTCTTTGATTTTAGCATTTTCTTTGGTAAGAGACTTAAGTGTAACACGCAAATGATATAACTCGGTAGACATGTCATTTATGGCATCATTACACTCAGCTTTAGATAAATGTGCAAGGTTTGTAGTAATTACCTGATTGCTTGAGGAACTTGTATCTGTTTCATCAGACTTGGCTATTAGGGCTAGATTAACATAGCTGACATCTTCATCTTCATCCAAACCATCTGCTGCCCAGTCATTCTCTTGTGTAATAAAAGCCCTTTCCTTTTGTTTGAGTAGATCAAAGTATTTTTTCTTATAATCCACAGACTCAAACCTTTTCTTACTAGAATCTGACATTCTACACTCATTTGCAAAATGCCCTGCCAAGCGACATTTGAAACATTTGAATTTTGACTTATCCACCATGTTTCTATTTGGCTTGGCTACTCCAAAGTTCTTCTTGAACTTGAGCTTGGCAAATCTCCTGGAAAGAAATGCTAGGTGCTCATCAATGTCCTCCATGTCATCTTGGCTCAATGAATCTTCACTTTCTACTGCAAGCCCCTTGCCCTTGTTCTCACAGACCTTAGAAGTTAACTCAACATCTTCCATCTTCACTTCCTTCTCATTTTCCAAATCAGCAACTAGTGCAATGGATCCTCCTTTCTTCTTTCCTCTCTCCATCCTTTCATCCTGCTCTATCTCAAGCTCATAGGTCTTCATGATGCCATACAGTCTCTCCAAAGTAAACTCTTTATAATCTTGTGAGTTTCTTAATGAGACTGTCATTGGTTTCCATTCCTTTGGAAGAGATCTAAGGAATTTCAGATTAGAGTCTTTAGTCTGATAGACTCTTCCATGCAACTTAAGAGCATTTAGTAGTTTTTGAAATCTACTAAAAATGTCAGTGAGTGACTCACTTTCCTCATTGTGAAAATGCTCATATTGCTGAATCAAGAGTTGCATCTTGTTTTCTCTAACTTGTTCAGTGCCATCACAGATTATCTGTATAGTATCCCAGACTTCCTTGGCAGTTTTGCAGTTGATAATGTTGTTAAACATGTCTGCATCAACTCCATTGAACAGAATGTTCATGGCCTTTTTATCTTTCCTGACTTGTTCAATGTCAGGATGAGACCATTCGTGCCTTGGCTTGGGAACTGATGGCTCGTTTCCTGTTGCAGCTCTCATTGGAACATGAGGGCCTCTTTCTATGCAGTCCACATAGGCCTCATCTTGAGAAAGCATATGAAGATGCATCTTTACCTTCCAATGATGGTAATTATCTTTATCTAGAAAAGGAATCTTGACTCCAACGTCTTTCTTGTTCATCTTGCTGAATTATTTTGATCTTTAAACTCTTTGTAGATTAAGAGCTTGCTCTGATACCAATTGTTAGTCCCTTAACAATATATCAAGAATTACAGAAGGGGGGTTGAATGGAGTTCTTGAACCTTTTTCTCGAAATAAAAATGTTCAACTCGAATATAGATATAAGTGTTTTGATTAGCACAATGCGGAATAGAAACTTAATTGAATCAAAACACAAGTAATTAAAACAAGAGTCTTTAAAAACTTTCTGGTGGATTTAAACAATTCCACCAGAGATATATATTATATATCGAGAGAACTCTGTGTGCAAGAATGCTCACAGCTGCTTATAAATTGAACTACTGAGAATACAGGGAAAAACTAAAGATTCTGCTTACAAAGATTTCTCTGTTTTTGTATCTCAGCTCTCTTGTTTCTATTTTCTACGTTCTTGGTTTATATATTACCAAGATTACAAAGTCAAAAAGACTGAATAAATATAAAAACTATCAGTCTTAAGCTTTGCTACTTTTCGTCCTCTATTACCCAGTTAATGGGCTTTCACAGTAGATTTGTATACATCTCGACGACTGTGCCCTGTTTTCACTGTTCAACTGCTGTTTGAATTCTTTATATGATCATTCGTTGGACTTTATGAACATTTGTTGGATATATGATCATCCGTCAACTTTATGAACATCCGTTGATGGCTTCATTGATCATCCGTCGACTGCTATATTAAACATCCGTTGATAGTCATTTGATCATCCGTCGATGGCTTTGTTAATCATCCGTCGGTAGCTATTTTGGCACTTGACTTCATTTCACTTATGCAGAATTACAAGACATCATTTATATACAATTAATCAACCTATTCTGCATATCTAGTTAAAGTCAACATGACTTATAGGCTACTACAGAATCTATACAAAGATGTATACAGACCTGTGCTACAAACTCATTTTTACATAAGCTACTCACTCGATGGATAATAAGTCAACATCCGTCGGGACTATAATGAGTTATCCGTCGGAACTATAATTCTTATCCGTCGAGTGCTACATTATTTCACTAAGTAAAATCTACTTAGATGTTTTGTTTATGAAATCATCAAGTACACAACATATGCACAATAAATATCTTCTTATTTGTACTCCTCCATCTATTCCTTTCAGATCTTTTAAGCATATTCTTGTATTCTTGATCTGCTTTATCAACAGCTATTTTGATTTTTCCTTCCTGAGCTCTTTCTTCTCTGTCAGAAATCATTTCTTCTTCCTTGAAGTTTTCAGCATTAACAACTTCAACATAAGCAGAGAGAATCTATAAATTTATTCGAAATAACATTTCTTCTTCTTTAGACTTCACAGAATCAAAAATCACTATAACTCTTTCAGTGTTAGAAAAATCATTAGAATTTGTATCTTTGAAATCAGGAATTGAACTAGGAGTAACAAAAGCAGCATCCTTTTTAGATTTATCCGATCTATCCTTAGAGACGTGAGTTGACCGTGTCTTCTTTTGACTTTGAATTCCAGTTCCAGATGGAACTTTCACAGCATCAACTTTCATAGCATCATATGTGTCTTTTTCTTCTTTATCACCATCATTTTCTCCTCAAAACTGATTCAGGTTGACATTTTGTCTTCTGTGATACTATCTCCCCCTTTTTAGCATCTAGAACTCTGTAAAAGAGAGAAAAT
Source organism: Apium graveolens (assembly GCF_009905375.1). NCBI lineage: Eukaryota > Viridiplantae > Streptophyta > Magnoliopsida > Apiales > Apiaceae > Apium > Apium graveolens. The sequence continues at coordinate 130,755,092 of NC_133651.1, forward strand.
GACATCCAACTTGGAATTTATAGTAATCTGACTAGCTTTCAAAGCTATCAGTTTTTTAGAAATTTGATCTTATTTTGCTTCCAAGCTAAACATTCTCTTTAGCAAACCACTTTTTTTATTCGTACCTTTGATAGTCACAGAAAGATCAACAAGCTCTTCTATGATTTTAATAGTATCTTCCTTGAATGCAGAGAAAGAAGAATGCAGTCCTTTGACTAAAACTGCAGTGGATTTGATAGATGCTTTCATATCAGTATTTGAAACTAATTGAACATCATAATCAACTAAAGTTTGAGTAGATTCCATAGATATCTTTTCACTTGGTAATCTCCAGGAATGATTCTATTCAAAAGCTCTATGAGGTTGTAGAATTGCAGCATGACCAGATGATGAACCAAAAGTAGAAAATTTAGATGTTTAAATACCAGCTTTAAAAATAGCGTCAACAAGATTATCATCATTAGAGTCATAAGAATCATCTTAATCGCTAGAATATCTCGATGGAATATCAGAATCATAAGAATCAGGAACTATGCCTTTGAGTTTTAAATCAAGATTTGACTTATAAGTCTTAGTTACCTGTGTAGATCCTGCAAGAAAAGAACCATGAGTACCTAAATCTCTCTTTTCTTTTAAAGTGATCTCATCACTTCTCACTCCACTCATCTCATGACTTTTAAGATTCAGAGCTTCCTCACAAGGATTAACTAAATCTTGTCTCTCATCTACCTCTCCTTTTTCCAGGTAATGATCCTGCCTCTCTTTAATTCTGTTTTTCACTAAATCTTTTCTCTCAGTCTCACATGAAAATCTCAGAAAAGTTTGTCCTACAGAAAAAAGAGGTAGATGAGAAGAGTTGTCTGTGATCATATTGTTAGTCCCTTAACAATGCAACAAGAATTACAGAAGGGGGTTGAATGGAATTTTTGAACCTTTTTCACAAATAAAATTGTTCTAACTTAAATATATATATCAGTGTGAATTGATTTGCAGAGTGCGGAATAATAACTTGAAATGAATCAAAACACAAGTAATTAAAAACACAAGTCTTTAAAAACTTTCTGGTGGATTTGAATGTATCCACCAGAGATATATAATATATGAAGAGAACTCTGTGTAGCAATTAGCTCACAGCTGCTTATAAATTATCAACAACAAAGATTGTAGAGAAATGCTAAGAATACAGCTTACAAATGTTTCTCTCTTTGTTGCTTAGTTAGTTGTTCTATTTGCTACTTCTTGGTTTATATATTACCAAGATTACAAAGCAATAAGACAAGATAATAAAACAAAAACTATCAAGTCTAATACTATGCTACTTCATTACTCTATTCCAGCATCTTTGAATATCTTCATAATAGCATGGAAATGGAAATGCTTCTTTGTTCTCTAAAACCCAGTTGAATAGGCTTCCACATTCCATTTGCATATACCCGACGCATCTGACTGTGTTGTCACTGTCAGCAGATGTTTGAATTCTTTATCCATCGGATTCATGATCATTCATCGAGTTCATGATCATCCGTCGGGTTGTCTTGTTGATCTTCCGTCAAATGGCATTGTTGTTTATCCATCGGGTCGCAATTTGGCACTTGACTTCATTTCATTTATGCAGAATTACAAGACATCATCTATATACAATTAATCAACCTATTCTGCATATCTAGTTGAAGTCAACATGACTTGAGTACTACCACAGAATCTAAACAATGTGTATGCAAAAATGTGCTACAGACTTACTGTTACATAAGCTACCCACTCGATGGATAATAAATCATCATCCGTTGGGACTATATTGAGTTATCCGTTGGGACTATAATCCTTATCCGTCGAGTGCTACATTTTTCACTAAGTAAAATCTACCAAGGTGTTTTGTTAATGAAATTATCAAGTACACAACATATACACAACAGTCTCCGCAATTTATGTCTACTGGAATTGTAGCCATAAATTAAGAGAAACTTGATGATAACAAAACACCCTAAAAATACAACTTTAAAAGTAAGTAGATAAAACTGTAAAGTGCATCATTTAACAAAATGTACAAAGTTTAGCTCACAGTCATTTTCAAGGTGCTCCTCTAGCCGGAGCAGATTTGTCTAGTTCCTTGAAGATCTGGATCTCTTTCCAAGCTTTCTATTATTTTCTTCTATCTGATTTTGGAGCTGTCTGTGGAATTCCAGTTCATCAGATTTTGAGAGATTTAGCTTTTCTTTCATCTCCAAGAGAGTCTCATTGCTAGAGATGCTCAATTGGTCTTCTAATCTGAAAAATCTTCTAACTCCTTTGTCATTCATGAACTCCATCAGCCAGTAGGGCCTTAGATGCACTCTTCTTCATGTGTAAGGAATAATTAGAGTCTTTGGGAGTGCATCTTTAGCTCTAACAATCCTCAGTTCTTCAATCTTCTTTAGAACCAGTCTTCTTGCAGTAACATTGAACCCAAAGTTCTTCTTGAAGGATGAATAAACCTTTATCAGTACAGCTTGGCTTTCTTGAAGGATCCTGTGAAGTGGCCATTGAATCTCCTTTCCTCCCTTGTACTTGAAAACTAACCTTACAGGTAGATTTCTGTATGCATCAATCCCACTCACTTCTTCTAGTTCATCTAGATAGAGATTTAGATCAGAGAATTCCTTGATGTCACACAAGTACATGTAATCTCCCTTGTTGACTTTAGATTGAGCTTTGACTAGAGATTTGGATTTGAGAGGTGACAACTTCACTTTCTTGACTGCTATTGACTTTGTTCTCTTTGGCTTGTTAAGGATTGGCAGATTGAAGTCAGGAATTGGTAGGCTCTCCCAGTCTATTAGTTCATTCTTAGGCACAATAGGTTCACCATGAATGTTCCTATAAGGATCCACCACCTTGATGTCTTCAAATACCACATAGGGTTTTGATGCTTGAGTTGTAGCTGGAGTGGATTCCTTGGGAAGCTGATCCTCCAATTCCTTACCAACAAAGTTCAATTTCCTTTTGGTTCTTTTGGCCAATTCCTTGTATCTCTGAGATTTCTTCTGTTGTGATTCAACTTGCTTCTTTGGATCTTGAGATTCAGTGATTTCAGATGGCTGAGCAGGAATCTGTTGTGTTGGTTTCACAGCTTGTAGTTTGGCCAAAATAGCAACTTGCTCTTTCTTTTGCTTAGCCTTTTTGGCCTTTTGAATAGCTTGCTTCTTTTCCTGCTTCAATCTTGCCTTTTCTTCTCTCTTTGCTTGAGCAAATTGAGAATGTCCAGCCACCACACAAATTTCTTTCCCATTCCTGAAAACTTTAGCAATTCTCCTTTTTAAGGCTGAATCAGCTGGATCCTTGTAGAAGGAAATTAATCTTGACAGAAGCTTCTTCTCATCAGGCTTAGGTGTCTTATATACTATATCCAAAGGGTTCTTTAATGATGATTTTGGATAGTTCACCCTTGGCTTCAGAATTATTTCAGCATTTGGAGATTTGATGCAGGATGGCTGTCCTCTTTCCAGATGGTTCATGCTCATTTCATTCACAGAGATCTGCTTGACTTGAGAGTGATGAATGGATGACTTTATTGGCTCCTTTACTAGCCCAAACTTCTTTTGTATGTCCTCATTAATTTTCTCCCAGTTGATTGGCTTCAACTGCTCCTTTTCAGCTTCTCTTAAATTGGCTGCTGCTTCATTGATCAGATCAATACTGTCTGTTACTGGTGGCTTGATATAAGCAATTATAGGCACAATTACTTTACTGATTTGAATTTGAATCTTCTCCCCCTCACTTGGTCCTTTCTCTCCCTTTTTGTTATTATCAAGTTGAGTAGAGGAGGAGGTTTGTGCAGCCACTAGTTTCTGAAGCAAGTCTATTTGTTGAGCTTGATGAAGATGAATGGCTGTTAGAGATGCTTCCATAGCTGACATTCTTGTATCTAAGGCATCTATCTTTGTGGCAAGATCAGAATTTTTCCTGAGTTGTCTCTTGATGTCAAGCAGTGTAGCTTCTGGAAGCTTAGAGTCCATCTTGTCAGAAATAGCCTTTTTCATCTCATCAATATCACCCTTGATGGTGTTGACATCTCTAGCATGTTGGAAGCCTTGATTCTGTTGTAGTTGCAGAGAAGCAAGAAGTGCTTGAAGGAGCTTCTTGGTGTTGGCATTTGTAGTAGTTTGAAGAGCAGAATTTGTCTGATTTATGAGTTGGATCAGGGTTGTCTTGATGTAGTATTCATTACAATGTTTTGAAAATGCCCATGATGGCATGCCTGATCTTGAACTGGAACCTACTTCTCCCCTATGTCCAATGACTCTTCTTCACTATCTCCACCTTCATCTCCAAAGAAATCTGCTGAATCACCAGTCTCATAATCAATGTCACCAGCTGTAGAGGGCAAAGCTGTGATGGCATCCTTAGCCCTGAGCATTGACTGAGTGGTATGCACCAAATAGAGCATCCTTTCTGCATTGGCATTGCCCTGTTTATCTAGAAGTTGATAAGCTGGAACAAGATGAGTAAATGCCTCAGCATCAAGGGAGGTGGAATCTATAACAGCTTGAGATATTGCTGAGATAGTCCCTCCCTGTCTGCATCCTAGACATTCATTGACTCACTAGCAATGACATCCATCCTTATATCTCCTGTACCTACATTTCTCTCTTGTTCTCTCTTTTATTGCATCAGGGTCTCACCCCGGCTTCCCACTCTCACACCCTCACCTTCACCATCTAAGATGGGACTCCTCTCACTCTCTTTTGCCAATCCTGAAGAAATGGATTGCATATTTTCACTCTTTTCCTCTCCTTTTTCCTGGGAGCAACCCATACTCTTACTCATAACACTCTCTTCCCTCAATCCTAAGAGTGACTGTACAACCACTAAGTCTTCTGCACTAGAGATAATAGATGAAATTTGAAGTTGTGCAGAGACACCCGACGGATGAGGAATATCCATCGGGTTAGCAGTTTGACTATCCGACGGATAAATGCTGTTAAGCTTATCCGTCAGGACACAATCACTACTCGACGGATGAGAAATATCCATCGAGAGAGTAGAAATGAATGATTTTAGAATTGAAACTACTGTGGACTCTGTGCTGATTGATGATATTTTGGGCACATATATTTCAACAATTCCTGAAAAAATTGGCAAGTGAGCCAATAAATCATCTAAAAGATGATGCTCACTTGCAGTAGATTTTGGCTTCCCCAACAAAGTTAAAGAAGGGGAATCAGGAATTGTTGTGTTGATCATGTCCACACCCAGAGAGTTTGTGGGAGAATTTGGTGTTTGAGGTGCTTCTATAACTAATGATTTTGGCTGTGACTCCACATTTATTGGATCCACATCAAGCTGAATTTGTGAAGGTACAGTAACTGTGTCTTTAGCACCAGTTTACACAGTTTGTGAACCCTGTGCATCCCCAAAGGTTTTGAATTTCTTCTTTCTGGAATTAGTTTGGGGTGAGCTAGTGTCCCTTACCCTTTTGGCATGTGCTCTTGGCTGAGAGCTTTGTTCAATAGCCACATCCTTTTGGGAGGATGCAACTAGAAATGAGCTTTTATCCTTATTAATCACTGCAGTTTGTTGGGAAACTGCAGTGTGGCTAGGCTGGGAACCACTCAACTCTACATCCTTATTCTTAGGGTTTCTTTTATGTTCAACCTGTCCCTCACCTACCTTACCCATCTTTACACTCCCCTCTTTGGTTTTGGTAGATTTTGCAACTGGCATCTTTTGAGAGATACCAGAGGGGGCTTTCTTTGATTTGGATTTTAAAATTTTTGATGATTTAGTAGCTTGGGTAGGCAACTGTTGGGTCATTGACACATGTGCCATTGCTACACTAGAATTCAAAGAAATTTGTGAGGATGGAATAGTAGGGGCAGATGAACTTACGTCACTTACCTGAGGTGCTTCCATTACAGGGAAATAGAAGAGTGGCACTTCTCTATGATGATTTGCCCTGTTCAAATCTGCAATAATTCTTCTCTCTTGAACCCAACAATCTAATTTGTTGTTTGAGTTCTCAAGTAAAATTTCCTTGGAGAGGTGGTTAGCTAACATCATGAAAAAACTAGCATAATTAACATTTTTACCTCTCTTATTTAACTCTCCTAATTTAAAACCCAACTCAAACAAAACAAGATCACTAAAATTAAAGAATTTATCTATAACTAGCATGTAAAGCATGTTAAGCATGGAAATATTGACAGAATCAAAATTACTGATTTTACCAGAATAGACATTGGTCACTACATCACACATGAAACTCCATTCCTTCCTAAGACCCAATCTCCTAATGTCACTTAACTTAGAAGTAGGGAGAGCATAGTTCATGGAATTAAGCATATTAACTATATCAGTGTCTGTGTGTGGTGAGGTCACAATATTATCAGGAATCTTGATACATGCTTTCATAACATCACTATTAATATAGAATTCCTTAACTTTTATGGTGAATGTGATGGTCTTATCCGTCGAGTTGTATAAAGCAGTAGTCCACATCTCTCCAACAACCTCACAGAAGATGGTGGGTGATTCTAGCATTGCATATCTGAGTTTGCAGTTCCTCACAAAATCCATCATTTTGTGGTAGTCACTTGAATGTTGAATCCCCTTGTTTACTAGAGCCGTGAAGTTGTTCTTCTCATAGATGTATCCAGTTTGTGACATGATCTTGAATACTGGTGCCATTGTTAGAGAGTGGAAATTGCAGAGATAGAGATGCTAATTGCTTTTTGAGAAAGACAGAATTTAGAGCAGATGATTTGAGAATGATAAAAGAAAAGCAATGGAAATGAAATAAGATTTTATACTATCTCAAAAATAACTGTAAAAAATAATAAAGTAAAATAAAGTAACCAATGAAAATTGCCTAAAATAGCCATTTAAAAATAAACTGTAAAAATTCCATCAATTATTTGTCGTGTTATGCTTACAAACTGTAAGTGTACTTGTTATTCCTAGTGGACTAACAATGAGATTTACAGAAGGGGGGTTGAATGTAAATCTCAAAACTTTTTCAAGTTTTGAGCAGTTTATGAAAGTTGTGTGTTCAAGAAGAACAAGTGTGTGAATTGCTTTAAGCTAATGCAGACAGATATATATTCAAGCACAAATGTAAAGAACACAACAGACCTTAAAAACTTTTCTGGTGGATTTGTTGTTCCACCAGAGATGGTATATTAGAAAATCTGTGATTAAACAATGTTGATCACAGCTGCATCCTAGTACAAATTAGATGAATTTTCTCTCAATGTTTTTCTAAACAGCTCTGGAAAATCTCACTACTGATTACTAGCTTCTACTTGGTTTATATATTACCAAGTGTACAAGTGAAGAACAATATAAAATACAGTAATAAAATAAGATCTTCACTTGCTTCTTTTCCTGTTCACTCCAGTACTTTGTTGACTATTGCATCTTTGTACCAGAGAAGAACGGCTGCTTTTTCTGTTGTTCCTGAAATTCGGCTACCACATCTCAGTTGTCTCTATCAACCCATGTGCCTCTGTCTGTAGGTACAACTACCTCTTATCAACGGCTAATCATCAGAACATCCGTTGAAACTTTCATCCGTTGATGCACTCATCCGTTGAAGGATGTTATCCGTTGATGACTTTATCCGTTAAAGCTTTAGAGACATCCGTTGAAGCTTAGCTTCTTATCCGTTGAAGGTCTTTAAGTCATCCGTTGATACCACTTCACTTATACAAAATTACAAGGCATGAAGTATTTACAATTGGCCTTCCTATCTGCATATCATCTAGTAGTCAACATGACTCATAGTTTCTCTCAACTTCCAAGAATTACATTTTAAATACAGAGACTGAAATATGCTACAACACTAAACTTATTTCTAAGTAAAGCTACACCATCAACGGATAGCCAAAGTGGTCTTATCCGTTGAGGCTACAGACACTAAATTTCTACTTAAGTATTTTGTTAAACATATCATCAAACTAATGCACATACATTCCTAACAATCTCCCCCTATTTATGTCTATAAGAATTGTAGGCATAAATTCAGGGTTAACTTGATGATAACAAAACACTTAACAGATATATGAATTGAAACTAAGTAGAAATTTAAAAAGGCTGCAAAAGTGTATGTACTAGGAGATAATTGAAGATTTACAGTGTTTCCAAGGACACTCCTTTAGTCTGAGCAGATCATCTTTTTCTTCTTTGTTCCCTGGTTTTCTTTCCTAGCCTTTTGTCATTTTCCTCAATTTGGAGTTGGAGTTGTCTGAAGAATTCAGCTTCATCTTCAACACTGACATCCAACTTAGATTGCATTTCTTTGAGAGTTTCATTGCTGGCAATCTTGAGTTGGTCTTCAAGTCTGAAAAATCTTCTGACTCCTTTATCATCTCTAAATTCCATCAACCAATGAGGTGATTTGTGAATTGTAATTCCCCTTTCTTGAATGAGTAAAGTCCTGGGTAAAGCATTGGGCTCCCTCCAAGTTTTCCTTATATTGGCTATCTTGTTGAGAATTTCAGTCTTGGCAGTTCTGGTAAAGCCAGAATCCTTTTGTATGGCTGAAAAGACTCTAATCAAGGTAGAGTAGCCTTCATCCAGAATCCTGTGGAGAGGCCATGTTCTTTCCCCAGCTCCTTTATATCTGAACACTAATCTCTCTGGTAGCTGTCTGTAGGCAGCTATTCCCCTTACATCCTCCAGCTCATCCAGATAGAGTTCAATGTCTGAAATTTCTTTTATGTCACAGATGTGAACATAATCATCTTTAGAAATGGGTGACTTAGGCTTAGGTTTTTGTTTTTGAGTGAATTTCTTAGAGGTTATGGGAGGTGTAGATTTTGGTTTTCTTTTCTGTTTCTTTGGTAGTGGAAGAGTGGTTAGAAAGGTAGGCAATTTGATAGTGTCCCAATCAATAGGTTCCTCTTTTGGAATGATTGGTTCACCATGGATGTTTATTGTGGGATCAGCAACAAGGGGTTCAGGTATGGAAGTTAGTGGTTTAGATATAGATTTGGTTACTTCAGTGTTATCTCCACTCCTTCTATGTGCCTTGACCTTTCTTCTGTTTCCCTTCTGCCATTCCTCTCTTTCTTCCACACTCTCACCAAATATACTCCCTAAAACCTCATCTAGGTTTGTAGTCTTGTCTTCACCCCTGACTTCAATTTCTTTTTCAACTAGACTTGACTTTAGCTGTTGTTCAAGCTTTGCTTGTGCTCTTTTGTCAGCCTTTAATTGCTTGTCTTCTTCCTTCTTGGCTATTGAGAATTTGGGATGTCCTTGCATCACACATATGCTCTTTCCCTCTCTAATGATAATAGCTCTATTTCTCCTTACAGCCTCATCCATGGTCTTTTTGAGATAAGCAATACTTCTGCCTAAAATCTTGTTCTCATCAGCTTTTGGAGAAGGAAAGTCCACTTCTTTTAAAGGATTCTTTGTTGAGTCCTTATTGGATCTTTCATTGGGCTTGAGAATTATAGCTTGTAGCTCTTTGGAAGAAGCTTCTCCATCCTTATGACTCCCTACTGGCATGAGCTCCATGTTGATTGGTTCAATTTTTGTACTGTATTTCACAGATGTTGATTTGTCTTGTGTAGAACCAAACAACAGTTGCAACCTTTCATCAATTCTCCTCCTTTGCTCTTTCACTTGAATTTCAGCTGCTGCTAGCTGAATCAAATCAATTCCATCAGGCTTGTCCTTGATTTGAATGATTGGAGAAGTAGTGATGGCAGGAACTAGCACTTTAGATATGTTGACTTTTGTAGATGGCTCTCCTTCCCCTTCCCTTTTACTCTCCCCCTTTTTGTTATCATCAAGGAGAGGGGTCAAGCCTTGTGCTTTTGCCAGCTGCATTAGGAGACTGGTTTGAGATTGTTGATTGTGAAGAATGGTGGCCACAGAATTTTCAATAACTTGAACTCTGTCTTCTAACTTGGCCAACCTTTTTTCAGTAACAGATTCTTTCTTCAATCTCAAAACCAAGTCCTGCAATGTACCATAGGGCATGACTGAATCCAGTTTTTCTGAAGTATAGGTTTTCAAGTCAGCAATATCCTTCCTGAGATCATCCATACTCAGATTCTGCTTCACTTGCTGCAGCTTCATGAGATGCAGTGAGTCCAGGTGAGCTTGAAGGATAGCCTTGATACTTGCATGTGAAGTATTCTGAATGGCCTGTTGAATAGTGTTGATTTGTTTGACTAAAGAGACATTGAATTCCACTGATCTGTACTCCTTAGTCAAGGCCCATTCAGGTAGATTTGGAATTGAACTAGGGCCTTCATCTCCCCCTAAGTTCATGCTTCCATCAAAAGAAATAGAGTCATCATCATCAGAATTTGCTCCAAATTCCTCAGATGGCTCACCATCTGTAGAAGGCATTTTGTTAATGGCAGCTTTATCCCTTTGAAGAGATTCTGTTGTGTGCACTAGATTTAGTGACCTTTCTGCTTTCTCATTGCCCTGAGCAGCCAACAGTTGATAGGCTGTCACAGGATGAGTAAAAGTGTCAGCATCCAAGGAAATGTTATCAATTACAGCTTTGTAATGTTGCTGAAATTGTCTTTCCTTTTCAGCATCATCCACAATCATTGACTCATTAGCAATGGCTGGTTCCACCCTTGTATCTACTGTACCTGCTTTTCTCTCTTTTTCTCTATGTTCTTGCATCAGGGGCTCCCCCTGGCTCACACAACTCACTCCCTCACCTTCACCTACTAAGGTGGTACTCCACTCACTTACTTTTGCCATGCTGGAAGAAATAGCATGCATTTTTGAGCTCTCAATCTCTCCTTTTGCCTGGGAGCAACCCAGCCTCTCACTCAAATTGTCACTCCCTTCCCTCAATCCTAAGAGTGATTGCACAGTATTCATGTCTTCTACACTTGGGATTAATTCAGTTATTTGTGTAGAGACTGTCAACGGATGTGGAATATCCGTTGAAGATGAAACTGATGTTATCAACGGATAACTGCTGTTAAGCTTATCCGTTGAAGAACAACCACTTGTCAACGGATGAGTGATATCCGTTGAAGAAGGAAAAGAAGTTGAAATTGAAAGTGATATAACTGTTGAATCTGTGTAGATTGATTTGAGATGTGGTGACACAGATCCTTCAATTATATCTGAAAGAATTTGCGGGTGATCCAACAAATCATCCAAGAGATGATGATCACCTATATTTGAGTGGGGCTTCTCCCTGAGTTGTAAAGAGGGAGAATCAGGAATTGATGGGAATAACATATCCACATCCAGAGATGGTGATGAAGTGTTTGGTGATTGATGTGTGATTATTGTGAGAGAATGGGGCTGTGACTCCACATTTATTGGAGTCACATCAAACTGAGTTTGAGAAGGCATAGATACAGATGGATGTATCTGTGCAGTGTGTGCACCCTGTGTAGAAGATTGGGTTCTAGCCTTCTTTCTTCTAATAAAGGCTTTTGTTGGTGAGTGTTTGGCTTTAGTGTCCCTCCCTCGTTTGTTCTGTGTTCCTGGTTTGGAACTATTTTCAATAGTAACATCCTTTTGGGAGGATGCTACTAGGGATGTGCTAGATACCTTTTCAACCACCACAGCTTTTTGAGAAACTGTGGCTTGGCTAGCTTGGGAAGCACTCAACTTTCCTTCCTTATCCTGGGGGTTTCTTTGATGTTCACCCCTCCCCTCACCACTCACTCCCTGTTCACTCACCTCAGGGTTAATAGTTGGTGTTACAACTGTTGTCTTTTGAGAAACAACAGAGGTGGTTTTCTTTGTCTTTGATTTTGAAAGTTTAGTTTTGGTGACCTTGGTAGAAATCTGTTGGGTCATCACAGATTTCATGGCCACACTAGAAGATAAAGAAATAGAGGGGTTGGAAGAAGTAGGAGTTGTAGAAGCAATTACCTCACCTACCTGAGGTGCATTCATGATTGGTAAATATACCAATGGCACACTGCTGTTAAGATCCATTCTCTTCAAGTCTGCAAGAACTCTTTTCTCTTGTGCCCAGCACTTGAGTTTATTATTCTCATTGATTATGACTAAACCTTCAGCAACATGGTTAGCCAATAACATAAAGAATCTAGCATAATAGATGTTATTAGGTCTATTAGCTTTGTTACCTAATCTAGTACCTAATTCTAGCATCATATAGTTGCTAAAGTTAAAATACCTATCAGAAACAAGCATATAGAACATATTAACCAGAGATGAAGTTATGGCATCAAAGTTACTAATTTTCCCAGAGAAAACCTTTATAAAGGCATCCCCAAGGAAACTCCATTCTTTCCTAAGGCCTTTTCTTCTAATACTCCCTAAATTAGCAGAGTTAAGAGAATAACCTATGGAATCTAACATGCTGGATACATCACTATCAGTGTGTGGTGTCATGGCATTGTTTTCAGGTAATTTAAAACATGCTTGTAAATCATCACTGTTAATACAGTGAGTTTTACCTTTGAGAGTGAAGGAGATAGTCATATCCATGGAGTTGAACTCAGCATTTGTCCAAATCTCCTCAACTACTTCACAGAAAATTGTTGGGGCTTCCAGCATTGCATAGCTAAGTTTGCAGTTTTTGATGAAGTCCATCATTTTGTGATAGTCTGAGTGGGCTTCATTCTTCTCTACCAAAGCTATGAAATTGTTCTTTTCATAGATGAACCCAGATTGAGACATAATCTTCACGACTGGTGCCATTTTTGTGAGTAGAAATTGCAGAGAATAACTTGAAGTTTTTGCAGAGAGAAAATGGTAAATGCTTGAAATTTTAAGAAAGCGTAAAGTAAAAATGAACAATCAGAAGGACTTATATGCTCTCTCAAATTAAAAAAAAATAAAAGAAAGATTTATCAATAAATATGCGTTGGTGAATTTCAGTCGTTTAAGAATAAACTGTAAGTATTCTAAAAACTACCTTTAAGACCAATACATACAGATGTATGTATGAGTATCAACGGTTAAGAGAATAGAATCAACGGCTGTTAAACACCTGAATCGATTGATGTGACATTTCAACGGATAAGGCAAATTGTCATCCGTTGAAAGGTACTTCAGTTTTATCCGTTGACGGATAAAAAATTCCAGAAATGTATTTGTCTTTCAACGGATAATGATTATCCGTTGATAGAGCAATTTTGACTTTCAACGGATAGGGAACATCCGTTGATGGAATAAACTATGTTAAAAGTCAAATTTGTTCTTAGCAACTAATATATTTCAGGCTTCAATTCAAATTGCAATAAAGACATGAATTTTAAGAATAATTAAGCATACCTAGCTCACTTACCAATCTTGTGAATGTTGATTCATCAAGTGGCTTGGTAAATATGTCAGCAATTTGTTGTTCACTTGGAACAAAATGTAGTTCCACTGTACCATTCATGACATGCTCCCTAATGAAGTGGTACTTGATATCAATGTGCTTGGTCCTTGAGTGCTGCACAGGATTCTCTGTTATGGCTATGGCACTTGTGTTGTCACAAAAGATAGGAATTCTATCAACATGAAGTCCATAGTCAAGGAGTTGGTTCCTCATCCATAACACTTGAGAACAGCAACTTCCAGCAGCAATGTATTCAGCCTCAGCTGTAGAAGTAGAGACTGAATTTTGCTTTTTGCTAAACCATGATACAAGCTTGTTTCCCAGGAATTGGCAGGAGCCTGTTGTACTTTTCCTATCTATTCTGCAACCTGCATAGTCTGCATCTGAATAACCAATTAGATCAAAGCCAGATTCTCTAGGATACCAAATACCTAAATTTGGTGTACCCTTGAGATATCTGAAAATCCTTTTGATAGCAATTAAGTGAGACTCCCTAGGATCAGCTTGGAATCTAGCACATAGACATGTAGCAAACATTATATCTGGTCTGCTAGCAGTTAAATATAAAAGTGAACCAACCATGCCTCTATAACTTGTAATATCCACAGACCTTTCAGTCTTATTTAATTCAAGTTTGGTGGCAGTGGCCATGGGAGTTTTTGCAGATGAACATTCCATTAAGTCAAACTTCTTTAAAAGATCATAAATATATTTAGTTTGACTAATGAAAATTCCATCACTAACTTGTTTAACTTGTAAACCAAGAAAATAGGTTAGTTCTCCCATTAGGCTCATTTCATAATTACTTTGCATTAGCTTAGCAAACTTTTTGCAAAGTTTGTCATCTTTAGAACCAAATATTATGTCATCTACATAAATTTGAACAAGTATACTAGAGCCATTAACATCCCTAAAGAAGAGAGTTTTATCAACAGTACCTCTAGTGAAGTGATTCTCCAAAAGAAATTTTGATAAGGTCTCATACCAGGCTCTAGGTGCTTGCTTCAGTCCATAGAGTGCTTTCAACAGATAATACACATAGTCTGGAAAATTTGGATCTTCAAATCCTGGAGGTTGACTTACATAGACTTCCTCCTCTAATTTCCCATTTAGAAATGCACTCTTGACATCCATTTGATAGACTTTGAAATTGGCATGGGCTGCATGGGCTAAAAATATTCTGATGGCTTCAAGTCTTGCAACAGGAGCATATGTTTCATCAAAATCTATTCCCTCTTGCTGAGAATAGCCTTTAGCAACCAGTCTGGCTTTATTCCTTATGATAATGCCATTTTCATCCATCTTGTTTCTGAATACCCACTTTGTGTCAATAGGACTCTTGTTCTTTGGTTTGGGTACCAGCTTCCATACTTGGTTTCTCTCAAATTGGTTCAGCTCTTCCTGCATAGCTAATATCCAATCTGGATCCAATAGAGCTTCTTCCATTTTCTTAGGTTCCTCCTGAGACCGAAAACCACTATACAGACATTCATCTTGAGTGGCTTTTCTTGTTTGCACTTTAGATGATGCATCACCAATGATCAGTTCAAAGGGATGATTCTTGGTCCATTTCCTTTGTGGTGGAAGATGTGCTCTAGATGAGGTGGCCTCAGTATTGTCATGATGTGAGACAGAGTGTTGACTAGTTGAAACTCCCCCTGAGTTGTTGGTCCTTTGCAGGGAACTTGGAGTTCTATCAACTGATGATGTAAATCGATTATCCGTTGATGAACCATGATCAACGGATGCTTCATTTTGTACTTCAACGGATGATGCACTATGTCTTTCAACGGATACTGCATTGCCTCTATCAACGGATGCAGTATTTTGTGCATTATCCAAGGGCAAGTTTTGAATCCCTTTTGAAGTGTCATCTCCATCAGTCTCCTCTTCACTATCATCACAATATATCTCAATGTTGTCAAATTTGAGTCTCTCATTATGTCCCTCATCTGTTAGTCCATCAATCTTTTTATCATCAAACACAACATGCACAGATTCCATAACAATGTTGGTTCTTAGATTGTAGACCCTATAAGATTTTCCAGCTGAGTAACCAACAAATATCCCCTCATCAGCCTTTGCATCAAACTTCCCTTTATGGTCAGATTGATTCCTCAGTATAAAGCATTTACATCCAAAGACATGAAGAAAGTTTAGAGTTGGTTTTCTTCTCTTGAACAACTGATAAGGAGTCATGCCTTTAGCTTGATTGATCAAAGAAATATTCTGAGTGAAGCAGGCACAATTAACAGCTTCAGCCCAGAAATATGTTGGTAACTTTGATTCTTCAAGCATTGTTCTTGCAGCTTCAATTAAAGATCTGTTCTTTCTTTCAACAACCCCATTTTGCTGAGGTGTTCTTGGAGCTGAGAACTCATGCATTATTCCATTTTCTTCACAGAACAGCCTTAATGTCAAATTCTTGAACTCAGTTCCATTGTCACTCCTGATATTTCTAACCTTCAAGTCAGGATGATTGTTGACTTGCCTGATGTGATTGATAATGATTTCACTTGCTTCATCCTTTGATCCAAGAAAATAGACCCATGAGAACTTTGAGAAATCATCTACAATCACTAAGCAATATCTTTTTCTTGCAATAGACAATACATTGACTGGTCCAAACAAATCCATATGTAGCAGCTGTAATGGTTCATCAATTGTTGTTTCAAGCTTCTTTTTGAATGATGCTTTCCTTTGTTTGCCTTTCTGACAAGCATCACACAAACCATCCCTTGAGAATTCAACTAGAGGGATTCCTCTAACTAAGTCCTTTTTGACTAGATCATTCATTGTCTTGAAATTCAAGTGGGATAGCTTCTTGTGCCATAGCCAACTTTCAACTGAGCTTGCTTTGCTGAAGAGACAAGTAATGGATTCTGCATCTGTAGAGTTGAAGTCAGCTATGTACACATTTCCTTTTCTAACTCCAGTTAGAACCACTTTGTTGTCTTTCTTACTAGTGACAACACAGGCTTCAGAGTTGAAGGAAACTGTATTCCCTCTATCACATAGTTGACTGATGCTCAGTAAATTGTGCTTGAGACCATCAACTAATGCAACTTCATTAATGATGACATTCCTTGTTGAAATCAAGCCATATCCCATAGTAAACCCTTTGCTGTCATCTCCAAAGGTTATGCTAGGGCCAGCTCTCTCCTTGAACTCGGTGAGCAGGGAGAAATCTCCTGTCATGTGTCTTGAACAACCACTGTCCAAGTACCATAGATTTCTTTCATTTCCCTGCACACCATAAAATCAATCAATTTGATTTTGGTACCCAAGTTTCCTTGGGTCCATTCTTGTTAGCCTTTCTCCTAGACTTCATTCCTCCTGCATCTTTAGACTTAGGTGAGTTTGAGTCAACCTTGGTCTTAGATGTAGTTGGTTGAGGTGTAGGGTTAGTCACAGAATCATTTAGCACATTTGTAAAATTATTAGGCATTGATTGTGCAAACATGTTATTCCATATGGGCATATTGTATGGCATTTGAGGCATACTACATGCAGCAAGATAAGGATTGTTAAAATATGGCATGTTTACAAAATGTGCATAAGGATTTTGTTGAGACATAACAGGCATAGCATGCAGAGGTGATGCAGACATATTAGGCATAGAAGAGGGTACAGTTATGGGAGTCTTCTTAATGGATTTACAATTAGCAGATAGATGATTAACACTACTACAATGCACACAGCTTTTTCTAGGAGCATACCTATCAGGTGTGTAATTGTTGTGTTTATTAATTCCTACCTTCCCATTTCTGTTGGATTTTCTTTTAGATTCTTTTTTATCCTCAACCATCTTGAGCCTATTATTTAACTGTTCTAAGGTCATGTGCCCTACATTCACCTTACTGACATCTTTGGATGTGCTTGCTTCTTCTTTGACAAAGTTCTTTGAGGTTGAACCAAACTTTTTGTTGAGTTTCTTTAGATTCTCTCTTTTAGAAACATCTGCCTGTTTTAATTGAGGAACCTTCAACGGATGCTCCTTTTCTTCCTTCAACGGATAACTTTCATCATCCGTTGATTCCACATCCGTTGACAGTCCATCAATTAATTCTAGTTTCTTTTTATTTTTATTCCAGGCAGTTTCACAGAATAATTCAATTCCTTGGACCTTAGCAATTTGAGCACTTACATCCCTAGATGTCTTCCAGGCTTTAATCACCTCTTGCTCTTTCTCTAATTGATTGGAAAGTATTTCTACTTTCTTAACAGATTCAGCTAGTTCATTTTCAACAGATATACAATGCAACTTAGTTTTCTCTAGGTCAATCATCTTATCTTCTAACAAAGCATTTCTATTACTTAAAAACAGATTGTTCTCTTTAATCCTACTATTTTCTTTAGCAAGAGATTTAAGAGATACACGCAAATGATACAATTCAGTAGACATGTCATTAAAAGCATCATTGCACTCTTCTTTAGTAAGCTGTGTTAAGTCAGTAGTGATTACCTGATTGCTTGATGAACTAACTTCATTTTCTTCAGAATCAGCCATGAGAGCAAGGTTGACATACTCCACATCTTCATCCTCTTCATCTCCATTAGCTGCCCAGTCCTTTTCTTGAGTAATGAAAGCCCTCTCCTTTTGCTTGAGCAGATCAAAATATTTCTTTTTGTAATCTACTTGTTCAAATTTCTTCTTTTCAGAAGTTGGCTTTCTGCACTCACCTGCAAAGTGTCCACTTATACCACAATTGAAACACTTGAACTTGGATTTGTCCACAGTGTTTTTGTGAGGTTTAGTGGCTCTAGTGTTTTTCTTGAATTTCATCTTTGCAAATCTTCTGGACAGAAATGCAAGATGCTCATCAATTCCATCTGAGTCATCTTGGCTGGAGTTGTCTTCATTTTCAGCAGCTTGCTCTTTCCCCTTGCTTGATTCCTGATTTCTTATACCATCTTTGGAGTTTGATGTAGATCTCGCAGTTTCTTGTCTGCATTTCCTCTCATCTTCAGCTACCAATGCAACTGAACTTCCTTTCTTTCTCCCCTTCTCCAATACCTCATCCTGTTCCAGCTCTAGTTCATAAGTCTTCAAGATTCCATACAATCTTTCAAGAGTGAAGTCCTTATAATCTTGAGAGTTTCTTAAGGAGACAGTCATGGGTTTCCATTCCTTTGGCAAGGATCTTAAAAATTTAAGATTTGAATCCTTCACCTGGTACACTCTTCCATACAGCTTCAGTCCATTCAACAGCTTTTGGAACCTATTGAATGTTTCATTTAAAGATTCATTTTCTTCAAAATGAAAGTATTCATACTGTTGAATGAGAAGCTGCATTTTGTTTTCTTTCACTTGTTCTGTACCTTCACACAGTAGTTGAACTGTGTCCCAAACCTCTTTGGCAGTTGTGCAATTTATCACATTATCAAACATATCCATGTTAAGACCATTAAACAAAATGTTCATAGCCTTCTTATCCTTGTGGACTTCTTCTGTGTCTTCCATTGTCCATTCTGCTCTAGGTTTTGGAATGGATTGACCAACAGCAACTGTAGCTGTAGCAACTGTTGCTACTTTGTGGGGAATGTGAGGACCATTCTCAATGCAGTTTACATAACCTTCATCTTGGGAGAGTAGATGAAGGTGCATTTTCACCTTCCAATGGTGATAACTGTCTTTGTCAAGAACTGGGATCTTTACTCCAATATCCTTCTTACTCATCTTTGTTAGATTCCAAGATCTTTAAACTCTTTGTGTGTCAAGAGCCTGCTCTGATACCAATTGTTATTCCTAGTGGACTAACAATGAGATTTACAGAAGGGGGTTGAATGTAAATCTCAAAACTTTTTCAAGTTTTGAGCAGTTTATGAAAGTTGTGTGTTCAAGAAGAACAAGTGTGTGAATTGCTTTAAGCTAATGCAGACAGATATATATTCAAGCACAAATGTAAAGAACACAACAGACCTTAAAAACTTTTCTGGTGGATTTGTTGTTCCACCAGAGATGGTATATTAGAAAATCTGTGATTAAACAATGTTGATCACAGCTGCATCCTAGTACAAACTAGATGAATTTTCTCTCAATGTTTTTCTAAACAGCTCTGGAAAATCTCACTACTGATTACTAGCTTCTACTTGGTTTATATATTACCAAGTGTACAAGTGAAGAACAATATAAAATACAGTAATAAAATAAGATCTTCACTTGCTTCTTTTCCTGTTCACTCCAGTACTTTGTTGACTATTGCATCTTTGTACCAGAGAAGAACGGCTGCTTTTTCTGTTGTTCCTGAAATTCGGCTACCACATCTCAGTTGTCTCTATCAACCCATGTGCCTCTGTCTGTAGGTACAACTACCTCTTATCAACGGCTAATCATCAGAACATCCGTTGAAACTTTCATCCGTTGATGCACTCATCCGTTGAAGGATGTTATCCGTTGATGACTTTATCCGTTGAAGCTTTAGAGACATCCGTTGAAGCTTAGCTTCTTATCCGTTGAAGGTCTTTAAGTCATCCGTTGATACCACTTCACTTATACAAAATTACAAGGCATGAAGTATTTACAATTGGCCTTCCTATCTGCATATCATCTAGTAGTCAACATGACTCATAGTTTCTCTCAACTTCCAAGAATTACATTTTAAATACAGAGACTGAAATATGCTACAACACTAAACTTATTTCTAAGTAAAGCTACACCATCAACGGATAGCCAAAGTGGTCTTATCCGTTGAGGCTACAGACACTAAATTTCTACTTAAGTATTTTGTTAAACATATCATCAAACTAATGCACATACATTCCTAACAGTACTCGATGGATAATGTTCAGGAAATTAATGGCTAAGATTAAGACAATTCGACGGATGAGGATAAACTGTTATCCGTCGAGTTATAAAATATTCCAAAAAAATAATTGATTTGTATTTACAAACAATATTCTGACGGATGATCAAACTCGATGGATAAAGATCATCCGTCGAGATGTAAATTTCGACTTAGCCAAAATTCCATGTTTGACTGAAAAATCAATTAAATTTATGGCTGCTTAACAACCTGCAAATTATCTGAAAAGATTTAAGAATAATTAAGCATACCTAATTCACTTACCAACTTGAGAAGGTGGATTCATCCAGTGGCTTGGTAAAAATATCTGTAAGCTGCTTTTCACTTGGAACAAAATGTAGTTCCACGGTACCATTCATTACATGTTCCCTTATGAAGTGGTACTTGATGTCTATGTGCTTTGTCCTTGAATGTTGTACTGGATTTTCAGTGATGGCAATTACACTTGTGTTATCACAGAAAATATGAATCCTCTCAACTTGCAGACCATAGTCTAGCAATTGATTTTTCATCCACAAAATCTGTGCACAGCAACTACCAGCAGCAATATATTCAGCTTCAGCTGTAGAGGTAGAAACTAAATTTTGCTTTTTACTGAACCAGGTCACAAGCTTATTTCTTAGAAATTGACAGGTTCCTATTGTATTTTTTCTATCAATTCTACCACCTGCATAATCTGCATCTGAATAACCAGTTAGATCAAAACCAGAATCTCTAGGGTACCAAATGCCAAGTTTTGGTGTTCCCTTGAGATATCTGAAAATTCTCTTAATAGCTACTAAGTGAGATTCTCTAGGATCAGCCTGAATTCTAGCATACTAACATGTAGCAAACATTATATCTGGCCTACTAGCTGTTAAGTACAGAAGTGATCCAACCATGCCCCTATAACTTAAAATATCCACAGACTTTTCAGTAGTGTTTAATTCAAGCTTAGTTGCAGTGGCCATGGAAGTTTTTGCAGATGTGCAATCCATTAGATCAAACTTCTTTAAAAGATCATAAATGTATTTAGTTTGACTAATGAATATTCCATCACTAACTTGCTTAACTTGCAAACCAAGAAAGTAAGTTAGTTCTCCCATCATACTCATTTCATACTTACTCTGCATTAATTTGGCAAACTTTTTGCAAAGTTTTTCATCTATAGAGCCAAAAATAATGTCATCTACATAAATTTGAACAAGTATACTAGAGCCATTAACATTTCTAAAGAATAAAGCTTTATCTACAGTACCTCTTGTGAAGTGATTTTCCAAAAGGAACTTTGATAAAGTGTCATACCAGGCTCTAGGTACTTGCTTCAGTCCATAAAGTGCTTTCAAAAGATAGTAGACATATTCTGGAAAATTTGGATCTTCAAAACCAGGAGGCTGACTAACATAGACTTCCTCCTCCAAGTCTCCATTTAGAAAGGCACTTTTGACATCCATTTGATAGACCTTGAAATTGGCATGGGCTATATAGGCTAAGAAGATTCTGATGGCTTCAAGTCTTGCAAAAAGGAATAGATTTTGTTTCATCAAAATCTATTCCTTTTTGCTGACAATAGCCCTTAGCAACCAATCTAGCTTTCTTCCTGACTACTATGCCATTTTCATCCATCTTATTTCTGAATACCCATTTGGTGTCAATTGGATTCTTTCCTCTAGGCTTGGGCACCAGCTTTCATACCTTATTCTTCTCAAATTGGTTTAGCTCCTCCAGCATAGCTAAAATCCAATCAGGATCCAACAAAGCTTCTTCTACCTTCTTTGGTTCTTCCTTTGAAAGAAAGCTGTTGTATAGAAATTCTTCTTGAGTTGCTCTCCTTGTTTAAACTCTGGAAGATACATCACCAATGATGAGCTCAAAGGGGTGATCCTTTGTCCATTTTCTTTGTTGAGGTAGATTAGCTGTAGATGAAGAGGCCTCATTGTTGTCTTAATGTGTGATTGAGTTTTGTTATTTAGAAACTCCCCTTGGGTTAATGGATCTTTGATTTGATAAAGGGGATCTTTCTGTAAGTGATCTATCCTGACTCCCAGCTCTTTTTGATAACTCGACGAATGGTGAATTTTGCGTACCGACGGATGAAGCAGGTTGCCGTCCGACGGATAAGGCAGATTGTCTCCCGACGGATGAAGCATTATGCAACTCGACAGATGTTGAATTTTATGCTTCATTGGTAGTAGATTTTTCTGCATTATCCTTTGATACTGTTTCTTGATCACTTTCATCATCACTTTCATCACTAACCATCTCCACATTGTCAAATTTGAGGCTCTCATGGTAGTCTTCATCTCGCAATCCTTCAATCTTTTTATCATCAAACACAACATGTATTGATTCCACAACAATGTTGGTTCTTAGATTGTAGACTCTATATGCTTTACCCACGGCATATCCAAAAAAAATTCCTTCATCTGCTTTAGCATCAAACTTCCCATTCTGATCAGTTTGATTTCTCAAGATATAACATTTGTAGCCAAAGACATGAAGAAAATTTAGAGTTGGCTTCTTGTTCTTGAACAATTGATAGGGAGTCATGCATTTTGCTTGATTAATCAGAGAAATATTCTGAGCGTAACATGCAGTATTTACAGCATCAGCCCAGAAATATGTTGGTAATTTAGATTCTTCAAGCATTGTCCTGACAGCTTCAATAAGTGATATGTTCTTCCTTTCCACTACTCCATTATGTTGTTGTAACACCCCCAAATCCGAGGTCGGGGATTCGGGTTGTCACGAGTTCCATTTCCCTTTTCAATACTTAATCTTAACAGTCAACCAACTACTGCGTACTGTGACCCCACAATATACACACACACACCACAAGTTATAATCTCAGAGATGAATACCAAAAATAACACAAGTAATTTTATTCCACAATTATAAACCGTTACACCTTAAAAGGGTTTCTGAATAATTTACATATTCCTTGCCATTATTATAATTCATATTATACATAAGTCTGGTATATCAGAAGTTGAAAGTCTAGCCTATTGGTAATTTCTACCTCAACTACAGCGGCATCAACGCTTCCAGAAAACTACGGAACGTTTCCTAACCGCTTGTGAATTGGAAGCTTGGTCCTGTTCATCTTTTCTATCTGTTGTTGTGTGATGAAAGAAGAAAGCAAGGGTGAGCAACAAGCCCACCAAAATAATATGTATAATAATTAACAATATATGAGCATTCTCATAGTACTCATGAAAGTCTTGGTCAAAAGAAATGAACCAAGCTGATATCTTAACGCGACCAAGTCGCAAAATATTCAGTATATATATATACATATATATATATATACTTTTCACAATATTTGAAATCCTCTGACATGTATAACATCCACAGAGTTCCAGTTTATAACTGTATAAAAATATCGTTGCAAGGTGATCTCATATATCTAACCTTGTCTCAATGTTTTCCCGAAAATCTTTGACATGCATAAGGTAATCATTTACTAGATATAAGTTTAAAAGATGAAGTTACAAGATACTCCAATATACTTATATCTTTTCCGAATACTACTTGAACTACCACCGTTCAAGTTATAATTAGTTTCAGAAATTCATCACATAGATGAGACTACAAGGCATAACTTGTATATAATCAATCTTTGAAATATCATTCAAAAGAAACGAAGTTACGAGATACTTCATTTGATGGAAACATCATTTTGAAAACTCGACCCTGCCAACACTCAACAATCGCCCAGCCGTAGCCTTTCTATCGAAGTGCTCTGGGTAGTGTTGCAGAAATATCCAACTGGATGATGAACTCATTACGGGAGTTTGCCGCGCCAGGAAGACCACTTATGATGATCAGTCGTAGTAGTGCAACCCCACCATTTTCTACATGTAGAGGAGAACCTGTCGGATTTACTTGTCAACCGAACACTGGACTCCTAAGGAATGGACCGTCTTAGCAGAACTTCCGGGCCATTTGGGCCAATATAATAAGGCTGGGCCGGCGCCACTCGACCACTTACGCCACTCCTAGTTCAGATGAAATCCAAGACCCTGAAACGTAAAGCTCGTTCTCCCTTTCCCCAAGTAGAAACTTGTTGATACGGCTCCACTAAGAAGTCGTGTCTAGTTGGAAAGGAAAACTCACCGATATTTCCTAGGCGATGCTGTTAATGGATTAACTTGTTCCCAGAATTTTACTTCCCGAGAGTTGGGTAAGTAATCAAAAATTCTTTTATCAGAATAGCAACCTTGTTGTGAATATAAAATACACCACAGAGCCGGATCCCTCAGGTTTTGAGCGAGTATTTAAATCCCCTTCGAAAGGAGGATCTTAAATATAAAAATGAGCTTTGGGATCCGCCATAACCGTTAAAATCATTTTGAAGACTCGAAAACTTTTTTAAGAATGTTTGGAGTGATGTTGATTTAATAAAATAAATCAGTCCCAATATATTAGAAAATTTCTGAATATTATTATTTAAATAATATTCCCATAAAGAATAATCTTTATAAAAATAATTGAAGTAGAAGTTTTAAAACTTATACTTGAAATGAATATTAAATAACCAAAGATATACTTATACGAAAGTACTATCTTTATTTGAATAATCAAAAATGAGTTTGATTATCGACACATTATTCTTTAATAAAATAAAGAATAATAATTAGTAAATAATCGGAGTCATAAATCCTCGAATGAATATTCAAATAATAATATTCATTAATAAAATAGACGGAGTCATAAGTCCTCGAATGAATATTCAAAATAATATTCATTAATAAAATAGACGGAGTCATAAGTCCTCGGATGAATATTCAAAATAATATTCATTAATAAAATAGACGGAGTCATAAGTTCTCGAATGAATATTCAAAATAATATTCATTAATAAAATAGACGGAGTCATAACTCCTCGAATGAATATTCAAATAATATTCATTAATAAAATAGACGGAGTCATAAGTCCTCGAATGAATATTCAAATAATATTCATTAATAAAATAAAGTTATCGAATAAACCTTATTCGATTCATAGTTTTGAAAACTATATCTACATATATATAAATATATATATAATATACTCGGGAACATCGACTCCCGGTTTTAGAAAATATTCACCTTTGGGTCCCCTATACTAAGGGTATACGCAATTACTGCTTATCTCTAGCATATATATTATGCAACTTATAAGCAATTGAATCAACAATATATATCAAGATTACGAAACAGACATGCATATATACCATATCACATGCTCCAATATATCGCAAGATTTGCTAATTAACCACCATGCATCTATCACAAGATAATGCATATACATATGTATACATCACAACAACAGTATAACGGGTAGAAAACTTGCCTGAGTGTTCCCGGATAGACTTAAGCTTAGAGTGGGTCCGATAACCTATGAACAATAACATAAGTCGGAATTAAACCCCGGTCACTTAAGAAACTAGACTTTAACCAATTAGACCCCTAACGTTCGCTTTCGCGCTTAACGATTCACTTAAGTCGCTCGAGTTCCCTCGGCTCCACCATTTTTAATAAATTAACCATTAAGATTTTTAAGGCGATTCTTTCGCGAGTACCTTAACAACTGCCTAATCCACTTAACATAATTGTTTCATATCCCAATTAGTCATTTAAGGACCTTAACCAAGGTTTCAAAGTAAGGCGGGGGGTAATGGTTCGTTCGCGAAACGCCGTTACTTAAAACGGTCGTTTCTCCTAAACCGTACATCGGATTCAAGCGAACCACATATCAAAACGAAGCTCGTAACATGAACTATCTAAACATGGCAATTTTCAAAACCTAACAGTGAGTTCTCGGGTCCTGATGTTATGAACAAAAACAGTCTAGGATAATCGAATATTACGACGGCTATGTTTACGCGATTACCAAATTTGTACAACTCCAAATCAATCCACAGTCAACCCACAATCAACATTACAACCCAAAATCCCTCCAAACCTCACCACATCAGTCCATTACTTCATGTTTTAACCAACTCATTCAATCACAACAAAAGCTACCAACCATATTAAGGTTCATTAACTAATAACCAAGATTCAACCATCAAAATCTCTACAAACTCAACCAAACTTTAAACAAACAAGCATCATGCTTCACATATACTATATCAATCATAACCATTCCTAAATACTCAAAACTAAAGCTAGGGTTTGGAGTTTATACCTTCTTGAAGCTTCTTAACACAACACAAGAGCTTTGAATGCCTAAAGAACCTTGATCCTTGCTTGTATAACCTTAAACTTTCATAAAAAATCAAGAAAACTAAAGTTATTTTTTGAAAGTTACTATTCACCATCTTCTTCCTTGAATTATTGGAAGAGGTTGTGAAGGAATTTGAAGCTTAAACTTATAGGATATCCATATCTATGTACAAGGAACCTTAGATAATTACCTCACTAATTAACAAAGCTTGGAACTAGGATTTGAGTTTTTTTCTTCCTTTGAAATGGACAAAGCCGAGAGCTCTTCTTGAAAATGGAAGTGTTTTGTGTTTTTTTATGTTTATGATTTGTTTTTGGCTTGGTTGATCCACTTGGTTTGTTAATTAGATTATTACTATGGTAAATTTTGTGTGGTTCACAATCAACCAACAACACACTTCTCTTTTGGTCATGCTTAGGTCATCTTCCCATGTCATCCTCTCACACTTGTCCTCTTCTTGTTGGTGAGATGACATCACTCTCCACTAACCCTTTGATTAAGTCCTAATCACTTGGATAATGACCGCTGATCTGTTATACGGTTCACTTAACTTTCGTTCTCGTTTATCGTTTGAGGGATCATACCCGGGATCTTATTACTTGGGTTCCCTTAACCTTTCTCAACACATTATATTCCTTTTATGATCCTCTCTTATAATCCTTGTATTTAAATCCTTTTAATCATGTTACCTTATACTCAATTCTTTCTGTATCTGGTGGATTTTTGGGAAAAATCAAAGTGTTCGGATTTGGATTCTGACGATCTTTACATACACTTATATACCACATAGAGTACTAATAATATCTCAGAAGATCAATAAAAGAACCCCTACATAGTGTGGCATGAAAAATTTTCTTATTCAGCATAATCAGCAAAACACTATTCATAAGGGTTTCAAAAATTCCAAAAATTGGGGTTATTACAGTTGTGGAGTTATTGCTGCTGAAAACTCATGCAAAAATCCATTTTCTTCACAAAATGCTCTCATGACAGAATTCTTAAACTCAGTTCCATTGTCACTCCTGATTCTTCTCACTTTGAAATCGGGATGATTATTGACTTGCCTTATGTGATTGATGATGATTTCACTAGCCTCATCTTTAGACTTTAGGAAATATGTCCAAGAGAACTTTGAGAAATCATCTATAATTACTAGGCTAAATCTTTTCCTTGAAATGGACAACACATTGACTGGTCCAAACAAATCCATGTGTAGCAGTTGCAAAGGTTCTTTAATTGTTGAATCAAGCTTCTTCCTGAATGATGCTTTGATCTGCTTTCCTTTTTGACAGGCATCACACAATCCATCCTTAGAAAACTCCACTTGAGGAATGCCTCTAACCAGTTCTTTCTTTACTAGTTCATTCATGGTCTTGAAGTTTAAATGGGATAGTTTCTTGTGCCATAACCAACTTTCATCCTGACTTGCTTTGCTGAGAAGACAAGTAACAGATTTTGCATTTGATGAGTTGAAGTCAGCTAGGTACATATTTCCTTTTCTCACACGAGTGAGAACCACTTTGTTGCTCCTCTTGTTAGTCACAACCCAGGCTTCTGAGTTGAAGGTTACTGAATTGCCTTTATCACAGAGCTGGCTGATACTCAGTAAATTATGCTTGAGACCATCCACTAAGGCAACTTCCTCAATGATGACATTGTCTTTTAAAATCAAGCTATATCCCATAGTATAACCCTTGCTGTCATCTCCAAAAGTGATACTAGGGCCAGCTCTCTCCTTGAACTCTGTGAGCAGGGTAGAATCACCAGTCATGTGTCTTGAACAACCACTATCCAAGTACCATAGATTCTTTCTGTTTCCTTGCACACATCAAAATCAAATCAAGTTGATTTTGGTACCCAAGTTTCCTTGGGTCCTGCCTTGTTAGCTTTCTTTTTCTGTTTCTTAAGTTTGATCTCATTTGACTTGGGGATATCAGATTCATCCTTAGTCATTTGAGTTGAACCTTTGAAAGCATTCATTATAGCAGAATTATCATGTATATTATGATTAACATGGAATGACATGCTATTAGTGAACATGTTATTCCAGTAAGGCATGCTAAATGGCTTTTGTGGCATACTAAATGCAGCATAATAATGATTAGGTGCAAATGGCATATTAGCAAACTGTGCATTCATATTCTGTGTAGACATTGCATTCATAGGCATAGGAGGCATGGTATTCATGTTGGGAAAGTGAGGTGGCACATATATGGAAGTAGGCATGGCATATTTGTAATTAACAGACAAATGATTTACACTACCGCACTTGACACGGATATTTCTAGGAGCATATTTATCAGGTGTATAGTTATTGTGTTTGTTAATCCCTACTTTACCATTTCTATTATTTTTCTTTTTAGACTCTATTTTAACCTCAATCTTTTCAAGTCTGCCAATCAATTGCTTGACAGTCATATGACCAACGTTAGCCTTCTTCTCCTTCTTCCCTTGACTATATTCTCCTGGAACAAAATTCTTGGAAGCTGATCCATATCTCTCATTTAACTTGACAAGCTTGGCTTTACTCACAGGCTTGCTCACAGTCGACGAATGAGGATTTATGTCACTTGACGGATAACCCTTTTTGCTATCCGACGGATGACCCTCATCATCCGTCGAGTCTACATCTGTTAGCAATCCTTCCACCAGATTAGATTTCAGCTTCTCCTTGTTCTTCTTCCAGGCTGCATCACAAAAGGACTCAATCCCTTGAACTTTGGTGATTTGAGCATGAACATCTCTAGATGTTTTCCATGCCTTAATCACCTTATGTTCACGTTCAAGCTGCTTCTTCAAGATCTCTTCTTTCTTCAAGGACTCAGTAAATTCATCCTTAGCAATTTTGCATTCAATTCTTAATTTTTCAAATTCAATGAACTGAGACTCCGTCACGTTATTCCTCTCACTTAAAAACAAATTGTTTTCTTTGATTTTAGCATTTTCTTTAGTGAGAGACTTAAGTGTAACACGAAAATGGTATAATTCTATAGACATGTCATTTATAGCATCATTACACTCAGCTTTAGATAAATGTGCAAGGTTAGTGGTGATTACCTGATTACTTGAAGAACTTGTCTCTGTTTCATCAGACTTGGCAATTAGGGCTAGATTAACATAGTTGACATCCTCATCCTCATCCAGACCATCTGCAGCCCAGTCATTTTCTTGTGTAATGAAAGCCCTTTCCTTTTGTTTGAGCAGATCAAAGTATTTCTGTTTAAATCCATAGGCTCAAACTTCTTTTTATTGGAATCTGACTTTCTACACTCACTGGAAAAGTGCCCTGCCAAGCCACATTTGAAACACTTGAATTTTGATTTATCCACCATATTTCTATTTGGCTTAGCTGCTCCAAAGTTCTTCTTGAACTTAAGCTTGGAAAATCTTCTGGAAAGAAATGCTAGATGTTCATCAATATCTTCCATGTCATCTTGGCTCAAAGAATCTTCATTTTCTGCTGCTAGCCCCTTGCCCTTGTTTTCACAGACCTTTGAAGTTGATTCAACAACTTCCATCTTCATCTCCTTCTCTTTTTCTAACTCAGCAACTAGTGAAATGGATCCTCCTTTCTTCTTTCCTCTCTCCATCCTCTCATCTTGCTCTATTTCAAGCTCATAGGTTTTCAGGATGCCATACAGTCTCTCCAAAGTAAAGTCCGTGTATTCTTGAGAGTTTCTCAATGAGACTGTCATAGGTTTCCATTCCTTTGGAAGAGATCTAAGGAACTTTAGATTGGAGTCTTTTGTCTAATAGACCCTTCCATGCAACTTCAGAGCATTTAGTAGTTTTTGAAACCTACTAAAGATGTCAGTGAGAGACTCACTTTCTTTACTATGAAAATGCTCATATTGCTGAAACAGTAGATGCATCTTTTTTTCTCTAACTTGCTCAGTGCCATCACAGATAATCTGTATTGTATCCCAAACATCCTTGGCAGTTTTACAATTGATGATGTTGTCAAACATATCACCATCAACTCCATTGAACAGGATATTCATGGTCTTCTTATCTTTCCTGACTTATTCAATATCAGGATCAGACCATTCATTCCTTGGCTTGGGGATAGATGGCTCATTTCCAGTTGCAGCTCTCATTGGTACATGAGGGCCTCTTTCTATGCAATCTACATAGGCCTCATCTTGAGAAAGTAAATGATGATGCATCTTTACCTTCCAGTGATGGTAATTATCTTTATCCAGAAAAGGAATCTTGACTCCAACATCCTTTTTGTTCATCTTGTTGTTTTGTTGTGATCTTTAAACTCTATGTTTATCAAGAGCTTGCTCTGATACCAATTGTTAGTCCCTTAACAATGCAACAAGAATTACAGAAGGTGAGTTGAATGGAATTCTTGAACCTTTTTCACAAATAAAATTGTTCTAACTTAAATATATATATATATATATTAGTGTGAATTGTTTTGCAGAGTGCGGAATAATAACTTGAAATGAATCAAAACACAAGTAATTAAAAACACAAGTCTTTAAAAACTTTCTAGTGGATTTGAATGTATCCACCAGAGATATATAATATATCAAGAGAACTCTTTGTAGGAATTAGCTCACAGCTGCTTATAAATTATCAACAACTAAGATTTTAGAGAAATGCTAAGAATACAGCTTACAAATGTTTCTCTCTTTGTTGCTTAGTTAGTTGTTCTATTTGCTACTTCTTGGTTTATATATCATCAAGATTTCAAAGCAATAAGACAAGATAATAAAACAAAAACTATCAAGTCTAATACTATGCTACTTCATTAGTCTATTCCAGCATCTTTGAATATCTTCATAATAGCATGGAAATGGCAATGATTATTTGTTCTCTAAAACCCAGTTGAATAGGCTTCCACATTCCATTTCCATACACTCGACGCATGTGACTGTGTTGTCACTGTCAACAGATGTTTAAATTCTTTATCCGTCAGGTTCATGATCATCCGTCGAGTTCATGATCATCCGCCGGGTTGTCTTGTTGATCATCCGTCGAATGGCATTGTTGTTTATCCGTCGGGTAGCAATCTGGCACTTGACTTCATTTCATTTATGCAGAATTACAAGACATCATCTATGTACAATTAATCAACCTATTCTGCATATCTAGTTAATGTCAACATGACTTGAGTACTACTACAGAATCTAAATAATGTGCATGCAGAAATGTGCTATAGACTTATTGTTACATAAGCTACTCACTCGATGGATAATAAATCATCATCCGTCGGGACTATATTGAGTTATCCGTCGGGACTATAATCCTTATCCGCCGAGTGCTACATTTTTCACTAAGTAAAATCTACCAAGGTGTTTTGTTAATGAAATCATCAAGTACACAACATATACACAACACATATGACTAGAGATATTCCTTTGAAAAGGGCTAATCATAGTCATATCTGCAGAGAAAGTAGTATTTAGAGAATTTGTACGTTGTGGAGTATCAACCATTGGTATATCCTTGAGTGGTTGTACCAAGATTGCTTTAATCTTATCTTAAGAAGTGATCAGTACATCTGTTAAATCAGGAATTGTGCTTGTGTCAGAAAATGCTGCTTGTCAGAAATTGATCCCTTAGTAGAATTTGATAGTAAGTCTTCAACAGTACTTTGAACTGTTGGTTCTTGTGTGACTTGAGGTTTACAAGCTTCTTCAACCCTTTGAACTGAAGGTTCTTGTGTGCTTCCCTTAAAGATATGATCATGGATAACAACATCCAATTCAATAATGTGCTTTTGATGAGCTTCCCTGTCTTGGAGTGTTTTCATAATATCATCAACCACATAAATTTGACTCCCTCGAGCAATGTCAGGATTAGCCAGATGTGAGAAAATGCTTGCACTTACACTTTGAGCAGGTGGTTCTTGTGTAGTTGGGGCTTTAACAGGTGCATCTTCACTTTGAGAAGATGGTTCTTGTGTACTGTACCCCTTCTGTGGTGATTGAAGTGTGATCTTCTTGGATTGAGAAATAGATGAAGTCTTTGCTTTCCTCTTGATAGGCTTCCGTAGATCAACTTCCTTATCAATTTCAACTTCCTTGGCTGTTTTTGTCGTAGAAATTGTCTGATCAGGAATTGTAATAAACTTTTCAGGAATTGCTTGAAACCAAATACAGGGTTTTCAATTTGGGAACAAATACTGTAGTTATCCCTATAAATGTATCTTTTGATGATAAGAAGATTCCTGGTTTTGAAGAAGACTCTCATAAAAGTCTAATCTTTGCAAATGAAAATGCATTGTTGGAATCTGGATCAAACTCAAATGAACTGTCAAATCCTGATGATTCAAATCCTAATACTCCTTCAGATTCTGAAGATGATCATTGTACTAATGAACATGCACATGTTGAGGGGGAGTAACAACAAGGTTCAACTGATAGTACTAACACTAAAGAATCAACTCAAGGTTTTTCTCAATCTGGTCATTCAGAATCCAATGCTGATTCAATATCAGATGGACATGAGTCAAGTCCCAAAGCTTCATCAGAAGATGACTGCACTGATTCAGGGGGAGCCTCAAATGAATTTGATGAGGCATACAATGCTGGGGGAGCATCTAGCTCCAGAAGGACACTTCCCAGTGCCATAAAATGGACTAAAGATCATACTCCTGATCTGATCATTGGAAATCCTGATGAAGGTGTAAAGACAAGGAGTGCAACTCAAAATAAATATTTGTATCACAATCTACTTTCAAAATAAGAACCAAAGAAAGTAGAAGATGTACTTAAGGATGCAGATTGGGTCATAGCTATGCAAGAAGAGTTAAATGAGTTCGAAAGAAATGAAGTATGGAAGCTGGTGACTAGACCTAAGAACATGTCAATTGTGGACACAAAGTGGGTCTTCAGAAATAAGACTGATTCTGATGGAACAATTATAAGAAACAAGGCAAGATTGGTGGCTAAAGGATATTCTCAACAGGAAGGCATTGACTATGATGAAACATTTGCTCCTGTTGCTAGGCTGGAAGTAATCAGAATTTTCTTGGCATATGCTGCAAACAAGAAATTTAAAGTCTTTCAGATGGATGTCAAAAGTGCATTTCTCAATGAAGAACTTGAAGAGGAAGTCTATGTTGAACAACCACCAGGTTTCGTGGATCCTAAAAATCCTGATTATGTTTATAGACTTGACAAAGCACTCTATGGACTAAAGCAAGCACCTAGGGCATGGTATGAGACCCTTGCTCGGTTTCTGCTGGAAAGTGGATTCGAAAGAGGTACAATAGATAAAAATTTATTTTATCTGAATCAAGGTAAAGATCTACTTTTAGTTCAAATCTACGTGGATGATATCATTTTTGGATCAACTAATCAAAAACTGTGTGATAAGTTCTCAAAGTTGATGCAATCAAGATATCAAATGAGTATGATGGGAGAGATGAGTTACTTCTTGGGATTGCAAACTAAACAGACTGATAGTAATATCTATATTAATCAGTCAAAATACACAAAGAATCTATTGAAAAGGTTTCATATGCAAGAAAATGTAGCTGCAACTGCTACAAAGCTTAATCCTCATGAAGGAAAAGCAGTTGATGTCACAAACTACAGAGGTATGATTGGTTCTCTTTTGTACCTAACGGCTAGTAGGCCAGACATTATGTTTGCCACCTGTCTGTGTGCAAGATTTCAGGAAAATCCAAGGGAGCCACATCTTATTGCAGTAAAGAGAATCTTCAGATACCTCAAGGGTATTGTATCACTTGGTCTCTGGTATGCAAGGGAAGCTGATTTTGAATTATATGGATATTCAGACGCTGAATTTGCTGGCTGTAAGATAGATATGAAGAGCACATCTGGGAGCTATCATTTTTTGGGAGGCAGATTAGCTTCATGGTTCAATAAGAAGCAGAAATCTATTTCTACTTCAACTGCTGAGGCTGAATATATTACAGCTGGGAGCTGATGTGCTCAGTTGCTATGGATGAGAAACCAGCTCATGGACTATGAATTATCATTTTCTAAAATTCCTATTTATTGTGATAATCAAAGTGCTATTGCTATGATAGGAAACCCAGTGCAACACTCTCTTACCAAACATATCAGCATCAAATATCACTTTATAAGATAAAATGTCATGGAAGGAACGATTGAGCTTCATTTTGTTCCTACTAATCAGCAGCTGGATGATATTTTCACGAAGCCATTACCTGAAGCAACATTTACAAAGCTTGTCTATGAACTTGGTAAGGGATAGAGCTCTAGTTAATGCAATAAATACTGCTTTCACTTTTGAATACAAGGGACACATGTATGAGGTTGATGTTGATGTTCTGCTTCAGCATTGAGGTTGCCTGCTTGTGATGGTGCTCCTGATAATTATGCAACTGAGCAGCTGTTTGATATGCTCAGAACTCTGAACTACAAAGGTGACATCACAATAATTGGGAGATTGATAAGAACAAAATTGAAGAGAGAATGGAATTTCTTCTTTGATTGCATCAGCATATGTTTCTTGAATAAGACAACAAATTTTGATGCTCTTCCGTCCACTTTTCTAAAAATTGGGTATTCTCTTCTCTATTCTAGTAATTTTGACTATGGTAACACCATTCTTCAATTCATAATTTCTAGGAGAACATATACATCAGGTATAATAGGGTATACTAGATTTCTTCAACTGATTTTTAATTTTCTATGCCCTAATGTTGAATTTGATGATGATGAATTACTTCCTGTATTTCAAATTTCTGAGAAGGCTATCACTGATCATATGAAAAGAGATGAAAAGAATAAGTTTTCAGGACCTCTCTTCCTTCCTCAGGAGGTCAACCAATTTCTATTAAGAAATAGGCCTACTCCTTCACAAGTGTCTGCAAATCCTGATGCTGGCACCTCTGTAACATTTCCTGATGTTGTGGAACAAGACACTACCCATCTTATTTCTAAACCAAGCATTTCTTCTCCTAAACAGAACTCCAATACAGCTCCTAAATCAGCCTCCTCTGATGTCTCCCAAAAGACATCAGTTGAATAAAAGAAATGGCTGGTTAAGAAATCTGTTCATTCTAAACAGAGAGCTCAACAGGACTCACTGAGTGATAGTGAGAAGAAAGAAGAATGTTTTCTAGTCCAGAAAAGAAGGCTGATCATGCAAGATGATTTTAACTCTGATGATCAGATGCCCATTGGGCCAAGGATGAAGATTAAGAAATCAACAGTTGCAATTCCTGATGACTCTGTTGACACAACTGGAACCAAGAAGCCAACTACTGATGCTAGTGCTCTGATCAAAAAGTTTCCAATAAACAAAGAAAATGCTGAGCCCAAGAAAATTTACAAGGGCAAGTTGAAAAGAAGAGATGAAGATGTGGTTAGGTACATCAGACAGAAGAAAAAGACTCAGTCTTCTGCTATGGATGTCAGTCCACAAGAACCTAAGTCTCAAAGGGATTTAAAAACTGAGATACATCCAGTCACACAAGAACCATTTTCGCAAAGGGAAGATGCAGACAAAGAGGATGCACAAATAATTGTTAATTTTTCTCTAGGTGATCTTTTTGCTGACTCCGAACAGCTGTTGCAAGAAAAGAAGGCTCATCAGGATGTATTGTCAAAGGTGGATGTAGTTATTAATGATTTGATGTTTGAGGAGAGTACACAAGAACCTTCATCACTTCTTGCTGAAGCAGCTCATATTCCTCAGGCCCCACAAGAACCATCAGTTTAAAGTAATGATGCTGGCCTAGTTCATTCCCCTGACAAATCAAATCCTGATGCTATAACAAATCCTGATGTTGATCAACTATCCATTCAAGCAGCTTCTACTGATGATTCTTTACTGCTAACTAGCTTGTCAAAGCATCCTGATGCGTTGTTTGTTCCTCCGCTATCATCACTTCCATTTGAGGACTCACCTTTATGTATTGCTTATTTTCCTCTGTTGTTCTTCATGTTTGTATGATTATAAATAGTCTCTTATTTGAGGTTACCTCTATTTATATGACAAGCATACTACTCCTCTCAGCCATCTCTTTTTTCTTTGCAAAATGTGTGATTGTGCTTTTCTGTGAGACTGTGTGAAAATACTATATGAGAAAATTAAATTTTGAGTGGCAGTCTCCTGTACTGGCACAAGGAGAGGTAGTTTTAAGAAAAGAATTTTATAAGTTTTTCTTTGCTTATAAACTTTCTTATGTGAGAAATATATTACTCTTCAAAGTAATATATTGTGTGAGAAGTGATGAGATCACTTGAAAAGAAAAGAGAGATTTAGGTGTTACATTGTTTTATATTTCAGGCTCTTATCAGGAACAAATACTTATTGCTAAGGATCCTCTTAAAGGCAAAGCAATTATGCCAAGCTCTGTAAATTCTTCTGAGGGTCTTGAAGGAATTTACGGATGAGCGGAAGCGTGATATAAAAATTATTCCGTAAAAACCATGTATCGCACATATAGAAAAACGTATAAATAAAAAAAAGAGCGGAGGAATCGTAACCATACCTTAAAAATCGAAGCTTTATAAAATGGTTGCTAGCAGTTGCTTCTCAGTGTGTGAAGCACTCTACCGGTATCCACCAAGAATAATCCTCTTCGATGAAGCTTTTTATAAAACCAAGATTTTATAAAAATGGAGTTTTGGGAGAGAGAGAGAGGAAGAAGATGGAGGCTAGCTTCTTCTTAGATTTTTCACAAAAATAAGTGTGTTTAGAATAAGTCATCTCATTCTATTTATAAGGCTCTCCTAGGGTTTTTTTAATATATCTATATATATTAGCCCCACATTTTATCTTTAGAAAATGCTTTAATAATAATTAAAACTATTTTAATCATTATTTCTTTTTCTAAACTATTTAGAAAATAATTCTCTCTCTTATTATTTCATCAAAGAAAATATTCTTTTATGGTGTGATGTAGGTTCAATATTATACCGGTAGTAGAAATAAATAATAATAAACTTTTATTAATTATTTACATGAATACTAAAATTCACTAAATATAATTAACTGATTAATTATATTTATTCTACATCGTGAGTGATGCTTCTCAACATATCGCGACTATCCAGATAATATGAATTCACTACTTAGAATACCAAGAACCTATTAGTGACTAGTTACCGTACAATGAATTCCTTCTACCCTTACAATATCCCGATTAAATACAAGGCATGGATCTCGTGTCCTATCAAATTTAATCATTTGATTTCTTATTTATAATGCAAAGTTCATATTAATGCAAATTAGAAACTCCTTTTTAATTTCATACACTCTGGCCAGAGATTCCAGAACTCGCATACTAAGAATAACATAGGATATTCTCTTCCTATAATGGAAGGGGTAGATCCTCTATTGACGTAAACTATCTCTATACACAAATCCCTATGCCCGGAATAGACCAAATGGATGTCCTTGATGTTGGATTTTAATCATCATAGAAACAATGTAAAACAATTTTTACGATATAAAATCCATATAATACGCATACAAAACATGAATTAAATCGAGGGATCGATTTCTAACCTTTAAAAGCGATCCAAGAACAACGAGCGGAGATCCTTAACAGCTGCTCCTCAAGTGTGAAGCACTCCACAGGTATCCACCAAGAAATCGATATAATGAAGGAGGAGGAGGTGGAGAGAATTAGGATTTTTTAAATTTTTTAGGTTGAGGCAAAAATAGGGTTTATAATAGTATATTTATAGGCAAAATTTTCAGCTGAAAATTTTGCCATAAAATATTATTATTATTAACCCTTTATTATTCTCACTAATAATTAAAACACCTTTTAATTATTAATCCTTTTTCTAAACACTTTAGAAATAATTCTCTCACTTGATTTAATTTCCAAAAATTAAATTCTTAATTAATAATATTAAGAACCTTTTCTTAATTAATTTATAATCAATTAAATCTCATTTAATCAATTATTAAATTTGCCAATTAATTATTTATGACATAAATAAATAATTATCAGCCATTATTAATTAATTCTTCCACCATTAAATCATTCTCTTTTATGGTGTGGCCTTGTAGATTCAATATTAAGCCAGTAGTAGAAATAAATAATAATAAAATTATTTTATCATTATTTATATAAATTCTCTAATTCATTAAATATGATTAATTAATTAATCATATTTATTCTACATCGTGAGGGATACTTCTCAGCATATCGCGACTATCCGGATAATACGAATTCACTGCTTAGAATACCAAGAACCTATTCAGTGAATAGTTACCGTACAATTAATTCCTTCTACCCTGCAATGTCACGATTAAATATAAGGCATGGAACTTGTGTCAAGCCTATCTTATTTAATCACTTGCTTTCCCATTCACTATGCTTAGTTCTATTTAATATAAATTAGAAACTCCTTTCTAATTTCATTCACTCTGGCCAGAGATTCCTGAACTAACATAAGTGGATCAGCATTGAACATTCTCTTCCTTCACTGGAAGGGGTAGATCCTTTATTGATCATACACTATCTTCGTGTACAAATTCCTATACCCAGTAGAGCCCTTATAATTGTTCCTAGAGACTAAGAACTAAACCAAAGCATAGTTCAGTGTACACAAGATGACTATGATGACCTCAAGTCTAAGGATACTTGTACAACTATCACTATGTGAACAACTGCTGACACGTGAGTGTACTCTATCAGTTGTTCAGCTGTGTGAGTCATGTTCAGTGAACTTATTCTATAATAAGCACCTACATACTAGCTATAGTGTCACCACACAAATGTCTATAAGAACAGACATCCTTCATAATGAAACAAGCATAGTATGTACCGATCTTTGCTAATTATTAATTACCAGTTAGTAATCCTACGATCAGGAACTATTTAAGTTTAGAGTTATCATCTTTTAGGTCTCATTATTATGATCTCATCACAATCCATAAAAAGCTTTACTCTAAACTGTGGTATATCTTATTTAAACACTTAAATAGATAGAGCCCGCAATAAAAACAAAACAAGTCTTTTATTAATATCAATGAAATCAAAACAGATTACATAAAAATTATTCCTAAATCCTCATACATGATTGGACTTAGGACATATCTCTTTCACTTGAGACAAAGGACTAATCCAAAATACAGTTCATTATATACAAGATAACTTTAACGATCTCAAGTCTAAGGACACTTGTACAACTATCATTCAGTGAATAACTATTGACACATGAGTAATCTCCATTAGTTGTTTAACTTATCGAGTCATGTTCAGTGAACTTATTCCCTAATAAGCACCTACATACTAGCTATAGTGTCACCATACAAATGCCTATGAGAACAGACATCCTCCTGAAGGGAGCAAGCATAGTATGTACCAATCTTTGTGGATCCACTAACATCTGATTAGTTATCCTATGATCAGGAACTGTTTAAGTCTAGAGTTATCATCTTCTAGATCTCACTATTATAATCTCATTATAATTCTAGAAGCTTTACTCTAAACTATGGAGCATCTTATTTAATACACTTTAAATAGATAAAGCCCATAATAAAACCAAAACAAGTCTTTTATTAATTTCAATGAAATCAAATAGGAATACAAGAAAGTTCTTCCTAACTCATCATACATGATTGGATTTAGGACAAACACTTTCAATCTCCCACTTGAACTAAAGCCAATCACCCTGGTATCTAATACCCATCTTCTCTTTATGACGATCAAAGTGAATCTGAGACAATGACTTTGTGAGTGGGTCTGCTACGTTGTTATGTGTGTCAACTCTCTCAATCTTGACATCTCCTCTTTCAGTGATTTCCCTAATCAAATGAATGCGTCGTAAAACATGTTTGGTATTTTTATGAGACCTAAGTTCCCTCGCTTGTGCTATTGTTGCGTTGTTATCACAATACAACACAATAGGCTCCTCAATACTAGGAACAACTCCCAACTCAGAAACAAATTTCCTCATCCAAATGGCTTCTTCTGCAGCCTCACTACCAGCTATATATTCTGCTTCCGCCGTGGAGTCAGCCGTTGTAGACTGTTTGGAACTCTTCTAACTAATCGCACCACCATTCAGAGTAAACACGTACCCTGACATGGATTTGCTATCATCACTTTCTGATTGAAAACTAGAGTCAGTATAACCCTCTATTTTCAACTCAGATCCACCACCAAAAACAAAAAAAATATCCTTAGTCCTTCGCAAGTACTTAAGGATGTTCTTCACTGCTTTCCAGTGGTCTTCACCTGGATCAGACTGATATCTGCTCATCACACTAATTAAATAAGCAACATCAGGACTAATACATAATATCACGTACATGATAGATCCTATTGCAGAAGCATAAGGAATCTTACTCATATGCTCTCTTTCCTCAGGTGTCTTAGGAGACATTTTTTCGGAAAGGGATACTCTATGGCTCATCGGTATGAGACATCTTTTGGAGTTTTCTATGCTAAACCTTTTAAGCACTTTCTGGATGTATGTACCCTGGGTAAGACCTATCATTCTTCTAGATCTATCTCTATAGATCTTCATACCGAGAATGTAGGATGCTTCTCCCAAGTCCTTCATAGTGAAGTTCTTCGATAGCCACACTTTGACTAATTGTAGCATCAGTATATCATTTCCTATAAGAAGTATGTCATCCACATACAATACAAGAAATGTTACCGCGCTCCCACTAACCTTCTTGTAGACACATGGTCCCATCTATGTTTTTGATAAAACCAAACTCTTTGATTATCTCATCAAAACGGATGTTCCATCTACGAGAAGCTTGCTTTAAACTATATATGGTTCGTAGCAGCTTACACATTAGGTGTTCATTTCCCTTGGAAAGAAAACCCCCTAGCTGTGTCATATACATTTCCTCTTCAAGTTTCCCATTGAGGAAGGCCGTTTTCACGTCCATTTGCCAGATCTCATAGTCGTAGTAAGCAGCAATCGCAAGCAAAATCCGAATTAATTTTAACAGGGCTACAGGTGAAAAAGTTTCATCAAAGTCAATCCCTTGCCTTTGTCTGAATCCTTTTGCCACGAGCCTGGCCTTGTAGGTCTCCACTTGGCCATCTGCTCCAATCTTTCTTTTGTATACCCATTTGCACTCAATAGGCTTCACACCCTCAGGTGCTTCAACCAAAGTCCATACTTGGTTGGTATACATAGATTCCATTTCGGATTTCATGGCACTTTGCCATTTCTCTGAGTCAACACTACTCATAGCCTCATTATAGGTCATAGGGTCATCATCATCAATGATTGACAACTCATTGTCATTCTCAATGAAAAGGCCATAATACCTCTCAGGTTGGCGAGACACTCTCCCTGACCTACGAATGGGCTGTTCCACAGAAGGTTGTTCAGTCTGAACAGGTGTTTCCACTTGAACTGTAGTAGTTTGTGCTTCTTGAACTTCATCAAGTTCAATTTTGCTCCCATTGTTTCCTTCAAGGATAAACTCCTTTTCCAAGAAGGTAGCATGTCTGGAGACAAACACCTTATGATCGGTGTAAAAGTAATACCCTAAAGTCTCTTTAGGATATCCCACAAAACTATATTTTACGGATCGAGATTC
Organism: Apium graveolens; assembly: GCF_009905375.1. Lineage (NCBI taxonomy): Eukaryota > Viridiplantae > Streptophyta > Magnoliopsida > Apiales > Apiaceae > Apium > Apium graveolens. The sequence goes on from NC_133651.1 coordinate 130,796,841, forward strand.
CAGCTTATCAGGGTCAACTTTCTTGACATAAGCTTAACGTGTTTAAGACTCGGTTTCCTTTCTTTCCATATCTCATATAGAGTTTGAGGAACAGATTTGGAAGGCACCTTATTCAGTAAATATGCTGAGGTTTCCAATGCATAACCCCATAGGAATACTGGAAGATCCACATAGCTCATCATGGACCGAAACATGTCTAACAAAGTTCGATTTCTCCTTTCAGATACCCCATTCAACTGTGGAGTATATGGAGGAGTCCACTGAGAGACTATACCATTTTCTTTGAGATAATCTAGAAACTCTTCATTCAAGTATTCACCACCTCGATCTGATCGAAGAGTTTTAATACTATGTTTGGTTTGTTTCTCCACTTCATTCTTATATTCTTTGAACTTTTCAAAGGCTTCAGACTTTTGTTTCATCAAATACACATATCCGAAGCTAGATTGATCATCTATGAAAGTAATGAAGTATGAAAATCCACCCATGGATTGCGTAGACATTGGTCCACATACATCTGTGTGTACCAATCCTAGCAAATCTGCAGCCCTCTCTCCATGTCCACTAAATGGAGATTTGGTCATTTTACCCAATAGACAAGACTCGCATGTAGGATATGATTCAAAATCAAAGGGGTCAAGTAACCCTTCCTTATGCAATGTCCGCAGTCTAACATGGGAATAGAAAATCCAGCCAAGTCTAATATGGGAATAGAAATAATATTCCTCACAATCGAGGGAAGAAAATAACAATTATTTAAAACAATAGTCTTTCCCGTAGGCATATATAAATGAAATGATCCTACAGCTTCAGCAACAACTCTTGCTCCATTTCCCATCTGTAGAATCACCTCCTCTTCCTCAAGATTCCTACTTCTCCTTAGTCCCTGCAACGAATTGCAAATGTGAGAACCACAGGCGGTATCAAATACCCAAGTAGAAATTTGATTTAATGACATATTCACTTCAATCATGAACATACCTGAAACAGAAGCGGTAGTCTCACTACCCTTCTTCTTCTTCAATTCTGTAAGGTAAACCTTGCAGTTCCTTTTCCAGTGCCCCACCTTGTTACAGTGGAAGCAAACAGCTTTGTTCTTGGGGTCTTCAGCTTTTGGTGGAACCATCTTTTTCTCACCTACTTTCTTCTTCTTGGAAGGGTTCTTCTTCCTTTTCTTAGGATTGGAACCTTCACCATATAGAAGAACAGAGCTCTTCTTAGAGGGAAAATTCGATTCCGCAGTCTTCAACATGTTGTGGAGTTCAGCCAGGCTGACATCCAGCTTATTCATGAGAAAGTTCACAACAAACTGCGAAAACGAACCTGGAAGCGATTGCAAGACCAAGTCTTGAGTCAGTTCCCCATCCATGTTAAATCCAAGTTGTCCAAGACATTCAATCAAATTGATCATCTTAAGTACATGGTCATTCAAAGATGATCCCTCAGACATCCTACAACCAAACAGTTCCTTCGATATCTCATATCAAGCTGTCCTCCCTGCCACATCATACAACTCTTGTAGATGCGTAAGGATAGTGTGAGCATCCATATGCTCATGCTGCTTCTGTAGCTCAATGTTCATGGAAGCTAGCATGATACATTGAGCAACATTTGCATCATCTATCCACTTACGATACACAACATGTTCATCATTATGTGCATCGTCAACAGGTTCAGCAGGCTTAGGTGAGTCAAGCACATATTCCAGCTTCTCAACCCTGAGAACAATTCTCAAGTTTCAAAGCCAGTCAGCAAAATTAGGACCAGTCAACTTGTGAGCATCTAGTATGCTCCGGAGTGATAGTGCAGAAGACATAACGTATATAGTAAATCTGTAAATGATAAACACATAACAGTACTTAGCAAATATTCAATTTCATTTCAAAATGCTATATGAATCGGGTCTTTATTCATAAGTGGCTCCCACTAGTTTATCTAATTTACACAACCCCCGAAGTGAAAAATTAAGCATTCATAATGCTAGTGGGAATAGGGATCCTACATTCCATCACACAACCTCGGCTGTAGCATGAAACATCATGTGATGTTCAATAGGCAGACAACTCTTATCAATTACATCTTATGTTATTCCCTAATAAAACTTTAGTCTCTTGAATAATTGAGTCACGACTGTAGCATGAAAGACTCAATATTCTAAGTCAAGTCTAACCCAACATTTCGTACAATTGAATCAGTCTCCAACGGCCCACGGCTGCAGCATGTAATGACCTTTAGATTCTAATTCAATGTACACATCTCTATGTAATAGACAAGTATTTCTTATTTCAAAATCAAAGCCCTCGGCTGTAGCATGAAATGACAATGATTTAAAAATAAGAACTACTTTCTACCATGTTGGAAGGCTATGACCGACATAAGCTCGTTGTGTCATTGGCCAATTACTACTTGATATTATTTAATTTTAGAGGGATTATATTATGTTACAATCATAATCATATTATAAAGAGATTCTTCCTTTTAAAATTAAATATTTCAAATCAATAATCGTTAAACAGATGATTCTCAGATCGGGGGAGCATTGTCAAGAGACGTCACTTAATACCCCTTTCTTACAGATCGAAATCTGCTGTTGACAGAATCATCCTTTCTCTCAATATTGAAAATTCATATTTAATTACGTATTTCATAAACACAAGAATCTCATGATTTGTATTCATAATATTATTGTTAAGGCAAGAAATGATTCCTATTCTAGATTTTCTAGAGCACGCCTTATTTTGATTTAAGTTCACCTAAATCTATCATCGCATGGTAAACATAGGCATATATCTCATATATAAAAATAAATAAACAAGTAAGCATGCAAGTAATATCATGTCACACATTGATATAATGATGTATGGATTTATTATAGCATTTAAAAGCAATTAAAATAATTAAAACATGCTTTAAAACACTTTCGGGAATATAAACAGTTCAAAACTTTTATATAAAAAATATTTGACCACTCCATTAGATCCGTCTCGGAAAAACGAATCCAACGATATATTGCACGCCCAAAACGGAGTTACGAAACTCCCAAAAAATCAAATTTAATATGGACAGACGGGCTGTAACGCATTACAGGAATGCGTTACAAGGGCTGTAACGTATTTCGGTAATGCGTTACAACATTGTTAAGCCATTACCGGATGTAACGCATTCGGTAAATGCGCAACAGGGTGTAACGCATTTCCGAAATGCGCGACACCCCCCGGCGACTGCGCTTCACGCGCCCAGCACAGCAGACCGTTGAATTTTTTATTTTTTTTTTGTTTTCTACTTTCCTGCCGTTTGTCTGCTTACTGCTATTACAAATAAAAGAGTAACCCCCTTTCCTTTACTCCCTTAATTAATAACTCTTATTAATATTGTCATCATTTTAATTTTATTATTAATAAATTAATTAATATTTAATTAATAAATTAATAAAAATCAAAATAATATAATTTCTTAAATCAGGCAGTAGCAGAAAATTATCAGATCAGCCAGGGGTCCTTGTGCAAATTTTAATCATATTTATTCACATGCATAATTATTTCATGAATTTTAGTTAAAACAATTTTTAAAAATTCATAATAAATAATCTACACATCACAAAATTATGAAAAAAAATACCTAGATGATCTAGAACACTTGTAGAACCCAGATCAGTAGTCAAGATCTAATGCAAAAATTATTTCGAATTAATTCATAATTAAATCTAAATAAACTTGCAAAAATTATAACAAATCCATACATGCATAAAAAAATCTGAAATTTTTTATATGAATATCTATATGCAGAACCTAGCTCTGATGCCAATGAAGAAATTTATGGATGAGCAGAAGCGTGATATAATAATTATTCCATAAAAACCATGTATCGCACATATAGAAAAATGTATAAATCAAAAAAAGAGCGGAGAAATCGTAACCATACCTTAAAAATCGAAGCTTTATAAAATGGTTGCTAGCAGTTGCTTCTCAGTGTGTGAAGCACTCTACCGGTATCCACCAAGAATAATTCTCTTCGATGAAGCTTTTATAAAACCAAGCTTTTATAAAAATGGAGTTTTGGGAGAGAGAGGAAGAAGATGGAGGCTAGTTTCTTCTTAGGTTTTTCACAAAAATAAGTGTGTTTAGATTGAACCATCTCATTCTATTTATAAGGCTCTCCTAGGGTTTTTTTAATATATATAAATATTAGCCCCACATTTTATCTTTATAAAATGCTTTAATAATAATTAAAACTATTTTAATCATTATTCTTTTTCTAAACTATTTAGAAAATAATTCTCTCTCTCATTATTTCATCAAAGAAAATATTATTTTATGGCGTGACCCTGTAGGTTCAATATTATACCGGTAGTAGAAATAAATAATAATAAACTTTTATTAATTATTTACATGAATACTAAAATTCACTAAATATAATTAACTGATTAATTATATTTATTCGACATCGTGAGTGATGCTTCTCAACATATCACGATTATCTGGATAATATGAGTTCACTGCTTAGAATACCAAGAACCTGTCAGTGACTAGTTACCGTACAATAAATTCCTTCTACCCTTACAATATCCCAATTAAATACAAGGCATGGATCTCGTGTCAGGCCTATCAAATTTAATCATATGATTTCTTATTTATAATGCAAAGTTCATATTAATGCAAATTAGAAAATCCTTTCTAATTTCATACACTCTGGCCAGAGATTCCAGAACTCGCATACTAAGAATAATATAGGATATTCTCTTCCTATACTGGAAGGGGTAGATCCTCTATTGACATTAACTATCTCTATACACAAATCCCTATGCCCAGAATAGACCTAATGGATGTCCTTGAGACAAAGGACTAAACCAAAGCACAGTTCATTATATACAAGATAACTTTAACGATCTCAAGTCTAAGGACACTTGTATAACTATCACTCAGTGAATAACTATTGACACGTGAGTAATCTCCATTAGTTGTTCAACTTATCGAGTCATGTTCAGTGAACTTATTCCCTAATAAGAACTTACATACTAGCTATAGTGTCACCACACAAATACCTATGAGAACAGACATCCTCCCGAAGGGAGCAAGCATAGCATGTACCAATCTTTGCGGATCCACTAACATCCGATTAGTTATCCTATGATCAGGAACTGTTTAAGTCTAGAGTTATCATCTTCTAGATCTCACTATTATAATCTCATTATAATTCTAGAAGCTTTACTCTAAACTATGGAGCATCTTATTTAATACACTTTAAATAAATAAAGCCCATAATAAAACCAAAACAAGTCTTTTATTAATTTCAATGAAATCAAATAGGAATACAAGAAAGTTCTTCCTAACTCATCATACATGATTGGATTTAGGACAAACACTTTCAGGTCTGTCTAGCTCTGATTCTGTTGAAGACAGTGATCCTGATGATTTTGACACAGCTCAACTTAAGATTTCTATTGATGCATCTAAGAAGTCCAATGTTGGTTCTTCTTCACATTTCAATACCGATCCTTCTTATTACAATGCTGATGCTGAGCATTTTCAAAAGACTAAATGGGATTTTGCATGGAGAGATGAACATACTTCTATCTCCTCAGCTATTGGTATGCAACATGTTCACAGGGCATATGATGGACTTCAAAACCCTGACCTTAAATTGCATCTCAAGACCTCTACCATCTCTGTGAAAGGAATTCTCTTTGAACTTGCTGATATGAAGACATCTCATGCTAATTTACAGAACAAGATTGATGCATTTATGATTAATCCACTTACTTCAGCTGAACTCATAAGTGTGAAAAAGGTTGTTAAAGCCGTGGTTTAATCTCAACAAAGCATGGATACTCAATTTTCTTCCTTGGAAGATAAAGTGTCTTCAATGGCTGATAAACTGGTGCTATATTTTCTCTTTTCTCAGATACTGATGCCAAAAAGGTGGAGAAGATAGCTATCAAAAAATGTACACCTGACTCTATTCAGTTGAAAGATAAAGTTACTGATGATGATGGTGATAAGAATCCGGTTGCAAATGTTCAAATTGCTCTTATTGCTTAACAACCTCAACATTCTAAAAGGTCCGGTTCTTCAGGACAAGGAAAGTCTACCGGTGCACATGAAGTTAAGCACAAGACTAATGCTGATGCTCCTAAAATTGTTGATGTTACAATCTCTAACATAACAGATGCTAAAGGATTATTTTTTCCTTACAGACACAAGGAAATAGGTGAAGAGATTGTTCTGTACTACAAGGATAAAAGGTTTGAGCAAATGAATGCCAGTAGTGCTCTTAGGTTGATAACTGAAGAATTTCCTGATCTAACAACTGAAGAAGCAGTTATGCAACAGAAGGAGTTAATGGCTCAAATTGAAGCTGAAGCAAACTCCTCTAAAGGAAGAGGAAAAATTAGGTGGAAGAGCTACAAGAGATAGAGGAAGAAGAGGAAGAGGAAGAATTTCTAATTCAAGTCAAGTGTCTGCAATTGACTCTGCATTTCTGAATGTTCTATTCAGAGAAGGTTTTGTTCCTGTACAAGGACATGATTTAAAAGAAGAAGCTGAGGATACTGAAGATATGATTGTTCAAAAAAAGAAGAAATCAAACGCGGACATTGCTCAATTTGATATAACTAATGCAAATTTGTCTCTTGAAGCAGACATAAAAGCTGAGGAAAAAGCAAATCCTGATGTTGTGAATCTAATAGCTAATTTTGACACTGATGAAAAGGTGATCAAAGTATTGGATGAATCAATTATTGATGAACAAGAAAGAATTGACAGAAGGAAAGATGATCAAGCATGCAGTGACTATGAACAAATAATTCAAAATTCAAGAAGAGAGTTGTGCCAGAAAATAAGAGGGAAGATTCATGATTTATGTGGCGCCCTCCAAACCCAGGTCAGAAGTTTGGGATCCACACACACACACCTTATATATAACCTGCTTATAACAATAATAAAGATAATAATAATATACAGTGACCCTACTTACCAACTTCCACGGACCGCAACAGGTTAAAGTATGTACACAAGCCACACACACACTTTATATTACAAACGTCCAAATCCCAACTATTCAAACTCAGAACTAAGTATTAAATATTATTACAAACTTTTACAAACTTAAATTATCTCAAAAGATGCCTACTAGCTTAACTCGATCAACCTGAACCCCTAGCTCTCGTGCTGGACTGGGGATCCTCGCTACCAACTGGTTCCTTCTTAATTGGAAAAGAACATAAACAAAATCGCACAAATGAGCTAACTAGCTCAGCAAGTCACAATAACAAGACTGAGAATAATGATCATCAAGTGAAAAGGGTTATGATATCAAGTGAACAATGAATTATGATTTAGAATTGGATATTATAATTTTATTTTAAAAACCAAGGTTAGGCTGCTGATCAGTCACGAACTAACCCCGAGCAAAGCACACAGCACTGCTCTAACTACTGGATCCAAGACACACATTGGCCTAACTTGACCATTAATATGGTCTGACCACGAATCTGGTCCACAATTTTATAAAAACAATCCAATTCTAACATAATAACAGGATAAACAATGTAAAGCATTAAACACAATCATAAATAACATGGAATGTTTGATAATGAAATGGTTTCAATCATTACAAAGATCAATATGGCATTTTTAAAGTTTGGATGTTAGGTAATGAAATAATTGGATAACAAAGGAATCAATGTTTCGGGGTTACAAGGATTTGGTATTTCAAAGCACAAGATACAGTGATTTGAATATGTAAGTAAATCGGTTCAGTGTTTGGTATTTAGTTTGTATGTATTTGTGGAGTAGTATCGTATATTGGTGGTGCGTATTTGGGTATACTACAATCAATGGTTTAGAAAGAATAAGGTTTACGGTTCAAGATCAATAACCGAAATCAGGATTTAGGGTTTAGTGCTTCAAAGCACTTGCAAAGTAAAAAAGGACTATCAATCAACTACAATATATCTCGAGAAAGTTCAGAACACTTGCCTGGTACTAGCTTGCTATACTGCGCTAACTTCCAATCACAACCGTCTACTCCTCGACTATCTGTTTCCCTTTCCTATGCCTTACCTCTTCTGCTCACATATCATAAGCATCTATCAATACTCAACTTGTACGATTCTATTCGATACACACTTCTTTCTACCCTTCGTCTTACCCAAATCCGATTAACGGATTGAAAGTTATGCTATAAACAAGTAAACATCAAACATATAGGCCGACAGTCAACCAACAAGTCACATATAGCACATAACACGTCAAACAGTCAATGATATATCATTTATAAAGGAGTCTCGGGTTATAAACAGGCTTTCGGGTATTTAAAATGATTTTTAAAACATTTTTCAGAATTAAAACAGGTCGTCGGATCAAGTTCAGGGTAATAAACAGGGTTCGGTTGGCCAAATCTGGCTTCAAAACAATTTTATAATAATTATCGAGCCTTGAAAATAATTTAAAATAATATTTTAAAGCTCGAAACTATTTTTTGGAATTTTTAAATCATTTTTAAATAATTAAATCTAATTAAATAATTAATTAAAATCAATTAATAATTAATTAAAATCAATTAATAATTAATTAAATCAATTAATCAATTAATTTTTGAATTAATTGACCAATTAATTAATTAATTATTAAGTAAAACTAATTAACTAATTAATTCAGATTTATTTTTGAATTAAAAATAATTTTTGGAATTAAAATAATAATTTTTGGAATTTTCAGAAATTAAAAACGAATTTTTATAATTAAAATAAATAGAAAATATGATTTTTAAATATTTTTAAAACAGGAATCCTAATTTTGAAACTTCTGGAAACCTCAGGGACTAATCTGCATCGTCCCCAATAGTTAAGGTACCAAACTGTAAATTTTGCAGGGACTATAACTTCTGGAAAACGTTCTGTCTCGCCGGAGAAGACGATTCCGGCGTCCACACCCTACCAACACCTCCAGATCATAACTACACAATACCAGGAACATAACCATGCCATCAAATCACACAATCCATCCCTGAGTTGGCCGGAATTTGGCCGAGAAGTTCGCCGGTTTCCGGCGAACTCGACGTAACTTTAAAAATACAACTCCCTTCGATTCACGAATCCTCTGTTAAAGAGCTATATACCAATCGATTGCAAATTTCATAAGGAACACAACCCACTATATATCAACAGTTAATAACCCCTAAATCAAAAAGCCCTAAATTTCAATTAAGAATATTCATACGGGTTATAAACTCTAATTTCAAAATTCGAAAATCAAACTCAATTTTGAACATGTTATTGAACTCCAAATCAGTCATATAATATATCAAAGTCATCAGGAAAACAAGCTCTACAACATGCAATCATCAAATCATTCAAACAATCATCCGAACAAAAATTCATATTTTTAATCAAAATAATTCGAAAATAAATAAAAATATAGAAAATAAACCTTGATTTCTGCAGTTCTGAAACTTGAAGAAACTGATAGAACACTCTGAGACCTTCGTTTTGGTTACTCAAGCTTTGAAAACAGAGATCACTAACACCTTCAAATTGTTGTTTGATTCTAAAAAAGGTTTATGAATATATAAATTTTCTCTGGAAAATTATATAATTATTGTTTGCAAATGATTTTCGATACGAAATAAAATAAGGTAAAGGCTATTTATAATTACGGCAAATTGGTATCCCGTTGGATCATTCCGGATATAAAATGGTAGGTTTATTTATAAAAATTGATCCAAACGGTACCAGTTTTCGGGATAATTATCCAAACCAGTATAATTTGTACTGCGGTCTTGGTCTCAGCTCCTGGTTACACGTATTACGAAGTGATAATTGTGATAGTTTAATAAAAAGATCCCGTTTATCGAAAATACGAGTTTTATTGATTTACCGAAACGAATAATGTATCGAAAATGTTGCGCCGGGACCCGCGCAGGACAAACCGTATGCCGGATCGAAAAAGTCGAAACATGAAAAATGCTCGGAATATTGTAATTAGGTTAGGAAGGAGTTTTCGGAAAGGTTTCGGAATATAAAAACGTAAAAACGGATGACGTCGGTTGGTTCCCGATTATATAAAATAGTTTTTAAATACTCGAAAAAAGATGTTATAAAATCCATATATTTACTATAAAATCATAAATCAACATAAAAATAAATAGGAAGATATGACAATTATCTATATTTTATTTTGGACATATAAAAATTAAAATACTCAATTAATATTATTTTTAAACATCCAAACACATTTAACACTTAACAAATAATTCACAGAATAAATACTGAACATACATAATAATTATTTATTAGCAAAATAATTGCACGATATATCCCGGATATTACATCCTTCTCCCCTTAAAAGGATTCTGTCCTCAAAATCTCCTAAGAAAATAAATGAGGGTACTTTGAACTCATATCACTTTCTAACTCCCATGTTGACTCTTCAACATTTGGGTTTCTCCACAATACTCTTACTAACTTTACCACTTTATTTCTTAATACTTTCTCTCTTTTCTCTAGAATTTTTATCGGACTCTCTACATATGACAAATCTGCCTGAAGCTCTATTGGCTCATATTCTATTACATGTATGGAGTCTGGATTATACTTCTTAAGCATCGATACGTGAAAAACATTGTGAATGTGCTCCATGTGCGGAGGTAACGCCAACTCGTAAGCTACTTTGCCAACGCGCTTTAAAATCTCAAAAGGTCCAACGTATCTTGGGCTCAGTTTTCCTTTCTTTCCAAATCTCGTTAATCCCTTCCACGGTGATACTTTCAGTAATACCAAATTCCCTTCTTCGAATTCCATATCTTTCCTTGATTGATCTGCATACTTCCTTTGACGGTCTTGTGCTGCTATCAATCTCTTCTGGATAACTTCAACAACTTCCTTTGTCTGCTGTACTAATTCAGGTCCAAGTATTTTGCGTTCTCCTACCTCATCCCAATACACTGGAGATCTCCATTTGCGTCCATAAAGGGCTTCATATGGTGGCATCCCAATACTGGCGTGATAACTGTTGTTGTAAGAAAATTCTACCAGGGGTAAATGCTTGTCCCAACTTCCTTTAAAATCAATAGCACAGACACGCAACATGTCTTCAATTGTCTGGATCGTTCTTTCACTCTGGCCGTCCGTCTGTGGATGGTAAGCCATACTCATATTCAGTCTCATTCCCAAACATTCTTGAAAACTCTTCCAAAATCTCGAATTAAATCTTGGATCCCGATCGGATACGATAGACACAGGAACTCCATGACGAACTACAATTTCCTTCAGGTACATATGGACCAACTTGTCGAGTGAAAATCTTTCATTTATAGGCGGAAAATGAGTTGACTTGGTAAGTCTATCCACTATAACCCAAATGGCATCATGATTAGCTTTTGTCCTTGGTAATCCAACTATGAAATCCATGGTGATATGCTCCCACTTCCATTTTGGAATCTCCAATGGCTGTAGCAATCCACTTGGTCTCTGATGCTCTGCTTTAACTCTTTGACAGGTATAACATCTGCTAACCCATTCCGTAATTTCCCTCTTCATATCTGGCCACCAAAAATTTTCTCTAAAATCTCTGTACATCTTGGTACTCCCTGGATGGATTGAATACCTTGAATTATGAGCTTCCTGTAGAATTCCATTCTTCAACTCCGTCACTGGTGGAATCCAAATTCTAGAAGAAAACCTAAGAATACCTTGATCGTCCTTTTATGTGCATAATTCTTCACCTACCAAACGATTTATGTCCTGATCCATTTCCTCTTCTTGACACTTCCTTATCTTTTCTAACAATTCTGGCTGGAAAGTTATACTATACACTTTCGCTTCATCAGGCTTGCAAACTCTAATATCCAATTCCTATTTCTGAAATTCCGTATATATCTCCTCAGGTACTGATAACACCTTTAACTTTTCTTTCCGACTACACGCGTCTGTCACAACGTTTGCTTTACCGGGATGATAGTTAATCGTGCAGTCGTAATCCTTAATCAATTCTAACCATCTCCTCTGCCTCATATTAAGCTCTTTCTGTGTGAATATGTACTTCAAGCTTTTATGATTTGTGTAAATCTCGCATCTTTCTCCATATAGATAATGTCTCCAAATTTTTAAAGCGAAAACTATGGCTGCTAGCTCCAAGTCATGAGTAGGATATTTCTGTTCGTGTGGTTTCAATTACCTTGACGCATACGCAATCACCTTGCGTGTTGCATTAGAACGCATCTGATTCCTTTATGAAAAGCATCGCTATAGATTACGAAATTTCCTTGATCGTCTGGAAGTGACAAAACAAGTGTCGTGATTAATCTTTGCTTCAATTCCTGAAAACTTTCTTCGCATTTATCATTCCATGTAAACTTTTCATTCTTTCATGTAAGCTTTGTCAATGGTGTTGCAATCCTTGAAAAATTTCAAACGAATCGACGATAATATCCCGCTAATCCGAAGAAACTTCTTACTTCTATTGGTGTTCTCGGTCTTTCCCAATTTGTAATCACTTCAATCTTTGTTGGGTCCACTTTGATTCCTTCATTACTGATATCTGTCGATGGTTTAATTGATCATCTGTCGACTGCTATATTAAACATCCATTGATATTCATTTGATCATCCGTCGATAGCTTTGTTAATTATCCGTCGGTAGCTATTTTGGCACTTGACTCTATTTCACTTATGCAGAATTACAAGACATCATTTATGTACAATTAATCAACCTATTCTGCATATCTAATTAAAGTCAACATGACTTATATGCTACTACAGATTCTATACAAAGGTGCATACATAACTGTGCTACAAACTTATTATTACATAAGCTACTCACTCGATGGATAATAAGTTAATCATTCGTCGGGACTATAATTCTTATCCGTCGAGTGCTACATAATTTCACTAAGTAAATTCTAGTTAGATGTTTTGTTTATGTAATCATCAAGTACACAATATATGCACAACATCCTTTCTCTAACAACTCTTGTAATTGCTTTGCTAGTTCCTTCATCTCAACATGCGCCATTCTGTACGGGGCCTTGGATACTGGTTCCGTTCCAGGTGCTAAATCGATTGCAAACTCAATTTCTCTATCTGGAGGAAGTCCTGGTAACTCATCGGGAAACACGTCTGGAAATTCATTAACTACTGGAATATCCTCAAGTTTTGTTGGCTCCTGACTTCTATCAATCACATAAGCAATGAAATGCTCACATCCTTGCCGTAGTAACTTCTTGGCTTGAATCATCGTTAAGAATTTCTTTACTTGCTTCTGGCCCTTAAATGTTACTATTCTCTCGTCTGGCGTCTTCACCATTACCTTCTTATTTTGACAATCTATCTGGGCATCGTGCTTAGATAACCAATCCATTCCTAAGATAACATCAAATTCTCCTTTGTCATCCATGAACTCCATCAGCCAGTAGGGCCTTAGATGCACTCTTCTCCCTATATATGGGATAATTAGTGTCTTTGGGAGTGCATCTTTAGCTCTAATACTAGTCTTCTTGCAGTTATATTGAACCCAAAGTTTTTCTTGAAGGATGAATAGACTTTAATCAGCACAGCTTGGCTTTCTTGAAGAATCCTGTGAAGTGGCCACTGAATCTCCCTTCCTCCTTTGTACTTGAACACCAACCTTTCAGGTAGGTTTCTATATGCATCAATTGCCCTTACTTCATCCAGTTCATCCAGATAAAGATTTAGATCTGAAAATTCCTTGATGTCACACAAGTACAAGTAGTCTCCCCTGTTGACCTTGGGTTGAGCTTTAACTACTGACTTGGATTTGAGAGGTGACAGCTTCACTTTCTTGACTGCCCTTGACTTTGTCCTTTTTGGCTTGCTAAGGATTGGTAAGTTGAAGTCAGGAACTGGTATGTTATCCCACTCTATTAGCTCATCCTTTGGCATAATAGGTTCACCATGTATGTTCCTGTAGGGATCCACCACCCTTATGTCTTCAAATACCACAGAGGGCTTTGATGCTTGAGTTGTAGCTGGTGTGGATTCCTTAGGAAATTGATCTTCCAATTCCTTGTCAACAACATCCAGTTTCCTTTTTGTTCTTCTAGCCAATTCTTTCTTCCTTGGGGATTTCTTCTGTTCTTCAATTTTCTTCTTTGATTCAGTAGCTTCAGATGGTTGAGAGGGAATTTGTTGAGAAGAGTTTACAGCCTGTAGCTTGGCCAAGATAGCAATCTGTTCTCTCTTTTGTTTAGACTTCTTTGCATCTAGAGTAGCTTGCCTCTTTTTCTGCTTTAATATGGCTTTTTCCTCTTTCTTTGCTTGAGTAAATTGTGGATGTCCAGCTACCACACAAATTTCCTTTCCATTTCTGAATATCTTAGCAATTCTCCTTTTTGAAGCTAAATCAGCTGGATCTTTATAGAAGACAATAGATCTTGACAGAAGCTTCTTTTCATCAGGCTTGGGTGTCTCATACACAGTGTCCATAGGGTTCTTCCCAGATGATTTAGGATAATTTGCCCTTGGTTTAAGAATTGTTTCATCCTTTGTAGACTTGATGCAGGAAGATTGTCCTTTTTCCAGATAGTTCATGCTCATCTCAATCACACTGATTGGCTTGACATGAGAGTGATGGATGGATGACTTAACTGGCTCCTTGACTAGTTCAAACTTTTTCTGTATCATCTCATCATTCTTATTCCAGTTGATCAAACTCAACTTTCCTTTTTCAGCAACTTTCAAATTTGCTGCTGCTACTTTAATTAGATCTATACCATCTGCAACTGTTGGCTTGGAGATAATAATTGAAGGTACAATTACTTTGCTGATTTGTACTTGAAGTTTCTCCCCCTCAGTTGGTGTTTTCTCCCCCTTACTTGATTCTCTCTCCCCCTTTTTGTTATCATCAAGTTGAGGAGTTATGCCTTGTGCTTTAGCCAGTTGCATGAGAAGATTTGTCTGAGTCTGTTGATTTTGAAGAACGATAGCCACTGAATTCTCAATAACTTGAACTCTGTCTTCCAGCTGGGCTAGATTCTTTTCAGAATCTGATTCTCTCCTCAGTCTCAGTAATAGATCTTGCATGGTACCATATGGCATTACTGAATCCAGCTTCTCAGAATTATAAGTTTTCAAGTCAGATATATCTCTTTTTAGTTCATCCACACTCAGATTCTGTCTTAAGTGCTGGATCTTCATGAGATGTAGAGAGTCTAGGTGAGCTTGAAGAATGGCCTTGGTACCAGCATCTGAAGTTTTCTGAAGGGCCTTCTGAATAACCATCACTTGCTTGACCAAAGATACACCACATTGTCCTGGTGTAGATTCCTTTGTCCATGCCCATCCAGGTAAATTTAAAACAGAACTTGGGCCTTCATGTCCCCCTAAGTTCATGCTTCCATCCAGAGAAACAGAGTCATCATCATTAAAATTTACTCCAAATTCTTCAGATGGCTCACCAGCTTGAGAAAGCATCCTATTGACAGCAGCTTTATCTCTTTGAAGAGATTCTGAGGCGTGTACTAAATTCAAAGTCTGTTCTGCCTCCATATTGCCCTGAGCAGCCAACAATTAATAGGCTGACACAGGATGAGTAAAAGTGTCAGCATCCAAGGAAATGTTATCAATTTCAGCTTTGTAATGTTGCTGAAATTGTCTTTCCTTTTCAGCATCATCCACAATCATTGACTCACTAGCAATGGCTGGATCCACCCTTATTTCTCCTGTACCTGCCTTTTTCTCATAATCTCTCTTTTGTTGCATCAGGGTCTCATCCTGGCTCCCCACCCTCACACCCTCACTTTCACCTATTAAGGTGGGACTCCTCTCACTAACTTTTGCCAATCCTGAATAAATGGATTGCTGAGATTCACTCTTTTCCTCTCCTTTTGCCTGGGAGCAACCCAGCGTCTCACTCAATGCACTCTCCTCTCTCAGTCCTAAGAGTGACTGTATTACCACTAAATCTTCTGCACTAGAAATAATTGAAGTTTGAAGTTGTGCAGAGACACTCGACTGATAAGTGATATCCATCGGGTGAGTGGTAAAGCTATCCGACAGATAACTGCTGTTAAGCTTATCCGTCGGGATACAATCACTACTCGACGGATGAGCAATATCCATCGAGAGAGTAGAAATGAATGAGGTGGGAAGAGAAACTATTGTTGACTCTGTGTTGATTGAAGTTATTTGAGGCACAGATGTCACAATAGTATCTGAAAGAATTGGCAAGTGAGCCAACAAATCATCTAAAAGATGATGCTCACTTGCACTAGATTTTGGTTCCCCAACAGAGTTAAAGAAGGGGAATCAGGAATTGAAGTGTTTATCATATCTACTTCCAGAGAGTCAACTGGTGTTTCAGAGGCTTCTATTATAAGAGATTTTGGCTGTGACTCCACATTTATTGGAGCCACATCAAACTGAATTTGAGAAAGTACATGGACTGTGTCTTTAGCACCAGTTTGCACTGTGTGTGTGCCCTGTGCATCCCTAATGGTTTTGGATTTCTTCTTTCTTATGTAAGTTTGGGGTGAGCTTGTGTCCCTAACCCTTTTGGCCTGTGCTCTTGGCTGAGAGCTTTGTTCAATAGCCACATCCTTTTGGGAGGATGCAGCTAGAAGTGAGCTTTTCTTCTTTTTAAGCACTGCAGTTTGTTGGGAAACTGCAGTGTGGCTAGGATGGGATTCACTCAACTCTCCAACCTTATCCTTGGGGTTTCTTTGATGTTCACCCCTTCCCTCACCTAACTGACCCTCCTTCACACTCCCCTCTTTGGCTTTGGAAGATTTTTCAACTGGTACCTTTTGAGAGATACCAGAGGGGGTTTTCTTTGACTTGGATTTATAAATAACAGTTGTTTTGGCAGCTTTGGTCGGCAACTGTTTGGTCATTGTCAAAGTTGCCATAGCTACTCCTGAACTCAAAGAAATTGAGGAGATTGGAATAGTTGAGGGTATGGATGAACTTACCTCACTTACCTGAGGTGTCTGCATTACAGGAAAGTAGAACATTGGCACATCCCTATGATGGTTGGCTCTGTTCAAATCTGCAATGATTCTTCTCTCTTGAACCCAACAAGCTAATTTGTTGTTTGGGTTCTCAAGTATAATCTCTTTACACAGATGGTTAGCCAATATCATGAAAAATCTAGCATAATATACATTCTTTCCCCTTTTGGCTAACTCACCTAGTTTGAAACCTAACTCATACAAGACAAGGTCACTGAAATTGTGAAATTTATCTGTAACTAGCATGTATAGCATGTTAAGCATGGAAATGTTCACAGAATCAAAATTACTGATTTCCAGAGAAAACTTTAGTCACAACATCACACATGAAGCTCCATTCCGTCCTAAGACCTAATCTTTTAATATCACTTAGCTTAGTAGTAGGAAGTGCATAATGCATGGAATTAAGCATATTGATAATATCAGTGTCATTGTGTGGTGAAGTTAAATTATCATCAGGAATTTTGAAACATGCTTTTATCACATCACTATTGATACAGAACTCATTACCTTTGATAGTTAGAGTGATGGTTTTGTCAGTAGAGTTGTAGATTGCAGTGGTCCACATCTCTTCAACAACTTCACAGAAAATTGTGGGTGATTCAAGCATGGCATAACTTAACTTGCAGTTCTTCATGAAGTCCATCATCTTGTGATAGTCTTCTGATTGCTGAATACCCTTATCGACCAAAGCAGTGAAGTTGTTCTTCTCATAAATGAACCTAGTCTGAGACATAATCTTTACTACAGGTGCCATTGTTAGAGACTGAAAGCTTGAAGAGAAAGTGAATATTTGCTTGAGAGAGAATGAAATAAAAGCAGTTAAATTTGAGAATAATAAAATAAAATAATTGAAATGAAATAAGCTTTTATACTATCTCAAAAACAACGGATGAAAATAATAAAGAAAAGTAAATTACCCAATAGAAATTGCCTAAAATAGCCGTTTTAAAAATAAACTGTAAAAATTCCACCTATTATCCATCGTGTAATGCTTACAAACTGTAAGTATACTCGATGGATAATGTTCAGGGAATTAACGGTTAAGATTTAGACAATTCGACGGATGAGGATAAACTATTATCCGTCGATTTTTAAAAGATTCCAGAAAAGTAATTGATTTTTATTTGCAAATTGTATATCGACGGATGACTCAACTCGATGGATAATGGTCATCCGTCGAGATGCAAATTTTGACTTAGCCAAAATTTCATCCATGACTAAAAATCAGCTAAATTTCTAGCTACATCTCAACTTGCAAAATAACTCAGATAAATTCAAGAGTAATTAAGCATACCTAACTCACTTACCAACCTAGAAAAGGTGGATTTGTCTAGTGGCTTGTTAAAGATATCTGCAAGTTGCTTCTCACTTGGAACAAAATCTAACTCTACAGTACCATTCATTACATGTTCCCTTATGAAATGGTACTTGATGTCTATGTGCTTTGTCCTTGAATGTTGCACTGGATTTTCAGTGATGGCAATTGCACTTGTGTTATCACAGAAAATAGGAATCCTCTCAACTTGCAAACCATAGTCTAGCAATTGATTTTTCATCAATAAAATCTGTGCACAGCAACTGCCAGCAGCAATATATTCAGCTTCAGTTGTAGAAGTAGAAACTGAATTTTGCTTTTTACTGAACCAGGACACAAGCTTGTTTCCTAGAAATTGACAAGTTCCTGTTGTGCTCTTTCTGTCAATTCTGCAACCTACATAGTCTGCATTTGAATAACCAGTTAGATCAAAATCAGAATCTCTAGGATACCAAATGCCAAGTTTTGGTGTTCCCTTGAGATATCTGAAAATTCTCTTAATAGCTATCAAGTGAGACTCTCTAGGATCAGCCTGAAATCTAGCACATAAACATGTAGCAAACATTATGTCTGGCCTACTGGCTGTTAAGTACATAAGTGAGCCAACCATGCCTCTATAGCTTGAAATATCCACAGACTTTTCAGTAGTGTTTATTTCAAGCTTAGTTGTAGTGGTCATGGGAGTTTTTGCAGATGTGCAATCCATGAGATCAAACTTCTTTAAAATATCAAAAATATATTTAGTTTGACTAATGAATATTCCATCACTAACTTGCTTAACTTGTAAACCAAGAAAGTAAGTTAGTTCTCCCATCATACTCATTTTATACTTACTTTGCATTAGTTTGGCAAACTTTTTACAAAGTTTCTCATCTGTAGAGCCAAAAATAATATCATCTACATAAATTTGAACAAGTATGCTAGAGCCATTAACATTCTGAAAAATAAAGTTTTATCTACAGTACCTCTTGTGAAGTGATTTTCCAAAAAGAACTTTGATAAAGTGTCATACCAGGCTCTAGGTGCTTGCTTCAGTCCATAAAGTGCTTTCAGTAGATAATAGACATATTCTGGAAAATTTGGATCCTCAAAGCCAGGAGGTTGACTAACATACACTTCTTCCTCCAAATCTCCATTCAGAAAGGCACTTTTGACATCCATTTCATAGACCTTGAAATTGGCATGGGCTGCATAGGCTAAGAAGATTCTGATGGCTTCAAGTCTTGCAACAGGAGCAAATGTTTCATCAAAATCTATTCCTTCTTGCTGGAAATAGCCTTTAGCAACCAATCTGGCTTTTTTCCTTACTACTATGCCATTTTCATCCATCTTGTTTCTGAATACCCATTTGGTGTCTATTGGATTCTTTCCTTTAGGCTTGGGTACCAGCTTCCATACTTTATTCCTTTCAAATTGGTTTAGCTCCTCCTGCATAGCTAAAATCCAATCAGGATCTAACAAGGCTTCTTCTACCTTCTTTGGTTCTTCCTTTGACAGAAAGCTGCTATATAGACATTCTTCCTGAGTTGCTTTCCTTGTTTGAACTCTAGAAGAAACATCACCAATAATCAGTTCAAAGGGGTGATCTTTTGTCCATTTCCTTGGTTGAGGTAGATTAGCTCTAGATGAAGAGACCTCATTGTTGTATTGATGTGTGATTGAGTTTTGATTGCTAGAAACTCCCCCTGAGTTTGTGGATCTTTGATTTGAGAAAGGGGTACTTTCTATGGGTGATCTACCTTGACTTCCTGCTCCTTTTGATAACCCGAAGGATGGTGAATTTTGAGTACCGACGGATGAGGCAGGTTATCTTCCGACGGATAACACAGATTGCCTTCCGACGGATGAAGCATTATGCAACTCGACGGATGTTGAGTTTTGTGCTTCATTGGTGGTAGATTTGTCTGCATTATCCTTAGACACTGTTTCTTGATCACTCTCATCATCACTTTCATCACTGACTATCTCAACATTGTCGAATTTGAGCCTCTTATGGTAATCTCCATCTTTCAGTCCTTCAATCTTTTTATCATCAAACACAACATGTATAGATTCCACAACAATGTTGGTTCTTAGATTGTAGACTCTATGTGCTTTACCAACAGCATATCCAACAAAAATTCCTTCATCTGCCTTAGCATCAAACTTCCCATTTTGATCTGTTTGATTTCTCGGAATATAGCATTTACAGCCAAAGACATGAAGAAAGTTTAGAGTTGGCTTCTTGTTCTTGAACAATTGATAAGGAATCATGCATCTTGCTTGATTAATCAGAGAGATGTTCTGAGTGTAGCATGCAGTGTTTGCACCTTCAGCCCAGAAATATGTTGGTAATTTTGATTCTTCAAGCATTGTCCTTGCAGCTTCAATAAGTGATCTGTTCTTCCTTTCCACTACTCCATTCTGTTGTGGAGTCCTTGCTGCTGAGAACTCATGTAAGATTCCATTTTCCTCACAAAATGCTCTCATGACGTAGTTCTTGAACTCAGTTCCATTGTCACTCCTGATTCTTCTAACTTTGAAATCAGGATGATTGTTAACTTGCCTTATGTGATTGATGATGATTTCACTAGCCTCATCTTTAGACTTTAGGAAATATGTCCAAGAGAACTTTGAAAAATCATCTACAATTACTAGGCAAAATCTTTTCTTTGAAATTGACAATACATTGACTGGTCCAACCAGATCCATGTGAAGCAGTTGCAGAGGCT
Organism: Apium graveolens; assembly: GCF_009905375.1. Taxonomy (NCBI): domain Eukaryota; kingdom Viridiplantae; phylum Streptophyta; class Magnoliopsida; order Apiales; family Apiaceae; genus Apium; species Apium graveolens. Next base: position 130,817,831 of record NC_133651.1, read on the forward strand.
CTTCAATTGCTGAATCAAGTTTCTTTCTGAATGATGCTTTGATATGCTTCCCTTTTTGGCAGGCATCACACAGTCCATCCTTTGTAAACTCCACTAGAGGAATGCCTCTTACTAGTTCTTTCTTTACCAGCTCATTCATGGTCTTGAAGTTTAAATGGGATAGCTTCTTGTGCCATAGCCAACTTTCATCTTGACTTGCTTTACTGAGAAGACAATTTACAGATTCTGCTTTAGTTGAGTTGAAGTCAGCTAGGTACATATTTCCTCTTCTCACACCAGTGAGAACCACTTTGTTGTTTTGATTATTAGTCACAACACAGGCTTTTTTGTTGAAGGTTACTGAGTTGCCTTTATCACAAAGCTGGCTGATACTCAACAGATTATGTTTGAGACCATCCACCAAGGCAACCTCTTCAATGATGACATTATCCTTTGAAATCAAGCTATATCCCACAGTATAACCCTTGCTGTCATCTCCAAAAGTAATACTTGGGCCAGCTCTCTCCTTAAACTCTGTGAGCAGGGTAGAATCACCAGTCATGTGTCTTGAACAACCACTATCCAATTACCAAAGATTCCTTCTGTTTCCCTGCACACATCAAAATCAAATCAAGTTGATTTTGGTACCCAAGTTACCTTGGGTCCTGCCTTTTTAGCTTTCTTCTTCTGTTTCTTAGGTCTTAACTCATTTGACTTAAGAATTTCAGATTCTTCCTTAGTCATTTGGGTTGGCCCTTTGAAACCATTTAATGCAACAAAATTATCATGCATATTATGGCTAACAGGAAATGACATGCTTGGTGCAAACATGTTATTCCAGTAAGGCATGCTAAATGGCATTTGAGGCATATTGTATGCAGCATAATATGGATTAGGTACAAATGGCATATTAGCAAACTGTGCATTCATACTCTGTGTAGGCATAACATTAACAGGCATGGGAGGCATGGCATTTATGTTGGGAAATTGAGACTGAACAGACATGGGAGTACGCATGGCAGATTTGCAATTAACAGACAAATGATTTACACTACCACACTTGACACAGATTTTTCTAGGAGCATATTTATCAGATGTGTAGTTATTGTGTTTGTTAATCCCTACTTTACGATTCCTATTGTTTTTCCTTTTAGTCTCTGTTTTTACCTCAATTTTCTCAAGTCTGTCACTTAACTGTTTGACAGTCATGTGACCAACATTAGCCTTTTTCCCTTTCTTAGCTTGACTTGACTCTCCTGAAACAAAGTTCTTGGAAACAGACCTATATTTTTCATTTAGCTTGATTAATTTGGCTTTGCTAATGGGTTTGCTTACAGCCAACGGATGAGGATTTTCATCATTCGACGGATAACACTTTTTATTATCCGACGGATAGTCCTCATCATCCGTCGAGTCTACATCTGTCAACAACCCATCAACCAAAATAGGTTCTAGTTTCTCTTTATTCTTCTTCCAGGCTTCATCACAAAAAGACTCAATTCCTCGAACTTTGGTGATTTGAGCATGAACATCCCTGGATATTTTCCATGCTTTAAACACCTTTTGTTCACGCTCGAGCTGCTTCTTCAAAATTTCTTCCTTTTTCAAGGACTCAGTTAATTCCTCCTTGGCAATCTTACACTCAATTTTTAGTTTCTCAAACTCAACAAACTGAGACTCAAGCACATTATTCCTCTCACTTAAAAACAAGTTGTTTTCTTTGATTTTAGCATTTTCTTTAGTGAGGGACTTAAGTGTAACACGCAAATGATACAATTCTGTAGACATGTCATTTATCGCATCATCACACTCAGCTTTAGATAAATGTGAAAGGTTTGTAGTGATTACCTGATTGCTTGAGGAACTTGTCTCTATTTCATCAGACTTGGCCATTAGGGCTAGATTGACATAGCTGACATCTTCATCTTCATCCAAACCATCTGCTGCCCAGTCATTCTCTTATGTAATAAAAGCCCTTTCCTTTTGTTTAAGTAGATCAAAGTATTTTTTCTTATAATCCACAGACTCAAACCTTTTCTTACTAGAATCTGACTTTCTACACTCATTTGCAAAATGCCCAGCCAAGCCACATTTGAAACATTTGAATTTTGACTTATCCACCATGTTTCTATTTGGCTTGGCTGCTCCAAAGTTCTTCTTGAACTTGAGCTTGGAAAATCTCCTTGAAATAAATGCTAGGTGCTCATCAATGTCCTCCATGTCATCTTGGCTCAATGATTCTTCACCTTCTGCAGCTAGCCCCTTTCCCTTATTCTCACAGAGCTTTGAAGTTGATTCTACAGCTTCCATCTTCACTTCCTTCTCCTTTTCCAGATCAGTAACTAGTGCAATGGATCCTCCTTTCTTCTTTCCTCTCTCCATTCTTTCATCCTGCTCTATCTCAAGCTCATAGGTCTTCAGAATGCCATACAGTCTCTCCAAAGTAAACTCCTTATAATCTTGTGAGTTTCTCAATGAGACTGTCATTGGTTTCCATTCCTTTGGAAGAGATCTGAGAAATTTCAGATTGGAGTCTTTAGTCTGATAGACTCTTCCATGCAACTTAAGAGCATTTAGTAGTTTTTGGAATCTACTAAAAATGTCAGTGAGTGACTCACTTTCTTCATTGTGAAAATGCTCATATTGCTGAATCAGGAGCTCCATTTTATTTTCTCTTACTTGCTCAGTGCCATCACAATTATCTGTATTGTGTCCCAAACTTCCTTGGCAGTTTTGCAGTTAATGATGTTATCAAACATGTCTGCATCAACACCATTGAACAGAATGTTCATGGCCTTTTTATCTTTCCTGACTTGTTCAATGTCAGGATCAGACCATTCATGCCTTGGCTTTGGAATAGATGGCTCGTTTCCTATTGCAGCTCTCATTGGAACATGAGGGCCTCTTTCTATGCAGTCCACATAGGCCTCATCTTGAGAAAGCATATGAAGATGCATCTTTACCTTCCAATGATGGTAATTATCTTTATCAAGAAAAGGAATCTTGACTCCAACATCTTTCTTGTTCATCTTGCTGAATTGTTTTGATCTTTAAACTCTTTGTAGATTAAGAGCTTGCTCTGATACCAATTGTTAGTCCCTTAACAATATAGCAAGAATTACAGAAGGGGGGTTGAATGGAATTCTTGAACCTTTTTCTCAAAATAAAAATGTTCAACTCGATTATAGATATATTTGTTTTGATTAGCACAATGCGGAATGTAAACTTAATTGAATAAAAACATAAGTAATTAAAAACAAGAGTCTTTAAAAACTTTATGGTGGATTTAAACAATTCCACCAGAGATATATATTATATATCGAGAGGACTCTGTGTGCAAGAATGCTCACAGCTGCTTACAAATTGAACTACTGAGAATACAGGAAATGCTAAAGATTCTGCTTACAAAGATTTCTCTGTTTTTGTGTTTCTCACTTATCTCAGTTATTTTTCTATTTGCTACACTCTTGGTTTATATAATACCAAGATTACAAAGTCAAAAAGACTGAACAAATATAAAAACTATCAGTCTTAAGCTTTGCTGCTTTTCGTCCTCTATTACCCAGTTAATGGGCTTCCATAGTGTGTTTGTATACATCTCGACGGCTGTGTGTCAGCTTTCACTGTTCAACTGCTGTTTCAATTCTTCATATGATCATTCATCGACTTTCAGAACATCCGTTGATGGTTTAATAGATCATCCATCGACTGCTATATTAAACATCCATTGATAGTCATTTGATCATCCGTCGATAGCTTTGTTAATCATCCGTCGGTAACTATTTTGGCATTTGACTCTATTTCACTTATGCAGAATTACAAGACATCATTTATGTACAATTAATCAACCTATTATGCATATCTAGTTAAATTCAACATGACTTATATGCTACTACAGATTCTATACAAAGGTGCATACATAATTGTGCTACAAACTTATTATTACATAAGCTACTCACTCGATGGATAATAAGTTAATCATTCGTCGGGACTATAATTCTTATCCGTCGAGTGCTACATAATTTCACTAAGTAAATTCTACTTAGATGTTTTGTTTATGTAATCATCAAGTACACAACATATGCACAACATCCTTTCTCTAACAAATCTTGCAATTGCTTTGCTAGTTCCTTCATCTCAACAGGCGCCATTCTGTACGGGGCCTTGGATACTGGTTCTGTTCAAGGTGCTAAGTCGATTGCAAACTCAATTTTTCTATCTGGAGGAAGTCCTGGTAACTCATCGGGAAACACGTCTGGAAATTCATTAACTACTGGAATATCCTCAAGTTTTGCTGGCTCCTGACTTCTATCAATCACATAAGTAATGAAATGCTCGCATCCTTGCCGTAGTAACTTCTTGGCTTGAATCATCGTTAAGAATTTCTTTACTTGCTTCTGGCCCTTAAATGTTACTATCCTCTCGTCTGGCGTCTTCACCATTACCTTCTTATTTCAACAATCTATCTGGGTATCGTGCTTAGATAACCAATCCATTCCTAAGATAACATCAAATTCTCCCTTGTCATCCATGAACTCCATCAGCCAGTAGGGCCTTAGATGCACTCTTCTCCCTGTATATGGGATGATTAGTGTCTTTGGGAGTGCATCTTTAGCTCTAATACTCCTCAGCTCTTCAATCTTCTTCAATACTAGTCTTCTTGCAGTTACATTGAACCCAAAGTTTTTCTTGAAGGATGAATAGACTTTAATCAGCACAGCTTGGCTTTCTTGAAGAATCCTGTGAAGTGGCCACTGGATCTCCCTTCCTCCTTTGTACTTGAACACCAACCTTTCAGATAGGTTTCTGTATGCATCAATTGCCCTTACTTCATCCAGTTCATCCAGATAAAGATTTAGATCTGAAAATTCCTTGATGTCACACAAGTACAAGTAGTCTCCCCTGTTGACCTTGGGTTGAGCTTTAACTACTGACTTGGATTTGAGAGGTGACAGCTTCACTTTCTTGACTGCCCTTGACTTTGTCCTTTTTGGCTTGCTAAGGATTGGTAAGTTGAAGTCAGGAATTGGTATGTTATCCCACTTTATTGGCTCATCCTTTGGCATAATAGGTTCACCATGTATGTTCCTGTAGGGATCCACGACCCTTATATCTTCAAATACCACAGAGGGCTTTGATGCTTGAGTTGTAGCTGGTGTGGATTCCTTAAGAAATTGATCTTCCAATTCCTTGTCAACAACATCCAGTTTCCTTTTTGTTCTTCTAGCCAATTCTTTCTTCCTTGGGGATTTCTTCTGTTCTTCAATTTTCTTCTTTGATTCAGCAGCTTCAGATGGTTGAGAGAGAATTTGTTGAGAAGAGTTTAAAGCCTGTAGCTTGGCCAAGATAGCAATCTGTTCTTTCTTTTGTTTAGACTTCTTTGCATCTAGAGCAGCTTACCTCTTTTCCTGCTTTAATCTGGCTTTTTCTTCTTTCTTTGCTTGAGCAAATTGTGGATGTCCAGCTACCACACAAATTTCCTTTCCATTTCTAAATATCTTAGCAATTCTCCTTTTTGAAGCTAAATCAGCTGGATCTTTATAAAAGACAATAGATCTTGACAGAAGCTTCTTTTCATCAGGCTTGGGTGTCTCATACACAGTGTCCATAGGGTTCTTCCCAGATGATTTAGGATAGTTTGCCCTTGGTTTAAGAATTGTTTCAGCCTTTGTAGACTTGATGCAAGAAGATTATCCTTTTTCCAGATAGTTCATGTTCATCTCATTCACACTGATTGGCTTGAAATGAGAGTGATGGATGGATGACTTAACTGGCTCTTTGACTAGTTCAAACTTTTTCTGTATCTCCTCATCAATCTTATTCCAGTTGATCAAACTCAACTTTCCTTTTTCAACAACTTTCAAATTTGCTGCTGCTGCTTTAATTAGATCTATACCATCTGCAACTGTTGGCTTGGAGACAGTAATTGAAGGTACAATTACTTTGCTGATTTGTACTTGAAGTTTCTCCCCCTCAGTTGGTCCTTTCTCCCCCTTACTTGATTCTCTCTCCCCCTTTTTGTTATCATCAAGTTGAGGAGTTAGGCCTTGTGCTTTAGCCAGTTGCATGAGAAGATTTGTCTGAGTCTGTTGATTTTGAAGAAGGATAGCCACTGAATTCTCAATAACTTGAACTCTGTCTTCCAGCTTGGCTAGCTTCTTTTCAGAATCTGATTCTCTCCTCAGTCTCAGTAATAGATCTTGCATGGTACCATATGGCATTACTGAATCCAGCTTCTCAGAATTATAAGTTTTCAAGTCAGCTATATCTCTTTTTAGTTCATCCACACTCAGATTCTGTCTTAAGTGTTGGATCTTCATGAGATGTAGAGAGTCTAGGTGAGCTTGAAGAATGGCCTTGGTACCAGCATCTGAAGTTTCCTGAAGGGCCTTTTGAATAGCCATCACTTGATTGACCAAAGATACACCATATTGTCCTGGTGTAGATTCCTTTGTCCATGCCCATCCAGGTAAATTTAAAACAGAACTTGGGCCTTCATCTCCCCCTAAGTTCATGCTTCCATCCAGAGAAACAGAGTCATCATCATTAGAATTTACTCCAAATTCTTCAGATGGCTCACCAGCTTGAGAAGGCATCCAGAGTAACTTCTAGGCTTGAATCATCGTTAAGAATTTCTTTACTTGCTTCTGGCCCTTAAATGTTTCTATCCTCTTGTCTGGCATCTTCACCATTACCTTCTTATTTCGACAATCTATCTGGGCATCGTGCTTAGATAACCAATCCATTTCTAAGATAACATAAACTTCTCCTAACTTAAATGGTATCAAATCTACACAAAACTTACTACCAGAAATCTCAATCTCACGACTCCCACACACTTGATTAACATATACACATTCTTGATTTGCTAATTCCGCAGTCATTATTTCATTAAAATAATCCACTGGACAATTTAACTTACTAACAAAATCTTGTGAAACAAACGATCGAGTTGCTCCCGAATCTATTAACACTTTGGCACATAAAGAATTCACATTAAGCATACCTGCCATGACATCAGTATCCTGGATAACGTCCTTTATAGACATGTCAAAAACTCTAGCCCTTGGAGTCTCATTCACTACTGAGGTAGATCCCATAATTCTCAATGCATTACTGACTGGGGCTGGTGTCTTGCAATCCCTGGCTATATGCCATGGCTTCCCACATTTAAAACATGTAAATCCAATAACTGGAACCTTTACTGCTGGATTCCGGATAGGCTGATCCTTGTTTGTTGGCTCTCTCGCTGGCTGATTTCGGTACTCCCTCGAATAGTGCCCTTTCTGATTACACTTATTTGAAACAAACTACATTCAACTTATTACAAACTCCTCCATGTTTCTTCCCACATACCTAACAATCTGGAAAAGTTAAACTTAACTGATTCGGCTGATTCATATTGACTGGACGGTTGCCCTGGCCTCCGTCGCCTGCATTTGATCTCTTGAAATTAAAATTTCTCCCTGTCTGAAACTTGCCCTTCTTAAATTTGGAAACTTCCCTGGTTGTAACTGACCTTCATTCCCTTCAAATTTGCTTTTCTTACTTTCCTTTTCCTTCTGGGACATCTCACTTTCTGTCTCTGTAATCATGGCCTTCTGTACAACTCCTGCATAGGTATCCAATTCAAAAATGGCTACCTTCCCTCTGATCCATGGCTTTAGACCTTGCTGGAATCTCTCAGCCTTCTTCCTGTCAGTATCCACATATGACGGCACATACCTTGACAACTCTTCAAACTTTCTTTCATAATCCGCCACCGACATATTTCCTTGCTTTAACTCTAAAAACTTTAGCTCCATCTGATCCTGAACAAACTGGGGGAAATATTTTTCTAAAAATAATTCCTTAAACATCTCCCAAGTAATAACATCTGTACCTTCCAATGTCTTCACAGTCTCCCACCAATAGGTGGCCTCATTCTTCAAGTAATAACTAGCAAACTCAACCTTCTGTTCTTTCTTCACCTTCACTAAGGTAAATGACTTCTCTATTTCCTTTAACCAAACATTTGCTTCAATCGGATCTAAGGAACCCTTGAATTCTTGTGGGTTTACCGCCTGAAAAGTTTTGAAAGTTACCTGGGGATTGGTCTGTCTTTGTTGTTGTTGTGCCAGGTGAACTATTTTTTGGGCCACGATTTGAAGAATCTAGGCTATTGCTGGGTCTATGGGTCCTGGGTTTGCATTCTGGTTTGTATCATCTTGGTTATTATTGTTGTTGTTGTTGGTTTCTTCATTCTGAGTGTTGGTGCGGTTATTTCTTCTGGGAGGCATTTTTCTGTAAAGAATCAAACAACTTATTTAGCTTTTAAATCAAATCCTTTGCATTAAAGAAAAGTTTTATAAAACAGAAATATCTCTTTTTGAAAAACAGTTGTTAAGTAAATTGCATGCTTCTTTATAGAATATAAACAGTTGTGGGAATAGGGTACATGGTATCACAGGGGTATAACTGGTGCAATAAATAAGGTAAAGTAAAACAGGTGCAGTAAAGTAAATGACAATGCTGGAAAGGAAAGGTACTGATATATATAGATTAAAAGTTTTAGGTAGTACAAGCGTAAAGACGCTTCGGAAGTAAAAGCAAAAAGGGGTACAACAAACCTACTCACTGGTCAGCATATCTAGCCTATAAATACAACCCAAAAGTCTACTGATACATACCACACACTACTGTACATACTAAACATCCACAACAACACTGATCAGCATCTCCATCTCTATATCTAACTCCAAGGAAACTCTAGTCCTCTCAGCCTCTTAAAGTCCTCCATCACCTCACTAGCCCATCCCATAAGTGCATCAGGGCCTCGACCAGGTAATGTAGCTCCATGTAGCCTAGCCTCAAGAATCCTGCGGGTCACATGGATCTCCTCTCGAAGCTCCCTCACACTGCGATCAACATCTGTAGTCCTGATGATATGCTGCAGCTCTCGGATCTGTGCCAACAGGGAATCACGCTCCAATAAAAGAGCCTCATACCGGTAATAAGGAACATGATGCAATGTAGACTGGAATGGGGCACCCGCAACTGAATGCCCAGTGGAATCTGAATCAGCTGGTGGGGGTCCTCTGATAGGGGGCCTCATACCTGGGGGTGGAATAGCCTGCAGTGGTACGGGCTGCAGCACAGGTGGAGGTAAAATAGCCAACACTGGTGGAACAACAGGACATGGATCTGAAGATGGTACTCCAACTGAGGGCTCTGAGTGATCTGCTGATACGGGAATGAAAGAGTCGGCCATCGCTGCTATCTGAAATCATATCGCAATATAAGAATCTCGAACCACGACGCGAATCATACTAATACCTATTATACCGTAGCACTCAACCTCTCGATGTTCTATTTTTCTATTTCTTATTTCTAATCCTAACCCTCTACCCATTCCCGTCAACCTAGGCTTGTGTCAGTGAATTATAACATGTAGCTCTGATACCAAACCTGTGGCGCCCTCCAAACCCGGGTCAAAAGTTTGGGGTCCACACACACACACACTTTATATATAACCAGCTTATAACAATAATAAAGATAATAATAATATGCAGTGACCCTACTTACCAACTTTCACGGACCGCAACAGGTTAAAGTATATACACAAGCCACACACACACTTTATATTACAAATGTCCAAATCCCAACAATTCAAACTCAGAACTGGGTATTAAACATTATTACAAACTTTTACAAACTTAAATTATCTCAAAATATGCCTACTAGCTTAACTCGATCAACCTGAACCCCTAGCTCTCGCGCTGGACTGGGGATCCTCGCTACCAACTGGTTCCTTCTTAACTGGAAAAGAACATAAACAACATCGCACAAATGAGCTAACTAGCTCAGCAAGTCACAATGACAAGACTGAGAATAATGATCATCAAGTGAAAAGGGTTATGATATCAAGTGAACAATGAATTATGATTTAGAATTGGATATTATAATTTTATTTTAAACACCAATGTTAGGCTGCTGATCAGTCACGTACTAACCCCGAGCAAAGCACACATCACTTCTCTAACTACTGGATCCAAGGCACACATTGGCCTAACTTGACCATTAATATGGTCTGACCACGAATTTGGTCCACAATTTTATAAAAACAATCCAATTCTAACATAATAACAGGATAAACAATGTAAAGCATTAAACGGAATCATAAATAACATGAGATGTTCGATAATGAAATGGTTTCAATCTTCACAAGGATCAATATGGCATTTTTAAAGCTTGGCTGTTAGGTAATGAAAGAATTGGATAACAAAGGAATCAATGTTTCAGGGTTACAAGGATTTGGTATTTAAAAGCACGAGATACAATGATTTGAATAAGTAAGTAAATCGGTTCAGTGTTTGGTATTTAGTTTGTATGTATTTGTGGAGTAGTATCGTATATTAGTGGTACGTATTTGGGTATACAACAATCAATGGTTTAGAAAGAATAAGGTTTACGGCTCAAGATCAATAACTGAAATCAGGGTTTAGGGTTCAGTGCTTCAAAGCACTTGCAATATAAAACATGACTATCAATCAACTACAATATATCTCGAGAAAGTTCAGAACACTTGCCTGGTACTAGCTTGCTATACTGCGCTAACTTCCAATCACAACCGTCTACTCCTCGACTATTTGTTTCCCTTTCCTACGCCTTGCCTCTTCTGCTCACATGTCATAAGCATCTATCAATACTCAACTTATACGATTCTATTCGATACACACTTCTATCTACCCTTCATCTTACCCAAATCCGATTAACGGATTGAAAGTTATGCTATAAACAAGTAAACATCGAACATATAGACCGACAGTCAACCAAAAAGTCACATATAACACATAACACGTCAAACAATCAATGATATATCATTTATAAAGGAGTCTCGGGTTATAAACAGGCTTTCAGGTATTTAAAATGATTTTTAAAACATTTTTCGGAATTAAAATGGGTCGTTGGATCAAGTTCAGGGTAATAAACAGGGTTCGGTTGGCCAAATCTGGCTTCAAAACAATTTTATAATAATTATCGAGCCTTGAAACCAATTTAAAATAATATTTTAAAGCTCGAAACTATTTTTTAGAATTCTTAAATTATTTTTAAATAATTAAATCTAATTAAATAATTAATTAAAATCAATTAATAATTAATTAAATCAATTAATCAATTAATTTTTGAATTAATTGACCAATTAATCAATTAATTATTAACTAAAACTAATTAACTAATTAATTCAGATTTATTTTTGAATTAAAAATAATTTTTGGAATTAAAATAATAATTTTTGGAATTTTCAGAAATTAAAAACAAATTTTTATAATTAAAATAAATAGAAAATATGATTTTTAAATATTTTTAAAACAGGAATCCTAATTTTGAAACGTCTGGAAACTTCAGGGACTAATCCGCATCGTCCCCAATAGTTAAGGTACCAAATTGTAAATTTTGCAGGGGGTCGCCGGAAAACGTTCTGTCTCGCCGGAGAAGACGATTCCGGCGTCCTCACCCCACCAACACCTCCAGATCATAACTACACAATACCAGGAACATAACCATGCCATCAAATCACACAACCCATCCCTGAGTTGGCCGAGAAGTTTGCCGGTTTCTGACGAACTCGACGTAACTTTAAAAATACAACTCCCTTCGATTCACGAATCCTCTGTTAACGAGCTATATACCAATCGATTGCAAATTTTATAAGGAACACAACCCACTATATATTAACAGTTAATAACCCCTAAATCAAAAAGCCCTAAATTTCAATTAAGAATATTCATACGGGTTATAAACGCTAATTTCAAAATTCGAAAATCAAACTCAATTTTGAACATGTTATTGAACTCCAAATCAGTCATATAATATAACAAAGTCATCAAGAAAACAAGCTCTACAACATGCAATCATCAAACCATTGAAACAATCATCCGAACAAAAATTCATATTTTTAATTAAAATAATTCGAAAATAAATAAAAATATAGAAAATAAACCTTGATTTCTGCAGTTCTGAAACTTGAAGAAATTGATAGAACACTCTGAGACCTTCGTTTTGGTTACTCAAGCTTTGAAAATAGAGATCACTAACACCTTCAAATTGTTGTTTGATTCTCAGAAAGGTTTATGAATATATGAATTTTCTCTGGAAAATTATATAATTACTGTTTGCAAATGATTTTCGGTACGAAATAAAATACGGTAAAGGCTATTTATAATTACGGAAAATTAGTATCCCGTTGGATCATTCCGGATGTAAAATGGTATGTTTATTTATAAAAACTGATCCAAACGGTACCGGTTTTCGGGATAATTATCCAAACCACTACAATTTGTACTGCGGTCTTGGTCTCATCACCTAGTTATACGTATTACGAAGTGATAATTATGATAGTTTAATAAAAATATCCCGTTTATCGAAAATACGAGTTTTATTGATTTATCGAAACGAATAATGTATCGAAAATGTTGCGCCGGGACGGCGCAGGACAAACCGTACGCCGGATTGAAAAAGTCGAAACATGGAAAATGCTCGGAATATTGCAATTAGGTTAGGAAGGAGTTTTCGGAAGAGTTTCGGGTTATAAAAACGTAAAAATGGATGACGTCGGTTGGTTCCCGATTATGTAAAATAGTTTTTAAATACTCGGAAAAAGATGTTATAAAATCCATATATTTCCCATAAAATCATAAATCAACATAAAAATAAATAGGAAGATATGACAATTATCTATATTTTATTTTGGACATATAAAAATTAAAATACTCAATTAGTATTATTTTTAAACATCCAAACACATTTAACACTTAACAAATAATTCACAGAATAAATACTGAACATACATAATAATTATATATTAGCAAAATAATTACACGATATATCCCGGATATTACAATTTATCTACATGGTATGCTCCTCTTAGCAAGAGGGATAAAAGATGGAAAGATGTTTATTCATTTAGTTATCCTAAAGGATTCAAGCATATTGAATTTGTGTCCGCAGGACTAAGGGATTCTATTTCAGAACAGGAGAATATTGATAAGTCCATCAAGAAACCTTCTTGGGTGGAACATAATGAAAAGCTAAAACTTATCAAAACTCGTACTAGAGGAGGTATTGGTCATTCTATAATAAAGACTCTGAGGTCTGATTTACTAGACACGGATATTCTGACTGACAATCTTGGTGAGAGAATTGCTCCTTCACATCTTGAGAAAGTTGAATCGGTAAAGGTTGTTCATAGGAAGATAAATCTTGGTGATGTCAGAGAAGAGATCATGTACTTCTTGAGAGATGTTAAAGTGTAAAGCTTTACATTGCAGCAACTCTTGATGAATACTGTGATAGAGTTGAAATATATTCACCATCTTCTTAAAGTTGAGGACAATGTCACTAGAAACTGGTCTTCTATGATACTTGAGAGTATCCAAAGAAGAGTCATGAACAAAGAAGACAAATACAATGGTGATTATGTTCCGATGTACAGAACATATACTGGTCAAGAAATGAAGATGGAAAATGAAGCTGCAGTTCTGAAAGTTTTTCTCGACAATCCTCAGTTATCTTTCAGTCCTGATCATGAAGATGTCAGCTTAAGGTTTATGTTGATTGGTGATTTAGTAATTGATAATGCATATCTTATACTGATTTGTAGCAGCTGTGTATTATATAAACACAGTTTAGGTCATCACATAGTGATTAACTTGAGCATTGTACGACCTAGCAGCTCTCAAGAACATCACTATTTCTTGAGAGAGTTTGTAACAGTTTTTATTAAAAATATAAAGAACTGTTATATTTTTATACTTATTCGAAATGTTTATACAATTGTATCCAACCCCCCTTAAATAATTGTATAATTACTGGGCAACATAACCAACTGCAACCACTAAGAAGCAGTTGAGATCAAGGTCAACCATAAGGTCAATTTTTATGGTGAACCCATAATACCAAAGGATGAGCCTACATATTGGGATAATTTTCTAATTCCTAATCTAAATCTACCACTACTAGTCAAGAAGAAGACTCCAAGAAGGAAGAAAGTAGGAATCAAGTCTAACCCACCTCAATTCAAAGCCATCTCCAAGCCTAAGCTTACAGTCAACAAGGAGGATCAACTCTTTATATATGACATCAAAGAATTTTTTGCATCAATCTTTACCTGGATGAACTGGATGAAATAAGGGAAATTGATGCTTTCTACAAGCTGCCAGAAAGGTTGGTGTTCAAATACAAGGGAGACAAGGAGATCACATGACCTCTCTACAGAATTCTCAATGAAGGCTATAATGTCCTAGTTAAGGTGTTCTCTGCAATGAAGAAAGATTTTAGATTCACCAAAGTGGCCAAATCAGAATTACTCAGCAAGATCAGCCAAATCAGACAAAGTTGGAAAGATCCAAATGCACTACCTAGAGTTTTGACTATCCTTACACTGGTGATAACGTGCATTTGAGATCTTATTGGATGATGTAGTTTAGAGTTGAAAATTTTGTCAGAAGATTTTTCAGACTTAAAGACCAGCTACAAATATTAAAAAATGATACACTCAAGGAGATGCAGGAGATGCTGGATATCAACAATAAAAATGAAGCTGAATTCTATAGACAACTCTAACACTAGATTGAGGAGAATAATGAGAAGCTGGGAAAGAGGACACGAGATTCAAGAAAAAAGAAATGATCAGCTCAGTCTAGAGGAGCACCTTGAAAATGACATCTAAATATTCTTTACCTTCGTTGTTCAATTTTTTAATTGAAACATTTTGCAGTGTATCTACTTTTTAATGTTTAGTTCTTATAGGGTGTTTTGTTATCACCAAGTGAACCTGAATTTATGCCTATAATTCCATTAGACATAAATTGGGGGAAATTGTTAGGAATATGTTGTAGTCTTGATGATAATTCATCAAATCACCTTAAGTAGATTCTTAAGTGTCATTTGTAGCTTTCAACGGATGACCTCAGTTATCTATCCGTTGAAAGAGTAGTTTATATGAATAAGTATGTAGCACATTCTATACACTAGAATAGCTGGGAGATTTGGGAGTTTTAGTTATTTCTAAGTCATGTTGACTACTAGAAAGATATACAAATAGGTGGATTAATTTTAAATATAAAATGCCTTATAATTTTTAATAAGTGAAAGAGTATCAACTGCTATGAAAACAACTTCAACTTCTAACCTACAAAGCTTCAACGTATGTCTTTATAAAACTCAACGAATAACTCAGTATATTCTTAATAGATGAGCTAGTCAAGTTTCAACGGATAACATATGAAGCTTCAACGAATAACACCTATGAAGCCTCAATGGATGATCAACCAAAATAGCAGTTGAAAGGGACTTGACAGAAGCTGAAAGAGTCACATGGATTGATAGTGCACAAAAGGAATATGGCAACCTGATTACAGGTGTTAGAAGAAAATAAAGCATTTCTATTTCCATACAAGATAAGCTTATTCAAAGATGCTGTATCTAACTTGGATTGCATTGGACAGAGGAATGAAGAAACATATGAAATGCACCTAGCTGATAAGAATGTTATTTTGTCTCAGTGTACATGTATCTTAGTGATATATAAACCAAGAGTAGAAAGTGTTTAAAGGTTAAGTATTATATTTTGATTTAGAATAAAAAGAAAGAGCAAGCAAGCTGTATCTTTAGTCTCTCTAGTTTTAAGTTGAAAAACACTTGTAAGCAGTTGTGTGCTATTTGCCTCACAGAGTTATCTTCTCAATATATATATATATGGTGGAAATATCAATCCACCATAAAGTATTTAAACACTTGTTTATTTACTTTGTGTTTTGAATACTATTATTGTTTATCCGCACTCAAGCTTATTCAAACGCATTTATATATTTGTAAGAAGTTTTCAAAGTTTTAAAAAGAAACTAAAATTCCATTCAACCCCCTTCTGTTATTCCGTTGTTATATTGTTAGGGAATAACGAGGCATATACATGGATGAGGCCTTGGCAAGATTTAGGGAAGATTAAGTCACTATTTTGGGAAGCAATGACAAAGTCCTCACTCCACAAGAGGTGTACGATGCCATCATAAAGGTCTATAAAGCATAGTTAATAGCCTTCCATTTTATTGGGAAAGCATTAAAGAAGACTCTGGATGGTCATCAAGAAAAGGTTAGGTTACTGGTGAGTGACAGGATTGATCAGTTGGTGCCATCTCAGATTAAAATCAAGAACAAGTTCAATAAATTTGTTGAGAAAATGGCCACCTTCAGTTTGACTGGTGTTGAGACAAACATTAAGAACCTCAAGAATTCATTTCTGGCCCTGCATGAGGTTGTTCAACATCAAATATCCCGTAAAAATGACACAAAGGTCAAGTTAGAACAACTCCACAAGGCCAGATATGAACCTTCAGCTTTGATGATTGGGGAAATTAAAAATGTGGTGCAAAACACTTTTGGTGCATCTCTGAGAGTGGTGCTTGTTACCATACAGAATTTCTGAGAAAAGAGAGTTGTTGTGAATATAAATAATTCAGGTGTTGACAGATGCATGCAGGTGTCCTTATCCTTTCTGCAATCAAGATTGGCATCTGAACCGGATATATTCATCAACAAAGTGGTGATGAGTCCATAGGGCACCATTTTGCTCCATGAGCTTAAAAATGGTTAAATAGGTGCTTTCTCTGAAGCTTACCAACATCCAAGGAAAGAAGTGGCCTACATCTATCTCAACATTAGAAAATATAAACACTTCCAACTGCCAAAATACTGTATCATGGGAATCAAAAAGATAATGATGAATATAGAAACTGAGTTGAAGACTAGGAAGAATGAGACTCATGAAGATGTGGAGAAGATCAAAATATTTGCTAGATATCTGAAGAATGCAAATACAATGCTATCAAGAACACAAATTATTCAAAAAGATGATGACTTGGATGATGATGAGCAAAAGAAAGATGAGCATAAATCTTTTGGCTCAAATCCAAGTCAATCAAGTAAACGTAGTGGGAGTCAGAAGGATGATAAATCTAGAAAAGATGAAAAGAAGGGAAATGATGAGAAAAAAGGGAAGGCTGACAATAAATAGAAGAAGAAGGATAGATGAGATGAAAGAGATCCAAAGAAAATGCCTTTACCCAAAATATCCAAAACTGTGCCAATCCAAACTCAAACACCTAACCAAACACTATCTCAAAATATCCAATCCTCAAAGCCCAAGTACCTGTATAAACCTACTGAAAATTCTCTACTCAAAATTTATATCAAAGAAAACCAAACTTCTTCAAAGAAACTCTGCAAACCACCTTCATTCAAACCTCCAACCAAAACTTATTTTAAGTCTGCAGGAATAAAATAAACAATGAGTCAAGTTGAAACTGGTGCACTTTGGAATTGTTTTAATCAAAGTGACTTTCTACTTATCTCATAAGACATAACAGATGATGACTATCATAAACAGTTAGCTAAAGATATTGTCAAAGTTTGTGTTGTGTCTTTGGGAGAAGTCGGAATTTACTTCAAGGATGACACCTTCAATTTGTTTAACAAAGAAGTTATTGAAGAACTACTCAACAGAACTTGAGAGGGTGATTAGTTTGATGAATGCAAGGGATGCTTTTACAATAATAAGGAATTCAGATTTAGCTGAGAGGGTGGGAGAGAAATGAAATACATGTAAGGGAAAGAGCTGAGAGGGAAGAAAATTAAAGGAAATATGCTCAGGAAATTGAGATGTGTGAGCAAAGATTAAATGAACTAAAGGCTAAGGGATTGAACAGGGTGTTTCCAAATGGTGTGCTTCTTTACATCAAGACTCACAAGCTATCAAGGTACAGAATAAATCATCTTGGCAGTTACTCCTTAAGTTAATGGCTCAAGCTGGTAGAAGCTCTGAGAGGAACTGAAATCAGTAAAGAACTTGAGTGTCTAGTCAGACTCAAAGATCTAATTAGAAAACAACCAGGTTATAAGAAATTCAGATGATCATGTAATTCAATTCTATTTATAGCTGCAAGAATGTATAAAAGTTATACTTTGTAAATTTTTTAGTCTTATTTTCTTTAATTTTAACTTGGGTTTAGTCTTGTTATTAGACATGAATTTTTGACAATGAATCTTCTCACCAATTTGGGGAGGTTGTTGTGTAAGACATGCCTGTACATAACAAGACTAAGTTATCTTGACAACCCTAAGAATAAGTTGTATGATAATCTAATTGTGTTATGTAATTGTATTTCTTGAGTTTGTAAAAATTCTTAGTAGATTAGGCTGAAGAATTTTTCTGTGAACAACCATCAAGCTAAGGAATAAACTCTGGAAGAAGATCAATCTTGATCATGTGTCAGAGAGAAGATGATCTTATAAATCTTCAACAAGCTATGCAGTGCCCTAACTTTCAAAAGTTATGCCATAAATGAAGAGATGCAATCTACGAAAGACAGTGTCATTTAGGATCTTGTCGAGTTGCCTAAAGGTTCAAAACTTATTGGTTGCAAATGGGTATTTAAAACCAAAAAGGATTCCAGTGGTAACATCGAAAGATATAGGGCTCCTCTTGTAATAACCCCAATTTTTGGAAATTTTTGAAACCCTTATGAATAGTGTTTTTTCTGAATGAGAAAACTTTTCATGCCACACTATGTAGGGGTTCTGTTATGGATATTCTGAGATTTTATTAGTACTCTATATGGTATATAAGTGTATGTAAAGATCGTCAGAATCCAATTCCGAACACTTTGATTTTTCCCGAAAATCCACTAGATACGGAAAGAATTGAGTATAAGGTAACATGATTAAAAGGATTTAAATTCAAGGATTATAAGAGAGGATCATAAAAGGAATATAATGTATTGAGAAAGGTTAAGGGAACCCAAGTAATAAGATCCCGGGTATGATCCCTCAAACGATAAACGAGAACGAAAGTTAAGTGAACCGTATAACAGATCAGCGGTCATTAGCCAAGTAATTAAGAGCTAATCAAAGAGGTTAGTGATGATGATGTCACCACACCAACAAGAAGATGACAAGTGTGGGAAGATGACATAGGAGGATGACATAAGCATGACCAAAGGGAAGGTATTGTTGGTTGATTTCAAGCCACACAAATTTTACCATGGTTAAAAGGTAATTAACAAAACAAAAGGATATCAACCAAGCTTTTTATGCACAAAGATCAAGAAAGCAAAGCAAGCTTCTCTCTCCCCCCTTTTCATCTTCTTCATTTCGAATTTTTCACCAAAATGGTGAATTAGAAATTCAAAACACAAGCTATACTCCATGGAAAATTATAAGGTTTGTTTCTTTGGATCCTATATTTCATAACTAAGAAGAGCAAGTAGTTTGAGTGCTTGAATCAAAGGTTTTCTATCTCAAACAAATCATTTTAGTTTAGGGTGAATAGTAACTTTCAAGAACAAATTTGTGATTCTTGATTTTATTTGCAAGGTCAAGGTAGCTTAAGCATATATTAAGGCTTCCATGGACATTCCAAGGATCTTTCATGGATTAAAAGCTTCAAGGAAGGTATAATCTCTTAACCAAGATTTGTTATTGAATGTTAAGAGCATAATATGAGTAATATAGTTCATGAGAGGCTTGATGGTTGTGTATGTAGAGATTAGTTGGTTTTGGGTTGTTTTTGGAGTTGTAAATCTTGGTTGTTGATTAATGAACTTAAGTGTAGTTTAAATTCATGATAAAGAATAGTATAAATTGTTAATGTTGAGTTGTTGGGGCTGTTATGATAAAGTATGGATGGAGTTTTGATTGGGTTGTGAATTGGGATTGATTGGTGGTTGAATTGGTTGGTAAAATTTTGGGAAATCGCGTAAACATAGCCGTCGTAATGTCCGATTTTCTTTGGACTGTTTTTGTGCATAACATTAGGACCCGATAACCCACTGCTAGATTATGACCACTGCCATGTTTAGATAGCTCATGTTACGAGCTTCGTTTTGATATGTAGTTCGTTCGATTCCGATTTACGGTTTAGGAGAAACGACCGTTTCAAGTAACGGCGTTTCGCGAACGAAACTTTTTCCCTCGCCTTACTTTGAAATGTAGGTTAAAGACCAAAAAGGGTTAATTAATGCATGAAACATTTATGGTAAGTGTTTTAGGCAGTTGGTAAGTCACTCGCGAAGGAATCGCTTTAAAACTCGTAAAGGTTAAATTATTAAAAATGGTGGAGCCGAGGGTACCCGAGTGACTTAAGCGAATCAGTGAGCGCAAAACAAGCGTTAGAGTCTAAGTTAGTTAAAGTATAGATTCACAAGTGACTTTGGTTTAATTCTGACTTATGTTGTTGTTCATAGGTTATCGGACCCACTCTAAGCGTAAGTCTATCCGGGAGCACTCAGGCAAGTATTCTATCCGTTATACTGTTGTTGTGATGTATACACTTGTATATGCATTATCTTGCGATAGATGCATGTTGGTTATTTAGCAAATTCTTGCGATATATTGTAGCATGTGATATGGTATATATGCATGCCTGTTTCATATTCTTGAAATATATATCTGTTGGTTCAAATGCTTATTCGTTGCATAATACCTATGCTAGAGATAAGCGGTATTTGCGTATACCCTTAGTATAGGGACCCAAAGGTGAAAATATTTTCTAAAACCGGGAGTCGAGGATCCCGAGTAGATTTTGTATATATATGGATATGGATATATATATATATATATATATTTATTTATATATGGTTATAGTTTTCCAAACTATTAATCGAATAAGGTTTATTCGATAACTTGAAACTTTATTTTATTATTGAATATTATTTCGAATATTATTCGAGGGCTTATGACTCCTTTTATTTATTTATCTGAATATTATTTGAATATTCATTCGAGGACTTATGACTCTTTTATATTATTATGAATATTATTTGAATATTCATTTGAGGATCTATGACTCCGATTATTTGCTGAGGTATATTCTTTATTTTATTAAAGAATAAGGTGTCAATAATCAAACTTATTTTCGATTATTCAAATAAAGATAATACTTTCATATAAGTATATCTTTGGTTATTTAATACTCGTTTCAAGTATAAATTTTAATACTTCTACTTCAATTATTTTTATAAAGATTATTCTTTATGGGAATATTATTTAAATAATAATATTCAGTCATTTTCTAAATATTCTGGGGACTGATTTACTTCATTAAATCAGCCTTACTCCAAACACTCTTTAAAGTGTTTTCGAGTCTTCAAAATGATTTTTAAAAGTCAGAGCGGATCCCAAAACTCATTTTTATATTTAAGATCTTCCTTTTTAAAGGGGATTTAAATACTCGCTCAAAACCTGGGGAATCCGGCTCTGTGGTGTATTTTATATTCGCAACGAGGTTGCAGATTTGGTAAATGAATTGATTACTTGCCCAACGTTCGGGAAGTAAGCCCATCTCATTGAGTCGGCATAAGCGACAGGCCGGGGTACGGTCTATTATTGTGTAAGTGGCTGGGTGGCAGTCCATCAACGCGTGAGGGGCCGGGGTACGGTCTAGCGCGAGGTCCTAATGCGGCCAGGGTGATGACCGGTGAGGAATTCATCCATCTACAGTAGAAAAGGTTACTTATTGGTATCTTTGCCTGATCAGCGAGATATCGGGTTTATGCCAAAATTCTTTTCCTTTCCAAAATTCATTGGATGTTTCAAACTCTGTTCATACTTTACATAACAGAGGTTCCAGGAAATGTTTAAGAGATATATATATGTGGATATATATATATCGGGACTAAATAAAGTATCTCGTAACTTTATTTCATTCAATAATATTTCAAAGATTGAATCTATTCAAATCTTGTCTTGTAGTCTCATCTATGTGATGAACTTTTGAAACTGGTTATAACTTGAACGGTGGTAGTTCAAGTAGTATTGGGAAAGATATAAGTATATTGGGGTATTTGGTAACCTCGTCTTTTAAACTTATATCTAGTTAATAATTGTCTTATGAATGACAAAGATTTTCAGAAAAACGTTGAGACAAGGTTAGATATATGAGATCACCTTGCAACGATATTTTTATACACTGGGACTTTGTGTATATTATGCATGGAAGAGGACTTCCAATATTTTGAAAAGTATATATGTATATATATATACTGAATATTTTGCGACTTCATCGCATTAAGTTATCAACTTGGTTCATTTCTTTTGACCAAGACTTTCATGAGTATTATGAGTAGACTCATATACTGTAAATAATTATGCATATTATTTTGGTGGGCTTGCTGCTCACCCTTGCTTTCTTCTTTCATCACACAACATCAGATAGACAAGATGAACCGGACCAAGCTCCCGATTCGCAAGAGGTTAGAAAACGTTCGGCAGTCTTCTGGAAGCGTTGATGCTGCTGTAGCTGAGGTAGGAACTACCAATAGGCTAGGCTTTCAACTTTTGATGTACCAGACTTATGTATAATATGAATTGTAATAATGGCAAATAAAATGTAAATCTATTCAGAAAACCTTTTAAGGTGTATTGGCAGATAATTGTGGAATATAATTACTTGTGGTTATATTTTTTTGATGTTCATCTCTGAGACTATAACGGGTTGTGGTGTGTGTTAGTGTGGGGTCACAGCATAAGGTTATTTTTATTAAGTAAGTGAAGTGGTATTGTGGAATGAAAGACCGTGACGACTCGGATCCCCGACCCCGGATCTGGGGGTGTTACAGAAATGGTATCAGAGCTAAGCGTTATAAACCTCAGAGATGATGTGATGTTAAGATAATAAGTTAACTAAGATAATAAGAACTCTTGCCAAGTTCATAGTCGGGCTACCTAACGTAGCACTGACAGTTAAAACCCTTATGGGAACCCTTATAAATATCGTGATAGGAGCGTAGTTCGTTATCGTATATGGTAGCGGGACTCCGAACCCTGAGGTTGAGGAGCAACATCGCGATGATATTTTATTACTAATTGGAGATCGGATTGCGGATCCGATAGAGTGTCCTAATACAGGACCGGATGATGTTGATAGTGAGGATGTAGCGGTTGATGATGTTGTCCTAGAAGGGATACTTATTGAGGAGGATCCCATGGAGGATCCTGACAAGAATGAATAAAGGACCACTGAGGAATTGATGACCATGGTTAGGGAAACTACCAGAGGTAGGATTGGCCGGTCACTACCGGAGGTTCGTTCAAGTTGTAAAGATAGTAGCCCCTTTAACGCGGCTTACTCGTAAGACTGAGAAGTTCGAATGGACAGAGAAATACGAGAAAAGATTTTAACAACTGAAGCAAAGGTTGGTGGCGGCCCATATGTTGGCGTTGCCGGATGAAAAATGAGATTTTGTGATTTGTAAGTGACGCTTCGCATAAGGAATTAGGGTGCTTCTTATATAGCACAGCAAGATAATCGCGTCTGCGTCAAGACAATTAAGGAAGTATAAAATTCGATATCCCCACCCATGAGCTTGGGCTCATGGCAATAGTTTTTCCCTAAAGATTGGAGGCACTACTTGTATGGAGAGAAGTGCAAGATTTACACAAACCATAGGAGCTCTAGTACATTTTTGCGTAGAAAGAGCTCAACATACGCCAGAGGAGGCGGTTAGAGCTAATCAAGGATTACGATTATGAGATTCTTTATCATTCGGGGGAAAGCCAATGTGGTGGCTGATGCCCTTAGTAAAAAGGAGAGACTCAAGATGATAATGTCTTTTGGGGAGTTTATAAGAGATTTTGAGAAAATGGAAATAGAAGTGAAGGTAACCGGAGCCGGTACCGAAAAGCTGTTTGAGATTGCAATACAGCCCGAATTATTGGAAAAGAAAATATTGTGCCAGTAAAAGTGATGAATGAAGGCAGAGAGCCAACAAATAGATATGAGATTAATACCGAGAAAGATGATAAGGGAATAATGAGGTATTCCTATAGAATTTGGGTTCCGAAAGTTCAAGAGCGTAAGGATGAGAACTTAGATGAGAGCCATAGTTTGAGGAATAAGATTTAGAGCAAACCCTGAACGTGATAGTCAGGGAGGTCGCCATCAAGATAGAAGGAACCCATGACATAATGGAGTGGAAAATGAGGATTTTAAATTAAAATATGACCCCAATTATGGGGAGTAGGATGAAACATTTCATACTAAGGAAACAGAAAGTCGAGTAAGGAAAGGAGACCCGAGACGGTACTCCTATACGGCAATTCATGGACCTGTCTAAAAAGAACTTAGACTATTATCCCCAACCGCCACCCTGAGGAGACAGTGCGGTGAGAAATTCTTTCAGGACCTTTAAATCGCTAAGCTCTCAGAGTTCCAAGGAACAAGCTGACCCAGTCGAGGCAAGAGCCTGGCTAAAGGAAATAGATGAATCATTTGAGATTCTAAATGATTGACGAATCACAAAAGAATGTTTTTATCACTTACCCTCCTAAGAGAGAGACCACCCGCCGGTAAAAGGCCAAGGAAGGCACGGAGCAAGAGATTATAATAAACTGATTTAAGTTCAGTCAATTGTTTTCGGGAAAGTAATTCCCAAAGATAAGGAGATAGTGTAAAAGCTTTAGAGCCAGAACAAAGGCATACGAGTATGATAAATTATGAATCTAAGTTGTAAAAGTTATCAAGATTCGTTCTGAGGACACGAATCCAGAATGACGGGATGTTTGAAATCAATTCTTATGTTGTGTTGGTTCATGAAATAATGATAAGAGAAAGGAAAATAAAAAGAAATTGAAGTGGAAAGGAATATAACGGCAATAGAGTTTGAGGTATGATAAGGGAGTTGGGTATGAGGAAACCTTAATGACTCGTAGCAATAGAAATAGAAAAGTATGCATTCGTCAGGATGAGGGTGATTCACCATAAGTTAAAAATTGATGGTTGAGGGCATAAGAGATACATATAGTTTATCCCCTGTAAGTTGGGAGGATTCGAGGAAACCTTGAGATAATTCGAAGGATAAATAATGAGACGCGGATAGACTAAGGGGATAAGGAAGTAAGAAATTAGGAAAAA
The DNA here is from genome assembly GCF_009905375.1 of Apium graveolens. NCBI lineage: Eukaryota > Viridiplantae > Streptophyta > Magnoliopsida > Apiales > Apiaceae > Apium > Apium graveolens. Next base: position 130,842,756 of record NC_133651.1, read on the forward strand.
TTGGATGAAGGAAGTGACCTTCAATAATGTGAAATGTAAGACCGGTGGCTCGATACCCAGAAAGGGAGACGCCAGGTATGAGAGATATCCCAACATTGAGATGACTGTTGAGATAAACAACAAAAGTAAATAAAGATTTATTAAGAAGAAGTTCACGTTGAACACGACCAATATCTTCCAGATCATCCATGTGATCATTACCAAATCAGGAAAGAAAAGCGGATAACCATTTTTATCTTTTGAAGGCCATGTGGATTGACCTTAACTTGAATAAGGATGCTATTATGAAATTCGGTATAGACTATCGAGGTGGAAATGATTGAATAAGATACCCTTATCAGGGATGTATGACTTTATTTATCCATGGAAGGATGCTTGTACCTTTTTAAAGGTGGAGTTAAGGATAGAACATCGGTAACTTAAAACGAATCCTAGGGGAATGCATAAAGGTTGGCATTTCACCCTTAATAGGGATAGTATGAGTTTTGACAGTATGAATTGGAAAGGATTAAGGTAATAATAACCTTTAAGGATCAGTGGAGAAATTTTTCAGAAGTAAATAGACAATGGTTCTAGTATCAGTAAATGGTATTTTGATATGCCCTGTATATAGGGAATACAGGAGGAACGATTGAAGGATAACCTTAGAGGTTTTACAAGGAGAAAGGAAATATTCGAAATTCTCAAGAATAAAAATGTTGATAAAGGAAATATGACGTAATTATATTGATGCCAAGTGAGGCACGTGTTAAACCACGAGAAGGTATGGATCGAACCAGTAATGGTCAAAATTGTTCAGGGCAATTAGGACTTAAGATAGAAGATGTTCTAAGTATGATCGAGAGTCAGTCTTGACAGTGATTAACCTCTAAAGACTGAGGCAATAACTTATGGAAAAATGGTGATTTTTTTTTACTCATCAGATTTTAAGGAAAGCATTTTCACATAAGCTGTGATTGAAATAAGGTAGAAATTTATTGGAGGTGGTTAATGTGACATTGACTGTAAGGAAATTTTACTATCAGGAAAGGCCAAAGAGGTGGCCGACACTTTAAAGGTAAGAGGATAATTATAGGCGCTCGTGCGAGAGGAATACAGTGATGATGGTTAAAGCTGTGAAGGTTGTATTATGGATTGGAAGATTGACATTCCTTCTGATGACTGTGCAATACCCGACCGTAATAGTAGTTGGTAAAGGTTTAATTCGCGTAATCGCCATGAACGGGCTATCTATCTTAGGAGGTCCTCTAAACAAACCTTTGAGTTAAGTCTTCTATTGAAGGCATATGATTACGAATGGTATTAACCTGCTATCGTTGCTTTGATTAAAACTCTTCTGCACTTTTATCTGCTTCATGTCATGAAAGTACGTCAGAGTTTGGAGTGTTCTTCATGAATTGTGATTGGTGGTTATGTTAACTCCTTAGAAGGATTTGATACGACATGTATGGACTCCGTATGGTTAGCTATTAAGACTTCATGGAAAATGAATGACTACAGTGGGTCAGTGGTGGACCATAGTAAGGCAGCAATGATTCTGCGAGTAGTGAGCTGATTACAACCATGAGAGTTGTATTGGAATGGGTGTTGAGATCGAGTACCCCTAATCGGGTCGTGGTAGTGTATAAGTTATCATTGATAGACTAATTAAGTAGAGTATCTACCTAGTGAATAATTATTCTTTCTTATCAATAGAGAGTCGTATTATTATATGAGGAAGGTTGCGGTGCAAGCATAGAATTCTATTAACGATGATGTCTAGAATGAGATCCCAGATTCGATTTTCGATATCAAGGGAGTTTCAAAGGTGATTATGTATAAGCTCGAGGAAGAGTGTGGGTCCATAGAATGATGGACGGGATAGCAAAAATATTTAGGCATGGGAAATACGAGGCTATAATGCTTGATGCTGATATAAATACGTATATGTTTTGTTCTCCTATGACAAACCTCTATAGTTCAGAGGTAGGTTCCAAGCCAGATATTTTGTGGCAGTATATTTTTTCATATATACAATTCTCTTCAGTTCGTTCTTTTCTCTTCTTTTCATTTCATGTAAGCTGAGAAGAACAACCCTTCCAAAAGGGGAGGTATTGCCGAATGACTATCTATCTGTGTGATAGAAGCCGAGTAGGATACCAGCTATTGTTTAATTGCTTGTCAAGTACTAAAGGCTGGCCACCTTCTGTACTAACTATGCAATATAACAAGTGTTCATGATCATAGTGATCTCTCAACAAATTCCTTTACTTCTATTTGATTGATCAAATTTTGGAAAATAGAAGCAACTGAAAAAGGAGTAATAAAGTGGTGGTAGTATGCGGAATGGGAACACATTCGTGATACTAAGGTTGACGTGGTTATTAAAAGGTTATAGAACGCTAACGAGCAAAAGTATAACCAGTATAATATTAGGAACGGAAGGTAGTAGCGATTACGAACTGGAAAAGAATGGGTATTGAGAAGCAGAAGCTCTAATGATAAAAGCTATAATGAGAGTCTGTGCAATAGACTTGAAAGAATTTGGAATGATCACTTAATTCGGATTGAGTTATCTTACGACAATAGATCATATGTCATTATCGAGATGTCGCCTTATGAGATCCTTGAGGGAAGATAATGTCGATCTCCCTTATGTTAGGATGAAGTTGTAGAGCGCAAGATGCTCGGACCCGCAGTAGTCCAAAGGACCAAGGATATGATAGATCTAATCAGAGGACGGCTGGTAGTAGCCCAAGATGGTCATGATAAGTATGTTGATTTGACACGAAAGGATAAAGAGTATGAAATAGGGGACCTAGTAATGTTATAGGTATCCCTTGGAAAGGATTGATGAGGTTCGGAAAGAAAGGAAAGCTAAGTCTATAATTTGTTGGACCCTTGGATATATTAAGACGTTTGGGAAGTTAGCATATAAGCTAGCCCTAACCCCGAATATGTAGCAAGTTCATAACGTGTTCCACGTATCAATGTTAAGGAAGTGTAATTCGGATGCCAGTCAAATAGGGGCATATGAGCGCATAGATATGCAACCCGACGTAACCTATATGGAGCAACCAGGAAGGGTTATAGAGTGAAAAGGAACAAGTGCTTAGGAGAAGGATTATCAAACTAGGCAGAGTTTGGTGGTAGAACCACAATGTGGAAAATTGACTCGAGAGTTAGAAAGTGTAATGCTAAGAAAGTATCCCCATTTGTCTTCTATCTGATTCCGGGACGGAATCCTTTTAAGGAGGGGAGACTGTAATAACCCCAATTTTTGGAAATTTTTGAAACCCTTATGAATAGTGTTTTTTCTGAATGAGAAAACTTTTCATGCCACACTATGTAGGGGTTCTGTTATGGATATTCTGAGATTTTATTAGTACTCTATATGGTATATAAGTGTATGTAAAGATCGTCAGAATCCAATTCCGAACACTTTGATTTTTCCCGAAAATCCACTAGATACGGAAAGAATTGAGTATAAGGTAACATGATTAAAAGGATTTAAATTCAAGGATTATAAGAGAGGATCATAAAAGGAATATAATGTATTGAGAAAGGTTAAGGGAACCCAAGTAATAAGATCCCGGGTATGATCCCTCAAACGATAAACGAGAACGAAAGTTAAGTGAACCGTATAACAGATCAGCGGTCATTAGCCAAGTAATTAAGAGCTAATCAAAGAGGTTAGTGATGATGATGTCACCACACCAACAAGAAGATGACAAGTGTGGGAAGATGACATAGGAGGATGACATAAGCATGACCAAAGGGAAGGTATTGTTGGTTGATTTCAAGCCACACAAATTTTACCATGGTTAAAAGGTAATTAACAAAACAAAAGGATATCAACCAAGCTTTTTATGCACAAAGATCAAGAAAGCAAAGCAAGCTTCTCTCTCCCCCCTTTTCATCTTCTTCATTTCGAATTTTTCACCAAAATGGTGAATTAGAAATTCAAAACACAAGCTATACTCCATGGAAAATTATAAGGTTTGTTTCTTTGGATCCTATATTTCATAACTAAGAAGAGCAAGTAGTTTGAGTGCTTGAATCAAAGGTTTTCTATCTCAAACAAATCATTTTAGTTTAGGGTGAATAGTAACTTTCAAGAACAAATTTGTGATTCTTGATTTTATTTGCAAGGTCAAGGTAGCTTAAGCATATATTAAGGCTTCCATGGACATTCCAAGGATCTTTCATGGATTAAAAGCTTCAAGGAAGGTATAATCTCTTAACCAAGATTTGTTATTGAATGTTAAGAGCATAATATGAGTAATATAGTTCATGAGAGGCTTGATGGTTGTGTATGTAGAGATTAGTTGGTTTTGGGTTGTTTTTGGAGTTGTAAATCTTGGTTGTTGATTAATGAACTTAAGTGTAGTTTAAATTCATGATAAAGAATAGTATAAATTGTTAATATTGAGTTGTTGGGGCTGTTATGATAAAGTATGGATGGAGTTTTGATTGGGTTGTGAATTGGGATTGATTGGTGGTTGAATTGGTTGGTAAAATTTTGGGAAATCGCGTAAACATAGCCGTCGTAATGTCCGATTTTCTTTGGACTGTTTTTGTGCATAACATTAGGACCCGATAACCCACTGCTAGATTATGACCACTGCCATTTTTAGATAGCTCATGTTACGAGCTTCGTTTTGATATGTAGTTCGTTCGATTCCGATTTACGGTTTAGGAGAAACGACCGTTTCAAGTAACGGCGTTTCGCGAACGAAACTTTTTCCCTCGCCTTACTTTGAAATGTAGGTTAAAGACCAAAAAGGGTTAATTAATGCATGAAACATTTATGGTAAGTGTTTTAGGCAGTTGGTAAGTCACTCGCGAAGGAATCGCTTTAAAACTCGTAAAGGTTAAATTATTAAAAATGGTGGAGCCGAGGGTACCCGAGTGACTTAAGCGAATCAGTGAGCGCAAAACAAGCGTTAGAGTCTAAGTTAGTTAAAGTATAGATTCACAAGTGACTTTGGTTTAATTCCGACTTATGTTGTTGTTCATAGGTTATCGGACCCACTCTAAGCGTAAGTCTATCCGGGAGCACTCAGGCAAGTATTCTATCCGTTATACTGTTGTTGTGATGTATACACTTGTATATGCATTATCTTGCGATAGATGCATGTTGGTTATTTAGCAAATTATTGCGATATATTGTAGCATGTGATATGGTATATATGCATGCCTGTTTCATATTCTTGAAATATATATCTGTTGGTTCAAATGCTTATTCGTTGCATAATACCTATGCTAGAGATAAGCGGTATTTGCGTATACCCTTAGTATAGGGACCCAAAGGTGAAAATATTTTCTAAAACCGGGAGTCGAGGATCCCGAGTAGATTTTGTATATATATGGATATGGATATATATATATATATATATATTTATTTATATATGGTTATAGTTTTCCAAACTATTAATCGAATAAGGTTTATTCGATAACTTGAAACTTTATTTTATTATTGAATATTATTTCGAATATTATTCGAGGGCTTATGACTCCTTTTATTTATTTATCTGAATATTATTTGAATATTCATTCGAGGACTTATGACTCTTTTATATTATTATGAATATTATTTGAATATTCATTTGAGGATCTATGACTCCGATTATTTGCTGAGGTATATTCTTTATTTTATTAAAGAATAAGGTGTCAATAATCAAACTTATTTTCGATTATTCAAATAAAGATAATACTTTCATATAAGTATATCTTTGGTTATTTAATACTCGTTTCAAGTATAAATTTTAATACTTCTACTTCAATTATTTTTATAAAGATTATTCTTTATGGGAATATTATTTAAATAATAATATTCAGTCATTTTCTAAATATTCTGGGGACTGATTTACTTCATTAAATCAGCCTTACTCCAAACACTCTTTAAAGTGTTTTCGAGTCTTCAAAATGATTTTTAAAAGTCAGAGCGGATCCCAAAACTCATTTTTATATTTAAGATCTTCCTTTTTAAAGGGGATTTAAATACTCGCTCAAAACCTGGGGAATCCGGCTCTGTGGTGTATTTTATATTCGCAACGAGGTTGCAGATTTGGTAAATGAATTGATTACTTGCCCAACGTTCGGGAAGTAAGCCCATCTCATTGAGTCGGCATAAGCGACAGGCCGGGGTACGGTCTATTATTGTGTAAGTGGCTGGGTGGCAGTCCATCAACGCGTGAGGGGCCGGGGTACGGTCTAGCGCGAGGTCCTAATGCGGCCAGGGTGATGACCGGTGAGGAATTCATCCATCTACAGTAGAAAAGGTTACTTATTGGTATCTTTGCCTGATCAGCGAGATATCGGGTTTATGCCAAAATTCTTTTCCTTTCCAAAATTCATTGGATGTTTCAAACTCTGTTCATACTTTACATAACAGAGGTTCCAGGAAATGTTTAAGAGATATATATATGTGGATATATATATATCGGGACTAAATAAAGTATCTCGTAACTTTATTTCATTCAATAATATTTCAAAGATTGAATCTATTCAAATCTTGTCTTGTAGTCTCATCTATGTGATGAACTTTTGAAACTGGTTATAACTTGAACGGTGGTAGTTCAAGTAGTATTGGGAAAGATATAAGTATATTGGGGTATTTGGTAACCTCATCTTTTAAACTTATATCTAGTTAATAATTGTCTTATGAATGACAAAGATTTTCAGAAAAACGTTGAGACAAGGTTAGATATATGAGATCACCTTGCAACGATATTTTTATACACTGGGACTTTGTGTATATTATGCATGGAAGAGGACTTCCAATATTTTGAAAAGTATATATGTATATATATATACTGAATATTTTGCGACTTCATCGCATTAAGTTATCAACTTGGTTCATTTCTTTTGACCAAGACTTTCATGAGTATTATGAGTAGACTCATATACTGTAAATAATTATGCATATTATTTTGGTGGGCTTGCTGCTCACCCTTGCTTTCTTCTTTCATCACACAACATCAGATAGACAAGATGAACCGGACCAAGCTCCCGATTCGCAAGAGGTTAGAAAACGTTCGGCAGTCTTCTGGAAGCGTTGATGCTGCTGTAGCTGAGGTAGGAACTACCAATAGGCTAGGCTTTCAACTTTTGATGTACCAGACTTATGTATAATATGAATTGTAATAATGGCAAATAAAATGTAAATCTATTCAGAAAAACTTTTAAGGTGTATTGGCAGATAATTGTGGAATATAATTACTTGTGGTTATATTTTTTTGATGTTCATCTCTGAGACTATAACGGGTTGTGGTGTGTGTTAGTGTGGGGTCACAGCATAAGGTTATTTTTATTAAGTAAGTGAAGTGGTATTGTGGAATGAAAGACCGTGACGACTCGGATCCCCGACCCCGGATCTGGGTGTGTTACACCTCTGGTCACAAAAGGATTCGCTCAAAAAAAGTTATCTACTACAATGATACTTTCTCTTCGGTTTCCAAGAAAGACTCATTTAGAATTTTTATGGCACTTGTGGCTCATTATTATCTAGAGCTACATCAGATGGATGAAAAGACGGTGTTTCTAATGGAAATATTGGAGAGACAATTTATATGGTGCAACCAGAAAACTTTATCATTGGAGATCTAAAAACTGAAAGGAATATGTCCTAAGTCCAATCAGGTATTAGGATTTAGGAATAACTCTTTATATAATCTGTTTTGATTTCATTGATATTAATAAAAGACTTGTTTTTATTACGGGCTCTATCTATTTAAGTGTTTAAATAAGATATACCATAGTTTAGAGTAAAGCTTTTTATGGATTATGATGAGATCATAATAGTGAGACCTAAAAAGATGATAACTCTAAACTTAAATAGTTCCTGGTCAGAGGATTACTAACTGGTAATTAATAATCCGCAAAGATCGGTACATACTATGCTTGCTTCATTATGAAGGATGTCTGTTCTCATAGACATTTGTGTGGTGACACTATAGCTAGTATGTAGGTGCTTATTATAGAATAAGTTCACTGAACAAGACTCGCCCAGCTGAACAACTGATGGAGTTCACTCACGTGTCAGCAGTTGTTCACATAGTGATAGTTGTACAAGTATCCTTAGACTTGAGGTCATCATAGTCATCTTGTGTACACTGAACTATGCTTTGGTTTAGTTCTTAGTCTCCAGGGACAATTATTAGGGCTCTACTGGGTATAGGAATTTGTACACGAAGATAGTGTATGATCAATAAAGGATCTACCCCTTCCAGTGAAGGAAGTGAATGTTCAAGGCTGATCCCCTTATGCTAGTTCAGGAATCTCTGGCCAGAGTGAATGAAATTAGAAAGGAGTTTCTGATTTGCATAGAACTACGCATAATAAATGGTAAGCAAGTGATTAAATTAGATAGGCTTGAAACGAGATCCATGCCTTGTATTTAATCGGGACATTGTAGGGTAGAAGGAGTTTATTGTACGGTAACTATTCACTGACAGGTTCTTGGTATTCTAAGCAGTGAATTCATATTATCCGGATAGTCGCGATATGTTGAGAAGCATCCCTCACGATGTAGAATAAATGTGATTAATTAATTAATCATATTTAATAAATTAGAGAATTTATATAAATAATGATAAAATAGTTTTATTATTATTTATTTCTAATACCGGCTTAATATTGAACCTACAGGGTCACACCATAAAAAGAGAATGATTTAATGGTGGAGGAATTAATTAATAATGGCTGATAATTATTTATTTATGAAATAAATAATTAATTGGAAAATTTAATAATTAATTAAATGAGATTTAATTGATTATAAATTAATTAAGAAAAGTTCTTAATATTTTTAATTAAAGGATTTAATTTTTGGAAATTAAATCAAGAGAGAGAATTATTTCTAAAGTGTTTAGAAAAAGGATTAATAATTAAAAGGTGTTTTAATTATTAATAAGAATAATAAATGGGATAATAATAATATTATTTATGGGAAAATTTCAGCTGAAAATTTTGCCTATAAATACACTATTATAGACCCTATTTTTATTCTAACCCCAGAAACCCAAAAGTTTCAGAAAACCAAATTCTCTCCACCTCCTCCTCCTCCTCCTAAAAGTCATTTTCTTGGTGGATACCGGTGGAGTGCTTCACACTTGAGGAGCAACTGCTAAGGATCTCTGATCGTTGTCTCCGAATTATATTTAAAGGTTAGATTCGATCCCTCGAATTTTTATTCACGATTTATATGCTTTTATTTGGATTTTGTATGTGTAAAAGTGTTTTGTCATACCCCGCTGTATTTTAAAAATCCAACAATGGTATCAGAGCATAGGTTGTATGCATATAGATCTGTGGTAAAAAATTTCAGAATTTTATGTGCTTGTATGAATTAATTATGATTTTTACAAGTTATATTATGGATTAATTTTTCCTGATGAGAAATCGTTTCTCAGAATAATTTTGAATGTTAATATGGGTTCTACAAGTGTTGTAGATCGTCTGGGTATTTTTTTCATAATTTTAGGATGTATAGATTTTTTATTATGAATTTTTGAAGTTGTTGAAATTAAATTCGTAATTAAATAATTATATATATATATGAATTGTATGTATGTATAAATCTTTCATATGCATCTGTGTGTCCCTGTTGATTGCACGGATTAATAAAGGAGACATAGCACATGTGATGTGTTGCGGCACAGAAAGAGAGATCTGACAGCACGGCGATCGAAAAACGGCGATTGACGTAAACAGGCAAAGGACCGCGCGTCGACCACGCGCGCGTGGGGCTCACGCGCTGGCGTGCCACGCGCGGCGCATGGAAGACACGCGCTGGTGACGACGTGCTAACGTCATGCTGACATCATCAGATGACGTCATACTGACGTCAGCATAGGGGTTAGGGGCGCGTGAGGCGCGTGGGCGCGTGGGCGCGCGTGGGGGAAGTCTGACACGCGCCTGACAGCGCGTGTGCGCGTGGCGGCGCGTGGGGCACCTTCTCGGGCGCGTGAGGGCGCGTGGGAGCTCAGAAATGGGCGATTTTGGTGCCGTTGGATTTGTATTTTCGAGACGCTTCTAATGGTATATTATTTGATATTTTATGAAATTGTTTCAAACTGTTTATAGCTAACATAAGTATTTTAAAGCTGTTTTTGATCGTTTAAATTGCTTTTAAATGCTTCATGTGATACATAGAGATGTATAATGCTTAGACTAATGTGCTAGATGATGTAACATGCTTACCTTGATGGTTATTCATGTTGATATATGTGATATATGCTTATTTTATCATGCGATGATAGATATCGGTGAACTTAAATGAACATAAGGCGTTTGTTAGACAACCTAGTGTAGTGAAATTGTTTCATAACCTTAAGAATAATATTATGAATACAATCATGAGATTCTTGTGTTTGTGAAACACGTAATTGAATATGAATTTTCGATATGAGAGAAAGGATGATTCTGTCAACAACAGATTTCTATCTGTAAGAAAGGGTTATTAAGTGAAGCCTCTTGACAATGCTCCACCCAATCTGGGAATCATCTGATTATTGATTATTGATTTGAAATATTTAATTTAAAAGAAAGAATCTCTTTATAATATGATTATGATTGTAACGTAATATAATCCCTCTAAAATTAAATAATATCAAGTAGTAATTGGCCAATGATACAACGGGCTTGTGTCGGTCATAGCCTTCCAACATGGTAGAAAGTAGTTCTTATTTTTGAATCATTGTCGTTTCGTGCCACAGCCGAGGGCTTTGATTTCGAAATAAGAAATACTTGTCTATTACATATAGATGTGTATATTGAATAAGAATCTAAAGGTCGTTACGTGCCACAGCCGTGGGCCTTTGGGGACTGATTCAATAGTACAGAATGTTGGGTTAGACTTGACTTAGAATATTGAGTTTGTCGTGCCACAGCCGTGACTCAATTATTCAAGAGGCTAAAGTTTGATTAGGGAATAACATGAGATGTAATTGACAAGAGTTGTCTGCCTATTGAACATTACATGGCGTTTCGTGCCACAGCCGGGGTTGTGTAATGGAATGTAGGATCCCTATTCCCACTAGCATTATGAATGCTTAATTTTTCACGTAGAGGGTTGAATAAATTAGGAAAACTAGTGGGAGCCACTTATGAATAAAGACCCGATTCATATAGTGTTTTGAAATGAAATCGAATATTTGCTAAGTGTTGTTATGTGTTTATCATTTACAGATTTACTTTGTACGTTATGTCTTCTACACTATCACTCAGGAGCATACTAGATGCTCACAAATTGACTGGTCCTAATTATGCTGACTGGCTTCGAAACTTGAGAATTGTTCTCAGGATTGAGAAGCTGGAATACGTGATTGACTCACCTAAGTCTACCGAACCTGCTAGTGATGCACATAATGATGAACATGTTGTGTATCATAAGTGGATAGATGATGCAAATATTGCTCAATGTATCATGCTAGCTTCCATGAACATTGAGCTACAGAAGCAACATGAGCATATGGATGCTCACACTATCCTCATGCATCTACAAGAGTTGTATGATGTGGCGGGGAGGACAGCTCGATATGAGATATCGAAGGAGCTGTTCGGTTGTAGGATGTCTGAGGGATCATCTGTTAATGACCATGTACTTAAGATGATTAATTTGATTGAACGTCTTGGACAACTTGGTTTTGTCATGGATGGGGAGCTGAGCCAAGACTTGGTCTTGCAATCGCTTCCGAGTTCGTTCTCGCAGTTTGTTGTGAACTTTCACATGAATAAGTTGGATGTCAGCCTGCCTGAACTCCACAACATGTTGAAGACTGCGGAATCGAATTTTTCCCCTAAGAAGAGTTCTGTTCTTCTAATTGGTGAAGGTTCCAATCCTAAGAAAAGGAAGAGGAACTCTTCCAAGAAGAAGAAAGTAGGTGAGAAAACGCCGGTTCCACCAAAAGCTGAAGACCCCAAGAGCAAAGTTGTTTGCTTTCACTATAACCAGGTGGGGCACTGGAAGAGGAACTGCAAGGTTTACCTTGCAGAATTGAAGAAGAAGGGTAGTGAGACTACCGCTTCTGATTCAGGTATGTTCATGATAGAAGTGAATATGTCATTTCTACTTGGGTATTAGATACCGCCTGTGGTTCTCATATCTGCAATTTGTTGCAGGGACCAAGGAGAAGTAGGACTCTTGAGGAAGAGGAGGTGATCCTACTGATGGAAATGGAGCAAGAGTTGCTGCTGAAGATGTAGAATCATTTCATTTACATATGCCTACGGGCAAGACTATTGTTTGAAATAATTGTTATTTTGTTCCCTCGATTGTGAGGAATATTATTCCCATGTTAGACTTGGATGGATTTTCATTTATTATTGAGAATAATGAATGTTCTATTCTTAGAGATAATATTCTTTATGGACGTGGTACTTTAAATAATGGTCTGAATATATGTGACATAATTTACTTCAGATTGAACAAACTAATAAAAGAAAAGGGATGATGAAAATCTCACTTCATAGTGGCACTGCAGTCTCCATTTAGTAGACATGGAGAGATGACTGCAAATTTGCTAGGAATGGTACACACAGATGTATGTGGACCAATGTCTAAGCAAGCCATGGGTGGATTTTCATACTTCATTACTTTCATAGATGATAGATCTAGATTCGGATATGTGTTTGATAAAACACAAGTCTGAGGCCTTTGAAAAGTTCAAAGAATATAAGTATGAAGTGGAGAAACAAACCAAACATAGTATTATAATTCTTCGATTAGATCGAGGTGGTGAATACTTTAATGGAGTGTTTCTAGATTATCTCAGAGTAAATGGTATAGTCTCCCAGTGGACTACTCCAGATTGGTATCTGAAAGGAGAAATCGAACTTTGTTAGACATAGTTCGGTCCATGATGAGCTATGCAAATCTTTCAGTATTCCTATGGGGTTATGCATTGGAAACCTCAGCATATTTACTGAATAAGGTGCCTTCCAAAATCTGTTCCTCAAACTTCGTATGAGATATGGAGAGAAAGGAAACCGAGTCTTAAACACGTTAAGATTTGGGGATGTCCAGCTTATGTCAAGTAAGTTGACCCAGATAAGCTGGAATATAGATCCGTAAAATATAGTTTTGTGGGATATCCTAAAGAGACTTTAGGGTATTACTTTTACACCGATCATCGGGTGTTTGTCTCCAGACATGCTACCTTCTTGGAAAAGGAGTTTATCCTTGAAGGAAACAGTGGGAGCAATGTTGAACTTGATGAAGTTCAAGAAGTACAAACTGCTACGGATCAAGTGGAAACACCTGTTCTGACTGAACAACCTTTTGTGGAACAGCCCATTCATAGATTAGGGAGAGTGTCTCGCCAACCTGAGAGGTAATATGGCCTTGTCATTGAGAATGACAATGAGTTGTCGATCATTGATGATGACGACCTTGTGACCTATAATGAGGCTATGAGTAGTGTTGACTCAGAGAAATGGCATAGTGCCATGAAATCCAGAATGGAATCTAAGTATACGGTATACAAAAGATAAATTATAGCAGATGGCCAGGTGGAGACCTTTAAGGCCAGGCTTGTGGCAAAAGAATTCAAACAAAGGCAATGGATTGACTTTTATGAAGCCTTTTACCCGTAGCCCTGTTAAAATCAGTTCGGATTTTGCTTGCGATTGCTGCTTACTACGACTATGAGATCTGACAATTAGCCAGGTGGTTTTATTTCCAAGAGAAATGAAAACCTAGTGTGTAAGCTGCTGCGAACCATATGTGGTTTAAAGCAAGCTTCTCGAAAGATGGAACATTCGTTTTGATGAGACAATCAAAGAGTTTAATTTTATTAAAAACGTAGATGAACCATGCGTCTACAAAAGGGTTAGTGGGAGCGCGGTAACATTTCTTGTATTGTATTGAAATAGAGTTGACATACATAACGACATAGCAGACCCACTCACAAAGCTACTTTTTGAAAGTCACTTTGATCATCATAAAGATGACATGGGTATTAGATACCAGAGTGATTGGCTTTAGTACAAGTGGGAGATTGAAAGGAATATGTCCTAAGTCCAATCAGGTATTAGGATTTAGGAATAACTCTTTATGTAATCTGTTTTGATTTCATTGATATTAATAAAAGACTTGTTTTATTTTTATTACGGGCTCTATCTATTTAAGTGTTTAAATAAGATATACCATAGTTTAGAGTAAAACTTTTTATGGATTATGATGAGATCATAATAGTGAGACCTAAAAAGATGATAACTCTAAACTTAAATAGTTCCTGGTCAGAGGATTACTAACTGGTAATTAATAATCCGCAAAGATCGGTACATACTATGCTTGCTTCATTATGAAGGATGTCTGTTCTCATAGACATTTGTGTGGTGACACTATAGCTAGTATGTAGGTGCTTATTATAGAATAAGTTCACTGAACATGACTCGCCCAGCTGAACAACTGATGGAGTTCACTCACGTGTCAGCAGTTGTTCACATAGTGATAGTTGTACAAGTATCCTTAGACTTGAGGTCATCATAGTCACCTTGTGTACACTGAACTATGTTTTGGTTTAGTTCTTAGTCTCCAGGGACAATTATTAGGGTTCTAGTGGGTATAGGAATTTGTACACGAAGATAGTGTATGATCAATAAAGGATCTACCCCTTCCAGTGAAGGAAGTGAATGTTCAAGGCTGATCCACTTATGCTAGTTCAGGAATCTCTGGCCAGAGTGAATGAAATTAGAAAGGAGTTTCTGATTTGCATAGAACTACGCATAATAAATGGTAAGCAAGTGATTAAATTAGATAGGCTTGACACGAGATCCATGCCTTGTATTTAATCGGGATATTGTAGGGTAGAAGGAGTTTATTGTACGGTAACTATTCACTGACAGGTTCTTGGTATTCTAAGCAGTGAATTCATATTATCCGGATAGTCGCGATATGTTGAGAAACATCCCTCACGATGTAGAATAAATGTGATTAATTAATTAATCATATTTAATAAATTAGAGAATTTATATAAATAATGATAAAATAGTTTTATTATTATTTATTTCTACTACCGGCTTAATATTGAACCTACAGGGTCACACCATAAAAAGAGAATGATTTAATGGTGGAGGAATTAATTAATAATGGCTGATAATTATTTATTTATGAAATAAATAATTAATTGGCAAATTTAATAATTAATTAAATGAGATTTAATTGATTATAAATTAATTAAGAAAAGTTCTTAATATTATTAATTAAAGGATTTAATTTTTGGAAATTAAATCAAGAGAGAGAATTATTTCTAAAGTGTTTAGAAAAATGATTAATAATTAAAAGGTGTTTTAATTATTAATAAGAATAATAAATGGGATAATAATAATATTATTTATGGGAAAATTTCAGCTGAAAATTTTGCCTATAAATACACTATTATAGACCCTATTTTTATTCTAACCCCAGAAACCCAAAAGTTTCAGAAAACCAAATTCTCTCCACCTCCTCCTCCTCCTAAAAGTCGTTTTCTTGGTGGATACCGGTGGAGTGCTTCACACTTGAGGAGCAACTGCTAAGGATCTCTGATCGTTGTCTCCAAATTATATTTAAAGGTTAGATTCGATCCCTCGAATTTTTATTCACGATTTATATGCTTTTATTTGGATTTTGTATGTGTAAAAGTGTTTTGCCATACCCCGCTGCGTTTTAAAAATCCAACAAAAACTATGGTTTACAAATTAAAGAAGTCTATCTACAGTCTCAGGCAGGCTTCTGGTGAATGGTATCACAAATTTTATCATGTTATCACATTATATGGTTTGAAGTGAATTGTGGAACATTGTGTATATCACAAGTTTAGTGGGATCAAATTTATCTTTCTTCTCTGATACGTTGATGACATTTTACTTGCCATTAATGATATAGGCTTATTGCACGATACCAAGAAATTTCTCACTAGTCAATTTGAGATGAAGGACCTTGATTTTTGTATTAGGGATTCAAATACATCGAGATCGCTCTCGAGGTATTCTTGAATTGTCATAAAAGAGCTATATCGAAAATATCCTGGAAAGGTATGACATGAAAGATTATGCACCAATGGATACACATGTGTCTAAGGTAGACAAATTTAGTCTCAAATAGTGTCCTAAGAATGAACTTGAGTTAAGGGAAATGCAAAGGATATCATATGCATCAGCACTGGGAGGTCTAATGTATACTCAAGTTTGTACTCATCCTAGCATAACATTCATTGTTTGAATATTGGGAAGATATTTTAGTAATCCGGGATTGGAGCAATGGATAGCAGTGAAATGAGACTTATGGTATTTGAAGAAAACAAAAGATATATGTTAACATACGGAAATCAAATCATCTTGAAATCATTGGATATTTAGATTCAGATTTTGGAGGATGCAAAGATAAAAGAAAATCTACTTCGGGATATGTTTATATACTGGATGGTGGAGCGATTTCATGGAAATCTTCCAAACAGACGCTCATAGCTTCATCCACCATGGCTACAGAATATATAACATGTTTTGTGGCATTCAATCAAGCTTTGTGGCTGTGAAACTTTATCACTGATTTGCGTATCCTTGATGGTATTGAAAGACCATTAAAGATATTTTATGTTAATAAAAGCAGTGGAGTATTCAAACAATAATATAAGCACTACAGGAAATATATAGATATTAAATTCCTAGTTGTTAAAGAAAAGATTCAGAGTGACCATACTTTAGTAGAACACATTGGGATTAACTCCACGATTGCGGATCCACTCACCAAGGCGTTAACACCTAAGGTTTTTCACGAGCATACTACTCATATAGGTGTTACCTTATGTGATACTTTGGTTTAGCGGGAGTTTGTATTTTGGTGTTTTATGTAATAAAAATTGAGTTATTTATATTCTGTAGAATACAGTTGATGAAATTCTATTCTATGTCACTCTACTTTTATTCAATATTCTTATTGTGGTTTAACATTAAGTTGAAAAAATTGAAATCGATCTCATTAGAGATTGAATAAGGACTAGATCGAACTAGATATTATACATATCACATTGTATGTAATTTCCATGTCACTTATCCATGCATTGATTCATGTTGTTGAATATATTTGTGTGGTGATCACGGAAGGTTTAGTCACGTAATGTTTTGACGAATGCCGCCAGAATCTCATCCTGATTTAGTAGACGTATCGAATAATTTTGGTAAAATATAAGGGTGATATATAGCATCAAATTGCGCATTAAATATTTGTAAAATTTATGTTGGATTCATATGAAGTCCAACTGGGAGATTGTTATTATTATTTTTAATAATAATAAATATTTTATTGGCTGACTATAAATATATCAATTATGTTAGCTATTTATTTTATTGGCTAAATTATGTGATCGGCTAAAGAATCCAATTAAATTTTATTTTGTTGTATGGACCTATTAAGTGGATACCCAATATCAGACCCAATTAAATTATAATGGAAGATTTAGTTAGGCGGTCTATAAAAAGGTTTATAGTCTACAATATATTAAGTACATTATACAACTTATCTTCTACCCATCAGAGAGACCTTGTAATGTCCCTAAATTTTATAATAATAATAATAATAACAATAATAATAATAATTTTAATAATAATAATAAAATGATAAAAATAATTGAGTTGGAGTTTAAATAGAATAAGGGATCCAATAAATTAATTTTACGAAAATGAAAGAATGATATTAGCATTTAATTGATAATTAAAATCCTAAATATTGTTGGACATCTCGAGATTATATATTATTATATTTACACATGGTGGTCATTGCTTCATTACAAAATCATAGAATAAGCCGCTTGGGAAAATAAAATGCAGGGAAAAACAGAGAGGGAGAAACAGAGTCACTAAGTTTGATTTTGCAACAGAGGATCTTGGTTCTCCCGCTTTTAAATGAAACCAGGTTAGAGCTACATATATGTGTTATTAGGAAAGCCTATTACTTAATTAATTGAAGTTCATCATATACTACCGTATTCAAATCATAAATAATTAATATATGTGTTCTCCTATGTACATTAAGATTATAAAGGATTTTATATTGTGGTAGGCCTTGAGGCTATTATTTGTTATGGTGTCTGAATTAATTGATGTATCGACTTATATGATGCACATTGATTAAGTTATTAAAAGGAGAAAAAAAATAATATATTGCTATAAGTGCAGTTAATGTCAATACTCAATTAATATGTGGCGTGTGCTTTTGTACTGGAGTAAAAACAAAAAGTGAGAGCAATGATTTTAAATATTAATGTGACATCCCTGCTTTAGCTAATTATTAAGCTATGTATATTGATGTCAGCTTTTAGTAATTTATAATAGCAAAATAAGGAATCTCATGTTATGTAAAAGTAATACATTTGTTTACAATTTTTAGTGTATCAATAAATTACTGTTAGTTACACCTAGATAATTAATATTTGAATAGCGGCATGATTGAATTTGGGTTATAATTTTATGTTTTGTATTAATATTAACTAATTATTATTAGATCGGGAACCACTGTCTAGCATATCATTGTGGTATTTTGGTTGGTATTCGAGGTACTGATATTTTGGGTGCTATTCAAGCTATGGATTCTATCCCTTTATATTCAGTGTCACTCTTATTATAATAAATATGTTCGTCCTTCTGTCGCTCCGTTATTATTTGTCACAAATATTTTCACTTCTTAAAATTATTTTAAAATCTGTTTTAAAATATCTAAAAATCTACTTCATTTGTGGCTTTCAAATTTACAAATATCAAATAATATTTTTAAAATATTTGAATATATCTTTTCGTTCTTTTTTAAAATTATATGTCTCATATTTGTTTCAAATATTAAAGTATCTGTTTAGTTTTGTTCTGAAATGTTTAAATACTTGTCTCATCTCCGTTTCAAAATATTTGTAAACCTATTAGTGATTTTAGAAATTATTCATGTTTCAAATCTGTTTAGAATATTTGATATATCTGCATCAGGTGATTTTAAATTTTATGAAACTATTTTTTTTGAACCCTTAGTGTGATTTAGGGTATACCGAGTTAACCAGCTGTAGGGATACTACATCCATTTCACTGCGGCAACTGTGACATGACACTTCCGTGACAGTGTGATTAGTCCCGGCGTATCCTTCTGTTAGCTCTTGGAAGGAGTTTTTGGCCATTTTGATATTTGTTCAGGATACGTGGGTGCACCCAGAGTTTGATTTGTGATTTAATTTATGGCGACGTTGTATATGCCGTACACGTTATTCATTCTGTTGCACGCATTATGTACTCTATGATGTGTGTATTTGTATCTGTAATGATCTCGGTATGAAATATCCTAAACCCTCGTTGTTTCAACCTTACTTATTTTTTTAATTGTTTATTTATTATAAATTGCATATTATTTATTTCTGATATGTTAGTATTATAAACTGTATTCCAAATTCATACTAGGCGTTTGGCTCATGCCGTATTCTTTTTCTAGAAGGTGCTTAGGGGATCTGGGACCGTGTGATGGAGAGCTACCCTATTTTTTCATTTTTAGGATTTTAGTCATTATTTAGATTTAATTATTTACTAGATATTTTAGAATTTATATTACTGGTTTGAATTTTTTAGAGATTTAATAAATTATTTTAAAGATTTTAGACTTTTTAATTATTGTTTAGAAATATATTAGTACTCTTTTAGCAGGTTTATGAATTTTAAGTAATATCTCTTTTATATTAAAAGGGGGTGTTACAGAGATGGTATCAGAGCTCAGGTTCTTTCTTGTAGAAAACTTATTAGGTTGACTTTGGGTAGACATTAGGATGAGTATTCTATTAAATATTTCATTAGGTCACTCTAGTTTTGTGCGTATTTAACTCTTCTGATTTTCGTTAACTATTTTTGCTTATCTTTTTCTTGTGAACTTCCTTCTTACTTGTATTTAATTGTGGATTTTTTTATCTCAGTTTATCATTTATTTTTTGATTTCGAATCTTAGAAAATTTTAAATTTCATCTTTTCATAGTGATCAATTTTTTTTCTTGTGTCCTCCTTTCTCAACGAATATAAGATTATATGTATGTTCAAAGTTGAGAATGTTAAGATAATCGACCGTACAGTTAACATAATTAATTTGGTTTCAGTAGTAATATCTAACCTTAGTTTTATGGTAAGTATAAATTGTTAGTTTAACGTTCTTCAAGGTTAAGGTTAATATTATGAAAGAGTTAGTTGACAAAAAAAATTATTATTTTAAGATTAAAAAAAAAGGTGATCATTGATCCTTAATTAAGCTAAAAGTTATAGATTTGTTGATTATACAAGCGTGAATATTAAATTATTTTGAATTGTGTTGATTAGTAAGATTTTACTAGTTATATGAGGAACTATGTAATAAGGATTATCTACTTATTTATGAGTTATATTTTTTTTCTAAATCGGTATTAAATTTGCCATCATGGTTGAAAATGAAATTATAGAGATAGCAAGTAACATGTGAGAACAGTTATAGAGGAACATATTTCATGATATTGTCTCTTTTTAGAGATCTTTCAAATTTATTTTGATAGAAAAAAGGGTATGTAAATTTGTATTTATATTACATTAATAACTTTAAGTGTGAATATGTGAACTGGTTCCTGTATCATTATCAAATTTAGATGTTTCAATAAAATTTTATAGTATATCACATTTTTAGTGAATAAAGGAGTAAATAAATTTTAGGATTTGTTGTCTAACGGGTTGTCATATTATTTACTAGTGCACAATTTGACAGTATGAAAACATTCGATGTATTGCTGTATTTTTGTCACACTAGATGACTTTTGCATTCATTCTATTTTCTATGATCATATAATATGGTACGGGTGTCTGATGAGTATACTTTTATTTAATATAATATTTAAGTCATATTTAAATTTTTCGGTTGAAAATTATTTTAGAGTATCTTAAAAAAAATATTAAAATGATATATATGTATAGTACTTTCTTAATTTTATGTACTAACCACGAATATTAGTATCATTATGTATTGATTATATATATTTTCTTATATATAGTTAAGATTATTTTAAAAGTTGGTGTGCTAATTTTTAAGCATATATTGAGTATATAAGATAGGGTAACTCCATTTAGTTTGGTTTTTGCTCTAACCTCAACTAGTACTAATTAATATTTTTTTGTTAATTAATAATTATTTGTTTGTATAATTATATTTGTTTATACTACTAATAGTGGTTTAGTAACTCATTCTTGCTTATTTTACTGTTGAGTGTCCTTATCTATTAATGGGGATATGCAAAACCGAACCAAACCAAATCACGCTCATCCCTATCTACCAAGGTGAGGCGATTATTTGATTTATTTTGATGAAATTATTTTATCAATATTTTTTAAGGTGTGGGCATTAGTTCATGCGATGATACTGGTGGTATAGTTAATAGTATATGTTTATTAATTTTAAAGTTAATAAATTTATTGTACTCATCTTTGGGATTTATTTTAATTTATTTATTTTTCCTTCTTCTTTTTTTTAAACTTTATTTTCATTAATAAATAGGTGTGTTTAATACCAATATTATTATTTTAGAATTATTTTTTTTGAATTCGCTATCATTATTAGCCATATGCCTGATTCTCAATATTTTGAATTTAACTTAAATATTATATCGGTTATGAATCATTTGTTCTCTGTTTCGTTATTCTAAATTGTAAGAATCGGTTAAAATTATTACTGATTTTTTCAAATATTGTGATTATTTTGTATACCTATATGACCAATGATTTACGGTTAGTTGTGGTGGTCTTGTTTTAAAATTTTGGAATCATTATTTATATAGTGAGACTTGTGATATTTAAGTTAACTAATTGCATACTTTTTTAGAGTTAAAGATAAGTTCTAGAAGTGACTTGCAATGTTTTAAACAAAAAAAGCAACAATTATGATACTAAAATTTAGTAGCCCGTAGAATGTCATGATAGGTGCTCTAAGTATAAGATGGTGGGATGGATTAAGGAGTGTATATCGACGCCTTCTTACTCTATCATTTTAAATGGTCAAATGCATGGGTTTTTTCGAGGGGAGAAAGGTTTGCGACAAGGAGACCCTCTTTCTCCTTACCTTTTCACTTTGGTAATGCAGGTTCTTTCCTTAATGATTAAGAAGCGCATAGTAGAGGAGGGGAATTTTAATTACCACCCTAAATGTGTGAAGCAGGAGATTACACATTTGTGCTTTGCGGATGATCTGTTCTTATTTTGTGCGGCCAAGCCTTATTCCGTTCAGATTTTGAAGGATTTCATGGATGAATTTGGTAGGTGCTCTGGTCTTTGGCCTAATAACGGGAAAAGCAATGTGTTCTTTGGTAATGTTGATGCGGATAGTCGTTTGTTGATTCAGAACATTTTAGATTTTAAGGTTGGTGTTCTTCCTATTAAGTATTTGGGAGTTCCTTTAATTTCAACCAGACTTTGGGTGAGGGATTGCAAGCCGTTAATTCAGAAGGTGAAGGATAGAATCGAGTCTTGGGAGAATAATTGGCTTAACTATGCAGGGAGGGTTCAACTAGCCACGTCTGTGCTTCTGTCCCTTCAGGTGTACTAGACTTCGATTTTTTTAATCCCTATAACAGTGACAAATCAGGTAGAGAAGTTGATTCGGAATTTTATTTGGGGTGGTAAATCTGATGCTAGAGGAAAGGCCAAAGTTGCGTGGAAGGATATTTGTGTGCCGAAGAAGGAAGGAGGGTTGGGTCTTAAGTCATTGAGGTGTTTGAATAAGGCTTTGATGTCTTACCACATTTGGAATATTATATCAAATAAGTGTTCTTTATGGGTTAAATGGGTGAATGAGTATAGGATAAAGAAGAGAAGTTTTTAAGATATTCAAGTAGCCTGGGATTCATCTTGGAGTTGAAAGAGTATTCTGGAAGTCAGGGAGGATATTAGGCCTTTTATTAGGTCAATTATTGGTAATGGCGAGAACACGAGTTTCTGGTTTGATATATGGTATCTAGATCAGCCTCTGTTTCATTTTTGTAGTCATAGAGAGATAGTGGAGATGGATTCTCATAAGTATGCGAAAGTGGCTGATTATTTTTGTGATGGTAGTTGGGTGGGGCCTATGGATATTATTAGGAAATTTCCGGGGCTGAATAATGTGCAGGTTCATTTATCTGAAATTAGTGATAAGGTTGCGTGGATCTCGACTGCTGGTACCCATAAAATGTTTGATGTTCATCAGGTTTGGGATGATTTAAGATCAAGAAGGACTGAAGTGGATTGGTGGAGTCTGGTTTGGTTTTCGAAGTGCATTCCTAAGCACTGCTTTACTCTGTGGCTTGCTTTGAAGAATAGTTTGCTTACTCAAGACAGATTAAAGGTCTGGCAAATTCAGCAAAATACCGTTTGTAGCTTCTGCTCGGATTGTAGTGATTCGCGTGATCATTTGTTCTTCTCTTGCGATTTTTGTCATAGAATTATGGTAGCTTTTCAGCAAAAAGGATATTGCTTAGAATATCAGGGTAGTTGGTTGGAGTTTATTCGAGAGGCTGCTATGCATTGGAGAGGGCGCTCTTTACACGTGTTAATTAACAAGCTCGTTTTGGCAGCTATTGTCTTTTATATTTGGCAAAAGAGAAACAGGAGATTGTTTCAAAACAAAAGTAAGAATCCCTGGCAGATTATTGCGGATGTAGAGGATGATATTCGTAAGAAGATCCTTGGTTTAACTGTGGTCAGGACACAGAGAGTTCAATTAGAGGTGTTGAATTGGGGCATAGATATTAATTCTTGTTCTCTTTAATTTATGGAGGGAAAAGTAATGTTTTTGATTTTCTGTGGGTTTTTGGTCTGCTTCTTTGTTAGGAAGGTTGATTTAGGAAGTTTCTCAGTGGGTGGTGAGGCTGTGGTTTATGTGTGGGATTTTATTTTTAGAGGTTCCTTCAATCCAAAAGGTGTGGTGGGGATTTGTACAGAGGGTTGGGATGGTTTTATGGTTAGATTGGATGATTATGCTGGTTCGTTCGGCTTTCTTAGGACATGTGTGAGGGTTAGTTCGGGAGTCTGGTTTTTGATTATCTGGAAGTTTGTTTTAAGGAGTTTTATTTCTAGTGGCTTGAAGATCTTGCTGGATTTTTGGTTTGGTTTTGTTAGGAGACGCTGTTGGTTTGAATGTCTGTGGTGTAAGAGAATTTAAGCAGGGAGAGAGTGGTTCTTCTCAGGAACTTTTCCTGGGGCTGAGTTTGCTGTTTGTAATGTTTGGGAGGGAATTCAGAGATTTCGCTGCAAGTATTTGGCTGTTGGTCTCTTGGTTGTTATCTGGTGTGAGTGTATTTGTGGAATGCGTGAGTGTGTGGTGTGTGTGGCTGCGTGTGAGCCTGTGTGTGTTAGTGTGTGTGCGTTTGAGTATGGGTGGAGTCTTGGGGCTGGGTGGGGGTTGTCCTTTCTGGGTAGAGAAGCTAGGTGGTGCTGGTATCTGGGGGGTGGGTTTGGTGTTATTTTGCTGGTTTGGAGGGGTAGAGGGTGGCATCTGTTGGGGTGGGGTATTTGGGAGTGGTGTGGGAGGTTATTTCCTTGGTGGGAGGATGGTGGTGAGTGTCTGGAGGGGGTGGGGTTTAAGGGTAGAGTTAGGCTGGGGTCTGCTTCTGTAGTTAGATTTAGGTGGAAGTTTTTGAAAGGAGGGTTGTGTGTTTTGGAGCGTAGGAGGTGCTGTAAAGCTGCTGATTTTTTGCAGGTCTGGGAGCTGCTGCTTCTGTTCTGCTGGAACTTTCAGGGCGGGAGTCTTTGCATTTCTGCTGCTATGGGTGGTTATACAGGAGGGGGTGGAGTGTGTGGAGTCAGGGAGTTCAAGGAGCATGGGGGGGACTGCAATTCTGGCAGAATCAAGGTGATCTTGAGTGGGCGAAAGTACTTGGAGTTGCATGTCTGCAGAATTTGTTGCTGTTTTTATTTGCTTCGAACTCGAGTGCAGCATAGGTTTTATGTGCTGCGTTTTCTGGAAGGAAGGCATAAAGGAAGTTGGGATCTGTTGTTTTCTTTCGAGTGTGATGTGGATTTTGCTGCTAGAGATGGAATGCTCTGTTCGGGGTGATCATTTGGTGTTGTTCGGTTGTTGATTTGGATAGATTCAAGTCAGATGTTGGTTTTCTTTGGATTGATTTATTACTGCAGTTGGGTCAATCTGCATGCTGTTGATCTGGATTTTTTTTGGTTTGGGCCTGGTGCTGGTTATATGGGCTGGGCTTTTGGGTTCTTATTCTTGCAAGGCTGGTGTCTCTGGGCTGGTCTTCATTGGATTTGTTTGGGTCATTTGTTTGGTCTTCTGTTGGTTTTTCTTGTTCACTTGTTTGGGTTTGCTAGTTGGGCCTATGTGACTTGGCCTTTTGGCTTTTTATTTTTATTTTTCTTTGATCCTTCTCTTATTTTCTTTTGGAGATTTGTTCCTTAGAATTTTGAGAAGGATCATCCCTTGTACATTCTTTTCTCTTTTAGTTTAATATACGAGACATGATCTCATTTACCCAAAAAAAAAGTATATGAAACTTGGTATATTTGTAAAGTAATATTAAGCTGCAATGTATTTAACATTTAGATCATTTGGATGTGGAGTTACATGTTAGAGGATTGGGGTTAGAACTTTGAAGATCAAGTTGCATGTGTTTAATGGTTAACCAAAAAAAACCTCTATTTTTTTTCAAATTAGAATGTGACATGAGTTCGTAATATATGTGTATTCATATGGTTGTTGGGTCGATGGACTCAACAAATTAATTAGTTTCTCCTATGAGCTTTAATTCAGGATTCAGTTAGAATTTGTCAGCACGGTATAATTAAATCTCATGTTGTAAGTGTATAGATTGTTTTCGAGAGGGATATTACATGTTTCGAGAGGGATATACGAGATTTACATCTTTTAAAAAAAAGGATTTTGACATGTATGATGTGTAAGAGACTAAGGCTTAATAATAAAACGACTTTGGAGATAATGTTGAGATCTTTATGTTTGGAGTGACCTTGTGGGTAGAATTATTAATATTATAATCAATCTTGTTAGGTTGAATGTAATAACTGTTGGACAAACTTAGTATTTTAGACTAAGTTGTGAATCATTTTGAGACTCTATATGAGTGAGACACATTATGTGTTAGTGGTGTGTATTTATTGGAACGTATTCTTCTCTTCGAGGGGATTCCAACGCATATTAACACGCTCAAAATGAGTAAAAGGTGAATGAGAATTGATATTCCAAAGTTTTACCTTTTAATATGAAAAGTGGTTTTATACCACATCAAGAGTAGCACAAACCTATTCCTTAGTTTTTCTTATAAATACCATGTACCACATCGAAAAAAAAAACAAGTCCTTTCAAGCCTCTCTTTATAAATAGAGTCTTAGGGCACCAGTTTTATTAAGTCAAGAAAATAAGAGTCATCTCTTTCATTCTTGGTCTCTTTAGTCTTAAATTTTTCCAATATTCCGGTGATAGTTCTCGGGCTCAGTTCAAGTTCGCTGAGAGTATATTCGATCTATCGATTATACTAGTATCTCGTTTTATCCTGGGAAGCAGGTCGCTAAACACGGATGTTGCGGGGCGAAACTGCTTTAAGGAGACAGTTTTCTGAACTCGAGATTAAATCCAATCTCTGTTTGTTTTCTCAAACCCTTCTCCTAATTTAATTGTTAATTCTTATATGCTTATGTGATTTAAGAATTAGCAATGTTCTTATGAATTAGTTATATATTCAATATATATATAATAATGTCTTTATCGTACAAGATTGATAACAATCTTAAAGCAGTTTTCTTCAATTTTCATACTTTCTTGTGAGTAGACGCAAAGGTCAATTTGATTGTTTAAATTGGATTTATTTATGGGTATATGAGTGGCCATTATTTGCCTCATTAATTAAATTAAATTTAGTGTGTTAATTTCTTTGATCACTTGTTGCCATGTGCTTAAAATTAATATAAATTTGATTTTAAGTGGTGCTTTGTTTAAGCATAACAGGTACGAGGCAAAAGTAAGCACAAAGTTGTTGGATAATTGGTTTCTTATAAGGCTATTGATGCTTTAATGGTTATTGATTTATGATCAACTTATATTCAAGTGGACATATTTGGTGACATCTCTCTCGGGTTGATCATTATAAATTGGTAGATTAAACCCAGATTTATAATTCGTCCATGTTTTCGCTATTAATGGATAGCTTATTATGTTTTGTTAACATGGTGATTAATTTCTTAATTCTGAATTGATTTTGGAATTATTAGTACACTGATACAAGAATCGTATATGCTATAGTTTACATGCGTGTTTGCAAGTTCATAACATGATATTGCTATGCAATTAAATGATATGGCTACATAAATGTGACCCTTCATGATGGAACTTGATTATTTGGTGATTAATTTTTTAATCATTGTTGAGTGATGATAAGGCATCAATTATTATTGTTTAATCTTTAATAATGGAGTTATATCACAAATTTGTAATACTGGATAGAATGCAGTAACATGTTTGTTGTTAAATAATGTGACGAGGTGGGCAGCTGAAGTGAACCAGATTTACAATTGCTCAGGATTCTCCACATTAAAAAACCTAATGGGCCTGGAGTATAGGTTATGGGTCGGTACATAAATTATATTCTTCTGGTTGGATTTTTCCTCCAGTTAAATAGTAATTTCACATGTTGGTGTCGGTCTGCTGCGGCAGTGACACACGAGCCTATTATAGTGATCCATATGATACTTAATACGGCGAATATTGATCTCAGTAGTTACGCTGAACTTCAGAGAGAATCCAAAAAGTTGTTAACCCTAACGCATCAGTTGATCAAGGATCACTGAATGTGGGGTTATTGAAGATTTATATTCTTCCTTGGGCCTTTTATGGTTGTACCAGTAGGTGAGCCAGAAATGTAGGTTCGTGTGAACCATGTAAATATTTTAGAGAAATTCGGTAATTGAATTTTTAATGATAAGAACCACGGGAAGTTCTTTAAACATGATATTAAAATCTTATAGGTTTTAATGAATGACGTAAAACCTGCTCAGATGAGAGGTAGTGACACGATACGTGTTTACTGTCTGGTTTGATAGTAAAACATTTATCACTCGTACTCGTAGTCGAGTCAATATTGAAGCTAAATAGAGAGATGTGTGCTCTATAAACTCAAGGGCAAATCCAACTTAATACAGATAATTAAGATGGTAGTGAATAAATTTGATGATGAATAATCACCGGGCAAATTCTGTTTGCAACGTGAATATTCATGAGGTCGTTGCACCTTACTCGCATTAAATAAATGGAGTAGATGCAGGCTTGAGTTGCGCTCTGAGAGAGATGCAAAACGATTGTGATCAGCTCAGACTATCACTGAATTTGAGGATATTAGTTACGAAGGGCTAATCGTTCCTTAAACATGATACCACAGAAGGAAATAATTAAATTTCCTATTAGTTTTGGAATATTTTCCGACATTCTGTAAAATATTAAAATTGTGGGGGTATCTAAAATAGAAAATTATTGAATTTTCTATGAATAGTGGAATGTAATGAAACATTCTTGAAAATAATTGAAATGTGGGGGTATCTCGAAACTTGATACCAATACCTCTGTTGGTAGCATGAGATCCAAAATCAATTGAGATATTTTGGATGGATACATAGACAATGGTTGAGTCTAATAATATCTGATATATGAATCTAATTTTTGAGATTCGTAAGAATACTATTACAGAGTTTAGGAATGCTTATGCGATAAGCTAGTAGATCCTAGTAGATCTGTAATTAAAAGTCATCTAAATGAACTTACGAGTTATTGGATGAATGTGATGATGAACCTGCAGAGAGCAAAAGACTTGGACAATTGCTAGTCCCGATTGTCTTGATAATTTGCTTGAAGGTGAACTCGTAAATTTAATAGAAGCAATGCGCTTCTCGTATAATTTCTTGATAAGTGAATATATCAAGAGAAAATTTGACTATTACTAAGAGTCAATAAATCAAGATTTTCTAGCACGTGTACTAGAAAATGGATTGTGCATGTTCTCTCTATGTCCTTTGTGGGGGAAAGGATGTTAAGAAATAGAGAGAGTAGTTCTGTTTGACAGAATCTTGTTTAAAAAATATATAGATCTTCTTACGAGATAGAAGCATTAGGACCCAAATGAATTTTTAAATTGGAAAAATATATCTGGGTCTGAAGGAAGTATAAGGTCAGACTGATACAAAAATATTACAGTCGAAAGTGATGACCTTATATAATTTATGAAATATTCTCGAGTTTTGAGAATAATGTTCATTAAGATGATACTAAAATTATCGTATTGTGAAATTTAAAAGTGCATCAATGAACATTGAGATGGTCTTTCTAAATAGATATTTGGAGAAATATCTATTTACGTGAACCCGAGAGTTGCTCTAGATAAAGCAAGAGTAGAAAATCTGTATTTTCGGTGATCATGTTGAGTGAAACAACATTGACACGAAATAATGGCATATTAAATTTGATATTGCTATGATAAGCAATGGCTTCAAATAAATGACATGGTTGCCATTTTGAGGACGCTCAAAATTGGTTGCTATGTGAATAAGGATTGCCAGTTTAAGGACGCTTAAACTCGGTAATGATGCAAACTGAAATTGCTGGTTTTTGGGACGCTAAAAGCTGGTAATATCAATAACAAGTGAAGCCTTAAGTAATAACTAGTAAAGTTATTTCATAAATGTGAAATATGTCAATATGAGATGTCAAACTGATTCAAAATCAGAGAATTGACAAGCGTACATGTGTTATTTACACATGATATGCAAGTCATAATTGATTGCATGTGAGTGATCTGATCATTACGAGAAGTAATGACAAGAGGATCATCTCTGAAAATTTTGATGAGATTGAAAAGTTTTATTTGAAGATTACAATCTTCGTGACTTTAAAAGTTTTAGATGATACATGTCACATGTTGGTGATGTGAATTTTGAAGAGATCAACGAAGCTAAAGTTGTCATAGCTGGAATGGATTTATATTTATCCAAGCGTAGATGAACAAGGATCTCTCAAGAAGGATTGCAAGTCTGTTGTACTTTTTAAAATTGTACAAAATTAGACATAGGCTATACAGTTGGTAAACTGGGTAGATGCACGAGTACAATGGAAATTGGTCACTTGAAAGTGATTGCAATGAGATTTAAGGTGTATGATATGTGCTCGTGAGCTTGGACTGCAATACGAAAGATATCTAATTGTACTATGTGAATATAGTATGTAAATTAGATATTTGACTTTAAGAACTTAAAAGTCATTCGAGAATACATTTCACACTTAGCAGTCGTGTCATGGAAATCCTAAACTTAGCTCGATTCATGATGGAATACGAGTCTGGTGCATAAAATAAATGCAGTTAAAAGGCTGAGTAGCCACTTTGTAAGGATATTCCTAAATGACAAGGAAAATGTGTCTTCAATATGCATATATCGTGTAATCAATATGCAAATTGGGAGATCACATTATTGTGTATGAAATGGTATGTCTCACATCTATGATGAGGACATAATACCATTAAACAACTATTCTCAACGAGAATTATCATGATTGACTATGTAAAGTCAAATGATAATGTTTGGATCCACTGACCAGATGGTTAAACTGAGTGAATCTGTTTAAGACAAGGGAATCTAGTTATACCGAGAGATAGTTGTCAAATCATCAAGAGGAATGAGCCTTGCCTATTGCTTAACGGCGTCATGGTGGACACCCAACCTTGCTGACTGGAGATCCCAAGAACTTGGTTCAATGGGACAACTAAATCATGATGACTAAACAGTGAGACCCGTAAGGTACGAGGTTAAGCTTTATGCTTTTAATGATCTTTGACGAATACAAGGATTTCAAGTTTGAATACATAATATTCGGTTGAGTAAACGCGGGTTACTCTATAAGATAAAGATCACCTATGTAAGAGAGAAGTATGGCCGCTTCAAAGGAGAATTGCGAGGCACAATTCTTTAGAAACTCTTGCAGAACCAGGATGATGTTCCAGGGCCAAAATGGACATAATCATGAGAACTGAATGAGTCAGGAAAGATATAGTGACGAGTATGTCATCGTTTACACAAACGGTCGAACAGTTCAAGGACATCGCGTCATACTGTCTACCAGTAAAGTCGATATACTTATTCGAGCGAAGGTTCAAGGAGCATTCTCTACCTATCGTATGCTATATCTGACCGCCGGAACTATCACCAAGTCAAGCTCCGCGTCTGTCTGTCTATGTGGTGTCTATGTGGTGTGTGCTACTGGACCATCAATCTCATTTGTGGGGGATTGTTGGACAAACTTAGTATTTTAGACTAAGTTGTGAATCATTTTGAGACTCTATATGAGTGAGACACATTATGTGTTAGTGGTGTGTATTTATTGGAACGTATTCTTCTCTTCGAGGGGATTCCAACGCATATTAACACGCTCAAAATGAGTAAAAGGTGAATGAGAACTGATATTCCAAAGTTTTACCTTTTAATATGAAAAGTGGTTTTGTACCACATCAAGAGTAGCACAAACCTATTCCTTAGTTTTTCTTATAAATACCATGTACCACATCGAAAAAAAAACAAGTCCTTTCAAGCCTCTCTTTATAAATAGAGTCTTAGGGCACCAGTTTTATTAAGTCAAGAAAATAAGAGTCATCTCTTTCATTCTTGGTCTCTTTAGTCTTAAATTTTTCCAATATTCCGGTGATAGTTCTCGGGCTCAGTTCAAGTTCGCTGAGAGTATATTCGATCTATCGATTATACTAGTATCTCGTTTTATCCTGGGAAGCAGGTCGCTAAACACGGATGGTGCGGGGCGAAACTGCTTTAAGGAGACAGTTTTCTGAACTCGAGATTAAATCCAATCTCTGTTTGTTTTCTCAAACCCTTCTCCTAATTTAATTGTTAATTCTTATATGCTTATGTGATTTAAGAATTAGCAATGTTCTTATGAATTAGTTATATATTCAATATATATATAATAATGTCTTTATCGTACAAGATTGATAACAATAACAATTAGCAAATTGATATAAGTTTGGCGTCATATGGTAGGAGGAACAAACTATAGAGCAGTTGTTGGAATTTGATTAGAATGAAACCAATTAAGGGGATAAAGTTGGTATGAGCTTATAACGAGAAGGTAGACAAGACTTAAAAAGAAAAGGACCTAAAGAAGCTCAAACATATTAAAACAATTAAAAAAACACATCAAAAATAAAAGTTAGCGACAGTCTTAAAAATGTCTTTTAGGAAGAGTGTCATGTAAAAAGAAATTTGAAATTTTTATAAAACGTTTGGATTTATTGAGAGAACGGGAAAGTTAGATTATAAATTAGCATTGCCCCCGCGAACTTATGTAATGTATTTTATTTGTCAGTATTAAAGAGTTAGAACCATGATCGGTTTCCATATCCATTCCGTAGGATAAAATAGTTTTTTTAGTGACCGAAAACAAAAAAATATAGACTTTGAGAAACCCATTTAGAAGGAAGAAAATCATTTAATTTCTTCGATTTTAGTGGGAGAAGATTTAGAACCTGAACATTTTCAATAATCTTTAAATAAGAAATATTAACAATTTTTTTTTATTTTAGTTTCAACTGATTCCGAGGACGGAATCATTTTTAAGGGGGTATATATATAATATTCCTAAATTTTATAATAATAATAATAATAATAATAATTGTAATAATAAAAATAAAATGATAAACATAATTGATTTGGAGTTTAAATAGAATAAGTGATCCAATAAAATAATTTTATGAAAATGAAAGAATGATAATAGCATTTAATTGATAATTAAAATCCTAAAATTTATCGGACATCTCAAGATTATATATTATTATATTTACACACGGTGGTCATTGCTTAATTACAAAACCCTAGAATAAGCCGTCTGGGAAAATAAAATGCAGGAAAAAACAGAGAGGGAGAAACAGAGTCACTAAGTTTGATTTTGCAATAGGTGGATCTTGGTTCTCCCGCTTTCGAATGAAACCAGGTTAGGGCTACATGTATGTGCTATTAGGTAAGCCTATTACTTAATTAGTTGAAGTTCATCGTATACTACCATATTCAAATAATAAATAATTAATATATGTGTTCTCCTATGTACATTAAGATTATAAAGGATTTTATGTTGTGGTAGGTCTTGAGGCTATTATTTGTTACGGTGACTGAATTAATTGATGTATCGACTTATAGGATGCATATTGATTAAGTTATTAAAAGGAGAAAAAAAATAATATATTGCTATAAGTGCAGTTTATGTCAATACTCAATTAATATGTGGCGTGTGCTTTTGTACTGGAGTAAAAACAAAAAGTCAGAGCAATGATTTTAAGTATTAATATGACATCCCTGCTTTAGCTAATTATTAAGCTATGTATAACTATGTCAGGTTTTAGTATTTTATAATAGCAAAATAAGGAATCTCATGTTATGTAAAAGTGATACATGTGTTTACAATTTTAGTGTATCAATAAATTACTGTTAGTTACACCTAGATAATTAATATTTGAATAGCGACATGATTAAATTTGGGTTATAATTTTATATTATATATTAATATTAACTAATTGTTATTAGATCGGGAACCAGTGTCTAGCATATCATTGTGGTATTTTGGTTGGTATTTGGTATTGATATTTTGGTTGCTATTGAAGGTACGGATTCTATCCCTTTTTAATTTGTGTTACTCTTATTATGTGTTACTCTTATTATGATAAATATGTTCGTCCTTCTGTTCGATCCTTTATTATTCGTCACAAATATTTTCACTTCTTAAAATTATTTTAAAATCTGTTTTGAAATATCTAAAAATCTACTTCATCTGTGGCTTTCAAAATTACAAATCTCAAATAATCTTTTTAAAATATTTGAATATATCTTTCCATTCCTTTTCAAAATTATATGTCTCAAATATGTTTCAAATATTAAAGTATCTGTTTAGTTTTGTTCTGAAATGTTTAAATACTTGTCTCATCTCCGTTTTAAAATATTTGCATACCTGTCAGTGATTTTAAAAATTATTCATGTTACAAATCTGTTTAAAATATTTAATATATCTGCATTAGGTGATTTAAAATTTTGCGAAACTATTTTGTTTGAACCCTTAGTGTGATTTAGGGTATACCGAGTTAACCAGCTATAAGGGCACTACAGCCATGTCATTGCGGCAACTGTGACATGACACTTCCGTGATAGTGTGATTGGTCACGGCGTATCCTTCTGTTAGCTCTTGAGAGGAGCTTTTGTTCATTTTGATATTTGTTCAGGATACGTGGGTACACCCAGAGTTTGATTTGTTATTTGATTTATGGTGACGTTGTATATGCCGTACACGTTATTCATTATGTTGCACGCATTAGGTTCTGATCACGGTATGAAATATCCTAACCCCTCGTTGTTTCAGCCTTACTTATTTTTTTTAATTTTTTATTTATTATAAATTGCATATTATTTATTTATGATATCTTAGTTTTATGAACTGTATTCCAAATCCGTATTGGGTGTTTAGCTCATGCCGTATTCTTTTTCTGGCAGGTGCTTAGGGGATCTAGGACTGTGTGATAGAGAGTGTTAATCGCTAAACATGCGCTAATAATACACGCAGGTATATGCGTTCACAAGTAATATAGAATTATTTCTAGTTCGTTCCCACAGAGACTGTGTAACACCCCCAAATCCGGGGCCGGGGATCCGGGTTGTCACGAGTTCCATTTCCCTTAATAACACTTAATCTTAATAAACAACCAAATACTGCATACTGTAACCCCACAATACACACACACACACCACAAGTTATAGTCTCAAAGATGAATACACAAAAATAACACAAGTCATTTTATTCCACAAGTATAAGTCATTACACCTCAAAAGGGTTTCTGAATAAATTTACATATTATTTGCCATTATTACAATTCATTAATATACATAAGTCTGGTTCGTCAATAGTTGAAAACCTAGCCTATTGGTAGATCCTACCTCAGCTACAGCGGCATCAACGCCTACAGGAAACTGCGGAACATTTCCTATCCGCTTGCGAATTGGGAGCTTGGTCCTGTTCATCTTGTCTATCTGTTGTTGTGTGATGAAAGAAGAAAACAAGGGTGAGCAACAAGCCCACCGAAATAATATGTATAATATTTAACAATAATGAGCATTCTCATAGTACTCATGAAAGTCTTGGTCAAGAAGAAATGAACCAAGTTTGATATCTTAACGTGACGAAGTTGCAAAATATTCAGTATATATATACATATATACTTTTTAAAATCTTTGAAATCTTCTGTCATGCATAATATACATAGAGTTCCAGTTTATAACTATATGAAAATATCGTTGCAAGGTGATCTCATATATCTAACCTTGTCTCAACGTTTTTCTGAAAATCTTTGTCATGCATAAGATAATCATTTACTAGATATAAGTTGAAAAGATGAAGTTACAAGATTCTCCAATATACTTATATCTTTTTCCGAATACTACTTGAACTACCACCATTCAAGGTATAAATAGTTCATCCCATAAATGAAGCTACAAGACAAAACTTGTATAGAATCAATCTTTGAAATATCATCAAAATAAAATGAAATTACGAGATACTTCATTTGATGAAAATATCATTATAACCATTTGACCCTGTCAACACTTCAGCAATCACCCATCCGTAGCCTTTCTATCAAAATGCTCTGGGTAGTGTTGCAGAAATATCCAAACTGGATGATGAACTCATTACGGGAGTTTATCGCGCCAGGAAGACCACTCACGATGATCAGTCGCAGTAGTGCAACCCCACCATTTTCTACATGTAGAGGAGAACAATCAGATTTACTTGTCAACCAAACACTGGACTCCTAAGGAATGGACCGTCTTAGCGGAACTTCCGGGCCATTTGGGCCAATATAATAAGGCTGGGCCGGCGCCACTCGACCACTTACGCCACTCCTAGTTCAGATGAAATCCATGACTCTGAAACGTAAAGCTCGTCCCCACTTTCCTCAAGTAGAAACTTGTTGATACGGCTCCACCAAGAAGTCGTATCTAGTTGGAAAGGAAAACTCACTGATATTTCCCAGACGATCCCTGTTAATGGATTAACTTTTTCCAAGTATTTTACTTCTCGAGTGTTGGGTAAGTAATCAAAACTCTTTTATCAAAACAACAACCTTGTTGCGAATATAAAAATACATCACGGAGCCAGATCCCTCAAATTTTTGAGCGAGTATTTAAATCCCTTTCGAAAGGAAGATCTTAAATTTGAAAATGAGTTTTGGGATCCGCTCTAACCTTCCAAAAATAGTCTTGATAAAGTTTGAAAATAATCTCTGGAAATATTTAAAGTAAGAATGATTTGATAGTATCAATTATTTTTCGAATACTTGGAAAATATCGAAACATTATTCTTTAATAAAATAAAGATTATTATTTAATAAAATAAGCGGAGTCATAAGTCCTCGAATGAATATTCAATATAATATTCATTAAATAAAATAAGCGGAGTCATAAGTTCTCGAATGAATATTCAAAATAATATTCATTTATAATATAAAACTATCGAATAAACATTATTCGTTTAATAGTTTTCAAAACTATATATATATATATAAATACTCGGGAACATTGCCTCCGATATAGAAAATGTTCAACTCTGGGTCCGCTATACTAAGGGTATACACAAGTACTGCTTATCTCTAGCATATGTATTATGCAGTTTATAATCAATTGAATCAACAATGAGATATCAAAATTACAGAACAGACATGCATATATATATATATATTATATCAACATGCTCCATGTTAGGTCACACAACACTGTAGAAGGGGGTTGAATACAATGTAGAATACAATCAAATCGATTTCAAACACAAGTAACAGTAAACAAATATATTCGATATAATAAACTCTATTACAATGGAACTGTCCTCTCTCAGTGATGAACAAATATCACGAGAGCTGCTACGTTACAATATATGATCTTCTCGATAATTATAACACATATAGTGTAAACCTATGTCTGTGTTTATATTATACACAGTTACAAGATAACTTCTAATTGATATGGAATATAATTCTGTCTCCTAAAATATATCAATCAAATATCTTATACAAGTCTTCTTATCTTCTAACTCTTTCCATGCATATCTTCTTTTGTATTAGTCTTGATCTTCTTTCCTGTAAATCAGCTTCCTTCCTTAACTGTTAGTCCTCCCGTACTTAAGTTCTGATATCCATCTTCTGATATTTATCTTCTGATAATCTAAGTTCTGATATCCTTAAGTTCTGACTTCCAGTAATTACTGATTCCGGTAAGTACTGATATTTCCTGTTTGTTAAGATATGAAAACTAAACATGAAACATATTAGACATGACATCTCAAATATATCTAACAATCTCCCCCAACTTATAAATTGTGCAAAAATATACAAGTTAATAGATTTGATGATGTCAAAAATATTTAAGTTCAAATGCAATGAGAGTTTAATAAGACTATTAACTACAACTTACAGTCCGTGTAGCTTTACCAACTTCACTGGATCAATCTGAATCCATAATGATTCTTAACAAAATCTCTTACCAGCTTTTTCTTATCAACAATTGTCATCTTTTCCAAACTAACTTGATCAAAATTTCTTGTTTCTTCTGTAACTTGCTATTCTTCATTCCGAACAACTTGAGCAGTGTCAGAGGTTGTTTTAGATTCTTCAATTATCTTTCTTCTCTTCAAAATTTGAACAGTTTCATCTTCTATCAAATCATCATCATGTATTGTAGTTTGATAGACTAGAATGGAAGAACTTATCTTTTTCTCAATCTTTAAAGGTTCACTAACCTTTTCATTTCCTTTTGACTTAGGATCAATCTCAGTTTGTGACCTAGTCTTGGACTTTGAAGTCTCAGAATTTGACTTTTCCCTGATCACAATGCCTTTTTCCTTAGTCCTTGGAGGTTTCTTTGCATCAAAAGCTTTAGACTTAAGATTTTTCTTCTCAGCTACAAATCTAACTTCTTCCTCCTTAAGAGTTTCTAAATCCATTCCTAGATTTTGTTTCAGAAATAATCTTCTAGCTATCTCCTCATCAAGTGTGTGGATTTTAGGATTTTTGTAATAAACAGTAGTCTGCTTCCCATTTAGCTTCAGAGTTTGTAAAAACTTCTGAGAGTCTTTAGATCCTGACTGAATCAGAATATCAGAACTTGACATCAGACTTTGCTTATCATAACTTGACTTCAGACTTTTAACATTTATAGCATCAGAACTTGACTTGTTTTGTGTAGAAGATTTTCCTTGAACTTTTCCTTGACCTATACTCTTATCAGAGTTTTCCTGGTCATCACCTTTATCATCCTTTTTCTTCAGTATTTGAGTAGGTGAGCATTTGGACTTAACTACCTTCTCCCCCTTTTTGGCATCATCAGGAAGTAAGAGAGAAAGAAGAAGTTCAACTGAAGATTGGATTTCATCCAATTGAACTTTTTGAAAAACTTGGTTAGCCAGGACCTCAGCAATTTGGGCCTGTTGCTTCTGTTCAATCTTCTCAATGGCTTCAATTTTCTCAAGAGTAGGTCTGATATATCTGTTCTTGTCAAGCTTGATCTGTAGATCTAGCTTATCAGCATGTTCCTTTAGTGTATCAACCTTTTCATGAGTAGAAGAATGTAGACCTTGAAGATGTTTGGTAGATAAAGCAGTGATCTTGAGTTGTGTCTTCAAATCAGCATTTGTGAGCAACTCATCAGCTTTAGCAATATGCTCTGTCAAAATGTTAGAACTTGGAATGAAATCAGTGTCATTCCACTTCTTAGTCCACTCCACACCTCTGTGAGTATCCTCCCAAGGAATAGGTTCTTCCTGTTCAATAAATTTCTTCACCAATTCTTCCTTGCCTAGAATAAGAACTGGAGTCTCAACAGAAACATTGACTTCAAAACTTGAGGAAGACTCATTATGTTCTGAAGGCACAACAGTGTGTGAAGCAATTGGAGATTCAGGAACAACTTCATTTAAATTCTGAACATCAGAATTTATCTCCAGAGCTGGTGTTATTGATGTAGATGGTATCTCAGCATTTAAAATTGGAAAATGAGTTGGAGATTTCTGAGCTTCTGTAGATGGAGCTTCCATATAAAGAACATTTGGTATATTCAAATTATGAATCTCTATTTCAGAAGTTGTAGTTTGTTCTTCAGCATCATCTGTAGCTTTAATAGGAGAGACATGAGGTGTTGACACAGTATCCTGAGCTTGAGTAGGGAATGACAGAGCT
This sequence comes from Apium graveolens, assembly GCF_009905375.1. Taxonomy (NCBI): domain Eukaryota; kingdom Viridiplantae; phylum Streptophyta; class Magnoliopsida; order Apiales; family Apiaceae; genus Apium; species Apium graveolens. Next base: position 130,881,998 of record NC_133651.1, read on the forward strand.
TCAATTACCAAAGATTCTGATGAGATCAGAGATTCCTGATCCCCTTCCTCAGCTTCAGTTGAATCCTCAAATATAGGCTTGGCCTTGTACCTTTCTGCCCTCATTTTCTTTAGTCTCCTTGCGAGTAAAGGAGTTACTTTAGCAGCTTCAGAACTTATAGATTTCTTTTTCAAAGTATCAGAAGTTTGAGCTGCAGTTTCTTTCTGAGAAGTAACATTCTCAGCTCCAACTATCACAGGTTTTGATGCATGAACCCGTGCTTCAAATGTTTCCTCATCACTATCAGATTCATCTCTGAGAATCATCTTCATTCTCTTTTGTGGAGGTTGAGGAACAGATTTTGTCCTCTTTGGCCTGGAAGATGAAGATCTGATAGTATGTGCTGATGATTTCAGGTTGGGATGATTGAGTTGATGGTTTAAAAGATGTCCTGATGGTAGATTTTGGTTGTGGTTGAGAAGTTTGAGGTGTTTGGGTAGTGGTGGTAGGTGCTGGTGGCTGAGGTTCAGATGGTTGGACATCAGGATATAGTGCAGTGTATGTAATTGGATCATAGGTTATTAAGGCATGTTTGACAGATAAGGGAATTTGGAGGGGTCTTAACATAACCTTCTTATTATCAGTAGATAATAAGTCATTAAAAGCTCTTTTAGCTAGTCTAAATGGTGAAAGTGAGTCACTAGCTAATTGGGGCTTATCAGAACAACAAACACTATAGATAAGCTGACAGAATCTAGCAAAATAGACAGTATTCCTATTTTCTGTCATTCTATCCCCAATAAAGCCTAAAATATCACTTGCATAATCAAAATCAGTTTGATTAATGAGAGCATACCCAATTTGTTGGCTGAGTATGAGGATTGCATCGAAATTAGAATATTTGTTGGCGAAGGTCTTTGTAATGCAGACAAAGAAGAAACTCCATTCCCTCCTTATGTTGGATCTCTTAAATTGACCCAGCTTTGCCAATGTCTTTTCATACCCCAGACTGGCCATCATATTTTGAAGAACTGGCTCCTCAACAGTTGTATAAATGCAGTTCTCAGGCAGCTGCAGTGCTTGACAAACTGTAGCCAACGTCACGACATGCTCATCCTCCCCTATTGTAAACATAATACTTGGGGACCCTTGAGCACCACCATCATCATAGATTTCACATCTCCAAAACTCCAGCACTTGGGTTCCAGAGATTGCTTCAGGTTGGGTCAAAGCATACCCAATATTAGAATTAGCAAGGAAATCCTAAATAAAGTGAAGTTCCGATGGAGCTTCAGCCTTGCTAAGAATAGACGAGTAGTTGTTGGGAACAAACTTAGATCTATTGAAAATCAAGTCTTTTGGTGCCATCTCTATAAAAAATTAAGTGAGAAATTATATTGCGCGAAAGGTGTTTATGAGAATGCCTGGAAGAAAACGCTTCAGAGAATATTAGAGAGAGAGAATAAAAGAGTTTAAGAATAGAAAAGTAAGTAAAAGATTAGAAAATCTTTTAACTCCCATATATATACTCTCTCCACTAAACAGTTATATTTTTGAAACATGAGATACACTTTACACCTGGCAACGTGTGAACAGTTAGTAAACAGTTAAAGCATGAGTTAATGGGCACGTAAAATAAGCAATAATTACCGTGTACATGCATTTTTTCAGGACAAACACGTCTACCACTAACTCATAATGATTATGACTATTTTTATCTTACCCAAATATATTCGGATTTAACTATGACTGTTTCAGTTTTTACCATAAATAAGTCAAGTAAAGAATAATGCCACGTAAGCATCAAGGATTCCATCAGGTTTTAATATCAGAACTTAAACTTATATCATATTTTAACAGTCATTAGAATATGGCTTCTGATCTAGCAACTGGTGCAAATGTTTCATCATAATCAATACCCTCATATTGAGAGTAGCCTTTAGCAACCAGCCATGCTTTATTCCTTGTAATTATGCCATCACTGTCAGTTTTATTTCTGAACACCCATTTTATGCCAACAAATGATCTGTTCTTTGGTCTTGGCGCTAGGGTCTAGACTTTATTTCTTTCAAATTCATTTAACTCTTTCTGCATTGCTTGCACCTAATCAGCATCTTGAAGAGCTTCTTCCACTTTCTTTGGTTCAGTCTGACATAGAAAAGAATGATAGAGACATTCATTTGATGTTGCAGTTCTAGTTCTGAGACATGCTTCAGGATCTCCAATAATTAAGTCAGGTGTATGTGATTTGGTCCACTTCCTTGCAGATTGAACTTGACTTCTAGAACTGGATCCTCCCCCATGATCCATGTTATCTCCATCAGCATTTTCTGATGCTCCCCTGTAGTTATGCTCTCTGAGACTTCAGAGTTTGACTTGGATCCTTCAGGATTTGAAGTATCAGAGCTTCCAGAATTATCAGAATTTGGCTCATCAGAACTAGATGAATCAGAACTTGAAGAGCCAGTGTCAGGTTCTGATGCTTCTTGAGAGTCTTGAGATGTGGTAGGATCTTCAGCTTGCTCCCCATGGACAGGTGCATTTTCCTTTGGAGTTGTTACCACAGATTCAATGACATCAGTACTTACAGGATCAGAGTTTAAGTCATCAGAATTTACATAATCAGAATTTAAGTCTTCATTTTCAAATCTCAGCTGATCGTGATCATTGAAATCTTCAAGTCCGGTAATCTTCTTATCATCAAAAGATACATTAATAAATTCCATGACAACCCTTGTTCTTAAATTGTAGACTCTGAAGGCTTTTGTGGAAAGTGGATATCCAGTAAAAATTCCTTCATCAGCTTTCAGATCAAATTTTTACAGCTGTTCAGGATGAGTCTTAAGAACAAAACACTTGCAAGCAAATACATGAAAGTATTTCAGATTTGGCTTCTTTTTCTTCACCATCTCATATGGTATTTTTCCTTGCTTGTTTATGAGTGTTGCATTCTGTGTAAAACAAGCAGTCTGCACAGCTTCAGCTCAAAAGTAGGGTGGCAGCTTTGCTTCATCAAGCATAGTTCGTACAGCTTCAATAAGAGTCATGTTCTTTCTTTCTACAACTCCATTTTGCTGTGGAGTTCCAGGTGCAAAAAATTCCTATTAGATTCCATACTCTTTGCAGAACTCATCCATGATTGAATTCTTGAACTCAGTGCCATTATCACTTTTTATAATTTTAACAGAATCTTTGACCAACTTATCCAGCTGTCTGACATGATCAGTTAGAGTAAATGCAGTTTCATTCTTCTTGTACAAGAAGTAAACCCAAGTGTACCTTGTGAACTCATCCACTATAACCATATCATATTTCTTCTTTGCAATAGACATGACATTGACTGGACCAAATAGATCAACATGCAGTAGGTGATAAAGCTCAAGAATTGATGACTCAGTTTTACTCTTGAAAGAAGATTTTCTTTGTTTTGCCTCTTGACATGAATCACAAAGGCCATCAAGAGCAAATACTGATTTTGGCAGTCCTCTCACAAGATCTTTCTTTACAAGCTCATTTATGTTGTTGAAGTTTAAATGAGAGAGTCTTTTGTGCCAATTCCAGTTTTCTTCAATTGATGCTCTACTCAACAGACAGATTGCAGAACCATCAGAACTTGTTGAAAGTCTGGCTTCATAAATGTTACCATACATGTAACCTTTCAAAACCACTTTGCCTGTAGAATTGCTTACAACTTCACAGTGTTCTTCAAAGAAATCCACATGGTAACCTCTCTCACAGATTTGACTCACACTTAGTAGATTATGTTTAAGTCCTGAGACAAGAGCTACTGCTTCAATGATGACATTCCCAAGATTAATATTGCTATATTCCAGAGTTTTTCCCATGTTTCCATCTCCATAAGAAACTCCTGGGCCAGCTTTCTCCATAAAGTCTGAGAGCAGGGCTTTATTTCTAGTCATATGTCCTGAATATCCACTATCCAGTACTAGGATGTTTTTCCTGTTGCCCTGCAATCACAAAGACCACTAATGGTTAGTTTTAAGGACCCAGACTTGCTTGGATCCTTTGGCATTTTTAAGTTTGTTAGCATTTACAGTGAATTTAATATCAAAGTTTATGCTAACATGCTGTTTATCAGAACTTATATCAGACTTTGCATCAGACTTTACACTAGAAGGAATTAAAGCAACTTTCTTCAAAGAAGGTTTTATTTGATAATAATCATAGTATAAACTATGATATTCCTTACAAGTATAAATGGAATGCCATAAACTTCCAAAATGAAAACAAGGATTTTGTGGCTTAAACCTAACAGACTGACTCTTAACTCCTGACTTAGGAGGTAAAGAGTTTATATTCTTATTCTTCCTGCAAAAAGAAGCAAGATGGTTAGAGTTTCCACAGTTATAACATTTCTTTCTAGGAGCATTAGGAACATGCATATAATTATTTCTTTTATTCACACCTTTCTTTCCATTCCTATTTTTCCTAGCTGCCTTAACCTTGTTGACATTCCTTATTTCTTTCAGCTTATGCTTAAGCTGCTTCTTTGTCATTAAGCCTATATTGACTTCAGCTGGTTTATCCTGTTCTAATTTGTCAGAAGTTGACTTCTCCTTAACTTCTGTCACAGACTCTTTCATCTTTTCAGAATCAGACTTTACAGTTTTAGCTACAAACTTAACATGATTTACTTTTGGCTTAACAGTTTGTTTAACAACAATTGGCTCAATTTGTTCAGTTCCTTTTTCACTTTTATCATCTCCATAACCTAAGCCCTCTTTCCAGTTTCCACTACTTAATAAATTCTGAGTTGTTCTGCCAGAGTTAGTCCAAGTCCTGATAATCTCTTTTTCTTTTTCTAACTCAGTTTTTAGAGATTTATTCAATTTTAGCAATTCATCTCTAACATAATAAGCATCATCTCTTTCTTTCTGAGTTTGATGGAACATAACTAACTCTTTTTCTAAATACTCATTCCTTTTCCTAAAAGCAAGATTTTCAGAAGTTAATCTTTCACATGTTAAAGTTTGATCTCTGTAGCTAATAAACATGGTTTTAAGATATAATCTCAACTCAGTAATATCATCAGTATGAAAGGCATAAGTTGTTTGAGGTACCTTTAATTCAGCAGTTTCAGGGCTGCCATCAGCATTTTCCATTAAAGCATAATTCACCTCATCTTCAGAATCTGAAGAGTCTGTCCAGCTTTTCTTCTTTGTGACAAGTGCCTTGCCTTTGTCACTTTTTCCTTTCTTGCAGTCAGGAGATATGTGGCCTCTTTCACCAAATTGTAGCATTTGACATTTGAGTTGTCTCCTCTGTCAGACTTTGCACTTTTGCCTTCATACTTTCTGAACCCTTTCTTATCAGTACTTCCACCTTTCTTCAAAAACTTCTTTCCCCTTCTAAATGTCCTGTAAGCTATCTTTGTGATACCCTTCATCATAAGAGCACACAATTTCATCATCTCTTCATCACCAACTATTTCAGGTAAACTTTCAGTTTTTAAATCATCATCATCAGAAATTGATGATTCTGAATTAGACTTTGTGATGAGAGCTTTCCTTTACCTTTCTTTGAGAAAGCCACTTTGGGGGATTCCTCCCTTAGCCTTAAGAGCAACTGTCCTTAACTTTCTCCCATATATCTTGCTTCTTTGATCCATCTCAAGTTCATAAGTCTTGAGCATACCATAAATTTCATCAAGAGTAGTTTCATCAAGAGCATAGTTGTCTCTTATAGTAGTAGACTTCAAATCCCAACTTTCAGGAAGAGCTAAAAGGAATTTTAGATTTGAATCTTCAAGATCATATTCCTTGTCCACCGGTGATAGATCATTTAAGAGTTTGATAATCATGTCATATAATTCAGTTAATGACTTATCAGCTTTTGAGTCAAAGTGCTTATACTCTTGAGTGAGTATAGTCCTCTTGTTCTTCTTGATTGCATCAGTTCCCTGGCATCTTGTATCCAAAGCATCATATATATCCTTTGCAGTCTTGCAATGAATTACCCTGTTTGACATGACATTATTAATGGCACTATGCAGCAAATGCCTTACCTTTGCATCCTTGGAAATGGATGAGATATCTTCAGCTGTATACTCACTTTTCTCCTTTGGTATGGTCTTTGCTGGCTGATCTGCAACTACAACAGAGAGCTTGGTTGGCTTATGCCGTCCTTCATTAATTCTGTCAAGGTATTCTGGATCAGTAGCTTCCAGAAACATACCCATCTTCATTTTTTATATGGGATACTCAGAAGGTCTCTGTATGGGAACCCTAATAGTCTCATATGGACTGTGGATTTGAGTGTTTTTAGTTTCTTCAGTTTTGGTAGTTTTGGTTGTAATTTCTGCTTCTTCAGACATGATTGTTTGGATCTTTACTGTATGTGTGTTAACAGATAAGCTATGATACCAATTTTTAGGTCACACAACACTATAGAAGGGGGTTGAATACATTGTAGAATATAATCAAATCGATTTCGAACACAAGTAACAGTAAACAAATATATTTGATATAATAAACTCTTTTACAATGGAACTGTTCTCTCTCAGTGATGAACAAATATCACGAGAGCTGCTAGGTTACAATGTATGATCTTCTCGATAATGATAACACATATAGTGTAAACCTATGTCTGAGTTTATATAGTACACAGTTACAAGATAACTTCTAATTGATATGGAATATAATTTTATCTCCTAAAATATATCAATCAGATATCTTATACAAGTCTCCTTATCTTCTAACTCTTTCCATGCATATCATCTTTTGTATTAGTCTTGATCTTCTTTCCTGTAAATCAGCTTCCTTCCTTAACTGTTAGTCCTCCCGTACTTAAGTTTTGATATCCATCTTCTGATAATCTAAGTTCTGATATCCTTAAGTTCTGACTTCCAGTAAGTACTGATATTTCCTGTTTGTTAAGATCTGAAAACTAAACATGAAACATAGTAGACATGACATCTCAAATATATCTAACACTCCAGAATATCGCAAGACTTGCTAATAACAATCATGCACTTATCACAAGATCATGCACAAACAAATATGTACATCACAACAACAGTATAACGGGTAGAAAACTTGCCTGAGTGTTTCGGGGCAGACTTAAGCTTAGAGTGGGTCTGGTAACCTATGAACAACAACATAAGCCAGAATTAGACCATGGTCGCTTAAGAAACTAGTCAAAACTCACTCATACCATAACGGTCGCTTACGGTTGCTTATATGCTTAACGATTTGTATTAATCGCTCTTGTCCCTCGGCTTCACTAATTTTAATAAATTAAGCGTTACGAATTTTAAGGAGACTCTTTCGCGAATACTTTACCAACTTCCTATTCCACCTTACATAATTGTTTCGTAATCCAATTAGTCTTTTAAGGGCCTTAAAAAAGGTTTCAAAGTAAAGCGAGGGGTAACGGTTCGCTCGCGAAATGCCTTTACTTAAAACGGTCGTTTCTCCTAAACCGTACATCGGATCAAAGCGATCACATACCAAAACGAAGCTTACAACATGATCTAGCTAAACATGGCAAAGTTCAGAATCTTACAGTGAGTTCACGGATCCTGAAGCTAAGCACAAAAACAATCTAAGGTAAACCGGGCATTACATTCACTCCCATCCTCCAACAATCAATAACACAACAAATACAACTTAAACCACTGAAAAATCAGTCCACACTCCAAGGTTTTACCAACTCATTCAATCAATACAAATTCACCATTCAAAATCAACACAACTTCACAAAAATCACTACTAAGCGTGGATCTAACTATACATTTACCAATTCATCTAACAACTCAAACAATCAAGCTTAGTACTAAAGGTAAAGAAGGTTTTATACCTTTATTTGTGAGTGCAAAGTTGCTAGGGAGCCTTAAAATCTTGATCAATCCTTATACAAGCTTGGATCTCACAAATAATCAAGAAAACACAAAGTTAGATTTTGAAGTTTCTAAAAGTCTAATTTAAAGAACTGTAAAACTGAAGGTCTTACCATAATTATTTGGACGAGACTTATGAATAAGAGTTGTGGCCATCTCAATCCCTTTCCAACGAGCTATAGAACACAATATTTGAGTGAGTATTGAAGGAGATATGGCAGTTTGAAGTTGCTGGTATTATTTTGGCCGAGAGCAAAATGATGAAATGAAAAAAAAATGAAAAAGCTTCTTTGATTTCCTTCCATAAATATCTTCTCTCTTGATGACATCATCCATGCATCACTTTCTTGCCATGTGTCAATCCCTTATGGTTTGATGATGTCATAATCCTTGGCTTCTTGTACAAGCTAGTCTTTTGGTCGCTTATTTGTTTTACGGTTCACTTAACTCTCGTTCTCGTTAATAGTTTGAGGGATCATATCCGGAATCTTATTATTTGGGCTTCCCTGAACCTTTATTAATATCTTATATTCCTTTAATGATCCTCTGCTATAATCCTTAAATCAAAATCCTTTTAATCATGTTACCTTATACTCAATTCTTTCGGTATCTGGTGGATTTTCGGGAAAAAAATCAAAGTGTCCGGATTCGAATTCTGACGACCTTTACATACACTCATTTACTTTATGGAATACTAATATGATCTCAGAATTTCCATAACAGTACTCTTATATAGCGTGGTCTGATAATTTTCCTTAATCAACATAGTTAGAAAAAATTACTATTGTTAGGGTTTCAAAAATTTCCAAAAATTGGGGTTATTACAGACTGGCTTGGTTAACTGATTAATTTATGCACCAATGATATGGCTATTATCCAATGCTAAGACGAATAACAAATTGGGATTGTTTATAACTAAGAATTAAACTAACAAGTATAACTAAGAGAATAAGAATGGTTGGATTGATATATAAGACAAACATGGGATTTTAACTTCATTAAATACTTCATGTTAAATACCTTGACCAAGACATCCTCCACAATTCCTCGCGGATATGTAATAGAATGGTCGGCCAACTGCAAAGTCATATAAGTCGGTTTTGGATCAGGCAAGTTTAAATTCTTGAAGATTGACAAAAGCATCAGATTGATGCTTGGTCCCAGGTCACATAAGCATCTGTCAAAAGACACTTTTCCAATAGTGCATGGAATAGTGAAACTTCCTAGATCCTTAAGCTTCGAGGCAGCTTCTGTTGCAGCACAACACTGTATTCCTCCGTGAGAGCGACAGTCTCTAAATCATCTAGCTTCACTTTTCGAGAGAGTATATCTTTCATAAACTTTGCATAACTAGGCATCTGCTCAAGATCCTCAGCGAAAGGTATGTTGATATGAGGTTTCTTGAACACCTCCAGAAACTTCTCAAATTGCTTATCCAGCTTTTTCTTCTGTAGCCGCTTAGGAAAAGGCGGTGGGGGATAGATCTGTTTCTCCCTTGTATTACCCTCAGGAGGAGTGTGCTCAACAGTAGTCTTCCTTGGTTCCACTTCTACTTCCTGCCGCTCTACTTCGTCTTCAGCCCCAGCTTCTTCAGTTGAAACTTTAGTTTGTTCGGGATTCGCAACCTTTCCAGACCTCAAAGTGATTTCCTTCACCTGCTCCTCAGCTTCTCTCTGTCCTGACACTTTTATGTCACTAGGTAATGTACCAAGTTGATGATTAATCAAGGCATTGTCAATTTGTCCAATTTGATTTTCCAAGATCTTGATAGAAACAGCTTGACTTTTGCATATAAGCTTCAACTCCTCTAATTCAGATTTTTCATTAGCTTGTTGCAGCTGAAGCTGCTGTCTTGGTGCAAATTACGGTTGTTGAAAACCAGGGGGTTGTACTGCTTAGCTGGATACTGCTGATAAGGTTGCGAACCACATTCTGAGTGTTGCTCCAACTAAAATTAGGATGATTGCGGTTGTTGGGATTATAAGTGGCTGGAACAATTTGCTACGATCGCTGAAAATTGCTCATGAACTGAGCTAATTCACTAGAAATAGCACACTGATCAGTCTCATGGGTACCATCACAAACTCACAGACACTAGTGATTTTATTAACTCCATAGTTATTCAAAGTGTCCACCTTCATCGTCAAAGCATTAAGTTGGGAAGCTATAGCAGTTGCTGCATCCAACTCCAGAATTCCTGCTACTTTTCCCTGAGTCAATCTTTGAGAAGGATTCTGGTATTCATTAGCAGCCATCAGTTCAATCAATTCATAAGCTTCATTGTAGCTCTTAGCCCACAAGGCTCCTCCTGATGCTGCATCGAGCATGGGTCAAGAAGTAGCACCCAATCCATTGTAGAAACAGTTTATAATCATCCAATCAGGCATGCCATGGTGTGGGCACTTCCTTAGCATTTCCTTATATCGATCCCAAGCCTCACACAGAGATTCTCCAGTTTGCTCAGCATTCCTGATTGTCGCAGTCTTCGCTATAGGGAAGAATTTAGTGAGAAACTTTTGAGCAAGATCCTTCCAAGTGGTGATAGACCCTGGTGGTAGAGAATACAACCAGCACTTCACTTTATCCTTTAGAGAGAATGGGAAGAGTCGCAGCTTGATAGCATCTTCAGTCACACCATTGAACTTGAAAGTGTCGCATATCTCAATGAAATCCCTGATATTCATGTTCGGGTCTTCAGTTGGAGAACCCCCAAACTAAACTGAATCTGTATCATTTGAATCATGCTTGACTTGATCTCAAAAGTGTTAGCCGAGATGGCTGGCCTGATGATTCTTGACTGAATATCAGTGATCTTAGGCTGAGAATAGTGCATCAAAGCCTTAGGAATTTCTGCTAGAGTACCTAAAATAAAACAAGGGAATAGATAAGTAACAATGTCTGAGTCAATGAACTTTAACAATCACTGATGACAAACACATAAATAAAAAATTAACACTGCAGTCCCTGGCGACGGCGCCAAAAACTTGTTAGTCGCTAAACACGCGCTAATAATACACGCAAGTATACGCGTTCGCAACTAATATAGAATTATTTCTAGTTCGTTCCCACAGAGACTGGCTTGGTTAACTGATTAATTTATGCACTTATGCACCAATGATATGGCTATTATCCAATGCTAATACGAATAACAAATTGGGATTGTTTATAACTAAAAATTAAACTAACAAGTATAACTAAGAGAATAAGAATGGTTGGATTGATATATATGACAAACATGGGATTCTAACTTCATTAAATACTTCATTCAATAGCCTTTTCATTTTTAACCTTAGCATGTAATGGTGATGACACTAATCAGATAACAAGAAACTGATTAACGCTAACTTTCGTTGCACGAATACCATACTACCAGACATCCACAAAAGAGAAAGAAGCTGAATAGACACCAATTATATTGAGACCCTATATGTCTATAGAATTTGACAACATAATAGTTTAATGCACAAGTTATCTATCATGATTACACAGGGCAAGTAAGATGGTTAAAATTACCTACAAATCATGCATAACAATAACACATGAACCTATGCTAGCATGACAAGTTCTAAACCCTTAAATTCACTTCCGCTTCATTAAGAATTAACAAGCTATCTTATAAGTTCGCAATGCTCATAAGACAAATAAGCACAACCAATACTAGGCTATCATACAATCATCACACATTAAGGTGTCGAAACAAATTAACTAAATAAATCCATAAATAAATCCGCTAGAACCCCATGATAACGATTAGCCCATGATCGGACTCATCATCAACGTGGGTTCCGATGAAAGCATGATATAATAAACCTAGTCTTTATACTGAATAAATAATAAAACCAAGTACAAAATAAGAGTAAGGTTCACGAATAAGAAAACTAGCATCCAAGTTATAACTTAGAACAAAGATTCACAAGTAAAAATAAGATCTTCTCCTTCTTCGTTGAATCGTGCTAACACGGTCTTCTTACGGCTCTCCCTGTGCTCTGGTATATCCGTCTCCTTAGAAAACGTCCTTTATTTAAGTATATATAGCAGCCCATGCAAGATAAAAGTCCTCCAATTGTAAATCAACTAGAATCAGGATTCTGAGATCCCGACCCGACGCGGGCGCGCGCTTCATCAGCGCGGGCGCGCTAGCTCTCTGACAAATGGGCGCAGCCGCGCGCTAGACCAGCGCGGGCGCGCCGTGCTTCTGGAAAAACTTCTGAATTTCTTTAATTTCTGTTGCAATCGAGTTGGCTTCCATATCTTCATTCTTTGGACATCATCCTAATACCATATTAGCACCAAAACAATGCTAATTCACCTGATTCTTAGAATAATGTCTGAAATGCAAAAATACTAGAAAACACATTAAAACACCAACAACTTGAGTACATTTACACCAATTCAAAGCTTTACGGAGTGTAATAAAGTGTCATAAATGCCACTCAACATACTTGAATCGATACTTGTCCTTAAGCATAAATAGACTCAAAGAACAAGCAGCATCTCAAAAAATACAGTTATTCGCATAAGATTAATCAAACCTTACAAATCAATCTACAAATGAGAGATGTGCGTGTGTGCAACTACTTACAGATATACTATCACCACTAGATCAATAATCATGACACACTATTCATCAAAGCAATCACAAGGTTATAAACAGAATAAAAGCTAAACTCAAAATAACTTACAATACTTCAATTCTTATATTAGATTTTTATATGGATTCATGCTTTTATTCAAATAAAACAATACACTTATGCTTATTTGATCATGCAATGAGTAGGTCCACAAAAGACTTATACAATAGTACCCATGTAGCGAGCATTAGACTAGCGGATCCCAGACTATAAAAAGCCTTAGGTCACTAGGCACAAAGTCCCCTAAGAACTTAATAACTCAAGTACTAAAGAGCCCACTCATGATTAATTATACATAACACTTATTATTATTTTTCTCTTTTTTTTTCTTTTTTTTCATTTTTTTCTTTTTCTTTTTCATAATTTCTGAACGAGTGCGTTTCGTTCCATCTCGTTCAACCCTAGACTACTCATTTAAATATGAGCCGACTACTAGCCATTTGACACATAGCCAACACAACTAGCAATGAAATCTAATTTTTTCCAATTCTTAAATATCCATGTCTTTTATTATTAAGAGAATATCCTAAATTCTAAATATAAACAAACGATTAAACCTCGACAAACAAACAAACCATGACCATGACCTAGCACTTTAGCAACCTATAACACTTAGTGAAATACAGTTCTCTCTAGCATGGAAATCAATTCGATAAGACTTAACATCACTAAATACGACATCACTACACTAGCATCAATATTACAAGTTAATCAGAAAAATTATCTAAGGGATCATGTTATTATGCAAATGCATGAACTACATGAACAAACTACTATAAAAATTTCCAAAAACAGAAAAAAAACTACATGGAAAAATATGCAACTATATGAAATAAACTATCATGAATATGCAAACTATATGCGACTCATACAAAACATATTCCTTCAACTACTACCCCCAAACTTAAAATATTCACTGTCTTCAATGAAGGTAATAGTAAGGAATAAGGCATACCCAATCCGAATCAGGATCCTCACCTCAACGGGTAGGCGTGTCCGGAGGTGGATACATGGAGTCCTCACCAAATACTATCCACTGAATGTCAACACCGATGGCTCTGAATGCAGTCTCAAGTGCCTGGGTGAGATCACGTGCAAACCTTCTAAGGCTATCATGCATCGCATCCATCCTCCTAGCCAGACGCCTATATTGCACCATGCTCATGCCAGCTCCAACATCAGCTTGTGCATGCTGCGATGGCCCCGCCTCATCTCCTAGCTGAGATCTCCAAGCAGTCCTGCTCGTCTGGGTGGCCCCAACAGCTGGCCTCCCACCAGGTAGATGGTCAAAAGTATAACCAAGCCCCTTCAGATCGGGCTTGCCTCCATCCCACTCTTGCATCGTAGCCAAAATAGTGTTGTCAATATGAGCACTCAGGATTTACAACTGCTCATGTGTTGGACAATGAACACCAAATGCCACGTACAATTTCGTCACAACGGACACATACGGTATAGACCCCGTGGTACTCCCCCTCAAGAACTTCAGAATACCCTGATAAATTACCATACCAAGATCCACATAATCGCCCTGAAGAATGCCCCACAACAGTCGTGCACGCTCTACAGTAATCTCATGCACATGCGAAGATGGTATAATATTAGCACAAATAAACGCGTTTCATGCACGGGCAAACCTGTTCATGCTGGAAGCTGGAAACGTAGAGTACTCAGTAGTGCCCCTCTTGATCTTCCAGTGTATATTAGGCATGCATAGTGTAGCAACAATAAGATCCAGATCAAAGTCCTCTGGAGTCTTATCATTCCAAATGTCCTGCCCGGGCTTCCTCGCGGGCTGCTCAATCACTCTCTTAATAACATCAGCACTATACTCCACAGTCATCCCTCGCACCACCGTGAAGCCATTCTTCTCAGCACTAGGCTTTAAAAACCTCGCTTATTAGAAATAGGCTTTGAAAGAAGTCTTGTATACTCCGCTTCATCCTCGGGAGTAGAGAACCTCGGCCTTACACCACCCGCACTAGAAGAATCGGTGGCGCTGCTGCTTACTTATGTTCTTTGTCTCTTGGGTGCCATTGGAATTGAGTAGAGAAAATAAGAGTTTGTGTTTGAGAGGGAATTTGTGTTCGGGAAATTTGTGAAGTGGTGAAGAAGTTTGTGTATAAGTGTATGTATTTATAGGAGGTGAAAAGAGAATTATATATAGAATAGTGGGAATAATGGGTTTGATTTGGAAGAGGGAAATTTGGGATGTGGGTGAGTAAAATTCGGGTAGGAATTGATTTTGAGCAAAAATCCTGATTTTTCCTCTTCAAAATTGCTATTTTTATTTTCTGACACGGGACCATAGCGCGGGCACACGCTACTTCTGCCAAATTGGCACGGCCGCGCGCTAGATCAGCGCAGACGCGCCGTGTCTCTGTAATTTCAGCGCGGTCATGCGCTAGATCAGCGCGGTCGCGCCTGGCTTCTGAAGTTGGCCCTGAATTTTTTTGTTTTTCAGAGTTTTTTGTGATTTTCTCTTTTCTTCTTGCTTCCTCTACTTACTAATGTACAACAAACGTGTGTTGCCTCCCAAGAAGCGCTTGCTTTATATCGTTAGCTTGACGTAGAAACTCGAGATCAAATGGACAACAAAACGGCACTAACCACCTCGCAGTTTGCCGTACTACTATAGTAATGCTTTAACCTCTGACCATTTACCTTGAATGCTTGGCCCATCATTCTCAAAAATCTCCACCGCTCCATGTGGAAACACAGTTTTGACAACGAACGACCCTGACCATCTTGACTTCAACTTTCCAGGAAAAAGACGAAGACGAGAGTTGAACAAAAGAACTTGTTACCCCGGCATAAATAATTTGAGCACTAGACCCCGATCGTGCCACCTCTTGACTTTCTCCTTATACATTTTGTTGTTCTCATAAGCTTGAAGTCGAAACTCGTCGAGCTCATTTAATTGAAGCATCCTCTTCTTACCAGCTGAATCCAAATCCAGATTCAATTTCTTCAAAGCCCAACACGCCTTATGCTCGAGCTCCATAGGCAAATGACACCCCTTACCATAAACCAACGGAAATGGAGACATTCCCAATAGAGTCTTATATGTTGTTCTATAAGCCTAAACAGCTTCATCAAGCTTCAAAGACCAATCTTTCCTCGATGGACACACAACTTTCTCTAAGATGTGCTTAATCTCTATGTTAGATACCTCAGATTGACCATTTGTCTGAGGATATAAGCCGTAGCAATGCGATGATTCACATTATACCTTTGCATCTTAGTAGTGAACTTGCGGTTGTAAAAATGCGACCCCTCATCACTAATTATGACTCTTGGAGTTCCAAACCTTATGAATATCTGCTTGTGAAGAAAATTAAGTACCACCTTCGCATCATTCGTTGGCAACGCCTTAACTTCAACCCATTTCGACACATAATCAACCGCCAACAAGATATACTGATTGTTACAAGATGAGACAAATGGCCCCATAAAGTCAAGTCCCCAAACATCGAAGACTTCAACCTCGAGAAGCATATTAAGAGGCATTTCATCCCTCTTAGACATATTACCCACACGTTGACATCGATCACATTTCAAAACGAACTGATGAGCATCTTTAAACAAGGTTGGCCAAAAGAAACCTGCTTAAAGAATACGAGATGTTGTCTTTTCTCCACCATAGTGTCCTCCATAAGCCGTTGAGTGGCAATCTCGCAAGATTCCCCCCGTTTCGCTGTAATAAATACATCTCCTGATGATTTGGTTAGCTCCTTGACGAAAAAGAAATGGCTCGTCCCATATATACCACTTCACTTCATGTAGAAACTTCTTCCTTTGAGCGTATGATAAGTCGGGAGGCATGATGTTACTCACAAGGTAGTTCACAATGTATACAAACTACGGTTCTTCCTCTTGCACTCCAAACAGATGCTCATCGGGAAAAGACTCATTTATTAATGTCTTATCCAGTGAAGTAGCATTAGGGTTCTCTAAACGCGAGAGATGATCAGTGACTTGATTTTCAGTCCCCTTTCTATCCTTGATCTCTAATTCAAATTTTTTTAAGCAAAAGAACCATGTAATCAATCTAGGCTTCGAGTCCTTCTTTGAGATTAGATAACGAATTGCAGCGTGATCAGTAAAACTGTCACTTTAGTCCCAAGCAGATAAGATCGGAATTTCTCAAAACCATAGACAATAGCTAAGAGTTCTTTCTCCATAGTAGTATAATTCAGTTGAGCACCATTCAAGGTCTTACTAGCGTAGTAGACCACATGAAATATGTTGTTCATTCTTTGCCCAAGAACTGCTCCAACTGCATAGTCACTTGCATCGCACATCATCTCAAAAGGTTTATTCCAGTCAGGTGCAGTTATGACCGGTGCCGTGATTAAACTCTTCTTCAATGTCTCAAAAGCGGAAAGGCACTCATCATTAAACTTGAAAGGGACATCTTTCTTTAGAAAACTGCACAATGGCTTCGAAATCTTGGAGAAGTCCTTGATGAACCGCCTATAGAAACCCGCATGACCAAGAAAACTGTGAATTCCCTTAACAGAAATTGGTGGAGGAAGATTTTCAATAACCCCCACCTTGGCTTTATCCACTATTAGGGCTAAACACGTGCTAATAATTCACGCAAGTATACGCGTTCGCAAGTAATATATAATATTTTCTAGTTCGTTCCCACAGATACTGATGTTGGTTAACTATGTAATTTATGCACCTATGCACCGATGATATGGTTATTATCCAATGCTAAGACAATAACAATTTGGGTTGTTTATACTACGAATTAGACTAATGATTATAACTAAGAGAGTAAAGAGAGTTGTATATTATATGAGACAAACATGGGATTCTAACTTCATTAATACTTTATTCAATAGCCTTATTGTTCTTAACCTTAGCATGCAATGGTGATGACACTAATCTGGGTAACACGAAATTGCTAAACGCCAACTTTCGTTGCACAGATAACATACTACCAGACATCCATAAAAGAAATAGAAGCTGAATAGGCACCAGTTATATTGAGACCCTATATGTCTATAGAATTTGACAATATAACAGTTTAAAGTACAAGTTATCTATCATGATTACATAAGGCAAGTAAGATGGGTAAAATTGCCTACGAATCATGCATAACAATAACACATGAACCTATGCTAGCATGGCAAGTTCTAAATCCTTAAATTCACTGTCGCTTCATTAAGAATTAACATGCTATCTTACAAGTTCGCGACTCTTATAAGACGAATAAGCACAACTAATACTAGGTTATCATTCAATCACCACACACTAAGGCATATAAATAATTTAACTAAAGAAATCCATAAATAAATCCGCTAGAACCCCACGATAACAATTAGCCCATAAATTAAATAACAGCCACATCCTAAAAAATAGAAACTGGTTCTTAAAGAAGCAGAAAACATGAACATGTTACTTTCAAAAATTATCTAACTATTTTTTTAATGTAAAACGCTTTTGATAAACTTTACAACCTTTCCTATCACTAACTGGATGATTCAACGTACTTTGTTGATGTGCATAATAATTTATTATTATTATTTTGGAAAAAGGTGATTCTTGTTTTAAGAAAATAGTAATCAAATTCTAAAATGGAAAAAAAGGAAACAATACCAACCATGTACATTACTTCCTGGTTGTTACCTTATTTTCATTATAGTTAAAAGTTAAAACCTTTTATGATATTTTCTTCTACAAAAAGTATCATGCTTCAAATTGAGAGTCACAATTTATTTTATGGTGCCCTACATATATTTGGCTAGGCTACTAACCATTAATTTCTCAGGTTCAATATATTTTAAGCAAGTGCTATATAGTGGAATTTTGACCGAGGTCTTAAATCACAAAGTATGATCAAATTTATATAAAATATATCCTCACTTGTTATAATAACAGTAATTCCTCGTATACACCAAAAAGCCTCGTTGTGATTACTCATTTCTTCTATATATAATAGCAGCATATCGCTTAACATATACGATACAGACAAAGCAGATGAAAATAAGAGGGGATTGTACATTGAAAGAATGCCAGAAATACCCCATTTTCCAGTCCCAACTGCCCAAAATACCCAGTTGCGCGCGGACTGCCCAAAATACCGACGGGTTATGCATTATAGCAGTGCGTATATAACCTTCAGTTTTTTTTATAAAGAATACGCATGTGTGCTATGCGTATTCAGTGTTTGAAAAACAAGGAATACATATGTCGGACATGCATATTCGCTAAAAACAAAAAACTGAATATGCATGTCAGACATGTGTATTCTTTATAAATTTTTAAAAAATGAAATTCGCATGTTGGACATGCGTATTCAACAGGTAATTTGGGCACTCCGTCCCGCCAAATGGTATTTTGGGTACTAAGCCCCCAAATGGTGTATATTTTGGTTTTTCACCCATGTACATTTGCACATAACTCGTTGACCTTGTGGTTGCACGGTTTTCATAATTTGAAAATTCATTATAGGCTCTTTTAAAATTAAAATATTTCGCAAATACATAACTAATTTACGGAAAATTAGAAAAACTATGCATGCACATAATTCTATAACTAAATATGGTCAACCATAAAAATCTCACGAGGCATAATCTGCACACATCCAAAAAGTTGAGGCAAAAAGATGAAGAATGATTACTGATATAAATAGAATTCTAAAGTTAGTGACAGATTGAGGAACCAAGGTCGTTATCCTTGAACGATGTAATCAGCTACTGTACATTGCTTGCCGAGTATTGCATACCTTAAAATAATAAAATAAAAGTAGCAAGCAATAAAGGGTCTTTTGAGTCCAACTAATTTTGTCCATGAAAGGTTTTACATAATAAGGTGCTGGGCGGCAATGTTACTTTTAACAAACTAATAACAGTCAAAATAAGCTTAATGCATATAACAACACTATACTTCACCTTTATATAACTTATAAGCATTTTTCCCACTTAATTGTATATTCATATTATTATGAGGCATCCTGCAT
Source organism: Apium graveolens (assembly GCF_009905375.1). Taxonomy (NCBI): domain Eukaryota; kingdom Viridiplantae; phylum Streptophyta; class Magnoliopsida; order Apiales; family Apiaceae; genus Apium; species Apium graveolens. The sequence continues at coordinate 130,901,439 of NC_133651.1, forward strand.
CCTTCCTTAAAATAAAAATAGCCTAATTATAATTATAATTATAATTATTAGTGATATTTGTTAGGTAATGAATCACACACAGAGGGGGGGGGGGGTGAATGTGTTTTTGTGTTTTTCTGCTTTTCTTGAAGTGTTTATAGTGATGAACAAAGTAAATTAAAACCTTGTAGTGAAATGTGTTAGTACTGAATTTATACAGATAAAAATAGTCAACACAGATCTTTCAAAATTCACTTAATTTTATATTAAAATTAAGAATGTCTTGCTACAAAATTTCTAGGCTCTTTGTTGATAAAGAGCTTAGCTTTTTCCTTGAGAGAATACAAGATTTCTGATCTAAATTGTTACTCCTAAACAAAGCATCCAGTGTTTACTTTATAGAATAGTAAATACTGGTTATTACACAACATGCAACAACATGTACTAAGCCCTATTTTGGATAACCAAATCATTCTATTTCTGGCTTACTATATCTTTGCTAATCTTGCATGCCTGTGACTTTACTTTTCCAGTTAATCTTGGCCTTTGATCTTGTACTCTTCAAGCTGCTTTTATAGACTTGTCAATCCAACTGATTGGATTGTTTGTTGATTGGTAATCTTGGATATTTAACTGGTCTGTACTTTGTAATTTGAGTTTTACCTCGAGATCTCCAGTTTGGTATGCAGAGAAATTGACATCTCGATAATTATATTGGCTTATCGAGATCTCTCATCTTCATGTATTCACTTTGGCTTATCGATATATCTGAGTTCTCTAGTGACAAATTGGCTTATCGATAACTCAGAGTTCTCTAGTGAAGAATTGGCTTATCAATAACTCAAAGTTCTCTAGTGAAGAATTAGCTTATCGTTAACTCAAAGTTCTCTAATGAAGAAATGACTTGTCGATATCTCCATTCTTCATGTCTTCAATCTGGCTTGTCGATATCTCTGAGTTCTCTACTAGCTTTTTTTGACTTCTCGATAAGTCATTCTGGAGTTCTCGAATGACTTCTCTATAACACACAATATGTGACTTGTAGACTTCTTGACTTGAAATGTTTTCACAAAACAGATTTATTCAACTCCAAGCTTCTTCATACTTTCTTTGAGGCATGATCTTCATGATCTTCTTACAGAGCTTATTCTTAGGCTTGAGACTGTTTACAGAAAAATACTCCAGTCTAGTCTATTTATATTTTTATATCCTTAAGTGTTACAATACACAATGCAAACATAGATTACCATACAACTTAGTTAGGGTTGTCAATTTGACTTAGTCTTGTTATAGTATAGGCATGTCTTGCCCAACAATCTCCCCCAATTTGTAAGAAGATTGCTTATCACAAATACATGCTTGTTAACAAGACTAACCCCAAGCTACAATGGAAAATTAGACTAATACATAAAATTTGATACAAATACAACATTTATACATTAGGTGATTTCATTAGTTAAACAAACACATATATCAGACAAATATTGTATCTTTTGTTTCTTCTCTAATGATGTCCTTTTAATATATAAGAATTTCAAGTTCCTCTATTATTGGTATTCCTCTTAGAGCTTCCACAAGTTTGAGTCTGTCAGGCTTTGGATAACCACTCAGCAAATCAATCCTAAATTTTGAGAATGTGCCAGCTTTGACATTTAGAAATTTTCCATCCTTGGAAATTTGGCTCATCCCTTTTGCCTTGAGTTCTTCTGATCTTTTAATGTACATTTTAATCTCCTCATCATACTTCCTTTTCCTCTCCTCATATTCAGCCTTATTCATTGCTCTTCTTTCCTCCCTTACTATAAACCATTCAGCTAAAACAGATCTCCATGCCCTGGTTGCAGTGTCTTTGTCCTTTAGTAAGCTTATCACTCTCTTGATTTCTGTGGGTGAAAAGGTGTCCATTAAGTTACAGCCAAGAAATGTGAATGACCCATCTTCATAGTAGATTTTTACTTCCCTTAGTGTTATAACCCAAACTCTGACTATTTTCTCAGCTAGTTGTTGAAAGTAGTCTTCATCTAAGTTGCACCAATTTAGAGGTAGAAAATCACTTTGCTTGAAACAATTCTAGATGGACCTCTCAGTAACTTGCACTTTTTCAGTATGCTTAGCTTTCTTAGGTTTCCTCGCAACAGACTTGTAGTGAACTTTGAGTGATGGCTTGACAGAAGCTAGGTTTATGATTTTCTTGAGAAATGTTTGGCTTGCAGTGATTAGTATTTTTAGAAAGGTGTTAGCAGTTTGTTTATATAGGAATATAGTCTTTGAGGTAGGAGGTGGTTCAGTGTTTGAGTTAGTTGGCTTTGAAGGTTGAGCTTGATTTGTTTGGATTTTTTGGGTTTGTTGGTGTTGTGGTTGTGATCCATCTTCCTTCTTCTTTCTTATCCTCTTTTCATGTTATCTCCCTTCTTCTTATCTTTCTTTTTGCCCTTGTTACCAGTTACTCTTGAGGATTGACTTGGATTTGAGCCAGAAGGAGGCTGATCACTTGGCTTCTGCTCATCATCCTCCTTGTCATCCTTTAAATTATAATCTGTTGTAGGCAACATGGTCTCAACATTTTGAAGATAACTCCCCAAGATCCTGAGCATTTCCTCATCTTTAATTTTTTTTTTAATTTTGGTCTTTAGATCAGTTTCATGGGTCATTATCAATATCAAGTTGTTCCTTACACAATTCTTAGAAACTGTGAAGTATATGCACTTTCTGGTTTGTGGAAAAATATAGGCAATCCCCCTGCTTGGATGGAGATAGGCTTCAGGAAAAGCAGCTATCTGAGCATTTTTGAGTTCCTTTAGCAGTTATGTGTCCTCTGGAATTACCGTGTATACTTTTTCAATTACCACATCCAGCCCAGATGCTCTCAGTTTTTAAAGATTGGAGAGAGACCCCTGGAGACATCTGTCCAGTCCACAATCATTTACATTTGCAACTATTCTCTTTTCTAGATGGTTGTCAACTTGGACAAGCACCACTCTAACAAAGTTTATGTTGTTGGCCAAAGCTTTCTTGTATATAACATAATTGTTGTATAGAGACACCCTTAGGACTGTCAGAAGTTCATTAAATTTATTATCTTGACAAGGTCCTTCTGCAGCTTTTAGGAGTCTTTCTTTTCTAATACCATGATAAATTTGAGCTTTTGATGAGCTTTGACCATATTGAGTTGTTGTGATCAATTCTTTTGACTTGCCAGCATCCCTGGATTTTTGAATCCTAGCTTCTATCTCCCCCTTAGTCTTGGTGACAGGCATGATTAGGGGAGTTGGCAATTCTGGTCTCACAGCTTCTGGAAGTGCAGGAAGAGGTAGATTAAGCTTTCCCATGATAGCTCATAAAGCCATGACATTTTGCATTTGTAAGTGCTTGTGGGAGTCCACCAAAGTCTGAATGTCTATCTGTTGACTCTCACTACTGTGAGTTGGTCATTTGAGGCTTGCAGAGTGGAGACTTGACCTTGAAGTGCTTGATTTTGAAGATTGGTAGATGTAGAGGCAGGTGGATGAGAGCTTCATGGGATAGAAGGTCCAAAGCTGTCTGTTACAGCCTGTTTGATACCCTCCATGAGTATTGCAAAGGGCTCATATCTACTTTGATGAAGCTGGTTCAACTTTAGCTTTGTGTCATTTGAACTTGTGATTTGTTGTTGAACCACTTCATGGAGAGCAATGAAAGATTATCTAAGATTTTTGACATCTTTTTCCACAGAAGTCAGATCTAGCCTTGACATTTGGTCATCAAAATATTTAAAGTTTGAGGTTATCTTGACTTGAGAAGGTATGATCTCATCCATCTTCTCTTTCACCAGCTTTCTTATCTTTTCTTCATGACCAGTCAGCTTTAATTCTAGAGCTTTACCAAAGAGGTGAAAAGTCCTGAGTTAAGCTTTGTAAACTTCAGTGACTGCATTATAAACATCTTGTGGAGTCAAGGCCTTGGCATTGCTCCCAAGAATACTGAAATATTCATCCCTAAACCTAGCCAAGACTTGATCCATCTCCAAAACAAAATCTTTAGATAGGCATGCATCTACATTCCCATCTTGTTCTACATCATTTATAATTTTCTCCATCTATTTTTCAACTTCTTCATTGTATGTTAGCAGAATGGCTTGATAGTCCTGGTTGCTCATATCTGAAGTAAGTAGATGTTGTGAGATATTGGCTAATCCAGAAATCTGCTCAACAAGAAGATCATCCACAGTTGTAGGTTGAGAATCAGTAGTTTGCAACCATTGTGAGATGAGATGTGGTTGTTGAGGTTGAGAGGTTGATGATTGGTGTGAAGGATCAGAACCACCTGTGACAGGAGTCACAGTTGAACTCACAGTTTGCACTGTGGTTATGACGATGTTGTTCCTCACCATTTGTGAGAACCTCCATTTGAATTGGAGGGGATTTGACTGTGCTACTGTCATTTGCAACAACCTCAAACCCTTGTGTGTCTTGCACCACATTGTCACTTAAATGTGCTATTCTTGTCTCCTCTATAACAGGATCATTGGCAATTGTACTCCCAGCTTCGATTGTCAATGCAATTTCAGCCAGGGTTTTGAGGGGAGTTATTCCTGAAACAGGAACCTCCAATTGAATTGGAGAGGATTTAGATAGCTCCCCCTCAGGAGTACTACCCTTAAACCTAACAGCCTGTGAAGGCTGATTTGTACATGAAGTTGCATTTGTGATCTCCATGGGGTCTTCAGTAAAAACTGATGTATCCCCCATGGTTTTGATAGTGTCATCAAGGTCTATCCCAGCTAGTAGCCTCTCACCATCTGAATGAGGTGTCTGGGTGGTGAGCAAGGTTTCTTGAACAAAGTCACTTAAATGGGGTTGTACTTGAGAATTAGATTCAAGCAAATTATGAGAAGAAGAAATTTGTGAGATAAATAGTGTTTGATCATAAGTCAGTGTTGGCATCTCCCCCTGAGTGAATGAGGGAGCTTCAAAAGATGTGCTCTCACTGCGTGTGCCATCATTATTTCTTCTTTCATACACTAGAACTTGATCTAGTGCAGGTGCAAACTCATTACAAGATGTATTGGGGAGAATGCTCTTTTTAATAGAGACACCCTGTTGAAAAGATGTTTCTAGAGTCTGTTTTGACCCCATTTGTACAACTGCATCCTTTTGGGAGGATACAGAGGTGGCTTGAGTAGTCAACTCAGTTTTCTTAGCCTTCTTTATTTTTCTGACCAAGGGTGACTCAGTTGGTACTTGTTCCTCACCACTCTCATTCATTACAGTAAGGGTTATCTCTTTTCTCTTCTTTTTACTCACTTCATCCTTTTGAGAGGATAAAGTGGTTGGTTTCCTAGCTGCTATTGGTTTTAAAGAAGTGGTCTCAGCTTGGGAAGACCCCTGTTGGTTTTCCTGTATTTGAAATTCTACAGGTTCAGGGATCATGGTTGTACTAGATTGTGCATTAGATCTCATATCAGGCATAGGGTAAGTCTTAAATCTCTCTATCATAAATGGAGTAATTTTCAGACTCACATTTACCTTGTTCTTTGTAGTAAGTGAACCAAATATAATTTTGGATACTTGCTTATAATTGCCTATCTTAGTGTTGTCCATACCATTCAACAAATATATGTATGATACTTTATGATTTAAAGTAGACATAATAAATCTAGGAAAGAAGATTTCCTTACCTCTAGCAGATTGGGGCATAGTTAGCCTGGTTGCAAGTTCTTCCAGGATCAATAGACCAACATTCAAGTGCCTGTTGTGGCCTATTGAGAACACCAGCTTCTGCACCACACTTGAGATGTTGGCATATCCTGTCTTCCTGTATGTAAAGGCCCTCACTATAGAATCAAACATAAGGGACCATTCCTTCCTTAGGTTTGTTCAGTTCAAACTTGCCAAGTTGATTCCTCCATCATAGTTGATGAAGTCCATGAACTCGGCTAGTTCATCCTAGGTTGGCACCTCCACTAGATTTGCAGTTGGAAGACCCAAAGATGCATTCACATCTTGCTCATTGAACTCTATACGTTGGCCTCCAATTGAGCAAGTTACCACCAAGGACACAGATTTGTCATTCATAACAGTTCTCACCACAGTTGTTGTTCAGAATTCATGCAGAACATCCAAATATAGGACTGGTTTAGCAGTTAAAGCACATGCAAGATAAGATTCAGACAAAAATTTCACAAAACCCTTGAAACTGTCAGGGGCTTGGTTAACATCAGTGAAAGCAATATAGTTGGTTCCTTTCTATAGGATTACAACTCTAAAATTATTGAGGGCCATTGTTGTTGAGTAAGAGTGAATTGGTAAGAAAAATTAGTGAGAAAGGGTTTGAAACGAGAGAGAAATCGCTTTGGAATTGAAAAATCTAGGTCACTTAGAGTTCTCAAATGCGTAAGTATATGTGTATCGAGATGTCTGGGTATTTATAGTAAAAGCAAATGACTTATCGAGGACTCAAAAATAGACGTTTGGAGTATACTTATCGAGAAGTCATTTTGAAAGTGAATTATATATCGAGAAGTCATTTTAATTTACTCTTTTATAGAACTAAAAATTAACTGATCGAGATGTCAAATAAATACCCAGTTTGTCCAAAATGGACTAAATTGTTTAATTTTTATTTGAATAAATCAAAATAAAATCAGAATTTTTTTTCCAAAAGTATTTTACCAAAATGATTTATTGAATTAAATTATTTCAGTTCTGAGTTATTTATAAGTCTAAAATGATACTTGTAGAGAACTCTGTGAGTTAAAACTTATAGAACTCTACAATGACTTATCGATAAGTCATAATAAAGTTTATCGAGAAGTCACTAGAGAAGTCAGGAAATTGACTTATCGAGAACTCACTCGAGAAGTCTTAAAATGACTTGTCGATAAGTTAATTTGACTTATCGAGAACTCAGTTCTCAATATACCTTTGATCACTTTGACTCTGCCTTGTGTTAATTTTACATATTGAAGATGTAAATTAACATATCGAGGATGTTTAATATAGCAGTCGACGGATGGTCAATGAAGCCATCAACGGATGTTCAGAAAGTCGACGGATGATCATATATCCAACGGATGTTCATAAAGTCCACAGATGATCATATAAAGAATTCAAACAACAGTTGAACAGTGTAAACTGAGCACAGCAGTCGAGATGTATACAAATCTACTGTGGAAGCCCTTTAACTGGGTAATAGAGGACGAAAAGTAGCAAAGCTTAAGACTGATAGTTTTTATATTTATTTAGTTATTTTGACTTTGTAATCTTGGTAATATAGAAACCAAGAACGTAGAAAATAAAAAGTAAGAACAAGGAGAGATACAAAAATAGAGAAATCTTTATAAGCAAAATCCTTAGCATTTCTCTGTACTCTCAGTAGTTCGATTTGTAAGCAGCTGTGAGTATTTTTTCACACAGAGTCCTCTCGATATATAATATATATCTCTGGTGGAATTACTATAGTGGAGTTTTAAAAGGATGGACTGTGTGATGCCTTCCAAAAAGGGAAGCAAATCAAAGCATCATTCAGGAAGAAACTTGATTCAATAATTGAAGAGCCTTTGCAACTGCTTCACATGGACTTGTTTGGACCAGTCAATGTATTGTCAATCTCAAGGAAAAGATTTTGCCTAGTAATTGTAGATGATTTCTCAAAGTTCTCTTGGACATATATTCTAAAATCTAAAGATGAGGCTAGTGAAATCATCACCAATCACATAAGGCAAGTCAACAATCATCCTGATTTCAAAGTTAGAAGAATCAGGAGTGACAATAGAACTGAGTTTAAGAATTCTGTCATGAGAGCATTTTATGAAGAAAATGGGATACTGCATGAGTTTTCAGCAGCAAGGACTCCACAACAGAATGGAGTAGTGGAAAGGAAGAACAGATCACTTATTGAAGCTGCAAGGACAATGCTTGAAGAATCTAAACTACCAACATATTTCGGGGCTGAAGTTGTAAATACTGCATGCTACACTCAGAACATTTCTCTGATTAATTAAGCAAGATGCATGACTCCCTATCAATTGTTCAAGAACAAGAAGCCAACTCTAAACTTTCTTCATGTCTTTGGCTGCAAATGCTATATCCTGAGAAATCAAACTGATCAAAATGGGAAGTTTGATGCTAAAGCAGATGAAGGAATTTTCGTTAGATATGCTGTTGGTAAAGCATATAGAGTCTACAATCTAAGAACCAACATTGTTGTGGAATCTATACATGTTGTGTTTGAGGATAAAAAGATTGAAGGACTGGAATATGAAGATTATCATGAGAGCCTCAAATTCGACAATGTTGAGATGGTTAGTGATGACAGTGATGATGAGAGTGATCAAGAAACAGTGTCTAAGGATAATGCAGACAAATCTACCGCCAATGAAGCACAAAACTCAACATCCGTCGAGTTGCATAATGCTTCATCCGTTGGAAGGAAATCTGTGTTATCCGTCGCAAGACAACCTGCCTCATCCGTCGGTACTCAAAATTCACCATCCATCGGGTTATCAAAAGGAGCAGGAGGTCAAGACAGATCACTTACAGAAAATTCTCCTTTCTCAAATCAAAGATTCACAAACTCAAGGGGAGTTTCTAGCAATCAAAACTCAATCACACATCAAGATAATCATGAGGCCTCTTCATCTAGAGCTAATCTACCTCAACAAAGGAAATGGACAAAAGATCACCCCTTTGAGCTTATCATTGGTGATGTTTCTTCTAGAGTTCAAACAAGAAGAGCAACCCAGGAAGAATGTCTATACGACAGCTTTCTGTCAAAGGAAGAACCAAAGAAGGTAGAAGAAGCTTTATTGGATCCTGATTGGATATTAGCTATGCAGGAGGAGCTAAACCAATTTGAAAGGAATAATGTATGGAAGCTTGTACCCAAGCATAAAGGAAAGAATCCAATAGACACCAAGTGGGTATTCAGAAACAAGATGGATGAAAATGGCATAGTAATCAGGAATAAAGCTAGATTGGTCGCTAAGGGTTATTGTCAGCAAGAAGGAATAGATTTTGATGAAACTTTTGCTCCTGTTGCAAGACTTGAAGCCATCAGAATCTTCTTAGCCTATGCAGCCCATGCCAATTTCAAGGTCTATCAAATGGATGTCAAAGGTGCCTTTCTAAATGGAGATTTGGAGGAAGAAGTGTATGTTAGTCAACCTCCTGGTTTTGAAGATCCAAATTTTCCAGAATATGTCTATTATCTTCTGTAAGCACTTTATGGACTGAAGCAAGCACCTAGAGCCTGGTATGACACTTTATCAAAGTTTCTTTTGGAAAATCATTTCACAAGAGGTACTGTAGATAAAACTTTATTTTCAGAAATATTAATGGCTCTAGTATACTTGTTCAAATTTATGTAGATGATATTATTTTTTGCTCTACAGATGAGAAACTTTGCAAAAAGTTTGCCAAATTGATGCAAAGTAAGTATGAAATGAGTATGATGGGAGAACTAACTTACTTTCTTGGTTTGCAAGTTAAGCAAGTTAGTGATGGAATATTCATTAGTCAAACTAAATATATTTTTGATCTTTTAAAGAAGTTTGATCTAATGGAGTGCACATCTGTAAAAACTCCCATGGCCACAACAATTAAGCTTGAATTAAACACTACTGAAAAGTCTGTGGATATTTCAAGTTATAGGGGCATGGTTGGCTCACTCATGTACTTAACAGCTAGTAGGCCAGATATAATGTTTGCTACATGTTTATGTGCTAGATTTCAGGCTGATCCTAGAGAATCTCACTTGATAGCTATTAAAAGAATTTTCAGATATCTCAAGGGAACACCAAAACTTGGCATTTGGTACCCCAGAGATTCTGGCTTTGATCTAATTGGTTATTCAGATACAGATTATTTCCTAGTTCAGTAAAAAGCAAAATTCAGTTTCTACTTCTACAGCTGAAGCTGAATATATTGCTGCTGGCAGTTGCTGTGCACAGATTTTATGGATGAAAAATCAATTGCTGGACTATGGTTTGCAAGTTGAAAGGATTCCTATTTTCTGTGATAACACAAGTGCAATTGCCATCACTGAAAATCCAGTGCAACATTCAAGGACAAAGCATATAGACATCAAGTACCATTTCATAAGGGAACATGTGATGAATGGTACTGTGGAATTACATTTTGTTCCAAGTGAGAAGCAACTTGCAGATATCTTTACCAAGCCACTGGATGAATCCACCTTTTCAAGGTTGGTAAGTGAGCTAGGTATGCTTAATTACTCTTAAATTTATCTGAGTTATTTTGCAAGTTGTTATGTAGCCAGAAATTTAGTTGATTTTTAAGTCTTGGATGAAATTTTGGCTAAGTTAAAATTTGCATCTCGACGGATGACCCTTATCCATCGAGTTTAGTCATCTGTCGATATACTACTTGCTAATAAAAGTCAATTATTTTTCTGGAATACTTTATGTCTCGACGGATATCAGTTTATCCTCATCCGTCGAATTGTCTAAATCTCAGCCGTTAATTCGTTGAACATTATCCATCGAGTATACTTACAGTTTGTAAGCATTACACGACGGATAATGGGCGGAATTTTTACAGTTTACTTTTAAACGGCTATTTTAGACAATTTCTATTGGTTAATTTACTTTTCTTTATTATTTTTATCAGTTATTTTTGAGATAGTATAAAAGCTTATTTCATTCCAATTGTTTTCGTTTATCATTCTCAAATTCAACTGCTTTTATTTCATTCTCTCTCAAGCAAATATTCTCTTTCTCTTCAAGGTTTCATTCTCTAACAATGGCACCTGTAGTAAAGATTATGTCTCAAACTGGGTTCATTTATGAGAAGAACAACTTCACTGCTTTGGTCAATAAGGGTATTCAGCAATCAGAGGACTATCACAAGATGATGGACTTTGTGAAGAATTGCAAGCTAAATTACGCCATGCTAGAGTCACCCACAATCTTCTGTGAAGTTGTTGAAGAAATGTGGACCACTGCTATCTACAACTCTGCTGACAAGACCATCACTCTAACCATCAAAGGTAATGAGTTCTGTATCAATAGTGATGTAATAAAAGCATATTTCAAAATTCCTGATAATAATGTGACTTCACCACACAATAACACTGATATCATAAATATGCTCAATTCCATGCATTATGCACTTCCTACTACTAAACTAAGTGATATTAGGAGATTAGGTCTTAGGAAGGAGTGGAGTTTCTTGTGTGATGTGGTTACTAAAGTTTTCTCTGGAAAAGTCAATAATTTTGATTCAGTGAATATTTCCATGCTATACATGCTAGTTACAGATAAATTTTATAATTTTAGTGACCTTGTCTTGTTTGAGTTAGGTTTTAAACTAGGTGAGTTAGCTAAAAGAGGTAAGAATGTGTATTATGCTAGATTTTTCATGTTATTGGCTAACCACCTATGTCAAGAAATTGTGCTTCAGAACCCAAACAACAAACCGGCTTGTTGGGTTCAAGAGAGAAGACTCATTGCAGATTTGAACAGAGCCAACCATCACAGGGATGTGCCAATGTTCTATTTTCCTGTAATGCAGGCACCTCAGGTAAGTGAGGTAAGTTCATCCACCCCTACAACTATTCCAACCTCCACTATTTCTTTTACTTCAAGAGTAGCTATAGAAACTATGCCAATGACCAAACAGTTGCCTACCAAAGCCTCCAAACCTTCTACAATTTCCAAATCTAAATCAAAGAAAACCCCCTCTAGTATCTCTCAAAGATACCAGTTGTAAAATCCACAAAAGCAAAAGAGGGGAGTGTGAAGGAGGGAAAGTTAGGTGAGGGAAGGGGTGAACATCAAAGAAACCCCAAGAATAAGGATGGAGAGTTGAGTGAATCCCAGCCTAGCCACACTGCAGTTTCCTAACAAACTGTAGTGCTTAAAAAGGATAAAAGTTCACTTCTAGCTACATCCTCCCAAAAGGATGCAGTTATTGAACAAAGCTCTCAGCCAAGAGCACAGGCCAAAAGGGTTAGGGACACAACCTCACCCCAAACTTACACAAGAAAGAAGAAATCTAAAACCTCTGGGGATGCACAGGGCACACACACAGTGCAAACTGGTGCTAAAGACACAGTCCCTGCACCCTCTCAAATTCAGTTTGATGTGGCTCCAATAAATGTGGAGTCACAGCCAAAATCTCTATTTATAGAAGCATCTGAAACACCATACTCGCCAACAAACTCTCTGGAAGTGGATATGATAAACACTTCAATTCCTGATTCCCCTTCTTTAACTCGGTTGGGGAAGCCAAAATCTAGTGCAAGTGAGCATCATCTTTTAGATGATTTGTTGGCTCACTTGCCAATTCTTTCAGATTCTATTGTGACATCTGTGCCCCAAATATCTTCAATCAACACAGAGTCAACAATAGTTTCTCTTCCCACCTCATTCATTTCTACTCTCTCGATGGATATTGCTCATCCATCGAGTAGTGATTGTATCCCGACGGATAAGCCTAACAACAGTTATCCGTCGGATAGCATTACCACTCACTCGACAGATATCACTTATCCGTCGAGTATCTCTGCACAACTTTAAACTTCAATTATTTCAAGTGCAGAAGATTTAGTGGTTGTACAGTCACTCTTAGGACTGAGAGAGGAGAGTGTATTGAGTGAGAGGTTGGGTTGCTCCCAGGCAAAAGGAGAGGAAAAGAGTGAAAATCAGCAATCCATTTATTCAAGATTGGCAAAAGTGAGTGAGAGGAGTCCCACCTTAGTAGGTGAAGGTGAGTGTGTGAGGGTGGGGAGCCAGGGTGAGACCCTGATGCAACAAAAGAGAGATTATGAGAGAAAAGCAGGTACAAAAGCTATAAGGGTGGATCCAGCCATTGCTAGTGAGTCAATGATTGTGGATGATGCTAAAAATGAAAGACAATTTCAGCAACATTACAAGGCTGTAATTGATAACATTTCCTTGGATTCTGACACTTTTACTCATCCTGTGTCAGCCTATCAATTGTTGGCTGCTAAGGGCAATGAGGAGGCAGAAAAGACATTAAATTTGGTGCATACTTCAGAATCTCTGAAAAGTGATAAAGCTGCTGTCAATTTAATGCCTCCTATAGCTGATGAGCCATCTGAAGAATTTGGAGTAAATTCTAATGATGATGACTCTATTTCTTTGGATGGAAGCATGCACTTAGGGGGAGATGAAGGCTCAAGTTCTGTTTCAGATTTACCTGAATGGGCATGGACAAAGGAATCTACACCACGACAATTTGGTGTATCTTTGGTTAAACTAGTCATGGCTATTCAAAAGGCCCTTCAGGAAACTTCAGATGCTGGTACCAAGGCTATTCTTCAAGCTCACCTAGACTCTCTACATCTCATGAAGATCCAGCAATTAAGACAGAATCTGAGTGTGGATGAACTCAAAAAGGATATAGCTGACTTGAAGACCTACAATTCTGAGAAGCTGGATTCAGTCATGCCATATGGTACCATGCAAGATCTATTACTGAGACTGAGGAGAGAATTATATTCTGAAAAGAAGCTGGCCAAGCTGGAAGATAGAGTTCAAGTTATTGAGAATTCAGTGGTTATCCTTCTTCAAAATTAACAGACTCAGACAAATATTCTCATGCAACTGGCTAAAGCACAAGGCCTAACTCCTCAAATTGATGATAACAAAAAGGGGGAGAGAGAACCAATTGAGGGGAGAAACTTTAAGTTCAAATCAGCAAAGTAAATGTACCTTCAATTACTATCTCTAAGCCACCAGTTGCATATGGTATAGATCTAATTAAAGCAGTAGCAGCAAATTTGAAAGTTGCTGAGAAAGGAAAGTTGAGTTTGATCAACTGGGATAAGATTGATGAGGAGATACAGAAAAAGTTTGAACTTGTCAAGGAGCCAGTTAAGTCAGCCATCCATCACTCTCAACTCAAGCAAATCAGTGTGAATGAGATGAGCATGAATTATCTGGAAAGAGGACAATCTTCCTGCATCAAGTCTATAAAGGCTGAAATAATTCTTAAACCAAGGGCAAACTATCCAAAATCATCTTTGAAGAACCCCTTGGACACGGTGTATGAGACACCCAAGTCTGATGAGAAGAAGCTTCTATCAAGATCAATTGTCTTCTACAAAGATCCAGCTGATTCAGCCTAAAAAAGGAGAATTGCTAAGATATTCAGAAATGGAAAGGAAATTTGTGTGGTAGCTGGACATCCATAATTTGCTCAAGCAAAGAGAGAAGAAAAAGCCAGATTAAAACAGGAAAAGGAGCAAGCAGCTCTAGATGCAAAGAAGACTAAACAAAAGAAAGAGCAGATTGCTATCTTGGCCAAGCTACAGGCTGTGAATTCATCTCAACAAATTCCCTCTCAACCATCTGAAGCTGCTGAATCAAAGAAGAAAATTGAAGAACAGAAGAAATCTCCAAGAAAGAAAGAATTGGCTAGAAGAACAAAAAGGAAACTGGATATTGATGACAAAGGATTGGAAGATCAATTTCCTAAGGTACCCACACCAATTACAACTCAAGCATCAAAGCCCTCTGTGGTATTTGAAGATATAAGGGTGGTGGATCCCTACAGGAATATTCATGGTGAACCTATTATGCCCAAGGATGAGCCAATAGAGTGGGATAAAATACCAATTCCTGACTTCAGCTTACCAATCCTTAGCAAGCCAAAAAGAACAAAGTCAAGGGCAGTCAAGAAAGTGAAGCTGTCACCACTCAAATCCAAGTCAGTAGTTAAAGCTCAACCCAAAGTCAACAAGGGAGACTACTTGTACTTGTGTGACATCAAAGAATTTTCAGATCTAAACCTCTATCTGGATGAACTGGATGAAGTGAGGGGAATTGATGCATACAGGAACCTACCTGAAAGGTTAGTGTTCAAGTACAAAGGAGGAAATGAGATTGTGTGGCCTCTTCAAAGGATTCTTCAAGAAAGCCAAGCTGTACTGATTAAAGTTTATTCATCCTTCAAGAAGAACTTTGGGTTCAATGTAACTGCAAGAAGACTAGTATTGAAGAAGATTGAAGAACTAAGGAGTACTAGAGCTGAAGATGCACTCCCAAAGACTCTAATCATCCCATACACAGGGAGAAGAGTGCATCTAAGGCCCTACTGGCTGATGGAGTTCATAGATGACAAAGGTGTGAGAAGATTCTTCAGGTTAGAAGACCAATTGAGTATCTCTAGTAATGAGACTCTCTTGGAAATGCAAGAAAAACTAGATCTCTCAGAATCTAATGAACTGGAATTCCACAGGCAGCTCCAAAATCAGATTGATGAGAACAACAGAAAGCTTGGAAGAAGATCCAGACCTTCAAGAAACTAGAAAAATCTGCTCAGGCTAAGAGGAGCATCTTGAAAATGACTGTGAGCCAAACCTTGTACATTTTGTTTAATTGAAGCACTTTTCAGTATTACCTGCTTATCTTTAAAGCTGTATGTTTAGGATTTTTGTTATCATCAAGTATCTCTTAATTTATGGCTACAATTCCAGTAGACATAAATTGGGGGAGATTGTTGTGCATATGTTGTGTACTTGATGATTTCATAAACAAAACATCTAAGTAGATTTTACTTAGTGAAATAATGTAGCAGTCGACGGATAAGAATTATAGTCCCGACGGATAACTCATTATAGTCCCGACGGATGTTAACTTATTATCCATCGAGTGAGTAGCTTATGTAATAATACGTCTGTAGCACAGTCCTGTATACATCTTTGTATAGATTCTGTAGTAGCCTATAAGTCATGTTGACTATTAACTAGATATGCAGAATAGGTTGATTAATTGTATATAAATGATGTCTTGTAATTCTGCATAAGTGAAATGAAGTCAAGTGCCAAAATAGCTACCGATGGATGATTAACAAAGCCATCGACGGATGATCAAATGACTATCAATGGATGTTTAATATAGCAGTCGATGGATGATCAATGAAGCCATCAACGGATGTTCAGAAAGTCGACGGATGATCATATATCCAATAGATATTCATAAAGTCCAATGGATGATCATATAAAGAATTCAAACAACAGTTGAACAGTGTAAACTGACCACAGCAGTCGAGATGTATACAAATCTACTGTGGAAGCCCTTTAACTGGGTAATAGAGGATGAAAAGTAGCAAAGCTTAAGACTGATAGTTTTTATATTTATTTAGTTATTTTGACTTTGTAATCTTGGTAATATATAAACCAAGAACGTAGCAAATAAAAAGTAAGAACAAGGAGAGATACAAAAAGAGAGAAATCTTTGTAAGCAAAATCCTTAACATTTTTCTGTATTCTCAGTAGTTCAATTTGTAAGCAGCTGTGAGCATTTTTGCACACAGAGTCCTTTCGATATATAATATATATCTCTGGTGGAATTGTTTAAATCCACCAGAAAGTTTTTAAAGACTCTTGTTTTTAATTACTTATGTTTTGATTCAATTAAGTTTCGATTCCGCATTGTGCTAATCAAAACACTTATATCTTTATTCGAGTTGAACATTTTTAATTTCGAGAAAAAGGTTCAAGAATTCCATTCAACCCCCCATATGTAATTCTTGCTGTATTGATAAGGGACTAACAGTTTCTTGCTATACCCTGATACAAGTCTTTGTCCAAGAAACTGAAAGCTTCCACTAGTACTCTTTCTGTTAACCCTGCATCCAGCAAAATCTGCATCTGTGTATCCAACAGCTTCAAAACCAGTTCCCTTAGGATACCATAATCCCAATTTTAGAGTCCCCTTCAAGTATCTGAAAATCCTCTTCACAGTCATCAAATGTGATTCTTTTGGATTGGCTTCAAATCTTGTACACAGACATGTAGCAAACATGATGTCTGGTCTACTTGCAGTTAAGTAAAGCAGTGATCCAATCATTCCTCTGTAGCTTGAAATATCTACACTCTTGCCCTTTTTATCTTCATCCAATTTTGTTACTGCAGACATAGGTGTAGATGCAGGTGAACAATCAACCATGCCAAACTTTTTTAATAAATCTTTAACATACTTAGTTTGGATGATGAAGATTCCATCACTTCTTTGACTGACTTGAAGTCCAAGAAAGTAACTTAATTCCCCCATCATACTCATTTCATATTCACTCTGCATAAGCTTAGAGAATCTTTGACAGAGCTTTTCATTAGTAGAACCAATGATGATATCATCCATATAGATCTGAACTAGGATCATATCACCATCACGCAACTTGTAGAAGAGTGTCTTATCTATTGTTGCTCTAGTGAAACCATGTTTAAGTAGAAAATCTGTTAGTGTGTCATACCAAGCTCTAGGTGCTTGCTTTAGTCCATATAGAACCTTGAGTAGCTTTTACATAAAATCTGGAAATTTTGGGTCTTCAAAGCCAGGTGGCTGTTGCACATAAACTTCTTCTTCTAATCTACCATTTAGGAAGGCACTCTTGACATCCATTTGATACACTTTGAAATTTGAATGTGCAGCAAATGCTAGAAAAATCCGTATTGCTTCAAGTCTTGCAATTAGAGCAAAAGTTTTAGCATAATCAATTCATTCTTCCTGTGAATAACCTTTTACAACCAACCTTCCCTTATTTCTGGTAACTATACAATTTTTATCCACTTGTTATTGAACACCCATTTTGTTCCAATTATACTTCTATTCTTTGCTACGGGAACTAACTCCCAAACTTTGTTTCTTTCAAACTGATTAAGCTCTTCTTGCATGGCAAATATCCAATCAGGATCCATAAGAGCTTCTTCTGTTTTCTTAGGCTCTACTTGAGACAGAAAGCATGCATGTAGGCACTCATTACCAGTTGCACTTCTAGTCTCTACACCAGCATGGATCACCAATTATTGCATTTTGATTGTGACTCCTATCCCATTTTCTGGTGTGAGTTTGTTGACTGGTGCCTTCACCATTTTCTTCATTATTGGTATGACTAGTAGATCATTTTTCTCTTTATCCCCCTGAGTTTGTGCTATCAAATTCAGGTGTATGAGATGAACTTTTATTTCCATGATTTTCCTGTTCATTAGTCTCTTCATTCATTATCTGTTGTGCATTGACTCCAGTTTCTTCATCAGAATCACTGTCAATGTTGAGATTTTCAAATGCAAGGGCTTCAGCTTTATTATCATCAAGGCATTCCAATCCTGGACACTTTTCATCATCAAAAATCACATATGTGTTCTCCATGATTTTCTTTTGATTAATTACATAGAACTTGTAGTCAGTTCTCTCCAATGATATCCCAGAAAAATTGCTTCAAAAATCTTTGAGTCAAATTTTCCCAAATATTCAGAGTTGTCTTTTAAAATTTAACACTTACTTCCAAACACATGAAGATGCTTTACAGTAGGCCTTTTCTTAGACATGATTGAGTAAGGTGATTTTCCATGAATCTTGTTTATGAGATATCTGTTTTGAGTGTAGCATGCAATATTAAAAAGCTTCTTCCCAAAAACTAGTTGGCAAGTTGGCATCTTGCAGCATTGTCCTTGCAACTTCTACTAATGTTTTGTTCTTTCTCTCAACTACCCCACTTTGTTGAGGTATTTTAGCAGCAGAGAATTCTTGAACAATGCCTTTGTTTTTGCAGAATTCACTCAAAGTTGCATTTCTGAATTCTGTTCCATTATTACTTCTCAATCTCTTCACACAGTTTTGATCTTCAGCCTGTTTCTCTATCTTCTTTATGTGCTCAATTATGATGTGTGGAGTCTCATCTTTAGAATGCATAAATTCTACCCAAGTATATCTTGAGAAGTCATCCACTATGATAAGTGCATATTTATTTCTTGAAATTGATAAGACATTTACTGGCCCAAACAAGTCCATGTGAATAAGTTGTAATAGTGCACTTATGGAATCACAGTCTTTAACTTGTGACTTGATCTTTTTATTTTTCCTTTCTGACAAGCTTCACAGACTTTAATTTGAGTAAACTCCAATTTTCGCATGTCTCTCACCAACTTTTTCTTGACCAGAGTGTTGATTTCCTTGTAGTTTAGATGTGAGAGTTTCTTATGCCATAACTTGCTTTGCTCTATGGATGCCTTGTTGTAGAAGCAACAAATTCCATCCTCATATGTTGAGTCTAAGTCTGCAACAAACAAGCTTCCTCTCCTTGCTCCTTTCAGAGCAACTTCATTGGTTTTCCTGCTGATGAAGATACATTTTTCCTTGTCAAATAGAACTTTAAAACCTTTGTCTGCAAACTGGATGACACTAAGAAAATTTA
Organism: Apium graveolens; assembly: GCF_009905375.1. Taxonomy (NCBI): domain Eukaryota; kingdom Viridiplantae; phylum Streptophyta; class Magnoliopsida; order Apiales; family Apiaceae; genus Apium; species Apium graveolens. Next base: position 130,920,578 of record NC_133651.1, read on the forward strand.
CTTCAAGACCAGCTACCAATGCTACATCATCAATGACAACATTTCCAAAAATAATCTTGCTATATCCCATTGTGAATCATTTGTTGTTATCTCCAAAGGTCACCAAAGGGCCAACCTTCTCCTCAAATTGTGATAGTAGGGCCTTATCACCTGTCATATGCCTGGAGCATCCACTGTCTATGGTCCATATGACCTTCTTCATTTTTCCTTACACACAATGAGTTTAAGTGTGTTTAGCAACCCAAGCAGTGTTGGGTACTTTCTTCTTGTTAACTGATTTAGCGAAAGTAGAGTTAGAAGTCTCAGATTGAATAGCATTCATAGATGTTTGTGGATTTTCCCTTGCAACAGTAGATCCAATACTGACTTCTTTGAGATCTACTCTCAGCTTTTGACAACTTTTCATTACTTTTAATTTACAGGGAATGCAGTCAAACTTATCACAAAATGAATAGGGATCATTTGCCTTGGCTTCATTATACTTGCAGGCTCATTCAACTGACTTGCTAACCACCTTTTTACAAAGGTAAGTTAGGTGATTTACAGAGCCACACTTTTCGCATTTCTTCCTTGGAGCATCTGCAATATAAGCAAAATTGTTGCTTTTGTTTATCCCAATTTTCCCATTTCTATTCTTCTTCTTCTTTCTTGCATCTTCAGTTTTCATTTCCTTGACAGGTGTCTGGGAGTCTTGGTTGGACATGGGCTTCTTTTCAGCTTTGGAAGTGGAGTTGTTTCTGCATTCTTCTTCTTATTGTCTTCATCAACAATTTCTTGCTTTATGATCAACTCTTCTTCACTGAAATATACCTCACATGCCTTGAACATAGGTAAACCAACCTTTTTCAGCATAGCTAGAACATCTTCATTTTCATTTGCTTTCCCTTTTTCACCTACAGCTTTCTTGTTGTTGTTCAAGGAATCATAATCAAGACCAATAGCAATATTTGCACATGGATTGTTCTTTTTATGGTATTTTCAACCAACTCAGATGCATTCCTGAAAGATTTCAACTTGACTTCATTCTTTTCTAGCTTCTCCCTTAGCACTGCTTCAATTTCATTTGCACACTTGAGCTTGTTCTTCAGATATGCATTTTCTTGTTTCTCATTTTCAAGCTTCTCATTTAACTTTGTCAGTCCGCTAACCTCTTCATTAGCAGCAGCCATACTTGTATGAATGTGAAATATTTGTGTGCTCAACTTTTCTATAGTTTCCCTATATCGACTCACATTTAAATAATTTGTGGTAAGAGTTGGTACATGTGCTTTTGATGAGGATGTCTCCTTACTCCAAGGACATAAATGCATAATTTCCAACTTCCTCATCTTCATCATTATCATAATCATCCTAACTCTTTCCCTCTGCAATATAGGCTTTGCCTTGGTGTTTCTTCAGAAGAGCTTCATACTTTGCTTCCAGTTCAAGTAAGCTTTGTCTAGCTTTGATTTCTTGGGTTTCCTGCATTCTGTAGCAAAATGGCCTAGCTTCTCACAGTTATAGTATCTTATCATTGATCTGTCAACAGATCCAGTTTTGTAGCCATTTTTGCTATTAGGTGTGTACTTCCCTTTTCCTTTCCAGCTACTGTCTTTGTTGAAAGACTGTCCTTTTCCCTTGAATTATTTTGGCTTCTTTACTCTAATATTAGAGAACTTTCTTTCCAGATAGACCATTGACTGATCTAGCTTATCAAGTTCATCCAGGATGTAGAACTCATCTTCTTCTAGTTCCAGTATGACTTGTTCCTGTGAATCATTATTTCTTTGCTCACTTCTTGAGACACTTGGAGTTTGGAATCTTGGCTCATCATTAGAGATCTGGCTTTCATTAAAAATAAGAGCACTTGAACCATCTACAACATTCCCTTGACCAGCTCTTAATGATTTCCTTTGAATCATTTCCAATTCATATGTTTTTAAGATTCCATATAGAACTTCCAGAGTTAATCTACTCAAGTCTCTTCCTTCTCTGATTGCTAAAATTTTCTGTTGCAAATGATCAAGGATTGTGACTAAAAACTTCAAGTTTACTTCTTCAGCTTCATAATATTTATCATGCAGCTACAAGTCATTAATCAGCTTATTAAACCTTTCAAACACATCAATAATGCTTTCCTTTGGCTTAGCCATGAAACCCTCATACTGTGAAATCAATATCCTTCTTTGATTTGACCTAACTTCCTCAGTTCCTTCACAAATTATCTCTATCTTCTCCCAGATCTTCTTAGCAGTGTCACAGTTGACAATGTTATTGTACATTACATTATCAAGTAACTCTATCAAGATCAGCTGCAAGCCACTATATAGGGAGACTTTTTCTTTTTCAGGATCAGTGTACTCTGAAGGGTCTTTAGGAGCATAGTAAGCTGGAATGATCGTGTCTCCATCTGTAGATTCCTCGACTCTTACCATAGGAGTGAAAGGCCCATTATTGAGAATCTGAATGTATAATGGATTGGCCATCCTAATAAACAACAATATTTTCTTCTTCCATAAAGTGTAGTCAGTCTAATCAAAGGTAGAGATTTTGATGCTACTGATTTTCTTTATATTCATTCTTCCAAGATCTTGAATCAGTTTACTTTCATCTTTTTCTCTAATACCACTTGTTAGGTAATGAATCACACACAGAGGGGGGTGAATGTGTTTTTATGTTTTTCAGCTTTTCTTGAAGTGTTTATAGTGATGAAAAAAGTAAATTAAAACCTTGTAGTGAAATGTGTTAGTACTGAATTTAGACAGATAAAAATAGTGAACACATATATTTCAAAACTCACTTCATTTTTTATTAATGTTATGGATAAGAAATCAAGGTTATTACTTGTTGTATTTAATACTAAGATTCGGGAGCTCAAGGCCTTTAATGGCTGCTCTCGTGTTTCGTGACTCAATCTGCCTTTACGAGATGCCTACGTATCTCTGTGAATTAGAGAATCAAGCCAAAAAAACGTAGTTCTGATTTGTGGGGTGAGGCCCCTTATATAGATATGGGAGTCCTTGAATTGGACTTGGTATAGGAGACTTGGTGGACAAGCCTCTGAATTAGGATAGACTTAGGAGTCCTAGGAAGTAGGAAGCTGATTCCTTATCCTTTTAGGTCCCCTTGAGGCTAATCTATAAGGATTTATATCCTTATCGGGACTCTTCTCAATAGCTGATTTTTCCCTTATTAATTAATTACGAAATTAATTAATAATTAGGGCTTTTGAGCCTTTTTTATTCCATCAGGCCTGATCTGGTCCATCAGGCTTAACCTTTCTGGTCTGAGTTTCATATATCTTTTTATTGGGCCTAGCAGCCCACAGCTTGTACAATTAATGCAGTATTTAATTATACAATCATAATTTATTTATCCCTATCATTTGCCCCCCAACTTTTGGAAAACATTGATTAGGTTTCGCAGAAGTTAAGTCTATTTGTTCCCTTACAGGGTTTCGTTTTTCCGTAAAGTGTGGAACGACCTACACATTTACAATGAATTTTTCCTTTTATTCAGGAATTATCTTAATTTCCAGGAATTTTTCCCTAATTTTCTGGGATTTTTCCCTTATTTTCTGGGATTTTTCCCTAATTTTCTGGATTTTTTCCTAATTTCCCGGGTCTTATCCTTAATTTTCTGGATTTTTCCCCAATTTTCCGGGACTTATCCTTAATTTTCTGGATTTTCCCTAATTTCCCGGGACTTATCCTTAATTTTCTGGATTTTTCCCTAATTTCCCGGGACTTATCCTTAATTTTCTGGATTTTTCCCTAATTTCCCGGGTCTTATCCTTAATTTTCTGGATTTTTCCCTAATTTCCCGGGACTTATCCTTAATTTTTTGGATTTTCCCTAATTTCCCGGGACTTATCCTTAATGTTTTGGATTTTTCCCTAATTTCCCGGGACTTATCCTTAATTTTCTGGATTTTTCCCTAATTTCCCGGGACTTATCCTTAATTTTCTGGATTTTTCCCTAATTTCCCGGGACTTATCCTTAATTTTCTGGCTTAAAATCGATCAGAATGCATTCGAAATCGATCAGGATGCAGACAAAATCGATCAGGATCCTGATCGAATTAGCTCAGGATCTTACACTCTGGTCGACAGGATTCCTGATCGATTTCGATCAGGATTCTGACCGAATTGGCCTTCAAAGTGACACCCTAGTCGATTGCTACACGGGCTTAATCGACCAGGATTCCTGATCGATTTCGATCAGGACTCTGAACGAATTAAATGGCTCTCGACCATTCTGATCGAATGGAATATCGATCAGGACTCTGTTCTCCGTCGATCAGGACTCTGATCGATCTTAGGGGTTTTCTTCCCTCCTGTTCGAATAAGATATCGATCAAGACTCTCTTCTTTGTCGATCAGGACTCTGATCGATCTTAGGGGATTTCTTCCCTCCTGTTCGAATAACTTATCAATCAGGACTCTCTTCTCTGTCGATCAGGACTCTGATCGATCTTAGGAGATTTCTTCCCTCCTGTTCGAATAAGATATCGATCAGGAGTCTCTTCTCTGTCGATCAGGACTCTGATCGATCTTAGGGGATTTCTTCCCTCCTGTTCGAATAAGATATCGATCAGGATCCTCTTTTGCATCGATCAGGACTCTGATCGAACCATATTAAGGTTCTGGTCGATTTTTGACTTTTTAAATTCCACAGGAGCTTCTAGATTGTTCCTGATACTTCTTGTAGATGGGCCTTTAAGCTGGGCCTGGCTAAATGGGCCTAAAAACGCCTCGTATTCCGAGCTTTTCGCCTATATAAGTGTAGTGTGGAGTGAGAATCCTTACTTCACTTCCCACTTCTCATTTTATCTCACATTTTTCTCTAAAGTTCTCCCTTTTGAAGGCAATTTCCGGCGACCAAAGCCACCGCAGCTCCTCCATTCTCAAGTATTTCTGGGTTTCAAGCCTTCAACCGAAGCATATTAATGGCGGACCGTGACCTAGCTCGTTTGCAGAAGATGAATGTCTCTAAGAGAGGTACAAACATCCAAATTCAATCTCCATATACTTCCCTCATTGATATGATTAACTCGAGAGGTGATGAATATCCTTCTCTGTCTGAGTTAGATTCGTATAATCATGGTAACACTTTTCATGAGTTAGATGGTAGGATAGAGTCTATGAATACCCTGTACAGACTTCCACCCCACCTTAGGATCACTCCAGCCGCCCCTGCGGATAGGACTTGCAATTGGGAGGGGGATACCCTGTTCATTTATCGAGGAGCCCTGACCGCAGGTCTTAGGTTCCCATTTCACGAATTTATTCCTCGTTTACTAGCCGATGTACGAATCAACCCTTGTCAACTCCCTCCTAACGCCTGGAGGAACATTATCTGTTTTATGGTCCTTTGTCTCAGGAATAGCTTTCCTCTTTCCGTAGCAGTCTTTAGGAAAGTTTTCCAATTCTATAATAGTTCCATGAGTCAGCCGGGCTGGGTTTTAATTCGCCAACGGCCCAAAATTCCCCATATCTTTGATAGTAACTCTATAGTCGAGAACAACCCTAAATGGAGGGATGAGTTTGTTAGGCTGACCTGGGCTGGGGGTGATTGGGCCACACTCTTCCGTAGGCCATTTTGCAAAGTATCAGATGGTAGTCCTGGTAGCATCAGATTAACTGATGAGGAGGAGGTGGCCTACCAAGCCTTAATTTCAGACGATGGGAAAACAGACACCTGGACCCTTTTAGAGGAGTTTTCCTTGAAGAAAGTTGGTCTCTCCCAGGCCAGTGATAAGGGTAAACTTATACCTGCGAAATTATTTTTCCTTCTCTTTAACCGTACTTTTTCTTTTTTCTGGATTTTAATATTCCTTCTGCTTTTCCTTTCAGCTTGTGAGGCTATTAATAACGTCAATAGGCCCAAGGAGGGGGAATCTGGCCGCCAGAAGAGGGCCAAGTTAAACAGGGATCCCAGGAGCAAACCTGACGGTCCTACTTTCCTTAAGCCCCACGTCCCGGTGGTCGAGCTGGGGGACGATGTGGATCCTCCACTTAAGGCACATTCCTTCAGGCCTAACTGGGGCTTCAGGAGGAGCGATACGGTGGTTGGATCCACCAAACATGCCAAGGATTGGTCGTACCATTCCATCACTCCCCATGATTTCACTGACATTGTTACGGGGAGTGATGTCGAGACTATTAAGCTTCTGGGCTCTCAAGCCCAAGCTGCGGTAATTTTCTTTTTTCTTCTCTTCCTTTTGTGAATTTCAACTTTTCTTGTATCCCAATGAATTTGCGCCAACTCATACATATTTCTTTGCAGAGTAATACCTATTTCCAGGCGGCCCTACATCAGGCTAGATCTTGGAAGGGTAACTCTGATGTTTTTGAAAAGGAGATGAAGAAGTGGGAGGAGAGAGCCAAGGTCCTAGAGAAGAAGCTGGACACGAAGAAAGAGGAGCTGGCTAAGGCTCATTCCGAGCTGGTGAAACTTAGGAGCGATAAGGATAAGCTCAATGATGACTACATGGATTCTGACAAGTTTAAGAATCTCATGGAGATTCATGATGAGGGTCTTTACTCCCTACAGTTCACTTAGGGATGGGATGCGGCCGTGAAGGCTGTTTCTGAGAAGTACCCGGGCTTAGTCGACCCTAAGGACTTTATAAGTCCTGAGCAGGCTGAGTCAGAGGATAGCATAGACGCCCTCTTCGACTCTCCTCAGCCAGATGATCGCATCTTGGATCCTAACACTGCTTCTCCTCCCGCTTCTCCTGCGAAGGACGCTGAAGGCGCTGATAAGGAGAAAGAGAATGAAGGCTCCCGCATGGAGGAGTAGTTTTTCTATTTTGTAATTTTATCCTTAATTTATGTCTGGACTTTTGTTTGTATTAAAACTTATTACCCTACGGGGCTATGCTACTTTCCTTATTTGCATTCTCTCCTTCATTTTTCTGATATTTTAATATTCAAACTTGGCTTAATGGGTCACACAAGTATTATCACAACTCAAACATCCATAGGTTGAAATAATTTCGAACTCTTCAATTTCAAGTCTGGTTTTCCAAAACCTTACATAATATGGGTTCGACCCTGATCTATAATAGCTAAAAAAGAAAAATACTATGCAAACAAAGCTTCAAGGTGCTTTTAAACCTACTTGTCATAATGACAAGTGAGAATCGTACTTCGACCATCTTACACGTAGTAAACCTTCAGGTTTTGTGCGTGCCAGGTTCTCGGGACTTCAAAGCCATCCATAGTCTCCAGCTTGTAGGTTCCTCTACCCTGAACGCTCTTGACTCTATACGGCCCTTCCCAATTTGGGGCAAGCTTTCCTTTCTGTCCGACACCAGAAGCCTCTATTTTTCTCAAGACTAGGTCACCTTGTTTGAAAAACCTCTCTTTAACCCTTAGGTTGTAGTAGAATGAAGCCTTTTTCTGATATTCTACTATCTTTGCGTGTGCTTTATCTCGCACTTCATCGATTAAATCCAGGGCTAACTTCTGCCCTTCCTCATTTTATTTTTCATCAAAAGCCTGAATCCTTGGAGAGGAATGTGATATCTCCACGGGAACTACTGCTTCTGCCCCATATGCCAACATGAAAGGAGTTGCATTTGTCGTGACTCTACAGGTAGTTTTATAGGCCCATAATATGGGAAGTATCTCATCCACCCAATTATTTCTTGACTTTTCGATTCTCTTCTTTAGTCCATCCAGGATTATCCGATTTGCTACCTCCGCTTGCCCATTGGCTTGCGGGTGAGCCACAGAGGTGAACCATAACTCAATTTCATTTTCTTCGCAATACTTCTTGAATTCCTCGTTGTTGAATTGTGTTCCATTGTCAGTGACGAGGATACGGGGAATTCCATATCGGCACATAATGTTTTCCCACAGGAATTGTGCAACCTGTTTAGTTGTGATTTTGGCCAAGGGCTTGGCTTCAATCCACTTAGTGAAATAATCAATGGCTACAATCAGAAACTTCCTTTGTGCTGTGGCCATAGGAAAAGGCCCTAGAATATCCATCCCCCACATAGCAAAGGGAATAGGTGAGTTGATGGAGGTCAGCATCTCGGGGGGTTGTCTGGCCACTGGTGCATGTTTCTGACAGCGATCACACTTCTTTACATATTCTTTGGCATCAGCCATCATTTCTGGCCAATAGAAGCCTAAACGGGTTATCTTATGAGCCAAGGCCCTGCCCCCCAAGTGTTGTCCACAAATACCTTCATGTACTTCTTCAAGAGCCAAGCGTGCCTCATCGGGCCTGAGACACCTCAAGTAGGGAACCACGAAAGATCTTTTGTAAAGAATCCCATCTATCAAAGAGTACCTAGTGCCCGAACAGTTAACTTCCGTGCTTCAGTTGCATCATTTGGCAACCAACCGGTCTGAATGTGAGCCTTGATGGGATCAATCCATGACGTCCCCAAGCCTACGGGAGCCACAAGCTTAACATCTATGCTTCGTGTCTTCAAAACACGGAAGTACACACGCCCTGAACTCTCTTCAATCTCAGATGAAGCAAACTTTGATAGCGCATCTTCTTTAGCATTTTCTTCCCTTGGAATGTGTTCAACATGGCATTCATTAAATTGGGTCATCACAGCCCTTACTAGGCGAACATACTTAGCCATCGTATCATCCCTTGCCTCAAATTCTCCCTTTACCTGGGATATGATCAGCTTCGAGTCTCCACGGACCTTTAAGTTTTTGACTCTAAGTGTCCCAGCTAGACCAAGGCCAGCAATCAGGGCTTCATACTCTGCCTCATTGTTTGTTGTTGGGAAATCTAGCTTCATGGCATACTCAATTAAGAATCCATCAGGGCTTTGCAAAACCAACCCTGCTCCACTGGAATTTGTTTTTGATGCTCCATCAAAATAGAGAACCCAATATTCTTTCTCCTTGTCCCCATTGTCGACTCCCTTGTCTTGAGGTATGGTAGAGAACCCAATATTCTTTCTCCTTGTCCCCATTGTCGACTCCCTTGTCTTGAGGTATGGTATCTTCCTGCCCCCCGACTTCTTGGTTGGGTATGGTACATTCCACCAGGAAGTCAGCTAGTGCCTGGGCTTTTATGGCCGTACGTGGCTTATACTTGAGATCGAACTCTCCCAACTCTATTGCCCACTTAATCAGTCTCCCACTTGCCTTGGGACTGTGAATGATATTTCTCAGTGGCTGATTTGTTAGCACTTCAATTTGGTGAGCTTGAAAATAAGGACGCAGCTTTCTTGAAGCCATTACCAAGGCTAAAGCGAATTTCTCAATGGCTGAATAATTCAACTCAGCACCATGCAAAATTTTGCTGACATAGTATACGGGTTTCTGGACTTTCAGTTTCTCCTTAACCAACACCGCGCTCAAGGCGCTTTCTGAAACAGCCAAGTACAAGAATAAAACTTCACTCAGAACTGGCTTGGCCAACAACGGGGCCTGGCCCATATACTTCTTTAACTCTTCAAATGCCTTCTGATTTTCCTCACTCCATACAAAGTCTTTAATGTTCTTTAATGACTTGAAGAATGACAAGCACTTGTCTCCTGACTTGGAGATGAATCGTCCTAGCGCAGCAACCCTTCCTGTGAGTTTCTGAACATCCTTGACAGTTTTTGGGGGTTCCATGTCCAGGATTGCCTTTATTTTATCGGGGTTAGCCTCAATTCCCCTCTTTGAGACCATCAATCCCAAGAATTTTCCAGATCCTACTCCGAAAGCACACTTCGTAGGATTCAACATCATCTTGTGGTACCTCAGGACCTCAAAAGCTTCCCTCAAATGGGTTATATGATCAGTCTTTACTAGACTCTTGACTAGCATGTCATCAACATAGACTTCCATAGTCTTCCCAATAAGATCCTTAAAAATTTTATTCACCAACCTTTGATAGGTGGCTCCTGCATTCTTGAGACCAAACGCCATAACAAGATAACAATAAACACCAAAGTCAGTGATAAATGATACCTTTGGAATGTCATCCTTATGCATTTTGATCTGGTTGTATCCGCTAAACCCATCCATGAAACTCAGCATCTCATGTCCAGCGGTGGCATCAATCAAAGTATCAATTTTAGGCAGCGGAAAACAGTCTTTGGGGCATGCATCATTCAGATCGGTGAAGTCTATACACATCCTCCACTTTCCATTAGCCTTCTTCACCATTACAGGGTTTGCTAACCACTCCGGAAATTGAATCTCCTCAATGAAACCAGCCTCTAAGAGCTTTTCCACTTCCTGCTTTATAGCCTCTTGTCTTTCCGGGGCAAAATTTCTTTTCTTTTGTTTCACTGTCTTCCGGCTTGGATCCACGTTTAGCTTGTGAGTAATTAACTCCGGGTCTATGCCTGGCATATCAGCTGCTGACCATGCAAACACATCACTATTTTCTTGCAAAAATTTCACTAACTTCCCTCTAAGGGGCTCCTCTAATGTGGCTCCAATGAAAGTCATCCTCTCAGGATTCTTGGGATCTAAAGGAACCGAAACTAATTCTTCTGCTGGCCTTCCTCTATTCTCATCATTTTCTCGAACATCCATATCTTCAATAGGAAGAACCTGCCCCCCGACTCCGTCTGCCCTCAAAGAGGCCACATAACAGCTTCTAGCCATTTTTTGATCTCCTCTCTCTTCTCCAATCCCGTTTCGGGTGGGAAACTTCATGACTGAATGGTAGGAAGAGGGGACTGCCTTGAAGGCATGTATCCCTGTTCTCCCCATGATAGCATTATAAGTTGAACTAGCCTTTACCACTACGAAATCCAGCATCTGCGTTGCTTGCCTTGGCTCCGTACCTATGGTGGTTGGCAACTTGATTATCCCTTCCACAGGACATTCTACTCTAGCAAATCCATATATCGGCATGTCGGTTGGTGTTAACTGGGAGTCGTTATACCCCATCCTTAGAAAGGTGTCGTGGAGCAAGATATCCACAGAAGCACCATTATCCACAAGGACCCTCTTAACCGGGCTATTTCCTATTATTGGTGTTATGACCAGCGGGTCGTCATGGGGAAACTTCACACCCTCTAGGTCGGAATCATCAAAAGCCAATATTACTTCTGTCCTGGCCCTCTTCGGGGCTTCTCCAACAATATGCATAACCTCTCTAGTATATGCCTTTCTGGAATTTTTGGACAATCCAGCAGCAGTTGGACCTCCAAAGATCGTGTTTATCACAGGCCCTTGAGGTCTCGGCCCTCCATAAATGGTGTTTATAACTGGTCCTCTAGGTTGGGGATTCCGCCCCTGATCATCTTGGTCCCTTCTACGATCTTCAAAGTTCTTCCTTCCATTATTATTTCTGTCCCCTCCATCTCCAGTATACTTATTCAATCTTCCTTTTCGAATCAAAAACTCAATTTCATCTTTCAATTGCCTACACTCATCGGTGTCATGGCCAACATCTTTGTGAAACCTGTAATACTTGCCCCTATCTAGCTTGGCGGGATCAGCCTTCAAGGGCTTAGGCCAGCGAATATCTCTGTCTTTCTCAATCTCCATCAAAATCTGACTTCTGGGAGCATTCAGCTTAGCGTATTCAGTGAACTTTTGCCCAGGTCCTCCCTTCTTGGGGGTTGAATCAGGGTTTTGTTCGGTTCTAGGATATTTGTCCTTAGCGATATACTCCAAATCAGTTTTTCGTTTCTTGCCTCCAGTGGGCTCATTACTTACTACGGTCTTCCTCATACTTTCTTCAACCTTGATATACTTCCCTGCCCTCTCTTGGAGCTGCAACATGCTCTCAGGGGGTCGTTTGGCCAAAGACATCTTAAAAAACTCATCCCTAGTTCCTTGTTGCAATGCTATCATGGCTACCTTATCATCAAGATCTGGGACTTTTAAAGCCTCCTTTATAAAACGATTCAGGTAATCTCTTAAGGATTCCTTAGCTCCTTGCACAAGACTCATAAGAGATGCTGAACTTTTCTCATGGACTCTTCCACTGATGAATTGCTTAATAAAAGCCTGACTTAGTTCTCTGAATGATCCAATAGAATTTGGGGGTAGGCGACTGTACCATCTTTGAGCCATACCCGACAGGGTTTGAGGGAAGGCCCGACATTTTATAGCATCATTCACGGGTTGCAGCAGCAGTGCATTAGAGAATGTCCTAACATGATTAGCGGGGTCTCCCGTGCCATCATAGGCTTTGATAGTGGGCATCTTGAATTTCCTTGAGACATGGGCATTCATTATCTCTTCTGTGAAGGGTGGAGTTGGATCATCAGGATCTCCAAGGGGAAGGAGATTGCTCGGATCAGTTCTTGGGACAGCAGCCCTTCTTCTTACCGGACCATCCAGGTCTATGATAGGAGGAGGATTTCTCCCCCTAGGAGGTATGTGGGGTCTGGTGGCTTGGTGAGCCTCCAAATCACGCCTCAGCCTTTGGATTTCAGCCTCATGAGCCCTGATCTTTTCCTGCACTTCTTGGGGATTCGCCCCTGGGGTGCTTTGGGGGCGTTGCCTTCCATCGGCTATTGGCTCTTTTCCAGGGCGCCTCCTTCTCGGGGCCACTTCATCATCCGAAGATTCGGAGTCTCTCTCAGTGTATGGACCAGAAAATTCCCGATCCTCAGGGATAGGATCCAAACCTCGTATATAGGGGGGCGACCGCCCTCGTGCTTCGCTTCGCCCAGCATATCCGCTTCCTCCAACCTCAGGGTGAAGGGGCATCCCATAAGGGGGGTTAGTAGTAACAACAGTTGAATATTCATACCCGACGGGTCGAGAATTCACAGGTATATGTACTTGCTGAACTTGAGGATTCGTACCTTGAATAGTTGGGGGAGTTGTCCCTTGTGGCTGAGGTTGAGTTGCCCCTGTCTGGGCTTCCCCCTGAGTAGATGCATAAGTTGAATGGGGAGGAACCTCCACGGTTGATGAAATCACCTGGGTTGTCTCTGATGGTGTTCCTTTCTCTAGAGCTCCAATTGTTCTCCGTGTTCTCGCCATGGTTGTTATTGCGTTCCCACAGACGGCGCCAAATGTTATGGATAAGAAATCAAGGTTATTACTTGCTGTATTTAATACTAAGATTCGGGAGCTCAAGGCCTTTAATGGCTGCTCTCGTGTTTCGTGACTCAATCTGCCTTTACGAGATGCCTACGTATCTCTGTGAATTAGAGAATCAAGCCAAAAAAAACGTAGTTCTGATTTGTGGGGTGAGGCCCCTTATATAGATGTGGGAGTCCTTGAATTGGACTTGGTATAGGAGACTTGGTGGACAAGCCTCTGAATTAGGATAGACTTAGGAGTCCTAGGAAGTAGGAAGCTGATTCCTTATCCTTTTAGGTCCCCTTGAGGCTAATCTATAAGGATTTATATCCTTATTGGGACTCTTCTCAATAGCTGATTTTTCCCTTATTAATTAATTACGAAATTAATTAATAATTAGGGCTTTTGAGCCTTTTTTATTCCATCAGGCCTGATCTGGTCCATCAGGCTTAACCTTTCTGGTCTGAGTTTCATATATCTTTTTATTGGGCCTAGCAGCCCACAGCTTGTACAATTAATGCAGTATTTAATTATACAATCATAATTTATTTATCCCTATCAATTAAAATTAAGAATGTCATACTACAAAATTTCTAGGCTCTTTGTTATTAAAGAGCTTAGCTTCTTCCTTGAGAGAATACAAGATTTCTGATCTAAATTGTTACTCCTAAACAAAGCATCCAATGTTTACTTTATAGAACAGTAAATACTGGTTATTACAGAGCATGCAACAGCATGTACTAAACCCTATTTTTGGATAACCAAATCTTTCTATTTCTAGATTAGTGTATCTTTGCTAATCTTGGCCTTTGATCTTGTACTCTTCAAGCTGCTTTTATAGACTTGTCAATCCAACTGATTGGATTGTTTGTTTATTGATAATCTTAGATATTTAACTGATATGCACTTTGTACTTTGAGTTTTACCTCGAGATCTCCAGTTTGGTATGTAGAGAACTTGACATCTCGATAAGTATATTGGCTTATCGAGATCTCTCATCACTCTATAGTTGTTTTGACTTATCGAAGACTCTGAGTTCCCTATGTTAATTTGGCTTGTCGAGATCTCTCATCTTCATGTCTTCACTTTGGTTTATCGAGATCTCTGAGTTCTCTAGTGACAAATTGGCTTATCGATAACTCAGAGTTCTCTAGTGAAGAATTGTCTTATCGATAACTCATATTTCTCTAGTGAAGAATTGGCTTATCGATAACTCAGAGTTCTCTAGTGAAGTAATGACTTGTCAATATCTCTATTCTTCATGTCCTCAATTTGGCTTGTCGATGTCTCTGAGTTCTCTAATAGCTTTTCTTGACTTCTCGATAAGTCATTCTGAAGTTCTCGAATGACTTCTCTATAACACAAAATCTGGGACTTGTAGACTTCTTGACTTAGAATGTTTTTCACAAAACAGATTTATTCAACTTCAAGCTTCTTCATACTTTCTCTGAGATATGATCTTCATGATCTTCTTCCAGAGCTTATTCTTAGGCTTGAGACTGTTTACGAAAAAATACTCCAGTCTAGTCTATTTAAATTTTTACAGACTTAAGTGTTATAATACACAATGCAAACATAGAATACCATACAACTTACTTAGCGTTGTCAATTTGACTTAGTCTTGTTATAGTACAGGCATGTCTTGCACAACAATATTTAATTACATGCATAAAAGCTCTCATTGAATTCACTCATGTAAGAAATTTCTATCGGCACCTCAAACACAACCTAAAACCATGCCCTCTAAGACCTTAGACTAAATAAATATGTCTAAACATGTACTTTTTCTACATGAAAAAAGGTGGAGGATAATTGCATATAGTGACTTTGTGCATAACCATTTTTTGTATCCTAGATTCAAACAATATCCTTGAACTATTTAAAAAATAGAAAAAGAAGTATAGGTTCATAGGCAAAGAAGCCCACTCAGAATTGTACGTGTTTTTATATATCAATTGCACAAAGAAATATCTTATATATTTTATTTCTAATGCACTAAATTAGAGTAACAAATATCCCATAAAGAAATATGTTAACCTTTATAGTGCTTATCTTGATAGTATATCACAAAATCATTTTTTTGTGGTAGCCCAGTCCCCATAATACATTTGTATAGTATTTGCTTCTACTTCAAAAGGACAATGGAGTTAAATAGAAAGTAAAGAAAATATGGTGTCAACCTAATGAGTTCAAACTGGATATATATTTTGAAAGCATACTAAATCGATAAAGGCGCCATTTGTAAGCCTTTATATCAATTCTAATTTAGAATTTGGAATTTAGAGTTTGAATTCCAAATCGATCGTTTGGAAATTTAAGAATTTTATTTTTCAAATTTATATTCAAAATACTAATTAATATAGTATACTAAACTTAAAATTAGTATACCAAACATAAAATTAAAATTTTGAATAAGTATTATTGGAAGCAAGAAAAATCAAACTATACTACACTCAACATACCATTCTTGACCACTTAAACTTTGCTAAACAAAACTTTCAAATTAATTTCAACACACAAGTTCATTTTCGAATCACACTATTATGCAACTAAATAGCATATAGTAGTTATTAGTTATTACCTGCAAACTTAGCAACCTAAGCAGGTCATCCATAAAATTCATAGAAAATGTATAATCCTTTTCATAAAGTAAATTCACCAATAAGACTTAAAAGTTTGGCCCTTTAATAGTAAACAACAAAATCTAAAAAATAGATTCTCGTAAATATATATAAACATAAACAAACATATATACGATTCACAAAATAAAAATTGAGGTTGAGCAGCAAAGATTAGCAAAGATTACTAGTGTAATTGAAGTGGAGATTCTGAAGAGAGATCGAGAATCATATCGAAGAGATTGAGAGATAAATAAAGAGATGAGATAATCAATCGCCTAATGAGTTGTTAAATAAAAGAAAATGAAGGCATGATTCGGTGGATTAGTCTGCACCGGGTGAGGTATTGCATAGTAATGGAAGGAACGTAATTCTGCAAAAAGGGTTAATCCTGTAATTTTATAGGGAAATTTTTTCCTGTTTTAATCCCTGTGTTCTCCTATTATATATAGAAGAAGAGATTCCCATTGCATCTAAATTCAGATTTATTTACCTTTTTTCATTGAAATTTGATTGTTCAAAATAGCTAAAGTTCTAAGCAACGTCATTTAGCCTTACAATAGAACCGAACATGTTACCCTAAAGAACTTATATATATTGAATTTATGTTAGGTCCCATCTACAGATTACTACTACTGAATTTAAGCAGAGGAATACGAGTAAATGGAAGTTTAATAGATTATATTATCTGCAGAGCACATGCAAACTATGAGTAAAAACCCTATCGAATTAAGGCGCCCGTTTATAAAACAGAGAATTGTGATTTGGAGCTTAATTGTACTGTGTTATCTTAGATTTTTTAACACTAACAGATGCGAAGATAACCAGACGACCGACCCTTGATGCTACCACAGTGGTTGAAATAATAAGTCTTGGCATGAAAGCAATCAACCTAATAACCAGGTTTCTAGTCCATATCCTCATTTTAGATCAATACACTCTTAATGAGATTTACAACAGGGAACTTACTGTGAGTTACTAAAATACCAGTGAAATCGTTTGAAATAAGAGTGCCATTTTAATACTGATCGAATCTGTATAATGTATTGTCCAAGATAAGTTCATGTAAGTATATAAAGACAATTACATATTCATATAAACATAAACTTAGAACCAAGGTAGATATAGATTTGCGCATGTGAAGCAAAAGGTGAATCGAATAGCAAAAACTACTGGCAGAAACCAATTTGGTAATATTCCGAATATCAACAAAAAAATGAACTATAATTTAGAAATTGTAGAGACTATTGATGCAGCAATAGCCGTGTCTGAAAATCAGCATCACAAAAATGAATAACCAAAACCCAAAAAGACGAACCGTATTTCACTGATGCGGTGGATAGTTTTGCAAGGCAAGTGTGTAAATCTGCAAAAAGTAGGGCATTTTTTGTAGCTTCACAAGGATTCAAACAGAATACAACCATGCCAATTACCACAAATTGAGCAATTCAAACATCCTAGAAATCTAAGTATTCGGCTACATAGAAAAATACAGATAAAAACATACTGACAACCTATGTATATGAATCAGCAAATGAGGTTATTCCAGTTCACATACATATATGCATATTTAATATAGACTAAGGTAAATAAGCGAGAATAATTCAAAAAAATTCACTCAACAACCTAAAATTGTTTAAATAACATATTAATTATTTCTCTCTCTCTCTCACACACACACCCCTACAGAAGTTGACAGTCCCATTATATATTTTTTCACTTGACAATGAAAAGAGTATAAATTTAAGTCTTTACTAAGCATTTAGAAACTTAACACAAAAGCAGAAAGGACTAAACTAGCGAGATTAGTATCTAGTGAACATAATTCAGGTAAAAAACATATAAACCACTACATATTTAATGTCTATATTTTATCATTTTGTAATGTGACACATGTGCAACATAATCCTTGTGTAGTATTCAGCGAATACAGTTGGTTTTTTTGTGATTTTAGCAAGATAGTAAAGTATACGAAATTCAAATAGTTTAGAACACTATTTTCCATTTACACATATACACACAAATAAATTACCAAGTTGGTGGGTTTTCCCCTTATTTTTTCATAATAATAATAGTGGTTCATATGGTCTTTACAGAAAAAATCAAGTAACAAATCATTCTTAATTATAGGTCAATTCATCAAGCCAATAGTTATTATCAAGTAAACCTCAAGTTCAAGTGAATTCAAGAAGCCCTAAATATATAAAATTATGCAATCCATAAATATCATCCAATTTTCCGGCTAAACTAAAAGGAAATAAGAAAAAAAAGAGGTTGAGATCACCTGAGAAAATTGCAGAATTCAATTGTTCATCCATACATACACGATAACCGTCAATTCCCAATTTTATCATCCACCCCACCTTTGCAAAATTCTGAACATAAAATCATGGTACTGCGGGGATCATGGTTAGCATTAAAATTGTGGTTTAAGATTTCTAGCACCAGTATACAACATTGTAGTGGTTAAGTATATTCACTCCAGGTAGCCAGGAGGCTCATGAGTCGTGAGTCTCTTTAGTCATAGACTCAATGCCAACTTTTAGAAGGGTCAAAACTGTCCTTTTATTGCAGAATAAAATGTCTCACGATTTTATGAATAAAATATCTCAGCCTGCCCTATGTTGGGCTATTAATGATATAGTAGATGTTATTAGCAGTCAATGTGGACAGATCAAACACAGTAACAACATTCTTAGAAACCGCCGATGCAAAAGACACACAAAAGTACTTAATTTTTTTTGTTAACAGAGAAGGATATGGAAGATTCATAGAATCATGAGATGAGCAAAGATTCATATTTTGAATGATTAAAGAAGAAATATCACAAGGAATTCATTTGATAAACACAGAAACTAGAATAGAGTCCTGAAAAATAACCTTATCTCTACCACTTTTTTGAGGAAAAACAATTAGAAGGTAACTTGAATATCAAAAGAGACAAAGGAGTAAGGGATGATACCAAAGGTTTCAATGAAGCATCAATAAAATTCTCACCAAGAATGGACTTAAGTTGTTCTTCCTATGAAAGCCCATCAATCGCCACGAACACTTGATGAGTTGTGAAATGACATTCACCCTTGTCGGAAAAATTAGCTATTCGACCGAGACAATGGGCCTTGAACATAATTGGAGTACCTCGAACTTTTGAAGAAACCAAATCGTCTTGCATGAGATGGAAAATTGCATAAAACTTGTGAACAAGTTCGGGATATATCACGGACGAAGAATGTTATTCCCAAACAATCTAACAACTAGAATTACAGAAGAGGGGGTTGAATGTGGTTGTTGGTTTCTTTTCGATTTTAAGAACTTCTCACAAATATAAATATATCAGTGTTTGAATATGCCAAAGTGCAGAATGAAAATATAGATGTATTCAAACATAAAGTAATTAAACACAAAGATTAAAAACTTTCTGGTGGATTGAACTTACCTACCAGAGATATATATTGATGAGAACTCTGTGATGTAAAAATGTACACAGCTGCTTACAAGTGTGAAGTACATGGAACAGAGAAATTCTAAAGAGATACAACTTTTTCTATTTCTCAGTTCTTGTTCACGTGCTTAATTTTCAACTTGTTACTCTTGGTTTATATATTACCAAGTTACATGATAAATGGACAAACTAATAAGACAATAATATCTTAGTCTATTTTCTTGCTGCTCCATTTATCCATCCAGCATCTTTGAATATCTTCAAGTTAGCATCGAAGTGGAAATGCTTCTTTATTCTCTAAAACCTGTTAATAGGCTAATATATTCCATTTGTATACAATCAACCCGTGTGACTGTCAAGTCATTATAAACTATTTTTTGAATTTGACCATCCGTTAAAACTCTGTTGGATCATCCGTTGAGACTTTGCTGGATCATCCAATGAGAGTCTGGTTGATCATCCGTTAAGACTCTAGTTGATCATCCGTTGAAACCTTGTGGAACATCCGTTAAGAGTATCTTCATATCAGTTAACTCTATTTCACTTATGCAAGATTACAAGGCATCTAATATTTACAATTAGCCAACCTATCTTGCATATCAATCGAGTAGTCAACATGACTTAGAATATCCTACAACTTCTAGTTCTCAAAGGCATTGCAATATGCTGAAATGTTCTTCCAAAACTTATTTAAACATAAGCTACCATCTCAACGGACGAATAACAAAATTATCCGTTCAGAGCTCCAAAAATCACTTGATTAAATCTACTAAGGTGTTTTTGTAGCATATCATCAAGTCTACAACATATTCCTAACAATCTCCCCCAATTTATGTCTACTAGAATTGTAAGCATAAATTTAGAGGGACTTGATGATATAAAAACACCTTTTTACATAGAGATTATTCAACAGTAGATAAAATTGGTAAGTGTTTCAATTTATTGAAAGTTGACAAAAGAAAGTTCACACAAGTCTTACAAGCTTTGTTCAAGGTGCTCCTTAAGTCTGAGCAAAATAATCTTTTCTCCTTGATTATCTAGTCCTCTTTGTCAGCTTTTCATTATTCTCTTTAATCCGGTGTTGGAGTTGTTTGTAGAACTCAAATTCATCTTTATTAGATTGATCCAACATCTCCTACATTCTCATGAGAGTTTCATTGCTTGAAATCTTTAGCGGATCTTCTAGTCTAAAAAATCTTCTATTATTCTTTTCATCCTTGAACCCCATTAACCAATATGGGCTCAAATGCACTATATCCTTAGTGTAAGAAATAGTTAAGACTCTTGGGAGTGTATTTGGGTCTCTCCAGCTTTGTCTTATTCTTTCAATATGGTTGAGTATCTGCTTCTTGGCATCAATATTAAAGCCAAAGTTTTTCTTGATTGAGGAGAAAATCTTCACTAAGACAGAGAAGCCTTCATTGAGAATCCTATGAAGAGGCCAAGTGATTTCCCTACCACCCTTGTACTTGAACACCAACCTTTCTGGAAGTATTTTGTAAGAATTAATAGCCCTTACTTTATCTAGCTCATCCAAGTAAAGATTGATGTCAGAGAACACCTTAATGTCATAATTGATTAGTTGATCTCCTTTGTTACTATAGGTTTGGGCTTGGGTAAGGTTTTGGATTTGAAAGTGACAGATTTGTCTGGCTTGCTTGGTATGTTCTTTCTTCTCTTGGAGGCGGTTAGATTTGGGAGATTAAGATCAAGAATTGGTAGGCTTTCCAAGTCTATTAGTTCATCTTAGGAATTATCAGTTCACCATGAAAATTCATCTCAGGATTGACCATAAATTCAGCTTGCTCCATTGTGGGCCAGGTTGTTTGATTTGTAATATTGAATTGGGTTAGCTTCCTTTTAGCTTTTTGCTTTCTATACCCCTTTCCTGGTTTGTGCTTTGGTTCTTCACTCTTCTCAGTTTCAGGTTTTATGGCAAGCTTCTGAATTTATGATGTGGTAGCAACCTTTTCAGCTTAATTCTTAGCTTTCTAAGGTAGCCTTCCTATTCTGATGCTTGAGTCTTAGTTTCTCTTCTTTCTCGACTTCTGCAAATTGTGGATGTCTAGCCATCACACAAATTTATTTTCCATGTCTGTAGAATTTTTTTATCCTTTTCTTTAAAACTGAATCTCTTGGATCTTTGATGTGAGCAATAAAATGACCAAGCAATTTCTTTTCATCTGGATAAGGAGTTGTATAGACTAGGTCCAAATGATTCTTGGTAGAATGTTTTGATGAATGTTTCTTGGGCTTCAAGATCACATTGGCCTTTGGCTGTCTTCTAGTAGAGGTTTGATCTCTCTCCATATTACTCAAGCTCATTTCACTAATAGGGATTTATCTCAATTGTGTGAAGTGTTTTATATATTTATCTTGCTTTGCAATTGGACCAAAAACCTTTTCAATCTTCTCATCAATTTTTTTCATTTGTTCATTCAGCCTGAGCTCAGCTGTTGCAATATTGATCAAGTCAATGCTATCTAGAACCGGTGGCTTGGTGAAAGTAATTACTGGAACAATCACTTTGCTAACTTGAATTTGCACATCCTTCTCCCCCTCATTAGCTTGAATAATAGCTTCTTTCTCCCCCTTTTTATCATCAACAAGTATAGCAGGGGTTGGATTTTGAGCAGCAACCAGTTTCTGAAGAAGGAGCGTTTGATGAACTTGGTTGACATGAATCATGGTGATTGATTTTTCCAGTGATGTCATCCTAGTGTTCATAGAGTCAATTTTGCTCCTTAAGTCAGAATCCTTCCTGAGGTTTTTTTTAATGTCTTTCATAGTTAACTCTGGAAATATATACCTCATTCTTTCATTTATATCTTTCTTGACTTGCCCAATGGTTGTCTTGATTTCATCAAAATCTTGACTCTGTTTGAGAGATTGAATCTTGTGCAGTTGGAGAGATTTAAGATGGGTTTGGAGAAGACTCTTGGTGTTGCCATCTGTAGTGGCTTGAAGAGCTGTCTGAGTTTGATGGATAAGCCTGAAAAGAGTTGATCTGAAATAACGGTCATTGCAGTCTTTGCTAAACATCCAGTCTGGGGTGTTTGTGCTTGAGCTAGGACCTGCATCTCCCTCTATGTCTATGCCATTATCCTCATTAGATGCATGTCCAAGAGAGTCACCAGAATCAAACTCAATATCATCACCAGTTGTGGGTGGAAGAGAGTTGATTGTATCATTGGCCCTTAGCATAGAAGCTATTGTCTGCACCAAGTTTAATACCCTCTCAGCAACCTCATTGCCCTGTTCAGCTAGAATTTGATAAGCTGGAACAGGATGAGTAAATACCCCAGCTTCAAAAGAAACAGAGTCTAAAACATATTAATATTCTTGCTGAAATAGCTGCTTCTTTTCTGCTTTATTGACATCCATTAACTCACTAATAATGGGCCCTTCCCATTCTTCATTTGTACCTGCATTTCTCTCATTATCTCTCCTTTATTGCATCAAGGGCTCCCCTTGGCTTCCCACCCTCATACCCTCACCTTCACCATCCAAGGTGGGACTTCTCTCAGTCACTTTTGCCATGCTGGAAGAAATAACATGCATTTTATCACTCATTTCCTCTCCTTTTGCCTGAGTGCAACTCAGCCTCTCACTATGTTCACTCCTTTCCCTCAATCCTAATAGTGATTGAACAACCGCTAAGTCATCTGTACTTGTAACATTTATGGAAATTTCAAGTGGTGCAGAGACTTTTAACGGATGAGAAACATCCGTCGAAATAGTAGTTGAGAAATTTAACGGATAATTGCTGTTAAGCACATCCGTCGAGATACAATCACTAGTTATCAGATGAGCAATATCCGTTGAGAGAGTAGAAATGAAAGAGTTTGGAGTATAAACTACTGTAGAATCTGTGGTGATTGATTTGAGATTATCCACAGATTTCTCATTATTTTCAGAAAGAAATGGAAAGTGAGCCAACAAATCATCTAAAAGATGCTCACTTGCTTGAGATTTTGGCTCCTCCATTAGAGTTAAAGATGGAGAATCTGGAATTGATGTGTTTATCATGTCAACATCCAGTGAGTTTGTGGGAGAGTTTTGTGTTTGAGGTGTTTCAATTAAGAGAGATTTTGGTTGTGACTCCACATTTATTGGAGCTACATCAACCTGACTTTGTGATTGTGCAGTAACTGAGTCTTTGCCTGCAGTTTACACTGTGTGTGCACCCTGTGACTCCCCAATTGTTTTAGATTTCTTCTTTCTAATGTAAGTTTGAGGTTGGTCTGTGTCCCTAACCCTTTTGGCATGTGCTCGTGTTTGAGGGCTTGTTTCAATAATTACATCCTTTTGGGAGGATGCAACCAGTAATGAGCTAGAATCCTCATTAAGCACTACAGTTTGTTGGGAAACTACAGCGTGGCTAGGCTGGGTCACACAAACCTCACTCTCCTTATCCTTAGGATTTCTTTGATGCTCACCATGTCCCTCACCAATCTTACTTCCCTTCATACTCCCCTCTTGGGATTTAGTAGTTTTTGAAACTAGTCCCTTTTGTAAGGAACTAGAGTGGGGTTTCTTAGACTTGGATTTTGAAAGATTTGATTTTGTGGCTTGGGTAGACACCTGTTTGGTCACTGTCACAGGTGCCATTTCCACATAAATTTTCAAGTAAACTGGTGGTTGGAAAGTAGTAGAGATAGAAGTGTTTACTTCACTTACCCGAGGTTCCTCCATGATTGGAAAATAAATGAGGGGAACCTTACTGTGGTGATTTTCCTAGTTTAAATCAGCAATAACTCTCTTCTCTTGTACCCAACAATCAAGCTTGTTTTTTGGGTTCTCAATAGAGAGATCCTTAGAAATATGATTAGCTATCATCATAAAGAATCTAGCATAATAGATGTTCTTATTTCTCTTTTAAATGTCTTCTAATTTGAAACCTAACTCATACATGAGAGACTCACTAAAGTTATAGTACTTATCACAAAGTAGCATATATAGCATGTTAACAAGTGAGTATGTAACTGCATCAAAATTGCTTATTTAACCAGATAATTGCTTAATGAAAGAATCACATAGAAAGCTCCATTCTTTTCTAAGGTCCATCCTCCTAACCTCACCTAACTTGGCAGGGTTAAGAGCATAGCCCATTGAAACAAGCATGGCACTAACATCTGTGTCTGTGTGTGGAAGTAGTGTATTATTTTTAGAAAATTGTAAGCATGCTTGAATTGCATCACAGTTAATACTATGTTTATTACCTTTGAGAGTGAAAGCAATGGTTTTATCTTTCGAGTTGTACACTGTTGTAGTCCATATCTCCTCCACAACCTCACAGTAGATTACTGGTGATGCCAACATTGCATAGCTCAGTTTGCAGCCTTGAATGAAGTCCATCATTTTGTGATAGGCCTCAGACGCAGCAATACCCTTGTTCACCAGTGCTACAAAGTAGTTCTTTTCATACACAAATCCATATTGAGACATTATCTTGACTACATGTGCCATTGTTGTGAATAAAAACAGTTAGAGAGAAGAGGGGATTTTGGTTTGGAGACGAAGAGAGAGTAGAAATTGCTTTGAGAAAGATAAAAGTAAAATAGAAAAAATAATGGCACTTATATACTTTATTAGAAATAAACAAGTAAAAATTAAAAAGTAAAATAAAGTACTTAATGAAATTTGCCCGAAATAGCCGTTTAAAAATAAAGTAAACTATAGAAATTCTAAAGGTTATCCATCGAGATACACTTACAGACTGTAAGTAAATTCGACAGATAAGAAATAGAATTAACGGCTATGATTAAAGCAATTCGACGGATGAAGATTAAACATATATCCATCGAGATAAAAAGTACCCAGAATAATATTTGATTTTTCAACAGATAATAAAATTCAGCAGATAATGAACATCCGTCGAGATGTAAATTTTGACTTAGCCAAAATTTCATCTTAACAAGAAACATCAAATTTAATTATGGATGCATTTCAAATTGCTTAGACATCAAAACAATTTAGGAGTAACTAAGCATACCTAACTCACTTACCAACCTAGTGAAGGTGGACGCATCAAGTGGCTTGGTAAAGATGTCTGCAAGTTGCTTCTCGCTTGGAACAAAATAAAGTTCTACAGTACCATTAATGACATGTTCTTGAATGAAGTGTTACTTAATGTTAATGTGCTTTGTCCTTGAATGCTGCACATGATTTTTAGTAATAGCAATGGCACTTGTGTTTACACAGAAGATTGGAATCTTGTCCACTTGTAGACCATAATCCAATAATTGATTTTTCATCCATAAAATCTGTGCACAGCAACTGCCAACATCAATATAATCAGCCTCAGCTGTGGAAGTAGAGACTGAATTTTATTTCTTACTAAACCAGGATACTAGCTTATTTCCTAGAAACTGACAGGTTCCTGTTATACTTTTTCTATCAATTTTACAATCTGCATAATCTACATCTGAATAACCAATTAGATCAAAACCAGAATCTTTAGGATAACAAATGCCAAGTTTGGTGCTCCTTTGAGATATCTGAAAATTCTCTTAATAGCTACCAAATGAGATCCTCCATGATCAGTTTGAAATCTAGCACAAAGACAAGTAGCAAACATTAAATCTGGCCTACTAGCTATTAAATATGAAAGTGAGCCAACCATGCCTCTATAACTTGAAATGTTCATATACTTTTCATTAGTGTTCAGTTCAAGTTTAGTGGCAGTGGCCATGGGAGTTTTTGTAAATGTGCAATCCATTAAGTCAAACTTCTTTAAAAGATCATAAATATATTTGGTTTAACTTATGAATATTACATCACCAACTTGCTTAACTTGTTGACCAAGAAAGTAAGTTAGTTTTCCAATCATGCTCATTTCATAATTACTTTGCATCAGTTTGGCAAACGTTTTGTAAAGTTTTTCATCTGTAGAGCCAAATATAGAATCATCTACATAAATATGAACAAGTATGCTAGAGCCATTAACAATTCTAAAGAAAAAAGTTTTATCAACAGTACCTCATGTGAAGTGATTTTCTAAGAGGAACTTTGACAAAGTATCATACCAGGCTCTAGATGCTTGCTTCAAACCATACAGTGCTTTTAACGAAATAAGATGGGTGGGTCAACGGTATGACAGACAGCGCTGCCTACACGCGAATTAGTTTCCGAGATCGAGCAGTCTCAATTTCACTACAGGATTTGTGAATGAATGTTGGACTGGGCCACCTCGAATGGTGTGAGCCGCATGTGGGGAGACCTGCACGTACGGTTTTTAGAGGGACCTGGTTGAAAGACCGGCCGACACCTACCGGACTAGAGGGACTAAGAAATTAATAGAGTACAAAACTTATCTTCAAGCTTTACCTTATTCTGATCATTTAGAGGGAAATCGTGGGGTCACTGAATGAAGTCTTCCGTTTCTTTCGGAGGTGCTGACCCGCAATGAGGCAGAGATGACTAAGTGACATATAGAATATGGTGATAAGAACAGCATGTCGTAGAAGGATATAACAAGTGGAGCCAATGACCCACTAAGACTAATGTATCTACAACTACATCCCTGAGCGATAGTCAAAGGGGGGCGTAAATGCGAGATGCCAACGGAATGATCAGCCGAACAGAGGCTGGGGCTGCTTCCTTCCCACCGCATCTTTCCTTGGGTATCAGAGATATAAAGCGAGTGCACCAGAAAAAAAAGGGAACTGGGTCGATCTATTTTATGGCGAAGCATCTGAAGCATAACTACACACTCACATGATCTATGCCGAGAGATTAGGAGCATTCGGTGGAACCGGTGAACTAAACTTGCTTCTGGATAGATGTGTGGGACAGAGGGCTCGTGGTACCTCCTGCCCAACCTTCCTCCTCTGCATTGAGAATCGTGTGAATGGAGAGTGGGAAGAATGGAAGGAGGTCATCATATGGAGTCGCACACTTACTTGAGTAGTGCGGGAGACTAGAGAGTGGGTCAAGTAAAGTCCCCTAGAGCCGAAAAAAGAACAGACGAAGCTTTACTTAGGTAGGGCTTTTATTGATCTTTTTTTTATTAGTGATTGAACAGGAGAGCGCCTGGGTATGTTATAGAAAGGGAAGACAGAGAAATCGAACGGTGAAGAGAGGTGGGGAAGGAATGGGAAATCGTCAAGGATGACTTCTTTGTTGGCGAAACGAAGGGCTAAATAGCGCTAGTGATTCTCTGAACCAGTCTAGATTTCCAACGCCTCAGGAAGCTGGTCCAGATAGAGGACAGAACCCTTTTCTCCTCTTCCTTACCGGTAGGGCAATCTTCTCTTATGGCCTCACCTCCCGCCCGGCCCGGAAATCGAGAACCCAGCCCCCTACTGATCCATTCATTTCTGTACGCAGGGAGGACCTGGAGCTAGAGCTAGGCCCCCGCCTATTCGAGGTCGGGCGGCCTCGCCCCATAAGCACCCAACCTTCCTTTTGATCTTCCTTTGGTTTGCCTCCACGAACGCGCCACCCAGAAGCCCTACTTATATTCCAAAGGTGACCTGCTTTGAATACTAGTTGTTACCTTACGCCGATATTTTTCAAAAATTATTGAATAGCATGGCCTGGGGCTAAGATAACTCAATTGGGAGAACTGTATTATGTGTGACCTTATTGTACCGTTCAGAGAGCACTTGTGTATGTGATACAAGTGAACGTGTACAAAAAAGCTATCGTAAAGTTTCGATGTCTGTTCCGTCGTTGACCCTATCTATGTTTCTACGATGGCCCAAGAACACGCTCATTCTTCAGCCATAGAGAGACTTTTGAATTGTGAGGTACCATTAAGAGCTCAATATATACAAGTGTTATTCCATGAAATAACCCTAATTTCAAATCATTCACTTCCTTTAACTACTCATGCTATGGATGTGGGAGCATCAACCTCATTCCTGTGGGATTTTGAGGAGTGGGAGAAATTGTTGAAATTCTATGAAAGAGTCTCGGGAGCCAGGATGCATGCCAGTTTCATACGACCATATGTAGTCGCACAAGATCTGCCCCTTGGCTTATGTTGAGATATTAATTCCTCATCACAACAATTTGCTTCTCGTATCAACGAATTAGAAGATATGTCAACCGAAAACCGTAGTGGATGTTGTTACTGTCGCTGCACAGCAAGCAAAGGATTGGGGATTCAGTGGTGTAATGTTAAGAGGTCGAGCGACATGAAGACATTGATAGCAATATAGGGGGAGTTCCCATCAGGTAACAACGGTTCTTCCTGATCCTACTAAAGCACACATATTATATCAGTGAAGACTTGGTGTGAAGCCGTGGAGCTTACGTCAGAAAAGAAAAAGGCCTGGCGGGGCTAGGGTGAGCTGAGGGGGGACAACATAAGTGAGCGAATGTGTGTAAGCCCAGTCAAACATGACTATTCTCGGCAGGGCGGGCCACCCACCTTCGAATGGTGTTGGTCCTACGGAGCGTGAACGGATTCTCCTCCGGCCTCTAGGCACGTCGAATATGCATGAGTTCACCGGGGTGGAGCACGGTCCGCCAAAATAGACATAGGTTAGGTGCTATTGATGGAACATGGTAAGTCTATCTTTCTCAATATGGAAGTGATACGGACACATAGAGATGTGGGTAGAGGAAGCCTCAAAAAGCAAAGGCCGAATTGCAGGTCACGTGACCTGTACCGAGTTGTGGTTGACTGCGCTTTTATGTGATCAAAGCGGAGAAGCTCGCCTTCTTGTTATACAAAAGTAGGTCGAATCGGGCGGGCCCCCACCCCGGAATGTCGAATAAAATAGGCGGTCGGGTTATCTTTCTACGACCCTTTTGATATGATAGGCACGGACTCCGCGAATGTCCTACACCCCTTTACTAATAAACTAATAAGGGAAAGAAATCCTCAACCAGAACCACATTCCTTTTGCATACGGGTGTAGCTATGTTTCTTAGTCTATTGGTCATAGTTTCCTGCAGTTGCGGCCGGTGCTCCTTTGCGCGTGCGTGAACCAACCCAACAAACATGGAAAGGACGCCTCTCGGGGTATCTGAGAATAATTCGAGCCGTATGAAGGGAAACTCTCACGTCTAGTTTGTTATTTTGGGGGGGGGAGCCCGGCAGGGTCCTCCGCTTACTTGGCCCGGGCCTAAGTAAAAGTTAAGTGGTGGGTCTACCTGTAATAACCCCAATTTTTGGAATTTTTTTGAAACCCTTATGAATAGTGATTTTGCTGATTATGCTGAATAAGAAAACTTTTCATGCCACACTATGTAGGGGTTCTTCTATTGTTATTCTGAGATCTTATTAGTACTTTATATGGGATATAAGTGTATGTAAAGATCGTCAGAATCCAAATTCGAACAATTTAATTTTTCCCGAAAATCCACCAGATACCGAAAGAATTAAGTATAAGGGAACAGGATAAAAAGGATTTAAATTGAAGAATTATAAGAGAGGATCATAAAAGGAATATAATATATTGAGAAAGGTTTAGGGGAACCCAAGTAATAAGATCCTGGGTATGATCCCTCAAACGATAAATGAAAACGGAAGTTAAGCGAACCGCATAACAGATCAGCGATCATTAGCCAAGTAATTAGGAGTTAATCAAAGGGTTACTGGAGAGTGATGTCATCTCACCAACAAGAGGAAGACAAGTGTTAAATAGATGACACAACCATGGTGACATAAGCATGACAAGTGAAATTATTTTGTTGGATGATTCTTGGCCTAGCAAAAATTACCATGGTAAAAACCAAAAAGTAGCGAAGCCATAAAGAAAATAAACCAACTAATTCATTTCACAAAATAGCAAATAAACTTCTTGTTCAAGAACATGAAGCTCTCGGCTTCTTCTTGAAAGCAAAAGAAGAAAAGATCAAGTCCAAGCTCCACTCCATAATAAATTCAAAGGTAATTATGCAAGCTTCCTTGTGATTAGATAAGCATATCCTAGGAGTTTAAGCTTCTAATTATTTGTAAATCTCTTCCAATAAATCAAGGAAGAAGATGGTGAATAGTAACCTTCAAGAAATAACTTTAGTTTTCTTGATTTTTATGAAAGTTCAAGGTAGCTTAAGCATAGATCAAGGCTTTCATGGGCTTTCCAAGGATCTTTCATTGATTAAAAGCTTCAAGGAAGGTATAACTCTAAATTATCTTAGCATTAAGTTGTTTGGTATAAATGATTATGATGATGGAATGATAGATTAAGTGTAGTAGTTGTTTTGTCATGTTGAGATCTTAGTTGTTAAGTGTTTTTGTTGATTTTGGGAGTTAAGAGTAACACTAGTTGTTCTTGATGAGTCATGGTATGATTTGGGCTTGGTTTAAATGGATTAAAGTGGTTGATGAGTGATATTGTCATGTGGTTGTATTGGGATTGATTGGTGATGGTTTGGTGTTGAATTGGTTTGGTAAAATTTTGGGAAATCGCGTAAACATAGCCGTCGTAATGCCCGATTTATCTTAGACTATTTTTGTTCTTAACATCAGGACCCGAGAACTCACTGTTAGGTTTTGACCACTGTCATGATTAGATAGTTCATGTTACGAGCTTCGTTTTGATATGTGGTTCGTTTGAATCCGATTTACGGTTTAGGAGAAACGACCGTTTTAAGTAACGGCGTTTCGCGACCAAACCATTACCCCTCGCCTTACTTTGAAACCTTGGTTAAGGACTTTAAATGACTAATTAGGGTATGAAAAAATTGTGTTAAGTGGATTAGGCAGTTGGTAAGGTACTCATGAAAGAATCGCTTTAAAATTCTTAATGGTTAATTTATTAAAAATGGTGGAGCCGAGGGTACTCGAGCGACGTAAGTGAATCGTTAAGCGCAAAAGCAAGCGTTAGAGTCTAATTGGTTAAAGTCTAGATTCTTAAGCTACTTTGGTTTAATTCCATCTTATATGTTATTTATAGGTTACCAGACTCATCCCAGGACTTTTACCACCCCTAGTCGCTCAGGCAAGTTTTCTACCCGTTATACTGTTGTTGTGATGTAAATATATGTATATGCATTATCTTGTGATAAGTGCATGATTGTTATTAGCAAATCTTGCGATATATTGGAGCATATTATATGGTATATATGCATGTCTGTTTCGTAATCTTGATATCTAATTGTTGATTCAATTGCTTATAAGTTGCATAATACCTATGCCAGAGATAAGCAGTAGTTGCGTATACCCTTAGTATAGGAGACCCAAAGGTGAACATTTTTCTAAACCGGGTGTCGATGTTCCCGAGTATAATATATATATATATATATGGATATAGTTTTCAAAACTATTAATCGAATAAGGTTTATTCGATAACTTTATTTTATTTAATGAATATAATTATGAATATTCATTCGAGGACTTATGACTCTGTTTATTTTATTTAATGAATATTATTAGTTGAATATTCATTCGAGGACTTAAGACTCCGTTTATTTTATTTAATGAATATTATTTTGAATATTCATTTGAGGACTTATGACTCCTCTTATTTATTAAATAATATTCTTTATTTTATTAAAGAATAATGTTTCGATAATCAAACTTATTTTCGATTATTCAAATAAAGATCGTACTTTCGTATAAGTATATCTTTGGTTATTTATTATTCATTTCAAGTATAAGTTTTAAAACTTCTACTTCAATTATTTTTATAAGGATGATCCTTTTGGGAATATTATTTAAAAAATATTATTCATATATTTTCTAATATATCGGGACTGATTTATTTCATTAAATCAGCATTACTCCAAACATTCTTAAAAATGTTTTCGAGTCTTCAAAATGAATTTTAAAAGTTAGAGCGGATCCCCAAAACTCATTTTTATATTTAAGATCTTCCTTTCGAAGGGGATTTAAATACTCGCTCAAAATCTTAGGGATCCGGCTGTGTGGTGTACTTTATATTCGCAACGAGGTTGCTGTTTTGAGAAAACAATTTGATTACTTGCCCAACATTCGGGAAGTAAGTCCATCTAATTGAGTCGGCATAAGCGACAGGCCGGGGTACGGTCTATGAAGGTGTAAGAGGCTGGGTAACAGTCCATCCACGCTTGAGTGGCCGGGTAACGGTCTAGCGCGAGGTCCTAATGCGGCCAGGGTGATGACCGGCAAGGAATTCATCCATCTACAGTAGAAAAGGTTACTTATTGGTATCTTTGCCTGATCAGCAAGATATCGGGTTTATGCCACAATTCTTTTCCTTTCCAAAAATTCATTGGATGTTACAAACTCTGTTCATACTTTACATGACAGAGGTTTTCAGGAAATGTATGAGAGATATATATATATGGATATATATCAGGACTTAATGAAGTATCTCGTAACTTCATTTCATTCAATAATATTTCAAAGATTGAATCTATTCAAATCTTATCTTGTAGTCTCATCTGGGTGATGAACTTTTGAAACTAATTATAACTTGAACGGTGGTAGTTCAAGTAGTATTCGGAAAGATATAAGTATATTGGAGTATCTTGTAACTTCATCTTTTAAACTTATATCTAGTAAATGAATATCTTGTGCATGTCAAAGATTTTCGGAAAAACGTTGAGACAAGGTTAGATATATGAGATCACCTTGCAACGATATTTTTATACAGTTATAAACTGGAACTCTGTGTATATTATACATGTCAGAGGATTTCATAGATTTGAGAAGTATATATGTATACTGAATATTTTGCGACTTCGTCGCATTAAAATAACAAACTTGGTTCATTTCTTCTTGACCAAGACTTTCATGAGTACTATGAGAATGCTCATATATTGTTAATTATAATACATATTATTTCGGTGGGCTTGTTGCTCACCCTTGCTTTCTTCTTTCATCACACAACAACAGATAGACAAGATGAACAGGATCAAGCTCCTAATTCGCGAGCAGATAGGAAACGTTCCGCAGTTTCCTGTAGGCGTTGATGTTGTGTAGCAGAGGTAGGATCTACCAATAGGCTAGGCATTCAACTTTCGATGTACCAGACTTATGTATATTTATGAATTGTAATAATGGCAAAGAATATGTAAATTATTCAGAAACCCTTTTTATGGTGAAATGGTTTATAATTGTGGAATAAGATGACTTGTGTTATTTTTGGATATTCATCTCTGAGACTATAACTTGTGGTGTGTGTGTGTATATTGTGTGGTCACAGCACGCAGTAGTTGGTTGACTGTTAAGATTAAGTATTGATAAGGGAAATGGAACTCGTGACAACCCGAATCCCCGACCCCGGATTTGGGGGTGTTATAAAAATGGTATCAGAGCTAAGCGTTATAAACCTCAGAGATGATGTGACTTTAAGATAATAAGTTCACTAAGATAATAAGAACTCTTGCCAAGTTCATAGTCGGACTACCTAACGTAGTACTGACAGTTAAAACCCTTATGGGAACCCTTATAAATATCATGATAGAAGCGTAGTTCGCTATAGTATATGGTAGCGGGACTCCGAACCCTGAGGTTGAGGAGCAACCGCGTGATGATGTTTTATTATTAATTGGAGGTCGGATTGTGGATCCGATAGAGCGTCCTAACACAGGACCGGATGATGTTCATATTGAGGATGTAGTGGTTGAGGATGTTATCCAAGAAGGGATTGTTGCTGAGGAGGATTCCGTGGAGGATCCTGACAAGAATGAATAAAGGACCACTGAGGAATTGATAACCATGGTTAGGGCGACTACTAGAGGTAGGATTGGCCGGTCACTACCGGAGGTTCATTCAAGTTTATAAAGATAGTAGCCCCTTTAACGCGGCTTACTCGTAAGACTGAGAAATTCGAATGGACAGAGAAATGCGAGAACAGCTTTTAAGAACTGAAGCAAAGATTGGTGACGACCCCTATGTTGGCGTTGCCGGATGGAAAGGAGATGTTGTGATGTGTAGTGATGCTTCGCATAAGGAATTAGGGTGCTTCTTATACAGCACAGCAAGGTAATCGCGTACGCGTTAAAATAAATTAAGGGAATATAAAATTCGATATCCCCACCCATGAGCTTGGGCTCGTGGCAATAGTTTTGCCCTAAAGATTAGAGGCACTACTTGTATGGATAGAAGTGCAAGGTTTACACAAACCATAAGAGCTCAAGTATATTTCCATGCAGACAGAGCTTAACATGCGCCAGAGGAGGTGGTTAGAGCTAAATCAAGGATTACGATTATGAGATTCTTTATCATCCAGGAAAGCCAATATGGTGGCTAACGCCCTTAGTAGAAAGGAGAGACTCAAGACGATAATGTCTTTGGGAGAATTGATAAGAGACCTTGAGAAAATGGAAATAGAAGTGAAGGTAACCGGAGCTGGTACTGAAAAGTTGTTTGAGATTGTAATGCATCCCAAATTATTAAAAAAGGTCATATTGTGCCAAGAAGAAGTGATAAATGAAGGCAGAGAGCCAATGATTAGAGAAGAGATTGATACCGAGAAAGATGATAAGGGAATAATGAGGTATTCCTACAGAATTTGGGTTCCAAACGTTCAAGAGCTTAAGGACGAGATCTTAGATGAAAGCCATATTTCGAGGAATAAGATTTTGGGCAAACCCTGAATGTGATAGTCATGGAGGTCGTCATCAAGAAAGAAAGAACCCATAATATAATGAAATGAAAAACAAGGATTTTAACGTATAAGATAACCCTGATTATGGGAGAAGGATGAAACATTTCATACTGAGAAAACAGAAGTCGGGCAAGATAAGGAGACACGAGACGGTACTTCTATACGGAAATTCATGGACCTGTCTAAACAGAACTTATACTTTTATTCCCAACCACCACCTTGAGGAAACAATGCGATAGGAAATTCTTTCATGACCTTTAAGTCGCTAAACTCTCAGAGTTCTAAGGAACAAGCTGACCCAGTCGAGGCGAGAGCCCAGTTAAAAGAAATAGATGAATTATTTGAGATTCTAAATGATTGACGAAGCGTAAAAGACTATTTTGTCACTTACCCTCCTAAGAGAGAGGCCACCCGCTGGTGAAAGACCAAGAAAGGCACGGAGCCAGAGGTTAGAATAAAATGATTAAAAGTTAGTCAATTGTTTTCGGGAAAGTAATTCCCAAGGTTATGGAGATAGTGTAAAAGCTTTAGAGCCAGAACAAAGGCGGACGAGTATGATGAAATATGAAGCTAAGTTGTAAAAGTTGTCAAGATTCGTTCTGATGACAAGAATCCCAGAACGATGTGATGTTTGAAGTCAATGATTAGTGGGTTCATGAAATAATGATAAGAGAAAGGAAAATAAAAAGAAACTGAAGTGGAAAGGAATATAAAGGCAATAGAGTTTGAGGAATGATAAGGGAGTTGGGTAAGAGGAAACCCTAAAGACTCGTAGCAATAGAAATAGAAAAGTATGTAATCATCAGGATGAGGGTGATTCACCATGAGTTAAAGTTGATGATTGAAGGAATAAGAGATACATATATTTTATCCCCTGTAAGTTGGGAGGATTCGAGGAAACCTTGAGATAGTTCGAAGGATAAATAATGACACACCGATAGACTAAGGAGACAAGGAAGTAAGAAATTAGGAAAATTGGATGAAGGAAGTGACCTTCAAGAATGTGAAGTGTAAGATCGGTGGCTTGATACCCAGAAAGGGAGACGCCAGGTATGAAAGATATCCCAACATTGAGATGACTGTTGAGATAAACAACAAAAGTAAATAAGGAATTATTAAGAAGAAGTTCACGTTGAACACGACCAATATCTTCCAGAACATCCTTGTTATCGTTACCAAATTAGGCAAGAAAAGCGGATAACCGTTGTTATCTTTTGGAGGCCATATTGATTGACCTCATTTTGAATACAGATGTTATTGTGAAATTAGGCATATACTATCGAGGTGGGAATGATTGAATAAGACACCCTTATCAGGGATATATGACTTGATTTATCCATGGAAGGATGCATGTACCTTTTTAAAGGTGGAATTAAGGATAGAACATCGGTAACTTAAAATGAATCCTAGGGGAATGCATAAAGGTTGGCATTTCACCCTTAATAGGGATAGTATGAGTTTTGACAGTATGAATTGGAAAGGATTAAGGTAATAACAACCTTTAAGAATCAGTGGAGAAATTTTTCAGAAGTATATAGACAATGATTCTGGTATTAATAAATGGTATCTTGATATGCCCTGTATCTAGGGAATACAGGAGGAACGATTCAAGGATAACCTTAGAGGTTTTACAAGGAGAAAGATAATATTCAAAATTCTCAAGAATAAAAATGTTGATAAAGGAAATATGACATATTCATAATGATTCCAAGTGGGGCACGTGTTAAACCACGAGAAAGTATGGATCGAACCAGTAAAGGTCGAAATTGTTCAGGGCAATTAGGGCATAAGATAAAAGATGTTCTATGTATGATTGAGAGTCAGTCGTGACAGTGATTAACCTCTAAAGATTGAGGCAATAACTTATGGAAAAATGGTGATATTTTTTTTTACTCATCAGATTTTAAGGAAAATATCTTCACATAAGCATTGATTGAAATGAGGTAGAAAATTTATTTGGAGGTGGTTAAAATGACATTGACTGTAAGGAAATTTTACTATCAGGAAAGGCCAAAGAGGTGGCCGACACTTTAAAGGTAAGAGGATAATTATAGGCGCTTGTGCCAAAAGAATACAGTGAAGATGGTTAAAGCTGTGAAGGTTGTATTATGGTTTGGAAGATTGACATTCCTTCTGATGACTGTGTAATACCCAACCGTAATAGTAGTTGGTAAAGGTTTAATTCGTGTAATTGCCATGAGCGGGCTATCTATCTCAGAAGGTACTATCTTGAGATAAGCCAGGACCATGTTTCAAAAAGGATTAGACGAACCTTTGAGTTAAGTCTTCTATTTAAGGCATATGATTAAGAATGGTATTAACCTGCTATCGTTGCTTTGATTGAAACTCTTCTGCAATTTTATGTGCTTCATGTCATGAAAGTACGTCAGAATTTGGAGTGTTCTTCATGAATTATGAATGGTGATTATGTTAACTCCTTAGAAGAATTCTATACGACATGTATGGACTCCGTATGGTTAGATATTAAGATTTCATGGAAAGTGAATGACGACAGTAGGTCAGTGGTGGACCATAGTAATGCAGCAATGATTCTGCGAGTAATGAGTTGATTACAACTGTGAGAGTTGTATTGTAATGGATGTTGAGATTGAGTACCACTAATCGGGTCGTGTTGACGTATAAGTTATCTTTGATAGAAAAACTAGGTCGATTATTTACCTATTGAATATCTATTCCTTCTTATCAATAGAGAGTCGTATTACTATACGAGGAAGGTTGCGATGCAAGCATAGAATTTTAGTAACGATGATGTCTAGAATGAGATCCCAGATTCGATTTTCGATATCGAGGGAGTTTCAAAGGTGATTGTGTATAATCTCGAGGAAGAGCATGGGTCCATAGAATGATGGACGTAATAGCGAAAATATTTAGGCATGTGAAATACGATGCTATAATACTTGATGTTGATATATATACGTATATGTTTTGTTCTCCTATGACAAACCTCTATAGTTCAGAGGTAGATTCCAAGCCAGATATTTATGGCAATAAAGTTTTTACGTATATACAATTCTCTTCAGTTCATTCTTTTCTCTTCTTTTCATTTCATGTAAGCTGAGAAGAACAACCCTTCCAGAAGGGGAGGTATTGCCGAATGACTATCTATCTGTGTGATAGAAGCCTAGTAGGATACCACATGTTGTTTAATTGCTTGTCAAGTACTAAAGGCTGGCCACCTTCTGTACTAACTATGCAATAGAACAAGTGTTCATGATCATAGTGATCTCTCAACAAATTCCTTTGCTTCTATATGATTGATCAAATTTTGGAAAATTGAAACAACTGAAAAAGGAGTAGTAAAGTTATGGTGGTATTCGGAATGGAAACACATTCGTGATACTAAGGTTGACGTGGTTATTAAAAGGTTATAGAACCCTAACAAGCAAAAGTATAACCAGTATAATATTAGGGACGGAAGGTAGTAGCGATTACGAACTGGAAAAGAATGGGTATTGAGAAGCAAAAGCTCTAATGCTAAAAGCTATAATGAGAGTCTGTGCAATAGACTTGAAAGAATTTGGAATGATCACTTAACGCGGATTGAGTTTTCTCACGACAATAGATCATATGTCATTATCGAGATGTCACCATATGAGATCCTTGAGGGAAGACAATGTCGATCTCCCTTATGTTAGGATGAAGTTGTAGAGCGCAAGATGCTCGGACCCGCAGTAGTCCAAAGGACCAGGGATATAATAGATCTAATCAGAGGATGACTGGTAGTAACCCAAGATGGACATAAGAGGTATGCTGATTTGACTCGAAAGGACAAAGAGTATGAAATAGGGGACCTAGTAATGTTATAGGTACCCCTTGGAAAGGATTGATGTGGTTCGGAAAGAAAGGAAAGCTAAGTCCACAAATTGTTGGACCCTTGGATATATTAAGACGTATTGGGAAGTTAGCATATGAGCTAGCCCTACCCCCGAACATGTAGCAAGTCATAACGTGTTTCACGTATCAATGTTAAGGAAGTGTAATTCGGATGCTAGATAAATAGAGGCATATGAGCGCCTAGACATGTAACCAAACGTAACTTATATGAAGTAACCAGGAAGGGTTATGGATTGAAAAGGAACAAGTGCTTAGGAGAAGGGTTATCAAACTAGTCAGAGTTGGTGGTAGAACCGCAATGTGGGAAAATTTACTCAAGAGTTAGAAAGTGCAATGCTAAGAGAGTATCCCTATCCATTTTCTATCTGATTCCGGGACGGAATCCTTTTAAGGAGAGGAGACTGTAATAACCCCAATTTTTGGAATTTTTTTGAAACCCTTATGAATAGTGATTTTGCTGATTATGCTGAATAAGAAATTTTTACATGCCACACTATGTAGGGGTTCTTCTATTGTTATTCTGAGATCTTATTAGTACTTTATATGGGATATAAGTGTATGTAAAGATCGTCAGAATCCAAATTCGAACACTTTGATTTTTCCCGAAAATCCACCAGATACCGAAAGAATTAAGTATAAGGGAACAGGATAAAAAGGATTTAAATTCAAGAATTATAAGAGAGGATCATAAAAGGAATATAATATTTTGAGAAAGGTTTAGGGGAACCCAAGTAATAAGATCCCGGGTATGATCCCTCAAACGATAAACGAAAACAGAAGTTAAGCGAACCGCATAACAGATCAGCGGTCATTAGCCAAGTAATTAGGAGTTAATCAAAGGGTTAGTGGAGAGTGATGTCATCTCACCAACAAGAGGAAGACAAGTGTTAAATAGATGACACAACCATGGTGA
Organism: Apium graveolens; assembly: GCF_009905375.1. Taxonomy (NCBI): domain Eukaryota; kingdom Viridiplantae; phylum Streptophyta; class Magnoliopsida; order Apiales; family Apiaceae; genus Apium; species Apium graveolens. The sequence goes on from NC_133651.1 coordinate 130,959,849, forward strand.
CATAAGCATGGCAAGTGAAATTGTTTTGTTGGATGATTCTTGGCCAAGCAAAAATTACCATGGTAAAAACCAAAAAGTAGCCAATCCATAAAGAAAATAAACCAACTAATTCATTTCACAAAATAGAAAATAAACTTCTTGTTCAAGAACATGAAGCTCTCGGCTTCTTCTTGAAAGCAAAAGAAGAAAAGATCAAGTCCAAGCTCCACTCCATAATAAATTCAAAGGTAATTATGCAAGCTTCCTTGTGATTAGATAAGCATATCCTAGGAGTTTAAGCTTCTAATTATTTGTAAATCTCTTCCAATAAATCAAGGAAGAAGATGGTGAATAGTAACCTTCAAGAAATAACTTTAGTTTTCTTGATTTTTATGAAAGTTCAAGGTAGCTTAAGCATAGATCAAGGCTTCCATGGGCTTTCCAAGGATCTTTCATTGATTAAAAGCTTCAAGGAAGGTATAACTCTAAATTATCTTAGCATTAAGTTGTTTGGTATAAATGATTATGATGATGGAATGATAGATTAAGTGTAGTAGTTGTTTTGTCATGTTGAGATCTTAGTTGTTAAGTGTTTTTGTTGATTTTGGGAGTTAAGAGTAGCACTAGTTGTTCTTGATGAGTCATGGTATGATTTGGGCTTGGTTTAAATGGATTCAAGTGGTTGATGAGTGATATTGTCATGTGGTTATATTGGGATTGATTGGTGATGGTTTGGTGTTGAATTGGTTTGGTAAAATTTTGGGAAATCGCGTAAACATAGCCGTCGTAATGCCCGATTTACCTTAGACTGTTTTTGTTCTTAATATCAGGACCCTATAACTCACTGTTAGGTTTTGACCACTGCCATGATTAGATAGTTCATGTTACGAGCTTCGTTTTGATATGTGGTTCGTTTGAATTCGATGTACGGTTTAGGAGAAACGACTGTTTTAAGTAACGGCGTTTCGCGACCGAACCATTACCCCTCGCCTTACTTTGAAACCTTGGTTAAGGACTTTAAATGACTAATTGGGGTATGAAACAATTGTGTTAAGTGGATTAGGCAGTTGGTAAGGTACTCACGAAAGAATCGCTTTAAAATTCTTAATGGTTAATTTATTAAAAATGGTGGAGCCGAGGGACTCGAGTGACGTAAGTCAATCGTTAAGCGCAAAAGTAAGCGTTAGAGTCTAATTGGTTAAAGTCTAGATTCTTAAGCGACTTTGGTTTAATTCCAACTTATATGTTATTTATAGGTTATCAGACTCATCCCAGGACTTTTACCACCCCTAGTCGCTCAGGCAAGTTTTCTACCCGTTATACTGTTGTTGTGATGTAAATATATGTATATGCATTATCTTGTGATAAGTGCATGATTGTTATTAGCAAATCTTGCAATATATTGGAGCATATGATATGGTATATATGCATGTCTGTTTCGTAATCTTGATATCTAATTGTTGATTCAATTGCTTATAAGTTGCATAATACCTATGTTAGAGATAAGCAGTACTTGCGTATACCCTTAGTATAGGGGACCCAAAGGTGAACATTTTTCTAAACCGGGAGTCGATGTTCCCGAGTATAAATATATATATATATATATTGATATAGTTTTCAAAACTATTAATCGAATAAGGTTTATTCGATTACTTTATTTTATTTAATGAATATTATTCTGAATATTCATTCGAGGATTTATGACTCTGTTTATTTTATTTAATGAATATTATTAGTTGAATATTTATTTGAGGACTTAAGACTCCGTTTATTTTATTTAATGAATATTATTTTGAATATTCATTTGAGGACTTATGACTCCGCTTATTTATTAAATAATATTCTTTATTTTATTAAAGAATAATGTTTCGATAATCAAACTTATTTTCGATTATTCAAATAAAGTTCGTACTTTCGTATAAGTATATCTTTGGTCACTTGTTATTCATTTCAAGTATAAGTTTTAAAACTTCTACTTCAATTATTTTTATAAGGATGATCCTTTTGGGAATATTATTTAAAAAATAATATTCAGATATTTTCTAATATATCGGGACTGATTTATTTCATTAAATCAGCATTACTCCAAACATTCTTAAAAATGTTTTCGAGTCTTCAAAATGAATTTTAAAAGTTAGAGCGGATCCCCAAAACTCATTTTTATATTTAAGATCTTCCTTTCGAAGGGGTTTTAAATACTCGCTCAAAATCTTAGGGATCTGGCTCTGTGGTGTATTTTATATTCGCAACGAGGTTGCTGTTTTGAGAAAACAATTTGATTATTTGCCCAACGTTCGGGAAGTAAGTCCATCTAATTGAGTCGTCATAAGCGATAGGCCGGGGTACGGTCTATGAAGGTGTAAGAGGCTGGGTAACAGTCCATCCACGCGTGAGTGGCCGGGTAACGGTCTAGCGCGAGGTCCTAATACGGCCAGGGTGATGACCGGCGAGGAATTCATCCATCTACAGTAGAAAATGGTACTTATTAGTATCTTTGCCTGATTAGCAAGATATCGGGTTTATGCCACAATTCTTTTCCTTTCCAAAAATTCATTGGATGTTACAAACTCTGTTCATACTTTACATGACAGAGGTTTTCAGGAAATGTATGAGAGATATATATATGGATATATATCGGGACTTAATGAAGTATCTTGTAACTTCATTTCATTCAATAATATTTCAAAGATTGAATCTATTCAAGTCTTATCTTGTAGTCTCATCTGGGTGATGAACTTTTGAAACTAATTATAACTTGAACGGTGGTAGTTCAAGTAGTATTCGGAAAGATATAAGTATATTGGAGTATCTTGTAACTCCATCTTTTAAACTTATATCTAGTAAATGATTATCTTGTGCATGTCAAAGATTTTCGGAAAAATGTTGAGACAAGGTTAGATATATGAGATCACCTTGCAACGATATTTTTATACAGTTATAAACTGGAACTCTGTGTATATTATACATGTCTTAGGATTTCAAAGATTTGAGAAGTATATATGTATACTGAATATTTTGCGACTTCATCGCATTAAAATAACAAACTTGGTTCATTTCTTCTTGACCAGGACTTTCATGAGTACTATGAGAATGGTCATATATTGTACATTATAATACATATTATTTCGGTGGGCTTGTTGCTCACCCTTGCTTTCTTCTTTCATCACACAACAACAGATAGACAAGATGAACAGGATCAAGCTCCCAATTCGCGAGCAGGTAGGAAACGTTCTGCAGTTTCTTGTAGGCGTTGATGCCGTGTAGCTGAGGTAGGATCTACCAATAGGCTAGGCTTTCAACTTTCGATGTACCAGACTTATGTATATTTATGAATTGTAATAATGGCAAAGAATATGTAAATTATTCAGAAACCCTTTTTATGGTGAAATGGTTTATAATTATGGAATAAGATGACTTGTGTTATTTTTGGATATTCATCTCTGAAACTATAACTTGTGGTGTGTGTGTGTATATTATGGGGTCACAGTACGCAGTAGTTGGTTGACTGTTAAGATTAAGTATTGATAAGGGAGATGGAACTCATGACAACCCGAATCCCCGACCCCAGATTTGGGGGTGTTACACTACCCATCCCAACCAGGGGTATGCTGGGATTCGCAAAGAGCAGCACCTTACGATGTTCATGACCAATTGGATCCTGACGTACCAGTAGGTACCAGAGGAGATCGCAATGATCGTTACTGTATTCGTATCGAAGAGATGCGAAAAAGTATTCAGATCATTGTGCAATATCCTAATAAAATGCTTAGTGGCATGATCAAAGTCAATGATCGTAAGCTATGTCCTTCATCATGATGTCGAATGAAATTATCCATGGAATCGTGCGCTGTGTGAAACGTGGATCATCGTCGTTCTTAACTGAGACTCAGGTTAAGCTCCGTCTCGGAACATTATGGGGTTAGGAGTAAAGCATCCCAAGGTTGGCGCATCTCGTTGAGCATAGAGAAGCATTGGGAACCCCAATTTCTTTCTTCGGAGCCATTTATTTTCCCTTCTCCCCGCCCCGGCATAGCACTTCGCTTCTGGTTCTTCGGAAGAATCAACTGACTTCTACCTTATTTATTGATCTGGGGGAAAAGGAACCGCCTACCAGTTGGGAAGCTAGACATCAAGTAAGTGGCTTGATGAGGATAACTAAGCGGACACGCCGGAGTTGGCTGCTGGCACAACAGGGTGGTGCCTCACCCCACCGCAGGAGGGCATGCGGTAGCATTCGCGGTGGTACTTCAGGATTCCAATATACTGCGTCCAAGATCAGAACGAGCTTGTCGATAGACCACTGATGTCCCATTCTTGAGGGAGCTGGAGCGCAGCCATCTTATCCACTGAACTAGCTAGAAGCTATCTCTTCGGGTCGAAGCACTAAAAGAAAAGGATCGGGAAGGGCGGCATCATAGGAACCACGAGATCCCCTACTAGTAAAGGGAAAGAGGAAGTGCGCTTCTGTGCATCAGCTGAAAAGGCCCTTCCCATTTTTAAGAAAAACAAGATCAGCTTCATAGTCGTAGTAGTCGCGGTCGAGGCTTGGCTTTAACCGATAGGCTAGCAGTAAGCTTGGCTATAGCGAAGCACTTACCAAGCGCAAAGGAAAGGGCTTTTCCCACTTGAGTCGTATGCGGGGAACTCGCACGTGCGGTTATTAGGGGGATGGCTAGTAGGATCAATCCCATCCCAATAGCGTAGATTTGGATCTCAATATGAAATCCTCTTTTCTTGCAAGACCCGTTCGAATAAGGGAAAAGATCATCTTTTTAAATTGGGCCTTCTACCGAAAAGACACTTTTCGCTTTAAACCGTTCTGTGCAGAGGAAAGATGGTCTTACTCAACATATCCATGCAAACCATAGCACTAGATGGAAGGTATGCTTCACTGACCTCGTTTAACATTATGCTTCCTCCGAAGCGAGATCGGAGTAGGAAGACGATGAGCGAAAAGCAAGGGCAAGCGATAGAAATGATAGTCCCTCACGCGAACGACTAAAAATGGTGAGATCATTAGTGAAAGAAGGACTAATGACGATCCTAAAGAAGAAGAAGGAGTAACAGAAGTTAGTTTTCTTTGAATATCGAGGAAAAAATAGGACAATCATGCCATTCGTAAAAGTAATTTTATTCTGATTATTCTGATTTCTATTTAATTGAATATTCTGGATCTTGGTTACCATAGTACTATGGCCTTCGAGAAAAAATATTGGAGCGGGAATCAAAAAGGGGAAAATAAAGTAAAGTATAAGCACATATGGAACGAAAAGGAAATCCAATTTCGGTAAGACTTGAGAAAAATTATAGTTCAGATTCAAGTTGGTTCAGTGAGGGCAGCCGCAAAAGTCACCAAATAGGTTAGTCTTTTGCTTCCGTTTGTCAAAAAAAGAAAGGCGTGGGGGGATGTTGCAGATGTCCGGGATGGACATGACATCTTCTAATGCTAGAAGACCACTGGAAGACACCCGGGACCAGAGCATGTCGTGAAAGAAGCACACTGGGTGGGGGCGTGCTTCGACCCTGTCTCCGGGATACAGTTGAATGTAGATATCATGAACGCGATGTACAAGATACCAGGCCGAGAAACCAGGGAAATCCCCTATGTTCCAATCGCTAGTGCATCCAGGGCCCGGTGCCCAGCTCAGCTGGAGAGGCCTAGCCTGATCTGAGAAGTAAGTGCAAATTGGGTTCAGGTAGACTTCATTCAAGAACGCTGCCGCCCCTGGAATCAATAAGAAAACAAGTGCTAAGTTTCAGATCAAGGAATAAACCGAAATGAAAGAAGGAGAAGTTTCTCGCTCGGCACCTAAAGCGTACTATGCTCCACTTCAACAAATGAGAGTTTTAAGTGAAACTGGTGAACCGTGCGAGCTGGTTAGATGCATGGGACAGATGCCTCATATTACCTGCTTACGTAGCTATGCAGTGGGAGGGAAGAAGCCTAAATAAACCCCCTTCTTTATTGATTTCATTTTTTCTTTGAAAAAGCAGTACAAGGAGATTAGACTCTCGGATGAGACTAAGCAGCTACCGACCGTTTCGGCATGCCCTTGACCTATCTTTATTAAGACCAAAACCCTATCTAAAGTGGGGCCTAGTTTAAGCTGTCAAACAAATGATAGATAGAATGGAAAAAAAGAATAACCACTAGTAGGGATATGGGTGGAGTCTCTCTCAGAAAAGAGATTTGTAGATTCGTAAAACAGGAGAAGAGCCTTGACTTTTTATTCTATTAGTCAATCGTGCTAGCTGCAATCAAACTAAAGCAAGAAGGGAGGGTGCTTGTTATCGCTTTATTAATTAGTAAGTAGGCATGTTCAGGTGAAAGGTTGCTTTACTAAGATTCTAATATAAGGCGCGTTAGCACTTTAGAAAGATTGCTCGTTTGCTAGGCCGTTTTCAATAAGGACGTTTAGGCTTGACTAATAAGATAGAAAGGGCTTTTTCATCAGGCAGTTTAGAACCCTATACAAAGGTCGTTTCCTTTCAAAAACTTCCTCTTCCTACTGCGAGGGCGTTGCACGAAACCAAACCGCCCCCGCCCGATCAAGTACGAGCTGCTTCACCGGTAGGCCCACTTAGGTTAGGGGCATTGTCCCTCAGTTCTTACCAACCTCCCTGGTGTGTGTGTAATCGATGTCTTGCTAGCTTCAACTCACTCGAATAACAATTATTGATTCCCTCTGCTGTCAATTTTTTATTCATTCAGGGCGCTCAGCCGGTGCTCCTTTCTCAAACCAGAATCTGAACGTTAGGGAAGATAAGGAAAGACCACATGAGCAAACCGACCGAAGGGACTTCACTTATCCGAACCAAACGATAGCAGCTTAAAGCTAGGATTATCGACGAGCAGCATCGCTGCTTGATCATAGGGGATACACCACAGGTTGGGTTTGGGAGCCGTGTGATGGGTGACTATCCAGCACGGTTCGGAGAGCACTTTTAGTCTGCGTTGGTGAATTGAAGCCCCCTTATCAAGCAAGAAAGAAGCGGTTCTTCCCATGGTGGAGTCATCATTGACTCTATTTATTATTATGGTAAATCAGTGTATCAAGATGTTAATATGAGGTCTTATTTTGGTTCGATACGTCCACCTATGAGACTCACCCTTGGCTTTCGTCTCAGTAGGTGTCTTATTCAACATTTTCCCAAAAGAACATTCATTCATTTATTTCTTCCCCGTCGACCACGATGATTGAAACGGCGCAAAAAATCCAGACCCGGAAAGAAAAAGAAGAAGGGCCGGTGGTGGGCATTTGGCAAAGTCGGGTCAGTCGGGTGTCTTCATTCAAGCAATGATACTGAATAAGAACAAAATGAAGTGAGAGGCCGGGAGATAGGGAAACTAGTCGAGTCGATCAGACTCGACGACCGGGAGAAGCAAAATGAAATCCGTATTTAGCCGAAAAAGAAACAACACTATGGATACCATGACTGATCACCATCGATAAAGATTCTTCTTTCCAAATCACTTCGGGTCAGCGGGGCCTTCAAACATCCGAAATATGCCGGGGTTGTAAATGACATAGCGTTCTTGATAAAAAATGATGACTCTTTCATAAAAATAAAGTTCTTAAAGTTATTTTTCCAAAAGAAGTTCCGCTCCGACAGCCCGACGAGTCATCTACTAAAAAGGACCCTCCCCGCAGGCGCCCTCCCTTGAATTTATCGGTAATGCAATACTACTTATTGAATACAATGAACAAAATGTATTTCGAGCCTGTCAAAGTTCTCAATCATTTTCTGGCATCGGGCGTGGCTTAACCATTTGTGATGGAGGGGCTAATGCACAGGGAAGAAGCTTAGATAAGAGAATACGTTCTCGCATCCCTTTTTTGTAGAAAGCTCGACCAGTGATAAAAGACTTTGGTGAATCTAAAAAGAGGTTGACCCGCTTAATTTTCTTGGCGAATGATATTCACTTCGTGGGAATAATAAAAACCACCATCTCTCTCTTTCCTTTCTTCGGTACTACCTTTTTCTTTCCAAAGGATGGGGTTGGGGTGTATAAGAACCTTTTTTTTAGATGATCGGGAACCACTCCTAGGTAAATTAAGGAAAAAATGTTGGAACCTCATGGGTAAGGATAAGGTAATGGAATTGATAGAGAAATTCATAGGCCTAGGCCGGATAGGAGAATTGATAAAGGGAATAGAGATGATGCTAGAGATCATACTGAGAAATAAAATAATTCCATACGGGTATAATTCTTATTTAAACGAAGTTAAAAAATGCGATGTTTGTTGTTTAATAGAACAAATACTAATATCGTAATTGATTCGGCCAATATAAAATCTGTTTATAAAAGTACTTCTCTGATTGCTCAAGACTTCTATTTTTAACTGAGAAACAAAAAAAGATCATTTCGTATGGAAAAACATCTCGTAATGTATTTAACCAGAAAGTCGATTATGCTCCTGCAGAAGTATCTACTCATTACGAAATCTCATGTGTCAAAGTGTGGATTTGATATAGTAAAAAAAGGACGTGCTATATCCAAAATGAAAAAAATATAGTAAATATCGTAAAAGTAGATGTAGTAGGGGTTTCAAACCGGACGGTACACAACTTGGTTTTGGAAGATATGGCACTAAAAGTTGTAGAGTTGGTCATCTTTCATATCGAGCCATTGAAGCAGCGCGTCGGGCTATAATCGGACAGTTCCATCGTGCTATGAGCGGACAATTCCAAAAAATGAAAAGATATGGGTAAGAGTTCTCGCAGATCTCCCTATTACCGGGAAACCTACAGAAGTCAGAATGGGAAGAGGAAAAGGAAATCCTACGGGTTGGATTTCTCGTGTGTCCACGGGACAAATCCTATTTGAAATGGATGGTGTGAGTTTGTCAAATGCTCGACAAGCCGCTACATTAGTGGCGCATAAACCATGTTCGTCAACCAAGTTTGTTCAGTGGTCGTAATTAGTTAGTGGGGACAAAACCCACCGATAGTGGGGCCTGGAACAAAGGGACAGGGGGAAATTTAATTCCTAGCTTGGGTTGAGTGAGATATCAGAGAACACAGCCCCTACTCTAACTATATAATTTAGATCTTTGGGGATAACGGGTAAAAATGCTTTTCCTTACCTATGATTCTCCTTCAGATTCTCATTCTCGACAGAGGCGTCTCCTTCCCCACAGGCCGGAAGAAATGGGAGGAGGCAACAGAAACCCTCCTACGGGGGGAGGGTTTAGAAGTCTGGAAGGAAAAGCGCAGAGAGTTGGATGAGCAGTGGGTGGACGGCCCCTTCTATCAATCGTTGAGAGGCTTGTTGTCGGAATGAGATAAGAATAAGAAACCACAGCAGTAAGGTAAATGGGAGGAAGCTCTTTTTTCTTTTTCTTATGAGGTTGTGTATAACAACCTTAATCGCACAAGCCTGGGATGGGCCTACCTCCATCCTTAGAGGAGCCGTATGAGGCGGAAGCTCCACATACGGTCTTGAAGCCGAGCCTTTCCTGCAATGGGGCCTAGGGAGTGATATGATGATTGGTTTAGGTAGGACGACCAGCCTACTACCGCCACCTGTAGGGATTAGTGTGTGAGACTGCGATCCATAAACTGACACATGGGACTCACCCTTTACTCAGGAATAGAGAGGGGAAATATAGCATGTCACGAGAGTGAGGTGAGGGTTGGAACCCTACTGCGAGACGGGGACTTCGTGAGCCAGGATTTTGGAGATGAGGCCTTTTGGCGAATCCAAGTCAATTTCGGGCCACCATACCCTGCAACTGATGATAAGGCCCAATGGAGTAAAGGGAAGCGTATACGTTGTAAAACTCTCTTCCCTCCAAAGGTGCCTAGAGGACGATCCAGGCGTAGCAGAGCGACGACCCGGGAGTGGATTCCCCGTCGGCAGGGGGACAGGAGACGGTCATCTCATGGCACATCACGACCTATAGGCAAGACCGGCGAGACCTGGGAAGGCAACCCGATTGGGAGTCAGAGGATCCATAGTACCTGCAGGCCCCCGGACATCATATTCATCATTTTTTAAAGCGGGGGGAAGGGACCATTTTTCTGCAACGGGAAAAACGGAGCAAATTTGACTCGACACAACCTAACGATACATCCAATACGAATGATCTGTGCCTAGAATCCCTTGCTAGATCTCTGCTCTAGAGCTAGGCATCAGGTAACATAAGATAGCAGAGAACGGCTTCTCTATAAAGGCGGCCACATGTGATGGGGTGGAGGAGGTGGAGCCCTTATGATCAATAGGAAGAGGAGTAAAATAAATAATTAAAAACAAATGCCGCCTATGAATACTAATCTTGTTGTTCAGGGGTACCGGTTCCTTCAGATGTCTTATCTTCGGTATATAGAGCACCTAATTTCATTTCCTGGTCTATTTGGATCCCGGGTGAAATTAGCGAGCTTAATACTATATCCGTGTTGTCAAAGTTCAATAAATTCTTGGTTGTGTAGCACCATGAATGTTTTAATGGCGTCATACAACCAGACTACATACAGTTCCTGCAACGAGAGGTGTCCGCAGTACCTTCTTCGGATTTGATCGTGGATAAGCTCAACTGCATGTTGTCCAACAAATACCAGAAGTGGTATGTGGATTACGCAAATAATATGGGAATGAGCGTACCGAAGCATGATTGGTATGTTATAAATTTCAGGAGTTTCATTCCATCCCCGATGGAGCCCCTATATGGGCAACCGACTTCCTTTATTCTATATAGTATTATATCAATTCTAGCTATCAGGATATTATGGTGCTTGCGCAAAAGGAAGTTGCTTTCTTTGCTGTTTTTTTTATTTTGACTTGGTTGGCAGGGTCAGGGTGTGACGGCCTCAACCCCGGGGTCAGGAGTTGACGTCACTAAAGACAATTACTAGAAATATAAACAACAAGATTATTATTAAAATATACTAACTCGACCCCCAAATCAAGATTCGATCCAGGTTCAAGTATAATCCAAGCTACATATTATTATAAACCATTTATTCAAAAGTCTGACACAAACTAACTTATTCAGCAACTCATCAGACCGCACGTGGTCTAATACTAACTACCTCTGAGGAGCCGGGTCCAGAAGGGGCGGAAACATGGTTCTGCCAAGGTCTGATCGGTCTTCTAGGCATCTACGATATATATAACAGGTTGCAACAGTGAGCATAATCGCTCAGTAGCACCAATGTATGAATTACAAGATAAAAACAACAATGTAAAAAGTTACAGGAATAGAACTATAATCAACATGAAATCCAAAATCTGTAAATCATTTCGATCAACCGTATATAAAGAAAACTGAGATAACTGGATATCACTGACTAGCATACTTTTAACAAAACAAACGTAGTCGTGTGCTGTGTAAGTACCAGAGTCCAATCTTAGTATGCTATTCACATTTATAAATCCACTGTATTAATTACTTATACTCTTACGGGAATCACAAAGCCAAATCAGATATGTAACGGATATGTGAAGACAGCTCATCAGACTATTAACTCAGAGACTAGCTAGGTCTTTGACCTACTGGAATAATCGGTTATAAATTTGCGCACAATCGAATTAGCCTCTTATGCCACCTCAATGGGCTTACTATGGCCCCTATGTATCCCATATCTGATCGTTTTATCCAGTTTTGAAAACACTTATACATATCTCATCTCAAAACCATTCATTTTAACAGCACACAAAAAAATCTGGTTCATAAATCATTTTCATTCGAGATAGGTACCTTTCGAAGTTTCTTTTCCCCAAAACAGGTTTAAAACAGTTATTTATAACTACAGGGGATACGTAACTTAAAATGTTTATGTTCCTTTACAAAATTAAAACAACAATCTATTCATATGTACTGAATCATAAAAGAATGGTCAGGACATTTGCCTTGCAACGCTTTCAGAAACCCTAAGTAGCTTTTACGTTGACATTGGTCCTTGCGAGACTTGATTGGGATCTACAATAACAGAATACCCAAATCAGTTATAACGACATGCTTGATATCCTCAATTCCTAATAGCCCAATCGATAACCTGACTCGTATTATATATATACACACAATCACGTAATCACATAGTCCGTATTCAAATAAGGGTAATATGTTTTGAATTATATAGTACGTTTTTCGTATATAAAATAAATTTTAGAAAATTTTGGCAGCAACTCTTTTGTTTAAAAGCCTACCCGTCGATTACAATCGACGTTAATATTCACAACAATTCACAATCTTCCACTCGCAACACAATTTTCACAATTTATAATTATTTACGTACAACTCTATTATACAATTTATTTTATAAAATTAAGACTCAGAATTAATTCATCATCGTCCATCGTTGACTCACCGAAGTTCATCGCCAACGGTGGTACAATTTATTGGTGCTCGATATGATACAGGTTTCTAAATGAATTACATCGATTAATATAATTTCCCGCAATGAAAGTATTTATTTCACGAATATTATTCATTTATTTTCTTGTAGAAAAAGGAAAATAGGGATTAAAATTTTAACAACCAAGCCCAATTCTCCCATTCGGCCCAACAGAGAAGGCCCAAACAAACCGGCCCAACTGCCAAGCCCAACAGGAACAACCTAACTGAACAGACCACGGAGAAGCACAGCAAACACACGGCCGCAACCATGCACACACACACCTCACACACAAACACACGCACACAACACACACAATCGAACACACACACACACACAATACACAATCAATCACACACAAAACCATATACATATTAATAGACATATATATAGGAATTGAACCAGCCAAGCTAAATAAGCGGCGGCTCACCGGAGAAAACAAGCCGGAGAACAGGAACGGCGGTGACCGGAAACACCAAGAAGGAGAGGGAAAGAGACGTAGACAAGAGAGAGTAAAAGAGAGAGAGAGCAGAGAGATTTTTATAAGAGAAACAAAGAGAGAGTTCGAGAGATGTCGGGAGAGCAGAGACAAAGAATTGATGTTTATGTGTGTGTTTATCCGACTGCCATTAAATAATTAGCGAGACATGTGGCTAAAATTAATAAATTTCCCTGTCTCGATCGTTTTAACTTATTTATAGGTACGATATGTAAATAAATTCTAATTATACCTGAACCAAAATAATCTTAAAACTTTATAAATATTCCGAATTTATAAGAAACATAAATTTTGAGTTTTTAAGAACAAGTTTTGGAGCGCAATAAATACCCGGATTTAGCGTTCGAACGAAACAAGGTGCAGTTAAAAACACATCAAAATAAATCCATATTAGTCTTAAAATGTCAAAAATATCCCGGAATAAAAAGAAACGTAATTTTCATAATTTTAAAATAATTTCTGAAATGTTGTTTATACCCGCTTTTATCAATTAAACGAAATAACGAGCGGGTGAAATTAATCCCAAAAATTTTCAAAATAATTTTAAAATTCTCGGAATATTATAAACTTAATAAAATATGAGTTTCGTGATTTTTGAAGAATCTTGGATTTAAATATGGATTTCACAAATAAACACAATCAAAAAATCATTTAAAGATAAATAATTAATGAAATATTGATTTCTCAATTTTATAAAATCCGAAAAATGGTTATTGAAATTATAAAATTATAAAACCAATTTTAGAGATAATCCAAATATTTATGGAATTAAAACTATAATAAAATCACCTTTAAACGCAAAACAAAAAAATATAACTTAATAATAAATTACACAACTCCAATCCTCTGCACCAATAAATCACAGATAATTAATAAAAATCAACACACTGCTGCCAAAACTAATACACATATTTTATTTAATTATTTATTCAATGATTACACTTTAAAATAATAAAGATAATGGAAAGTATATGAGTCATTACATCCTTTCCCCCTTAAAAAGATTTTGTCCCCAAAATCTGACTTAGCTAAGAAAATGAGGATATTTATCAAGCATGCCTGACTCTAATTCCCAAGTAAACTCTTTTACTCTAGGATTTCTCCACAGAACTTTTACTCTGGGGATCGACTTATTTCTAAGGACTCGCTCTTTACGGTCTAAGATTTGGATTGGTTGTTCCACGTAGGACAAATCTGGGTGAAGCTTAATGGGTTCGTGTTTTATGAATTGATTCGAATTAGAAACATAGGGCTTCAACATGGATACGTGGAACATGTTATGGATATGCTGCAACTGCGGCGGCAACGCTATCTCGTAGGCAACCTTCCCTACTTTCTTCAAAACCTCAAATGGTCCTATAAATTGGGGGCTAAGTTTACCTTTCTGGCCAAACCGTACAAATCCTTTCCAAGGTGATACCTTTAGTAATCCCAGTGCTCCTATCCCGAAGTTCACATCCTTTCTATGCAAGTCTGCATTCTTTCTCTGCCTATCCTGGGATGCTTCTAACCTTTTCCGAATCAACGCCCTTGCATCTCTGGTTTGCTAAACCAACTCGGGGCCTAACACTTTATTCTCTCCTGCTTCATCCCAATACAATGGGGATCTATACTTATTTCCATACAAAGCTTTGTAAGGCGACATTCCAATGCTGGCATGGTAGCTGTTGTTGTACGAAAATTCAATCAAAGGTAAGTGTTCATCGTAGTTTCCTTTAAAATCCAAAAACAAACTCTTAACATGTCCTCTATGGTTTGAATGGTTCTCTTGCTTTGACCGTCCATCTGAGGATGATAGGCGGTGCTCATATTCAACTTAGTTCCTAAACATTCTTGGAACTTGGTCCAAAACCTGGAATTGAACCTCGGATCTCGATCCGACACAATGGACACAGGAACCCCATGTTTGGTCAATATCTCATCCAAATACAACTTAACTAACTTTTCCAAAGAATACCTTTCGTTGATCGGAAGAAAATGCGCTGACTTGGTCAACCTATCAATGATTACCCAAATGGCATCGTGATTAGCTTTCGTCTTTGGAAATCCTACCACAAAATCCATCGTAATCTCTTCCCATTTCCACTGGGGAATCTCCAAAGGTTGTAACAATCCACTTGGTCGTTGATGTTCTGCTTTTACCGTCTGACACACGTGACATTTGCTAACCCAATTGGAAATATCCTTCTTCATTCCTGGCCACCAAAAGTTTTTCTTCAAATCTTGGTATATCTTAGTGCTACCAGGGTGGATAAAAAACCTAGAGTTGTGCGCTTCATATAACACTTCATTCTTTAGTTCCGTCATATTAGGAATCCAAATTCTGGAAGAAAATCTAAACAAACCTTGGTTATCCTTTTGGGTACAGAATTCTTCTCCTGTCAAAGTATCCAATTCTTGTTCCATAACTCCCTCTTGACATCTTCTGATCTTTTCCACCAATGCTAGTTGGAAAGTAATCTGGTACAGTTGCTCCTGACTTCCACTTGATACTCGAACTTCAATCCCCATCTTTTCTAAGTCTCGTGCTAGCTCATCTGCAATCTGGACCATATTCAAATTCTCTTTTCTGCTCAAGGCATCAACCACCACATTGGCTTTGCAGGGATGATAATTAATTAAATAATCATAGTCCTTGATTAATTCCAACCACCTTCTCTGTCTCATGTTCAAATCCTTCTGTGTGAATATGTACATCAGGCTCTTGTGATCCGTGTAAATATCACACTTTTCTCCATACAAGTAATGTCTCCACAATTTTAACGCAAAAACTATAGTTGCTAACTCAAGATCATGGACTGGATATTTTTGCTGGTGAGGCTTTAGTTGTCTGGAGGCATAGGCGATAAATTTGTCATGTTGCATCAATACACAACCCAAACCATTCAAAGAAGTGTCGCTATAAATCACTAAGTTTATCGTCTCATCTGGCAATGCTAGTACTGGAGCTGTCACTAACCTCATTTTCAATTCCTGAAAACTTTCTTAACATTTTCCATCCAAATGAACTTCTCATTCTTCCTGGTTAACTTGGTTAATGGGGATGCAATCTTAGAGAAATCGTTTATAAAACTTCGGTAATATCCTGCTAGTCCGAGAAAACTTCTTACTTCCGTCAGAGTCTTCGGTTGCTCCTACTTGGATACGACTTCAATCTTCACAGGGTCTACCTTGATGCCTTCCTTATTACCACATGTCCAAGAAACTGTACTTCTAACAACTAAAACTCACACTTGGAAAACTTTGCATACAACTGCTTTTCTCTTAACCTCTGAAGGGCAATCCGTAGATGCGTTGCGTGATCTTCTGGAGTCTTTGAATATATGAGGATGTCATCAATAACTACAATAACAAACCTATCCAAGTACTCCTTATACACCCGGTTCATAAAATCCATAAAAGCCACTGGTGCATTGGTCAATCCAAACAACATCACTAAGAACTCATAATGGTCATACCTTGTTCTGAATACAGACTTGGGAATATCTTCGGGCTTTATCTTCAATTGGTGGTAGCTAGAACTTAAATTAATCTTTGAAAAATAACATGCTCCTTTCAGCTAATCAAACAAATCGTCGATGCGTGGCAAAGGATACTTGTTCTTTATTGTCAACTTGTTCAGCTCTCTGTAGTCAATGCACAATCTCATACTTCCATCCTTCTTTTTTACGAATAGCATTGGAGCACCCCAAGAGAAACAATGTGTCGAATAACTCCCTTATCCAATAATTCCTGAAGTTGCTTGGCCAATTCTTTCATTTCCACTGGAGCCATTCTATATGGAGCTTTGGACACTGGTTCGGCTCCAGGTATCAAATCAATGGAGAACTCTATCTCTTGATCAGGTGGTAATCCTACAGTTCTTCTGGAAAGACGTTAGGAATTTCTTTTACTATGGGGATCTCATCCAAGGTAGGGGTCTCTTTCTTCGTATCCACCATATGAGCCAAATATGCTTCACACCCTTGCCGCAACAATTTCTTTGCTTGTAATACTGAAAGAAACTTATTGTCTTCCCTCTGTCCTTGATAACTGATCCTCTTATTATCTGTGGTATACATAACAATTATCTTTTTCTTGCAGTCGATATTTGCCTTATACAGGGAGGACCAATCCATGCCTAGAATAACATCAAATTCTCCTAACTCAAAAGGTATTAGGTCGACAGGGAACATATATCCTGAAATCTCCATAGAGCACTTAGGACAGAATTGACTTACAGGCACTTTATCTTTATTATCCACCTCTATGGTCAAAGGTTCATCTAGGTCTTCCAACATCAATTGCATTTTATTTACACAGTTCATAGATATAAAAGCTTCTAAATTAAATAAAGCGTTAACAGGTATGAAATTAAGAGAAAGCGTACCTGCAACTACATCGAAATCCTGAGCTGGAGATTTCTTGGTCATCTTAAAGGTTCTAGCTCTGGAGGTACTTGTTTTTGGTCCTTGGGACACACTTCTTCCAACACTACCATGGGTTGTTGATCTGCAATTCCTAGAAATATGCCCCACTTTGCCACAACTAAAACAGGTTACTCTCTGGGTCTCAGACTTCCACTCCATGGAATAATGACCCTTCTGGCCACACCTAAAATAGTTGATATTTTCTCTGCACTGACCACTGTGCTTCTTTCTGCATGTCTTACAGTCGATCACTGGCCTATTCATCTTTGTTGGGGTAGAGCTAACTGAAGTGGTACTGGGCCTAGCTTGTGGGAAATTCTGTCTCCTGAACTCCCTATCCTTATTCTTTCCAAACCGGCGCTGAAACTTCTGACTAACTCCTCCTGATTCTGACCTAGCAGGTCCACCTTCAAACTTTCTTTTCTTCTCACCCTGCTCCTTAGCAGCTAATCTCTGGTCATTTTCTATCACTAAGGCATCCTGAACTACCAAAGTATACGTCTTGAGTTGTAAGGCTACAATTCCACTCCTTATCTCTGGCTTCAACCCTTGCTGAAACCGCTTCGCTCGCTGAGCTTCAAAACTCACATACTTTGGTGCTATACGGGCCAACTCCATAAACTTTGCTTCATACTCTGTGACGCTCCGGTCTCCTTGCTTCAACTCCAAAAACTCCATCTCCATCTGACTCCGGAGATAATCCGAAAAGTATTTCTCCAAGAACAGTTCTGTAAAACGGGTCCATGGAATAGGACCTTCTCCTTCTAATTCCCGTGTAGACTCCCACCAATAGTTTGAATCATTCTTCAGAAAATAACTAGCATAATCCGTCTTTAAATCCTCACGCACCTTGGTGACTGCAAACGCCTTCTCCATTTCCTTCACCCATATCTTGGCAGCAACATGATCCACTTCACCTTTGAACTCTGGGGGTTTCACAGCCTGGAAAGACTTAAAACTAACAACCTAGTTTGTCCCCCTCATCTCATGCTGTTGTTCAATCTGTAGCTGTTGATGTTGGATTTGCTGTTGTTGTATGAGCTGTTGTTATTGCTGTTGTTGTTGCTGAAATTGTTGTTGCTGCTGCTGGAATTGCTGTTACTATTAGACCAGCTGAGTAGACTGCTGACGCAACAAATCTATCAATTCACTTATGGAGGGATCCCCAGCAGATCCGTTATTGGGTTGAGAATTCTTCTTTAGTGGCATTCTCCTGAAACATAAAAGTCATATATAAGAAATAGACTGCTCCAAGCAGTTTATACATATGTATCAGGAGAGTGTTTCCACTAAGACAATATCATCATCCTCAGTTGAATTGGATCCATCCTGAGTGAATGATCATAATCTAGAAATAGAAACAACAGAAGCAACAATAATTGTAACAACAATAAGAACAACGCCCAAGTATATAACAACTGAACAATAAAATAAAGCAGCTACTATACAATAACCAACAAAAATCCAACCGATACAACTCGAATCCAACTGAAAAGAAACCATCCAAATACACAACAAAACTGGTTGTCATAGCAGCCTCCGCCTACTACAAACTATCATAACGTAATGTACATATATAAAGAAAACAACTACAGAACTCCTGAAAGCCAACTCTAAGCTCTGTATCTCTCTGCTGCAACCCTGGTCCAACCACTGCCACCAATAGAACCTAACTCAAACACCAACCAGTTCACCAAGTCCTGGTACTGAATGGCCCTGAACTCTGAGCTAATAAAAGAGTCAATAGACCTAGCTCTCTCGATAACAATCTGAGTCAAAGATCTGACCCGGGCCTGCACATCAGGTGAAGGGGAAGGGAGGCCCTGGAAAGGTCCGACTGGTATTTGGTCCAGATGCGCGACTAACTCTGGGATCTGCTCTCAAATGAAAGATCTATTCATCGCTCAGTGAACATGGTAAGGAGTCGGGGAAGAGGCACCGGTAGGGGCCGATGGAGGAACCGGAGGTCTCGAAGAGGAAGAACTAGGACCACAACTGGGAGGAAAATCCCTAACAGCAGACACATACCTATGTACCCAGCGAGGACGGGCACTAGGTCCAGGGATATCCCTCGGTACAAATGAAGGAACTGGTAGGGGAGGCAAATGAGTCTCCTTATATATAAAATCCATGGTCCTCTCGGAGTCAGAACTATCTGAGTCTGATGGGTTCTCCGGGGATGGAGAATTAGAGATCACAATAGGCCATAGCCAAAAAGATAAATATACATGAAAGACACAACAAGGTCAAGGCAGTTCTATCAAAACATTAATAGATGTCATGGTAACGCCGTCGGAACCCTCGACTGACTCTAAGGGTTTGCTCCTCTATATGAGTTGTTGACTCACACCTTAAGACACAATTCTATACCTTTTTAACTCAATCCCTAACCTGGATTAGGGACTTGAACCTGTAGCTCTGATACCAACTGTGACGGCCTCAACCCCGGGGTCAAGAGTTGACGTCACTAAACCCAATTACTAGAAATATAAACAACACGATTATTATTAAAATATACTAGCTCGACCCCCAAGTCAAGATCTGATCCAGGTTCAAGTATGATCCAAGCTACACATTATCACAAACCATTTATCCAAAAGTCTGAAACCTTCTAACTTATTCAGCAACTCATCAGACCGCACGTGGTCTGATACTAACTACCTCTGAGGAGCCGGGTCCAGAAGAGGCGGAAACATGGTTCTGCCAAGGTCTCGGTCTTCTTGGCATCTGTGATATATATATAACTGGTTGCAAGGGTTAGCATAATCGCTCAGCAGCACCAACGTATGAATAACAAGATAAAAATAGTAATGTAAACAGTTATAGGATCAGAACTATAATCAACATGAAATCCGAAATCTGTAAATCATTTCAATCAGCAGTATATAAAGAAAACCGAGATAACTGGATATCACTGACTAGCATGCTTTTAACAAAACAAATGTAGTAGTGTGCTGTGTAAGTACCAAAGTCCAATTTTAGCATGCCATTCACATTTATAAATCCACTGTATCAATTACTTATACCCTTACGGGAATCACAAATCCAAATCAGATACGTAATGGATATGTGAAGACAGCTGATCAGGCTATCAACACCAGACGGCTCTAACTGCCATCCCATTTACCTGTTCCGGAACTCAGAGACTAGCTAGGTCTCTGACCTGCTGGACTAATCGGTTATAAATTTGCGCGCAACCGAAGTAGCCTCTTATGCCACCTCAATAGGCCTACTCTGGCCACTTTATATCCCATATTTGATTATTTTATATAATTTTCAAAACACTTGTACCTATCTCATCTTAAAACCATTCATTTTAACAACACACGTAAAAATCTGGTTCAGAAATCATTTTCATTCTTTCGAAGTTACTTTTCCCCAAAACATGTTTAAAACAGTTATTTATAACTACAGGGGATACGTAACTTAAAAACATTTCTATTCCTTTACGGAATTAAAAAACACTCTATTTATACGTACTGAACCATAAAAGAATGGTCAGGGTACTTGCCTTGCAACGCTTTCGGAAACCCTAAGTAGCTTTTACACTGACTTCGGTCCTTGCGAGACTTGATTGGGATCTACAATAACAGAATACCCTAATCAGTTATACCGACATGCTTGATATCCTCAATTCATAAAAGCCCAATCGATAACCCGACTCGTATTATATATATACACACAATCACGTAATCACATAGCCCGTATTCAAATAAGGGTAATATGTTTCAAATTAAATAGTACGTTTCTCGTATTTAAAATAAATTTTAGAAAATGTTGGCAGCAACTCTTTTGTTTAAAAGCCTGCCCGTCGATTATAATCGACGTCAATATTCACAACAACTCACAATCTTCCACTCGCAACACAATTTTCACAATTCATAATTATTTACGTACAACTCTATTATACAATTTATTTTTATATATTTTATAAAATTAGGACTCATAATTAATTCATCACCGTCCACTGTTGGGTTACCGAAGTTCATCGTCAACGGCGGTACAATTTATTGGTTCCCGATATGATACGGGTTTCCAAATAAATTACACCGATTAATATAATTTCCCGCAACGAAAGTTTTAATTTCACGAATATTATTCATTTATTTTCCTGCAGAAAAGGAAAATAGGGATTAAAATTTTAACAACCAAGCCCAATACTCCCATTCGGCCCAACAGAGAATGCCCAAATAAACCGACCTAACTGCCAAGCCCAACAGGAACAACCCAACTGAACAGACGACAGAGAAGCACAGCAAAAACTCGGCTACAAACACATGGCCGCAACCACGCACAGACATACACCTCACACACAAACACACGCACACAACACAGACAATCGAACAAACACACAACACACAATCAATCACACATACAACCATATACATATTAATAGACTTGTATATAGGAATCGAACCAACCAAGCCAAATAAGCGGCGACTCACCGGAGAAAACAAGCCGGAGAACCGGAACGGCGGTGCCCGGAATCACCGAGAAGGAGAGGGAAATAGACGTGGACTAGAGAGAGTAAAAGAGAGAAAGGGAGATTTTTATGAGAGAAACAGAGAGAGAGAGAGAGAGAGAGAGATGTCGAGAGAGGAGAGACAAATAATTGATGTTTATGTGTGTGTTTATCCGACTGCCACGAAACAATTAGCCAGACACGTGGCTAAAATTAGTAAATAACCCATGTATCGATCGTTTTAACTTATTTATAGGTACGATATGTAAATAAATTCTAATTAGACCCGAACCAAAAAAATCTTAAAACTTTATAAATATTTCGAATTTATAAGAAACATAAATTTTGAGGTTTTAAAAACAAGTTTTGGAGCGCGATAAATACCCGGATTTAGCGATCGAACGAAACAAAGTGCGGTTAAAAACACATCGAAATAAATCCAAATTAGTCTTAAAATGTCAGAAATATCCCGGAATAAATAAAAACGTAATTTTCATATTCCTTATCAATTAAACGAAACAACGCGCGGGCGAAATTAATCCCAAAAATTTTCAAAATAATTTTTAAATTCTCGAAATATTATAAACTTAATAAAATATGAATTTCGTGATTTTTGAAGAATCTTGGATTTAAATATGGATTTCGCAAATAAACACAATCAGAAAATCATTTAAAGATAAATAATTAATGAAATATTGATTTCTCAATTTTATAAAATCCTAAAAATAATTATTGAAATTATAAAATTATAAAACCAATTTTAGAGACAATAAAAATATTTATAAAATTAAAACTATAATAAAATCACCTTTAAACGCAAAACAAAACAATATAACTTAAAAATAAATTACACAACTCCAATCCTCTGCACCAATAAATCACAGATAATTAATAAAAATCAACACACTGCTGCCAAAACCAATACATATATTTTATTTAATTATTTATTCAATGATTACACTTTAAAATAATAAAGATAATAGAAAGTATATGAGTCGTTACACAGGGCCTTTCTCGCTAGGCGAGCGCATCCGATTCTAAAGTCCTTTCCTAAAACAATTCTCGTTCGGTTGCTGAAGTTAGAGATAAGGCTTTCTAAATGAGATTGATTTCCACAAATATGCAGGCTAGAAAGATGCTATTTGCTGCTATTCCATCTATTTGTGCATCAAGTCCGAATAAGATCTCAATCTATAATGAATAAATGATAGTAGCTCGTTGTTTTATAGGCTTTATCATATTCAGTCGGAAGAGTTTAGGTAAGACTTTCAAAGTGACTCGCGATGGGAGAATCCAGGCTATTCAGGAAGAATCGCAGCAATTCCCCAATCCTAACGAAGTAGTTCCTCCAGAATCCAATAAACAACAACGATTACTTAGGATCAGCTTGGGAATTTGTGGCATCGTAGTAGAATCATTACCAATGGCACGCTGTGCGCCTAAGTGCGAAAAGACAGTGCAAGCTTTATTATGCCGAAACCTAAATTTTAAGTCAGCAACACTTCCAAATGCCACTTCTTCCCGTCGCATCCGTCTTTAGGATGATCTAGTCACAGGTTTTCACTTGTCAGTGAGTGAAATATTTGTCCCCGGGTCTACGTTGAAAGCTTCTATAGTAGAACTCATTCGAGAGTGCTTGGCGGTCTTAAGAATGGTTCGGGTAGGGGGTTTCTCTCAAGAATAAAGAAGATGAACAGAATCTAATTCATGTTTATGCTAACATAAGAGCGAATCCAATACCAAGATGTTCAGAACTCAAACTTCTATACAAACATCTACAGGGTTGAGAAGTGTTTCTTCCAGGAGGTATAGCTCATCAGCGCATACATACAGAAATCCTGTGATTGTATCTATACTAGAGAAGGGAAGAACAAGAGGAAGATTCTATAGCTGATAGAACCAAGTCTAAGGGCTGGACTCTAGAGAAAGTGAAAAGTGATATGCACTATAGCTTCTCACATTCATTATTTCAGCTTTGTTTTGAGTGCTTAGATTGTTTCCCAGTAAAGATACAATTGTTTAAGGGGGGTTGGATACAATTATATAAATGTATCGAACAAGTAACAAAATATAACATCTTTTTATATATCTGATAAAAACTATTACAAAATCCTCTCAAGAAATACTGATGTTCTTAAGAGACGCTAAGTCGAATGATCCTCGAGTGTGATACTCTAAGTGATGACCTAAACTGTGTTTATATACTATACAGCTACAACAAATCAATCTAAGATATGCATTATCAAAAATTAACCGAAATTGATACATATCTTAAACTGAATAGATAAAGTCCTATAACTCAGATGTAAAGAATATCTGCTCCACATTATAAGGAACAGAACAAATCCTCTAATGCTGACTGTCTTCAAATACTGATGACATTCAAATGCTGATAACATGCCAAATCCTGACGATACATCAGATCCTGATGACACCCGAACAGCCAGATCCTGAGCTTCTTCTGATCATTGAGAATTCATTATGTAATAATCTCCCCCAATGTATGCTTAATGCAATGAAGCGTAAATTCCATTCTCAATGATTCCAAAACCAATCTACAAAATATACAAGGAATAAAGCTCACTTCAGTATCTTCAGATAACTGACAGTTGTTCCCAGAAAGTTTTTCAATCTTTCTTCCTCCTTATCTCGTAGGACTTTAACAAGCTTTTTTTCTACTCTCTCTTCTCTTCAGTGTCTTCTTCAAGCTGATAGATAGCTGATCTTAACTTAGAAATTGAGCTTTTACTTATCTCAAGATCACCAATCAACATGTAGCTTAAACTGACATCTTCATGATCAGGACTGAAGGATAACTGAGGATTGTTGAGAAAAACTTATAGTACTGTAGGTCCCTTTTTCATCTACATTTCTTGACCAGTATAAGTTCTGTACTCAGGAACATAATCACCATTGTATTTATCATCTTTTGTCACGACTCTTCTTCTGATGACTTCAAGTATCATAGAAGACCAGTTTCTGGTGACACTGTTCTCATCTCTAAGAAGAGTGTGAATGTATTTCAATTCTATCACAGTCTTCATTAAACATTGCTGCAATTTAAAGCTCTTTACTTTACCATTCCTAAAAAAGTATAGAATCTCTTCTCTGACATCATTATCATGTATCGTTCTATGAACAATCTTCACAGCTTCAACTTTCTCAAGATATGAAGGAGAAACTTTTTCACCAAGATTCTCTGTCAGAGTATTTGTATCCAGCAGATCAAATCTTAGAATCTCCATGTCAGAATGACCAATCCCTCCTCTGGTTCGAGATTTGACAAGTTTTAGTTTTTCATTATATTCTACCCAAGAAGGTTTCTTGATGGACTCATCAACACCTTTATGTTCTGGAATAGAATCTCTTAACCCCGTTGACACAAATTCAACATGCTTGAACCCTTTAGGATAGTCAAATGTATAAATATTTTTCCATCTTCTATCCTTCTTGTTGAGAGGGGCATAACTTGTAGACAGATCTTTAATCTTCCCTTTTGTTTTATGCCATATCTCTCTCTTTGATTTTAAGACTCTCTGCAAATATTCTTTACATGCTTGATCAGCTGTCCTCCTATCAACCTTTTCTTTTTCATCAACCTCTGAAGTATGAGGAGTGACTACTGGAGTAAGGGCTGAATCATTTAATGCTTCGATCACCTTTTCATTAGAGTCAAAATTAGTTATCAGGATCATAGCATCATGATCTACTTTTACTTCAGGATCTGTGTCTGCATCAGGAGTTACATTCTGATTTGTTGTATCAGCTTGATCAATGTCAGTGGCTGATCTTTTCTTCATTAGTATCATCAACTCTTCTGGCTTCTGAACTTCTTTATTTTCTTCATGACCTTCATGTCCTTGTACAGGAACATAACCTTCTCTGGATAGAAAATTCAGAAAAGTAGAGTTGAATGCGGTCACTTGACTTGATTTAGAAGTTCTTCCTCCTCTTCCTCTTCCTCTTGCTCTTGCAGATCTACCACCTCTTTTTCTTCTTCCCTTAGAAGTGTTAGCTTCCGCTTCAATTTGAGCCAAAAGCTCCTTTTGTTGCATAACTGCTTCTTCAGGTGTTAGATCAGGAAATTCTTCAGTTATATACCCAAGAGCACTCCTAGCATTCTTTTGCTCAAACTTCTTGTCTTTGTAATACAAGACAATCTCTTCACCTGTTTCCTTATTCCTATAAGGAAAGAAAAACCCTTTAGCATCTGCTAAATTAGAGATTGTAATGTCATCATCCTCAAGAGCACCAACAGGAGTCTTGTGATTGGCTTTATAAGCACCAATAGACTTCCTTTGTCCTGAAGAATCATTCACACAATATATTGCCTTGCCTTTATCCAGATTCTTTGCAAGAGATTCCTGTGGATGATGATATACTGAAACAAAAACAAGGTAACACCTAAATCTCTCTGTTCTTTTCAAGTGATCTCATCACTTCTCACACAATGTATTACTTTTAAGAGTAATATTATTCTCACAAAAGAACCTTTATAAGTAAAGAAAACTTACAAGATTCTTGTCTCAAACCTACCACTCCTTTTGCCAGTACAGGAGACTGCCACTCAAATATTTAATCTGATATTTTCACACAGTCTCACAGAAAGGCTCAATCACACATTTAACAAAGAAATAAGAGATGGCTGAGAAGAGTTGTATGCTTGTCATATAAATAAAGGTAACCTCAAAGAAGAGACTATTTATAATCATACAATCATGAGAATATATGAGAAGTTAGCAATACCTGAAGCTGAGTCCTCAAGTGGAAGTGATGAAAATGGAGGAACAAATAGCACATCAGGATGCATTTTCAAACTAGCAACCAGTAATGGATCATCAATTGTAGCTAGTGTAGTTGAAGGATGATTCTCAGTAGGAGCTGTTGTAACATCAGGATTTGATCTATCTGGAGAATGTGAAAGACCATCATCAGTACTTTGAACTAATGGTTCTTGTGGAGTCTGAGACATGTGAGCTGCTTCAGTAATGTTTGGTGAAGGTTCTTGTGTGCTCTTCTAAAAAATGGAATCATCGATGATTGCATCCACCTGTGACAGTATCTCCTGATGAGCTTGCTTTTCCTGAAGTAGTTGAACATAATTAGCAAGAAGATCACTCTGAGCAATATTAACAATCATCTGTGCAGCCTCAGTGTCTGCATCTTCCCTTTGAAAAGATGGTTCTTGTGTGACTGGATGTGTTGCAGTTGCTAAATCCCTTTGAGACCTAGGTTCTTGTGTACTAACATCCTTGTCAAGAGGCTGAGTCTTCTTCTTCTTTCTGATATAGCCAACTACTTCTTCACTTTTTCTTTTCAACTGGATCTTTGCAGTATTCTTGTATTCAGCAGTTGCTTCAAGTACTGGAAGCTTGTCAGGCAGAGCACTAGCATCAGTAGTTGGCTCCTTAGTTCCATTAGTGTCAATCAAGTCATCAGGATGTTGATCAATGGACTTCTTGATTGTTGATAAGGATCCTATTGGCATCTGATCATCTGAGTCAGAATTATTTTATATGATCAGTCTTCTTTTCCTGATTGGAAAGCAGTCTTCTTTCTCCTCACTCTCACTCAGTGAGGCTTGTTTAGCTTTCTGTCCAGATGTGACAGATTTCTTAAATAGCCTTTTCTTTGTTACAACTGATGTCTTTTGAGAGACAACAGAGGAGGCTAATTTATGAGCTTGATGTGTTTGTTGTTTGGAAGAAGAAATGCTTGGGTTAGAAACAAGATGGGTGATTTCAGCATCAAGAACTGTGACAGAGGTGCCAACATCAGGATTTGCAGGCAATTGTGTAGGAGTAGGTCTATTTCTTAACAGAAATTTCCTGACCTCTCTAGGAAGAAAGGGTGGTCCTAAAAATGTATTCTTTTCATCCCTTTTAATATGATCAGTGATTGCTTTTTCAGAAATTTGAAAAATAAGGAGTAATTCATCATCATCAAATATAAAATTAGGGAATAGATAATTGAAATCAGTTGTAAAAATCTGGTATACCATATTACTCTCGAAGCATCTGCTCTCCTAGCAATTATGAATTGTAATATAGTATTACCATAATCAAAATTATCAGAGTAAAGAAGAGAGTACCCAATTCTCAGAGAAGTGGATGGAAGAGCGTCAAAGTTTGTTGTCTTATTCAAGAAACATCTACTGATGTAGTCAAAGAAAAAGTTCCACTCTCTTTTTAGTTTGATCCTGGCCAGTTTTCCTATTGTTGTGATTTCTCCTTGATAGTCTAAAGTCCTGAGCATATCAAACAGCTGCTCAGCGGTATGAGTATCAGGAGCACCATCAAGTGCAGGCAATCTCAAGGATTGAAGCAGAGTGTCAGCATCAACTTCATATCTTTTATCCTTACATTCAAAAGAAAAGCCAGTATATGTTGAATTTACCACAGCTGTGTTCCAGACCTGCATGACAGCCCTGTATGACACCTTAACAGGATTTATGAGAGCATACCCAATTGGATATAGAAGGAGAAAATCCTGAATATCATGAAAAGATGATGGTAGCTGCTGATGTGTAAGCAGAGCAAAGTAATTATTAGTGCCAAATGTATTTCCATGAATGATTGTGGTTTGACTGAAGAGTGGTGAAGCTTCAGAAGTTGTCATGATGTGAATAGCTTATGAGAGAGAGTAAGCGTGAGATGTGCACAGTGAAACTATGTGTATGATGAATTGTGTCACAGAATTTCTTCTTATTTTATAGCTTCACTATTCAGAAATAGGTATAACACACTCATATGAAGAAGGTGACTTAGTGAATTTGACTTCGAACAGGGAACAATTACTGAGTAATTGAGTTTGATGGTGGAGTAAATTGCGGAAGTAAAGACAAAATACATACAGTTATATCAAGACACAACCATAGAAATTTGTTTATTAGATAATCCACAATTAATCATTAATTAAGTGAGACACTTAATTGCAACAATAAAACTTAACGATTGATTAACACTAATAATCTGAATTAGAGCATGTTGACCTGTCATCAGGATTTGAAACCTTTCTTCTGTCAGGATTTGACTAACTCAGGATATGTCGATTCAAATTCAACATTTATTTGTCAAAGCATCACAAATTATTAGCAACCACAATTTTAATTATAACAATAATCAAGAAATACAATTCAAGTAGATGAAGTAAAGATTAACAGGCTTCAATAAGAACATTCATATGCATATAATACGAGATAAGCATAGACTAAATCTTGCAATCAAAAGAAATTTCATTAATATATCAAAAGAGTACATTTCATGAAATTTGTTGATTACATGCAAAAGATTACAAAATAATCCTAGTCTAAGATGGTGAACATCAACAACCTTGGTCTAAGAAGTAAGTCTGTCAATTAGTTCCTCCTGCTGGTGATAACTAGCACAGCAAGATGGATGATCCGTTCTTTCTGAAGAAGAGCCTCTCTCTGTTCTTCTTCCAAGCGATCAAGATGGAATTGATAGTCCATCTCAAAGAACAAGAGATTTTTCTGAATCTCTTGTGGAACCAAATTCCATATCTCATTGGGAATGGCAGTGACGTGCCATTCCTGCTCCCAGTCATCATAACTGAACTTGACGTTGAAGTTTTCATAGTTCATAAACATTTTTACAAGAACCATTTTTATGAAGGAAGAAAATAATGAGGAATAAGAGAGAGAGAATAGTTTTTTGTGAGAGTAGAAGATGATATGACTGAGATGAAATGATGGTTAAATAGCCAAAGGAATATCAAGGGACTAGAGGACTGATTAATGATTAAGTGTAGAGTTAACTTAATGATTTACCCAAAAGATTTCTTTTTAAGGCGCGTCTCCCTAGACTGATGTGTAATGATGACAGTGATATATTTATTCGGACATGCATAATTAGCAAATAAAATTCACTTAATTTATCATGCATATAAAATAGAATACATCAAATATTTTTGGCTTAATATCAAAAAACACAGCATTTAGGACACATCAGGATTTGATCAGTATATATCAGGATTTGATCCAATATAAATTAAAATAAATTTACTTGTCCCAATTAACCATACCAAGTTCATTCACAAGCTTTGTAAATATTACTTCAGGTAATGGCTTTTTGAAGATATCGGCCAGCTGCTGATCAGTAGGAACAAAATGAAGCTCTATGGTTCCTTCCATGACATGCTCTCTTATGAAGTGATATCTGATACTGATGTGTTTTGTAAGAGAGTGTTGCACCGGATTTCCTGTCATAGCAATAGAACTTTGATTATCACAATAAATAAGAATTTTTTAGAATAATAATCCATAGTCCATGAGCTGATTTCTCATCCATAACAACTGAGCACAACAACTTCCAGCTGCAATATATTCAGCCTCTGCAGTTGAAGTAGAAATAGATTTCTGCTTCTTGCTGAACCATGAGACTAATCTGCCTCCCAGGAACTGACAGCTCCCTGATGTACTCTTCCTGTCTATTTTGCATTCAGCAAAATCAGTATCTGAATATCCACATAATGCAAAATCAGCTTCCCTTGCATACCAAAGTCCAAGTAAAACAGTACCCTTGAGGTATCTGAAAATTCTCTTTACGGCAATAAGATGTGGCTCCCTTGGATTTGCCTGAAATCTTACACACAAATAAGTGGCAAACATAATGTCTGGACTGCTAGCAGTTAAGTATAACAGAGAACCAATCATACCTCTGTAAGATGTGATATCAACTGTTGTACCTTCATTTGGATCAAGTTTTGTAGCAGTTTCCATAGGAGTACTTGCAGTTGCACTTTCTTGCATATTAAACCTCTTCAGTAGATTTCTTATGTACTTGGACTGATTGATATAGATGCCATTATCAGTCTATTTAATCTGCAATCCTAGGAAGTAGCTCATATCTCCCATCATACTCATTTGATATCTTGATTGCATCAACTCTTTTGAATTCACTTTCAAGTAGAAACTGAGCAAGGTTTTCATACCATGGTCTAGGTGCCTGCTTCAGTCCATAGAGTGCTTTATCAAGTCTGTAAACATAGTCAGGATGTTTAGGATCCACAAATCCTGGTGGTTGTTCAACATAGACTTCTTCTTCAAGTTCTCCATTGAGAAATGCACTCTTGACATCCATCTGGAAGACCTTGAACTTCTTGTGAGCAGCATATGCCAAGAAGATTCTGATTGCTTCCAACCTTGCAACATGAGCAAATGTCTCATCATAGTCAATACCTTCCTGTTGGGAATAACCTTTTGCCACCAATCTTGCCTTGTTTCTGATGATAGTTCCATCAGAATCAGTCTTATTTCTAAAGACCCACTTTGTGCCCATAATTGACCTGTTCTTAGGTCTAGGCACCAACTTCCATACTTTATTTCTTTCAAACTCATTCAATTCTTCTTGCATAACCATGACCCAGTCTGCATCCTTAAGTGCAACTTCTACTTTCTTTGGTTCTTCTTTTGAAAGTAGATTATGGTATAAATATTCATTCTGAGTTAAACTTCTTGTCTTTACACCATCATCATGATTTCCAATGATCAGATCAGGATTATGATCCTTAGTCCATTTTCTGGCACTTGGAAGTGTCCTTCTGGAGCTAGATGCTCCCCCTAAATTGTATGCCTCTTCAAATACATTTGAGGCTCCCCCTGAATCTGTTGTGTTATCTCCTGATGAGATATTGGGTCTTAACTCATGTTCATCTGATGTTGAATCAGCATTGGATTTTGAGAGATTAGATTGAGAAGAATCTTGAAATGATTCTTCAGCGTTAGTACAATTAGCTGACCCTTGCTGTTGCTCCCCCTCAACATGTGCAGGTTCATTAGTACAGTGATTATTTTCAGAATCTGAAGGAGTGTCAGGATTTGGATCATCAGGATTTGACAGTTCATTAGAGTTTGATCCAGATTCCAACAATACATTTTTATTTGCAAAGGTTAAGCTTTCATGAGTGTCTTCTTCAAAACCAGAAATCTTCTTATCATCGAAAGATACATTTATGGAGACTACTATAGTGTATGTTCTCAGATTGAACACTCTGTATGCTTTTAATGGTGAGTATCCAACAAAGATTCCTTCATCGGCCTTCGATTTAAACTTTACAAGCTGATCAATATGAGTTCTCAAAACAAAGCACTTACATCCAAATACATGAAGATATTTGAGACTGGGCTTCTTTTCTTTTAGCATTTGATAAGGAGTAACACCATGTCTGTTTATCAGAGTGATATTATGAGTATAATATGTTGTGTTTACTACTTCAGCCCAAAAGTAAGTTGGTAGTTTTGCTTCTTCTAGCAGAGTTCTGCCAGCTTCAATCAAGGTTATGTTCTTCCTCTCAACAACACCATTTTGCTGAGGTGTACCAGGAGGTGAGAATTGTTGTTCTATGCCTTTGTACTTGTAGAATTCCTTTATTTTTGAGTTCTTGAATTCAGTGCCATTACAACTTCTCAGAATTTTCACTTTATGAGTGGATCCATTTTCAATTTGCCTTATGTGATCTAGAAGAATTTCTGGAGTTTCATCATTCCCGTGTAGAAAATAAACCCATGTATATATAGTGAAATCATCAATAATTACAAGTGTGTACCTTTTCTTGTTGATGGACATTATGTTCACTGGTCCAAAGAGGTCCAGATGTAGCATGTGATATGGCTCAGAAATGGAGAATTCAGTTTTGCTTTTGAAAGATACTCTTTTTTTTGGACTTTTGGAAAGCATCACAAAGACCATCAGATGAGTATCGCATGTTTGGTAATCCTCTTACAAGCTCCTTCTTGGCAAGTTCATTGATTGAATTGAAGTTGCGATGTGAGAGCTTCTTATCCAGTTCCAGCTCTCATCTACTGATGCCTTAGAGATAAGGCAAGTAGCTTCCTTTTCAAGACTTTCACATAGCCTTGCTTCATAAATGTTACCATGTTTGTATCCTATCAAGACAATTTTCTTTGATTTGTTATGAACAACTTCACAGTGTGAGTCATAGAATACAACATCATAACCTCTGTCAGTGATTTGACTGATGCTCAGAAGATTATGCTTCAGTCCATCCACCAGAGCTACATTCTCTATTTCTACCTTTCCAATTATCAAGTTGCCATATCCCAGAGTGTGTCCTACATTTCCATCTCCATAAGATACATCTGGGCCAACCTTCTTCTCAAATTCTGACAGCAGGGATTTATTTCCAGTCATGTGTCCTCAACATCCACTATCCAAGACAAGCGTATTTTTCTTATTACCCTGCAATCAGAAGAATAATTAATTAAAAGGATTTTTAAGGACCGACACTTATTGGGCCCTCTTTTTGGATAACTTGAGCCTTTGTGTGTTAGAAGTACTTTTGACAGTTTTTCCTTTGTCAGGATTTGTCTTGTCAGAAGCAGATTTAGTAAAACCAACAGAATTAAGCACACAAGCAACTTTATTAAACTTAGGAAGAGGTTCATAGTAATTGTGATACAACTTGTGACAAGAACTACAAGTATAAATTGATTGCAAGCTACTACCACAATAAAAACAAGGATTTTGTGGTTTATAAAATACTGATCTACCCCTAACATCGGACTCAGAAATAGCAGTTTTCACTTTCTTATTCCTCCTGCAATCAATAGCAAGATGATTATTAGTTCCACAGTTAAAATAAGTTTTTCTAGAAGCATTGAGAATTACCTTGTAATTTGAATCCTTAGCAATACCTTGCTTACCATTCATGTTTTTTTTAAACTTTTTACTTGAGGTTTGTCAGTAACCTCAGATATTTTCTTTTTCAATTGTCTTGCTGACAAAAGTCCTATGTTATGTTCTTTCTTAACAGACTTAATGGTTTCCTTGCTTTTCTTTCTTTGAGTTTTATTACTTACCAGTTTTTCTTATGATACTGATGTTGAACCCTTTTCAAAAGTGGATTTGGGTTTATCAGCTTCTGAAGAAATAAATTAACAGGAGTTTTAAGAGTAATTTTATTTTCAGTGTCAACATCCTTAACTCCATCTTTATAGCCTAAGCATTCTTTCCAGTTTTTCTTTAAGATTATCTCATGAACCTTTTTTCCTGAAACAGTCCAGGCTTTAAGGGTTTTTCTCTCATTTTCTAGATCCTTTTCTAACATACTGTATCTAGCCTCAAGAATCTTAACTGAATGTTTAGCTCTCTCACATTCTTTCTTCAAATCTATCTGATTTATTAAGTCAGACTCTAACTGTTTATTCCTAGATTTCAAGATCTCAATTTCAGTTATAAGTGTATCATTTTCTCGAGTCTTATTCTTAAAACTACCATGCAAAGATTTAAGAATAGATTTTAATTCAGATATATTTTCAGTATCAAAAGAGCAGAAAAGAGTTTGTACCTTAGGCTCAGAAGTAGCAGGATCATCAATACTGGCCATCAGTGCATAGCATGTTTTTCATCTTCAGAATCAGAGGAGTCCAACCAATTCTTGCTTGAAGTGATCAGGGCTTTGTTCTTCCCTTTATCATGCTTTGTTTTCTTGCACTCTGAGGCAAAGTGACCGGGTTCATCACAGTTGTAGCACTTAATCTTTGTCCTGTCTACCTTCCCATCTTTATAGTTCTTTCCATCTTTTCTCCCAGTTGACTTCCTTTCACCTCCAGTGAACTTCTTTCTGAAGCTTCTGTTGTTCCTAGACTTTCTGAATTACATTCTCCTAAAGCCCTTAACCAGCAATGCGGCCATTTACATGACTTCAGAATCTGTCATGTTCTCATCAGTTTCAGAATCAGTATCATCATCAGGATTTGATGATGAATCATCAGTATCTGATTCTGGAAAATTGTTTTTCTTTCGTACAGCTCCAACAAACTTTTCTTTTGAATCCTTATCATTTACAAAGCAACAGATTTCCCTTTGTTGCTTTTCCTCTCTCTCATTCGCTGAACCTCCAAATCATGAGTTCTCAGCATTCCATAGACTTCATCCAGAGTAATTACTTCCAGATCATACTGATGTCATATGATTGAAGTCTGAGTCTCCAATTCTTCATTCAAATCTCTCAAAAAGTTGGTGTTTGAATCCTCTCAATCATACAACTTTCCCACCAAAGACAGATTGTTGAGAATGGTCAGAAATCTGTCATAGATGTCAGTGAGACTTTCATCAGGCTTGGCCTCAAAGTGTTCATATTCTTGAATCAGAACAGCCCTTCTGTTTTTCTTGATGGCCATGGTTCCTTGATATTGAGTTTCAAGAGCATCCCAGATCTCTTTGGCAGTCTTGTAGGCTATAACCCTGTTTGACATCACAGAATCAAGACTGTTATGCAAAATCTTTCTTACCTTTGCATCTTTCAGCATAACTACTTTCTCTTCTGGTGTCCACTCAGTCTTCTCCTTCAGTTGATAATGTTCAGCAATAGTAGGAGTTGCAGGCACCAGTTTTGTTGGAATAAAGGGTCCATCATTGATTACATCTAGATAATATGGATCTGTAGCTTCCAGGTACATGAGTATCTTCACCTTCCATGTTGAATATTCAGTCTTTTTCAGAATGAGAATTTTAATGCTTTCATACTTGTTCAGAGACATGTTTAGATCATTTCTGATTGTAAATTTATCAGTGAGCTATGATACCAATTGTTGCCCAATAAAGATACAATTATTTAAGGGGGTTGGATACAATTGTACAAAATTTTCGAACAAGTAACAAAATATAACAGCTTTTTATATATCTGATAAAAACTGTTATAAAATCCTCTCAAGAAATATTGATGTTTTTGAGAGCTGCTAGGTTGAATGATCCTCAAGTGTGATACACTAAGTGATTACCTAAACTGTGTTTATATACTTGATAAGTGGCATTTTATACCACTTAGAACGTCTTATAGTAGCTTAAATTGATGTCTTGCAATCAGGTAGTTTGTGTATTTGATGCGTTTTTCTAGTGTTTGTGCATTTCAGGGTATAACTTGTGTTTGTAGAGAGATTTCATTAGGAATAAGCCTAGGGGAGTGCTTGGCATTGAATGTGGGAAGTTAGGAGCAGAACGCAGGAGAAAAACGGGAGCAGAATAGAGTTTTTTCCAGTAACCTGCTGGGCGCCCGCTCAGGATAGCTGGGCAGCCGCTCAGGAAGCTGGGCGCTCGCTAAGGATTGTTGGGCGGCCGCTCAGGGTCAGGAAATTTTATATTGATTTTTATAATTCTTATTCTTCTAGACTTCTGAGACGGCTGGTTCTTGTGGGCTTCTATATAAGTAGTTTTCAGAGACGTTTCACATAATTGTGGTATCAATTAAGGAGCAAGGAGAGAAGGAAGAAGACCGTTTTAGCGCATCGCAACGAAGAAGAGGAAGCATGCATTTTCTTGTAATTCTTTTATTCGTTGTATCAGTGGATGCTAGTTTTCTTTAATTTGAACCTTATTACTCTTGTGACGTACTCTGGTTTTAATAAGTATTTTTATTAGTTTATCTTGTGTGTTATTATCATGTTTTTATATGAACCCGTGGTGACGATGAGTTCTATCATGGGCTAATCGTGATCATGGGGTCGTAACGGATTTACTATGGATTTCTTTAGTTAGTCGTTAAATTCCTTAATGTGTGATGCTTGTATGATATCTAGCATAGGTTGCGCTTATTCGTCTTATGTGCGTCGCGAACATATAAGATAGACTGTTAATCTCTTGTGAAGCGACGGTGGATCTTGAGGTTTAGAACTTGCCATGCTAGTATAGGTTCATGTGTGTATGCATGATTAGTGGGTAACTCTAACCGTTTTACTTGTCCTGTGTAATCATAAAGAATAACTTGTGCTTATATCGTTATGTTGTCAAATTCTGTAGACATATAGGGTCTCAACATAATTGATGCCTATTCAACTTCTATCTTAATTGTGGATGTTTGGTAGAATGGTATTAGTACAACGAAAGTTGGTTTTTATCAGTTTCGTGTTGTTCGATTAATATCATCATCGTTTCATGCTAAGGGTAATAACGATAACTATTGAAGGAAGTAGTAATAAAGTTATGATCTCATGTGTGTTTAATATTGTTAAATCAAGTGTCAATTAAGTGTTTAATTCTCATAGTTAATTGTAGTTAATAATTAGTTAATCAAACCTAAGTGTTATTGTCTTGACATTGAGAAGTAATCATACATTGGTGAGTAAGTGTTAATTGAACATAATTAGTCCGAGTCTCTGTGAGAATGAACTAGAATTTATTCTATATTACTTGCGAACGCGTATACTTACGTGAATATTAGCGCGTGTTTTGTGCCTAAAAAGTTTTTGGTGCCGCTGTCGGGGACTCGGCGTATTTGTTTAGTTTATGTACTTACCATCAGTGGTCATTAGGACTCGTTCATTAAGACGGGTTACTTATTGTTTCTGGTTTTGTTTCAGGTACTTTAGCGAGCGTTTATGCAAACACATTCTCATACTCGCAAGAGGACTTTAGATATGGCTGAGAAGATAGACTCAGTTCTTGATATTCCGAAGAAGATAGATTTTGAAGATTCGGATAAAGAGAGTGAGCAGAAAGAACCAGTAATCATGGGTGATCGTATAGTTCCGACAGCAGATCCAGCTCTTATGGACTTTTCTCGGCCTAAAATTGATGACATTCAGTCAAGCATCCTTCATCCGGCTATTCAGGCTAATACTTTTGAAATCAAGCCGGGCACTATTCAGATGGTGCAGAATTATGTTTCTTTCGGAGGTGCTGCGACTGAAGACCCCAACATGCATATCAAGAATTTTGTCGAGATCTGTAGTACTTTCAAATATAATGGTGTGACTGATGAGGCTATCAAGCTAAGGTTTTTCCCATTCTCTCTGAGGGATAAAGCTAAGGACTGGTTACATTCTAAACCAGCTGGGTCCATCACTACTTGGCAAGATCTTGTGCAAAAGTTTCTAGTGAAGTTCTATCCAATGGCGAAGACTGCAGCTATGAGGAGTGCTCTTACTCAGTTTGCGCAGCAACCAACATAATCTATGTACGAAGCTTGGGAGCGCTACAAGGAGATGTTGAGAAAGTGTCCATATCATGGTATGCCTGACTGGATGGTGATCACTGGTTTCTATAATGGTTTGGGGGCCCAATCTCGGCCCATGCTCGATGCAGCAGCTGGAGGCGCCTTGTGGGCCAAAAGCTATACTGAGGCTTATAATCTTATTAAAACTATGGCTGTAAATGAGCATCAAAACCCAACTCAAAGGATGATGCCTGGGAAGGTAGCAGGTATTCTGGAAGTTCATGCAGCTATAGCTATTGCAGCGCAGCTCCAAGCGCTGTCTTTGAAGGTCAATTTTGTAGCCAACTATGGAGTCAATCAGATAGCTATGGTCTGTGAGCTTTGTGCAGGTTCTCATGCTATGGATCAGTGTTCTCTTGTTAATGAATCTGTTCAGTATGTGAACAATTATCAATGACCGCAGCAGCCTGTGCCAGCTACTTATCATCCTAACAACAGAAATCATCCCAATTTCAGCTGGAGCAATAATCAGAATGTTATTCAGCAACCATATCAGCAAGGCATAAGTAAACAGTGTAATCCACCTGGATTCTAGCAACAACAACATTAAGCTCAAAGGCAATCATATCC
This sequence comes from Apium graveolens, assembly GCF_009905375.1. Taxonomy (NCBI): domain Eukaryota; kingdom Viridiplantae; phylum Streptophyta; class Magnoliopsida; order Apiales; family Apiaceae; genus Apium; species Apium graveolens. The sequence goes on from NC_133651.1 coordinate 130,998,079, forward strand.
TCAACAAGGAGGTGCTGCTCCACCTTCTAGTGCTGATTTCGAGGAGCTCAAGATGTTGTGCAAAAGTCAGGTAGTTTCTATCAAGACCTTGGAAAATCAAATCAGTCAAATAGCCAATGCAGTGCTCAACCGTCAATCTGGCATACTTGCCAGCGATACTGAAGTGCCAGGAAGGAAGGAAGCTAATGAGCAAGTCAAAGCTATTACCCTAAGGTCTGGAAAAGTTGCTGATGCTGAAAAAGCGAAAGAAGGAGAAGCTGAAGTTGTTGATGAAGAAGAGAAGCAAAAGGAGAAAGCGACGGAACCAAGGAAGACTACTATTGAACACACTCTACCTGAGGGTAATACAGGGGAGAAACAGCTCTATCCTCCACCACCTTTCCCTAATAGATTGCAACAACAAAAGCTGGATAAGCAGTTTGGTAAGTTTCTGGAGGTGTTCAAGAAACTTCACATCAACATACCTTTCGCTGAGGCTTTGGAGCAAATGCCTAGTCATGCAAAATTCATGAAGAGTATTCTTTCAAGGAAGGTGAAACTGGATGACCTTGAGACCATTGCTCTAATGGAAGAGTGCAATGTTGTGTTGCAACAAAAATTACCTCCACAGCTTAAAGATCCAAGTAGCTTCACCATTCCTTGCACCATTGGCAAGTTGTCTTTCGACAAATGTCTGTGTGATTTGGGAGCAAGCATCAATCTGATGCCATTTTCTATCTTCAAAAAGTTGAATTTGCCTGATCCAAAGCCCACCTACATGTCTCCACAATTGGCTGATCGTTCTATTACATACCCACGAGACATAGTGGAGGACGTGTTAGTAAAGGTGGATGTTAGGAATATATGTGCATTAGTTTGATGATATGTTTAACAAAACACTTAAGTAGAAATTTAGTGTCAGTAGCCTCAACGGATAAGACCACTTTGGCTATCCGTTGATGGTGTAGCTTTACTTAGAAATAAGTCTAGTATTGTAGCATATTTCAGTCTCTGTATTTAAAATGTAATTCTTAGAAGTTGAGAGAAACTATGAGTCATGTTGACTACTAGATGATATGCAGATAGGAAGGCCAATTGTAAATATTTCATGCCTTGTAATTTTGTATAAATGAAGTGGTATCAACGGATGACTTAAAGACCTTCAACGGATGAGAAGCTAAGCTTCAACGGATGTCTCTAAAGCTTCAACGGATAAAGTCATCAACGGATAACATCCTTCAACGGATGAGTGCATCAACGGATGAATGCTTCAACGGATAACATCCTTCAACGGATGAGTGCATCAACGGATGAAAGCTTCAACTGATGTTCTGATGATTAGCCGTTGATAAGTGGTAGTTGTACCTACAGACAGAGGCACATGGGTTGACAGAGAAAACTGAGATGTGGTAGCCGAATTTCAGGATCAACAGAAAAAGCAGCCGTTCTTCTTTAGTACAAAGATGCAATAGTCAACAAAGTACTTGAGTGAACAGGAAAAGAAGCAAGTGAAGAACTTATTTTACTATTGTAATTTTATATTGTTTTTCACTTGTACACTTGGTAATATATAAACCAAGAAGAAGCTAGTAATTAGAAAGAGATTTTCCAGAGCTGTTAAGAAATATCTTGAGAGAAAATTCATCTAGTTTGTACTAGGATGCAGCTGTGATCAACATTGTTGAACACAGATTTTCTAATATACCATCTCTGGTGGAACAACAAATCCACCAGAAAAGTTTTTAAGGTCTGTTGTGTTCTTTTCATTTGTGCTTGAATATATATCTGTCTGTATTAGCTTAAAGCAATTCACACACTTGTTCTTCTTGAACACACAACTTTCATAAACTGCTCAAAACTTGAAAAAGTTTTGAGATTTACATTCAACCCCCTTCTGTAAATCTCATTGTTAGTCCACTAGGAATAACAATTGGTATCAGAGCAAGCTCTTGACACACAAAGAGTTTAAAGATCTTGGAATCTAACAAAGATGAGTAAGAAGGATATTGGAGTAAAGATCCCAGTTCTTGACAAAGACAGTTATCACCACTGGAAGGTGAAAATACACCTTCATCTACTCTCCCAAGATGAAGGTTATGTAAACTGCATTGAGAATGGTCCTCACATTCCCCACAAAGTAGCCACAGTTGCTACGGCCACTATTGCTGTTGGTCAATCCATTCCAAAACCTAGAGCAGAATGGACAATGGAAGACACAGAAGAAGTCCACAAGGATAAGAAGGCTATGAACATTTTGTTTAATGGTCTTGACAAGGATATGTTTGATAATGTGATAAATTGTTCAACTGCCAAAGAGGTTTGGGACACAGTTCAGCTGCTGTGTGAAGGTACAGAACAAGTAAAAGAGAACAAAATGCAGCTTCTCATTCAACAGTATGAGTACTTTCATTTTGAAGAGAATGAATCTTTAAATGACACATTTAATAGATTCCAAAAGCTGTTGAATGGACTGAAGCTGTATGGTAGAGTGTACCAGGTGAAGGATTCAAATCTTAAATTTTTGAGATCCTTACCAAAGGAATGGAAACCCATGACTGTTTCCTTAAGAAACTCTCAGGATTATAAGGACTTTACTCTTGAAAGATTATATGGAATCTTAAAGACTTATGAACTAGAGTTGGAACAGGATGAGGTATTGTAGAGGGGGAGAAAGAAAGGAGGTTCAGTTGCATTGGTAGCTGAAAATGAGAAAGAATGCAGAAAAGAAACTGTGAGATCTACATCAAGCTCCAAAGATGGTGTAAGAAATCCAGAATCAGACAAGGGTAAAGAGCAAGTTGCTGAAAATGAAGACAACTCCAGTCAAGATGACTCTGATGGTATTGATGAGCATCTTGCATTTCTGTCCAGGAGATTTGCAAAGATGAAGTTCAGGAAAAACACTAGAGCCACTAAACCCTATAAGAACATGGTGGACAAATCCAAGTTCAAGTGTTTTAATTGTGGTATAAGTGGACACTTTGCAAGTGAGTGCAGAAAGCCAACCTCTGAGAAGAAGAAATTTGAACAAGTAGATTACAAAAAGAAATATTTTGATCTACTCAAACAGAAGGAAAGGGCTTTCATTACTCAAGAAAAGGACTGGGCAGCTGATGGAGATGAAGAGGATGAAGATGTGGATTATGTCAACCTTGCTCTCATGGCTGATTCTGAAGAAAACGAAGTTAGTTCATCAAGCAATCAGGTAATCACTACTGATTTAACACAGCTTACTAAAGAAGAGTGCAATGATGCTTTCAATGACATGTCTACTGAATTGTATCATTTGCGTGTGTCTCTTAAATCTCTTGCTAAAGAAAATAGTAGGATCAAAGAGAACAATCTGTTTTTAAGTAATAGAAATACTGTGTTAGAAAATAAGTTGATTGACCTAGAGAAAACCAAATTGCATTGTATATCTGTTGAGAATGAACTAGCTGAATCTGTTAAGAAAGTAGAAATACTTTCCAATCAATTAGAGAAAGAGCAAGAGGTGATTAAAGCCTGGAAAACATCTAGGGATGTAAGTGCTCAAATTGCCAAAGTCCAAGGAATTGAATCATTCTGTGAAACTGCCTGGAATAAAAATAAAAAGAAACTGGAATTAATTGATGGACTGTCAACGGATGTGGAATCAACGGATGATGAAAGTTATCCGTTGAAGGAAGAAAAGGAACATCCGTTGAAGGTTCCTCAATTAAAACAGGCAGATGTTTCTAAAAGAGAAAATCTAAAGAAACTCAACAAAAAGTTTGGTTCAACTTCAAAGAACTTTGTCAAAGAAGAAGCAAGCACATCCAAAGATGTCAGAAAGGTGAATGTAGGGCACATGACCTTAGAACAGTTAAACAATAGGCTCAAGATGGTTGAGGATAAAAAGGAATCCAAAAGGAAATCCAACAGAAATGGGAAGGTAGGAGTTAACAAACATAACAATTACACACCTGACAAGTATGCTCCTAGAAAAAGCTGTGTGCATTGTAGTAGTGTTAATCATCTATCTGCTAATTGTAAATCTATTAAGAAATCTCCCATAACTGTACCCTCTTCCATGCCTAACATGTCTGTATCACCTCTACATGCTATGCCTGTTATGTCTCAACAAAATCCTTATGCACATTTTACAAACATGCCATATTTTAACAATCCTTATCTTGCTGCATTCAGTATGCCTCAAATGCCATACAATATGCCAATGTGGAATAACATGTATGCACAATCCATGCCTAATAATTCTATAAATGTGCTGGATAATGTTGTGACTAACCCTACACCTCAACCAACCATATCTAAGACCAAGGTTGACTCAAAATCACCTAAGTCTAAAGATGCAGGAGGAATGAAGTCTAGGAGAAAGGCTAACAAGAATGGACCCAAGGAAACTTGGGTACCAAAATCAAATTGATTGATTTTGTGGTGTGCAGGAAAATAGAAGAAATCTATGGTACTTGGACAGTGGCTGTTCAAGACACATGACTGGAGATTTCTCCCTGCTCACAGAGTTTAAAGAGAGAGCTGGTCCCAGCATAACCTTTGGAGATGACAGCAAAGGGTTTACTATGGGATATGGCTTGATTTCAACAAGGAATGTCATCATTGAAGAAGTTGCATTAGTTGATGGTCTCAAGCACAACTTACTGAGTATCAGTCAACTATGTGATAGAGGGAATACAGTTTCCTTCAATTCTGAAGCCTGTGTTGTCACTAGTAAGGAAGACAACAAAGTGGTTCTAACTGGAGTTAGAAAAGGAAATGTGTACTTAGCTGACTTCAACTCTACAGATGCAGAATCTATTACTTGTCTCTTCCGCAAAGCAAGTTCAGTTGAGAGTTGGCTATGGCACAAGAAGCTATCCCATTTGAATTTCAAAACAATGAATGATCTAGTCAAAAAGGACTTAGTAAGAGGAATTCCTCTTGTTGAATTCTCAAGGGATGGTCTGTGTGATGCTTGTCAGAAAGGCAAACAAAGGAAAGCATCATTTCAGAAGAAGCTTGAAACAACAATTGATGAACCATTACAGCTGCTACATATGGATTTGTTTGGACCAGTCAATGTATTGTCAATAGCAAGAAAAAGATATTGCTTAGTGATTGTAGATGATTTCTCAAAGTTCTCATGGGTCTGTTTTCTTGGATCAAAGGATGAAGCAAGTGAAATCATTATCAATCACATCAGGCAAGTCAATAATCATCCTGACTTGAAGGTAAGAAACATCAGGAGTGACAATGGAACTGAGTTCAAGAATTTGACATTAAGGCTGTTCTGTGAAGATCTTGACATTAAGGCTGTTCTGTGAAGAAAATGGAATCATGCATGAGTTCTCAGCTCCAAGAACACCTCAGCAAAATGGGGTAGTTGAAAGAAAGAACAGATCTTTAATTGAGGCTGCCAGAACAATGCTTGAAGAATCAAAGTTACCAACATATTTTTGGGCTGAAGCTGTTAATTGTGCCTGTTTCACTCAAAATATTTCTTTGATCAATCAAGCTAAAGGCATGACTCCTTATCAGTTGTTCAAGAAAAGAAAACCAACTCTAAACTTTCTTCATGTTTTTGGATGTAAATGTTTTATACTGAGTAATCAATCTGACCATAAAGGGAAGTTTGATGCAAAGGCTGATGAAGGAATATTTGTTGGTTATTCAGCTGGAAAATCTTATAGGGTCTACAATCTAAGAACCAACATTGTTATGGAATCTGTGCATGTTGTGTTTGATGATAAAAAGATTGATGGACTAACAGATGAGGGACATAATGAGAGACTCAAATTTGACAACATTGAGATATATTGTGATGATAGTGAAGAGGAGACTGATGGAGATGACACTTCAAAAGGGATTCAAAACATGCCCCTGGATAATGCACAAAATACTGCATCCATTGATAGAAGCAATGCAGTATCCGTTGAAAGACATGGTGCATCATCCGTTGAAGTACAAAATGAAGCATCCGTTGATCATAGTTCATCAACGGATAATCGATTTACATCATCAGTTGATAGAACTCCAAGTTCCCTGCAAAGGACCAACAACTCAGGGGGAGTTTCAACTAGTCAACACTCTGTCTCACATCATGACAATACTGAGGCCACCTCATCTAGAGCACATCTTCCACCACAAAGGAAGAGCTGAACCAATTTGAGAGAAACCAAGTATGGAAGCTGGTACCCAAACCAAAGAACAAGAGTCCTATTGACACAAAGTGGGTATTCAGAAACAAGATGGATGAAAATGGCATAATCATAAGGAATAAAGCCAGACTGGTTGCTAAAGGCTATTCTCAGCAAGAGGGAATAGATTTTGATGAAACATATGCTCCTGTTGCAAGACTTGAAGCCATCAGAATATTTCTAGCCTATGCAGCCCATGCCAATTTCAAAGTCTATCAAATGGATGTCAAGAGTGCATTTCTAAATGGGAAATTAGAGGAAGAAGTCTATGTAAGTCAACCTCCAGGATTTGAAGATCCAAATTTTCCAGACTATGTGTATTATCTGTTGAAAGCACTCTATGGACTGAAGCAAGCACCTAGAGCCTGGTATGAAACATTATCAAAATTTCTTTTGGAGAATCATTTCACTAGAGGTACTGTTGATAAAACTCTCTTCTTTAGAAATGTTAATGGCTCTAGTATACTTGTTCAAATTTATGTAGATGACATAATATTTGGTTCTAAAGATAATAAACTTTGTAAAAAGTTTGCTAAGCTAATGCAAAGTAATTATGAAATGAGCCTAATGGGAGAACTAACCTATTTTCTTGGTTTACAAGTTAAACAAGTTAGTGATGGAATTTTCATTAGTCAAACTAAATATATTTATGATCTTTTAAAGAAGTTTGACTTAATGGAATGTTCATCTGCAAAAACTCCCATGGCCACTGCCACCAAACTTGAATTGAATAAGACTGAAAGGTCTGTGGACATTACAAGTTATAGAGGCATGGTTGGTTCACTTTTATATTTAACTGCTAGCAGACCAGATATAATGTTTGCTACATGTCTGTGTGCTAGATTTCAAGCTGATCCTAGGGAGTCTCACTTAATTGCTATCAAGAGAATTTTCAGATATCTCAAGGGTACACCAAATTTAGGAATTTGGTATCCTAGAGAATCTGGCTTTGATCTAATTGGTTATTCAGATGCAGACTATGCAGGTTGCAAAATAGACAGGAAAAGTACAACAGGCTCCTGCCAATTCCTGGGAAACAAGCTTGTATCATGGTTTAGCAAAAAGCAAAATTCAGTCTCTACTTCTACAGCTGAGGCTGAATACATTGCTGCTGGAAGTTGCTGTTCTCAAATGTTATGGATGAGGAATCAACTCCTTGATTATGGACTTCATGTTGATAGAATACCTATCTTTTGTGACAACACAAGTGCCATAGCCATAACAGAGAATCCTGTGCAGCACTCAAGGACCAAGCACATTGATATTAAGTACCACTTCATCAGGGAGCATGTCATGAATGGTACAGTGGAACTACATTTTGTTCCAAGTGAACAACAAATTGCTGACATATTTACCAAGCCACTTGATGAATCAACATTCACAAGATTGGTAAGTGAGCTAGGTATGCTTAATTACTCTTAAAATTCATGTCTTCTTTGCAATTTGATGTGAAGCCTGAAATATATTAGTTGCTAGAACAAATTTGACTTTTAACAAAGTTTATTCCATCAACGGATGTTCCCTATCCGTTGAAAGTCAAAATTGCTCTATCAACGGATATTCATTATCCGTTGAAAGACAAGTATATCTCTGGAACTTTTATCCGTCAACGGATAAAGCTGAAGTACCTTTCAACGGATGACAATTTACATTATCCGTTGAAATGTAACATCAGGCGTTTGAGGTGTTTCACAGCCGTTGATTCTATTTTCTTAACCGTTGATACCATACATACATCTGTATGTATTGGTTTTAAAGGTAGTTTTTAGAATACTTACAGTTTATTCTTAAACGGCTGAAATTCACTAACACCTATTTATTGATTAATCCTTTATTTATTTCTTTTTCTTTGAAAGCATATAAGCCCTTCTGATTGTTCATTATTACTTTACGCTTTCTTAGAATTTCAAGCATTTACCATTTTCTCTCTGCAAAACCTTCAAGTTATTCTCTGCAATTTCTACTCACAACAATGGCACCAGTCGTGAAGATTATGTCTCAATCTGGGTTCATCTACGAGAAGAACAATTTCATAGCTCTGGTAGAAAAGAATGAAGCCCACTCAGATTATCACAAAATGATGGACTTCATCAAAAACTGTAAACTTAGCTATGCAATGCTGGAAGCCCCAACGATTTTCTGTGAAGTAGTTGAGGAGATTTGGACAACTGCTGAGTTCAACTCCATGGATATGACTATCTCCTTCACTCTCAAAGGTAAAAATCACTGTATTAACTGTGATGACTTACAAGCATGTTTTAAATTACCTGAGAACAATGCCATGACACCACACACTGATAGTGATGTATCCAGCATGTTAGATTCCATAGGTTACTCTCTTAACTCTGCTAATTTAGGGGGTATTAGACGAAAAGGCCTTAGGAAAGAATGGAGTTTTCTTGGGGATGCCTTCATAAAGGTTTTCTCTGGGAAAATTAGTAATTTTGATGCCATAACTTCATCTCTTGTTAATATGTTCTATATGCTTGTTTCTGATAGGTACTTTAACTTTAGCAACTATGTGATGCTAGAATTAGGTACTAGATTAGGTAACAAAGCTAATAGACCTAATAACATCTATTATGCTAGATTCTTTATGTTATTGGCTAACCATGTTGCTGAAGGTTTAGTCATTATCAATGAGAATAATAAACTCAAGTGCTGGGCACAAGAGAAAAGAGTTCTTGCAGACTTATTGAGAATGGATCTCAACAGCAGTGTGCAATTGGTATATTTACCAATCATGAATGCACCCCAGGTAGGTGAGGTAATTGCTTCTACAACTCCTACTTCTTCCAACCCCTCTATTTCTTTATCTTCTAGTGTGGCCATGAAATCTGTGTCAATGCCCCAACAGATTTCTACCAAGGTCACCAAATCTAAACTTTCAAAATCCAAGACAAAGAAAACCACCTCTGTTGTTTCTCAAAAGACAACAGTTGTAACAACAACCATTAACCCTGAGGGAAGTGAACAGGGTGTGAGTGGTGAGGGGAGGGGTGAACATCAAAGAAACCCCCAGGATAAGGAAGGAGAGTTGAGTGCTTCCCAAGCTAGCCAAGCCCCAGTTTCTCAAAAAGCTGTGGTGGTTGAAAAGGTTTCTAGCACATCCCTAGTAGCATCCTCCCAAAAGGATGTTACTATTGAAAAGAGTTCCCAACCAGGAACACAGAACAAAAGAGGGAGGGACACTAAAGCCAAACACTCACCTACAAAAGCTTTTATTAGAAGAAAGAAGGCTAGAACCCAATCTTCTACACAGGGTGCACACACTGCACAGATACATCCATCTGTCTCTGTGCCTTCTCAAACTCAGTTTGATGTGACTCCAATAAATGTGGAGTCACAGCCCCATTCTCTCACAATAACTACACATCAATCACCAAACACTTCATCACCATCTCTGGATGTGGATATGTTATTCCCATCAATTCCTGATTCTCCCTCTTTACAACTCAGGGAGGAGCCCCACTCAAATATAGGTGATCATCATCTTTTAGATGATTTGTTGGATCACCCGCAAATTCTTTCAGATATAATTGAAGGATCTGTATCAACACATATCAAATCAATCTATACAGATTCAACAGTTATATCACTTTCAATTTCATCTTCTTTTCCTTCTTCAACGGATATCACTCATCCGTTGACAAGTGGTTGTTCTTCAACGGATAAGCTTAACAGCAGTTATCCGTTGATAACATCAGTTTCACCTTCAACGGATATTCCACATCCGTTGACAGTCTCTACACAAATAACTGAATTAATCCCAAGTGTAGAAGACATGAATACTGTGCAATCACTCTTAGGATTGAGGGAAGGGAATGACAATTTGAGTGAGAGGCTGGGTTGCTCCCAGGCAAAAGGAGAGATTGAGAGCTCAAAAATGCATGCTATTTCTTCCAGCATGGCAAAAGTAAGTGAGTGGAGTACCACCTTAGTAGGTGAAGGTGAGGGAGTGAGATGTGTGAGCCAGGGGGAGCCCCTGATGCAAGAACATAGAGAAAAAGAGAGAAAAGCAGGTACAGTAGATACAAGGGTGGAACCAGCCATTGCTAATGAGTCAATGATTGTGGATGATGCTGAAAAGGAAAGACAATTTCAGCAACATTATAAAGCTGTAATTGATAACATTTCCTTGGATGCTGACACTTTTACTCATCCTGTGACAGCCTATCAACTGTTGGCTGCTCAGGGCAATGAGGAGGCAGAAAGGTCACTACATCTAGTGCACACAACACAATCTCTTCAAAGGGATAAAGCTGCCATTCACAAAATGCCTTCTACAGCTGGTGAGCCATCTGAGGAATTTGGAGCAAATTCTGATGATGATGACTCTATTTCTTTTGATGGAAGCATGAACTTAGGGGGAGATGAAGGCCCTAGTTCAATTCCAAATCTACCTGAATGGGCCTTGACTAAGGAGTATAGAACAGGGGAATTCAATGTCTCTTTAGTCAAACAAATCAACACTATTCAACAGGCCATTCAGAACACTTCAAATGCAAATATCAAGGCTATCCTCCAAGCTCACCTGGACTCACTGCATCTCATGAAGTTGCAGAAAGTAAAGCAAAATATGAGTCTAGATGATCTCAGGAAAGATATTGCTGACTTGAAATCCTTCACTTCAGAAAAATTAGATTCAGTCATGCCCTATGGTACTTTGCAGGACTTGGTTTCGAGATTGAAAAAGGAATCAGTTACTGAACAAAGGCTGGCCAAATTGGAAGACAGAGTTCAAGGAATTGAAGACTCTGTGGCCACCCTTCTTCTCAACCAACAATCTCAAACCAATCTCCTAATGCAGCTGGCCAAAGCACAAGGCTTGACCCCTCTCCTTGATGATAACAAAAAGGGGGAGAATAAAAGGGAAGGGGAAGGAGAGCCCTCTACAAAGATTCAGATATCTAAAGTGCTAGTTCCTGCCATCACTACTTCTCCAATCATTCAAATCAAGGGCAAGCCTGATGGAATTGATTTGATTCAGCTAGCAGCAGCTGAAATTCAAGTGAAAGAACAAAGGAGGAGAATTGATGAAAGGTTGCAACTGTTGTTTGGTTCTACACAAGACAAATCAACATCTGTGAAATACAGCACAAAAATTGAACCAATCAACATGGAGCTCATGCCAGTAGGGAGTCATAAGGATGGAGAAGCTTCTTCCAAAGAACTACAAGCTATAATTCTCAAGCCCAATGAAAGATCCAATAAGGACTCAACAAAGAATCCTTTAAAAGAAGTGGACTTTCCTCCTCCAAAAGCTGATGAGAACAAGATTTTAGGCAGGAGTATTGCTTATCTCAAAAAGACCATGGATGAGGCTGTAAGGAGAAATAGAGCTATTATCATTAGAGAGGGAAAGAGCATATGTGTGATGCAAGGACATCCCAAATTCTCAATAGCCAAGAAGGAAGAAGACAAGCAATTAAAGGCTGACAAAAGAGCACAAGCAAAGCTTGAAAAACAGCTAAAGTCAAGCCAAGTTGAAGAAATGAAAGGAATTGAAGTCAGGGGTGAAGAAAAGATTGCTAACTTAGATGAGGTTCTTGGGAGCATATTTGGTGAAAATATGGAGGAAAGAGAGGAAAGGCAGAAGGGAAACAGAAGAAAAGCCAAGGCACACAGAAGGAGTGAAGATAACCCTGAAGATACCAAATCTATATCTAAACCACTACCTTCCATACCTGAACCTTTTGTTGCTGATCCCTCTATAAATATCCATGGTGAACCAATCATTCCAAAAGAGGAACCTATTGATTGGGACAACATCACATTGCCTACCTTTTTAACCACTCTACCACTACCAAAGAAACAGAAAAGAAAATCTAAATCTACACCTCCCCTAACCTCTAAGAAATTCACTCAAAAACAAAAACCTAACCCTAAGCCACCCATTTCTAAAGATGATTATGTTCACATCTATGACATAAAAGAAGCTTCAGACATTAATCTCTATCTGGATGAGCTGGAGGAAGTAAGGGGAATAGCTGCCTACAGACAGCTACCAGAGAGATTGGTGTTCAGATATAAGGGAGCTGGGGAAAGAACATGGCCTCTCTACAGGATTCTAAATGAAGGCTACTCTACCTTGATCAGAGTCTTTTCAGCCATCAAAAAGGATTCTGGCTTTACCAGAACAGCCAAGACTGAAATTCTCAACAAGATTGCCAACATAAGGAAGACTTGGAGGGAACCAAATGCTTTGCCCAGAACCTTACTCATACAAGAAAGGGGAACTAAAATTCACAAATCACCTCATTGGTTGATGGAATTTAGAGATGACAAAGGAGTCAGAAGATTTTTCAGACTTGAAGACCAACTCAAGATTGCCAGCAATGAAACTCTCAAGGAAATGCTATCTAAGTTGGATATCAGTGATGAAGATGAAGCTGAATTCTTCAGACAACTCCAACTCCAAATTGAGGAAAATGACAAAGGGCTAGGAAAGAAAACCAGGGAACAAAGAAGAAAATGATGATTTGCTCAGGCTAGAGGAGCACCCTTGGAAATACTGTAAATCTTCAATTACCTCCTAGTACATACACTTTTGCAGCACTTTTTATATTTCTACTTAGTTTCAATTCAAATATTTGTTAAGTGTTTTGTTATCATCAAGTTAACCCTGAATTTATGCCTACAGTTCTTATAGACATAAATAGGGGGAGATTGTTAGGAATATATGTGCATTAGTTTGATGATATGTTTAACAAAACACTTAAGTAGAAATTTAGTGTCAGTAGCCTCAACAGATAAGACCACTTTGGCTATCCGTTGATGGTGTAGCTTTACTTAGAAATAAGTCTAGTATTGTAGCATATTTCAGTCTCTGTATTTAAAATGTAATTCTTAGAAGTTGAGAGAAACTATGAGTCATGTTGACTACTAGATGATATGCAGATAGGAAGGCCAATTGTAAATATTTCATGCCTTGTAATTTTGTATAAATGAAGTGGTATCAACGGATGACTTAAAGACCTTCAACGGATGAGAAGCTAAGCTTCAACGGATGTCTCTAAAGCTTCAACGGATAAAGTCATCAACGGATAACATCCTTCAACGGATGAGTGCATCAACGGATGAATGCTTCAACGGATAACATCCTTCAACGGATGAGTGCATCAATGGATGAAAGCTTCAACTGATGTTCTGATGATTAGCCGTTGATAAGTGGTAGTTGTACCTACAGACAGAGGCACATGGGTTGACAGAGAAAACTGAGATGTGGTAGCCGAATTTCAGGATCAACAGAAAAAGCAGCCGTTCTTCTTTAGTACAAAGATGCAATAGTCAACAAAGTACTTGAGTGAACAGGAAAAGAAGCAAGTGAAGAACTTATTTTACTATTGTAATTTTATATTGTTTTTCACTTGTACACTTGGTAATATATAAACCAAGAAGAAGCTAGTAATTAGAAAGAGATTTTCCAGAGCTGTTAAGAAATATCTTGAGAGAAAATTCATCTAGTTTGTACTAGGATGCAGCTGTGATCAACATTGTTGAACACAGATTTTCTAATATACCATCTCTGGTGGAACAACAAATCCACCAGAAAAGTTTTTAAGGTCTGTTGTGTTCTTTTCATTTGTGCTTGAATATATATCTGTCTGTATTAGCTTAAAGCAATTCACACACTTGTTCTTCTTGAACACACAACTTTCATAAACTGCTCAAAACTTGAAAAAGTTTTGAGATTTACATTCAACCCCCCTTCTGTAAATCTCATTGTTAGTCCACTAGGAATAACAGTGGATAAGGTCTTCTTCCCTGCAGACTTTGTCATTTTGGATTTTGAGGAAGATAAGAAGATTCCCATAATCTTGGGAAGACCTTTCTTGGCTACAGGCCGTACCTTGATAGATGTGCAGAAAGGTGAACTTACTATGAGGGTGCAAGATCAGGATGTGACATTCAATGTATTCAAGGTGATGAAATTCCCTGCAGAAGATGAGGAGTGCTTAAAGGTGGATTTGATTGATTCTGCGGTAACTTCAGAACTTGATCATATGCTAATGTCTGATGCCTTAGAGAAATCCTTATTGGGGGAGTTTGACAGTGACGATGAGGATGGCAATGAGCAACTACAATATCTAAATGCTTCTTCTTTGAGGCGAAAGCTAGACATGCCATTTGAATCTCTTGGTACTACTGATCTCAAGAATGCTGAAAGAAAACTCAAACCATCTATTGAGGAAGCACCTACTTTGGAGCTTAAACCATTGCCTGAACACTTGAGGTATGCTTTTTTAGGTGATGCATCTACTTTACCTGTTATTATTATATCTGACCTTTCAGGTAGTGAGAAGGACAATCTCTTGAGGATCTTGATAGAATTCAAATCGGCTATCGGATGGACTATAGCAGATATCAAAGGGATCATCCCTTCATACTGCATGCATAAAATTCTGCTAGAGGAAGGTAGTAAGCCGACTGTTGAGCAACAGAGAAGACTTAATCCTATCATAAAAGAAGTGGTGAAGAAAGAATTTCTAAAGTGGCTAGATGCAGAAATTGTATATCCTATTTCTGACAGTTCTTGGGTGACCCCCGTACACTGTGTACCTAAGAAAGGAGGTATAACTGTGGTAGCAAATGATAAGAACGAGCTCATCCCCACTCGAACAGTCACATGATGGAGGGTATGCATGGATTACAGAAAGTTGAACTAAGCCACGAGAAAGGATCACCTCCCTCTTCCATTTATTGATCATATGCTTGACAGGTTGGCTGGTCATGAGTATTATTGTCTTTTGGATGGCTATTCGGGGTATAATCAGATTTGCATTGCACCAGAAGATCAAGAAAAGACTACCTTCACTTGTCCATTTGACATGTTTGCTTTTCGCAGAGTATCGTTTGGCTTATATGGTGCACCGGGCACTTTTCAGAGATGTATGATGGCTATATTCTCTGATATGATTGGAAACAATGTCGAAGTGTTCATGGACGACTTCTCCGTCTTTGGACATTCGTATGATGAATGTTTAAATAATATTCGTTCGGTGCTCAAAAGGTGTGTGGAAACAAATTTGGTGCTCAATTGGGAAAAATGTCACTTTATGGTGCGTGAAGGCATTATTCTTGGGCATAAGGTCTCTAGCAAGGGTCTTGAGGTGGAAAAGCCAAGGTGGGAGTCATTGAAAATCTTCCACCACCTATTTCAGTGAAAGGGATCCGTAGTTTTCTTGGTCATGCGGGTTTTTATCGACATTTCATCAAGGACTTCTCGAAGATATCTAAGCCATTGTGCAACTTGCTCGAGAAAGTTGTGCCTTTCAAATTTGATGATGAATGCTTGGCGGCATTCGAGACTCTCAAGAAGAGTTTGATAACTACACCAGTTATTATGGCACCTGATTGGACAGAACCTTTTGAGATGATGTATGATACGAGTGATTATGTAGTGGGAGCAATTCTTGGGCAGCGCAAGAATAATCTTTTTCATGTGGTCTACTATGCTAGTAAGACTCTAAATAGAGATCAAATGAACTACACTACTACTGAGAAGGAGCTCTTGGCTATAGTCTTTGGTTTCAAAAAATTTCGATCTTATCTGCTTGGGACAAAGGTGACAGTATTCACTGATCATGATGCAATTCGCTATTTGGTCTCAAAGAAGGATTCGAAGCCTAGACTTATTCGTTGGGTGCTCTTGCTACAGGAATTTGAGTTAGAGATCAAGGATCGAAAAGGTACTGAGAATCAAGTAGCTGACCATCTCTCTAGATTGGAGAATTCCGATTCTACTTCACATGATACGACATTGATCAACGAAGCTTTTCCAGATGAGCAGTTGTTCGCAGTTAAGGAGGAAGAGCCATGGTTCGCAGATATTATGAACTATCTTGTCAGCAATATAATGCCTCTTAATGTGAATGCAGCTCAAAAGAAGAAGTTTCTGCATGAGGTGAAGTGGTACATGTGGGATGAACCGTATTTCTTTAGACAAGGAGCTGACCAGATCATCAGGAGATGTATCCCATTCTGTGAGACAGAGGGGATATTACGAGACTTCCATTCCACAGTTTATAGTGGACATTATGGTGGTGAAAAGACAACAGCTCGTATTCTGCAAGCAGGTTTTTTCGGGCCTACTTTGTTTAAGGATGCACATCAGTTCGTTTTAAGGTGTGATCATTGCCAAAGAGTGGGTAATCTTACGAGGAAGGATGAGATGCCGTTAAATGTGATGCTTGAAGTCGAGGTCTTTCATATTTTGGGGAGTCGATTTCATGGGACCATTTGTCTCGTCATGCAATAATCAGTACATCTTGCAGGCAGTCGATTATGTTTTAAAATGGGTAGAAGTCAAGGCTCTACCGACGAATGATGCAAAGGTAGTGTTGAATTTTCTTCATAAGCAGATTTTCACAAGGTTTAGAACGCCATGAGTAATCATAAGTGATGAAGGGTCGCATTTCTGTAATCGTAAGTTCACTTCTATGATGCAGCGCTATAATGTGAATCATCGTGTTGCTACTGCCTATCATCCGTAAATGAATGGTCAAGCTGAAGTGTCTAATAGAGAGATCAAGCGCATTCTAGAGAAAGTTGTTTGTCCGTCAAGGAAGGATTGGTCTTTAAAGCTCGATGAAGCTATTTGGGCTTTTAGAACAGCATACAAGACTCCACTTGGGATGTCCCCGTTTCAACTTGTTTATGGTAAGGGGTGTCATTTACCTGCGGAGCTTGAGCATAAGGCTTATTGGGCATTGAAGAAGTTAAACCTTGATCTAGATGCAGCTGGGAAGAAGCGAATGCTTCAGTTAAATGAACTTGATGAATTTTGACTCCAAGCGTACGAGAATAACAAAATGTACAAGGAAAAAGTGAAAAGGTGGCACAACAGGAAGCTATCTCCTAAGTCATTCGTGCCGGGGCAACAAGTTCTTTTATTCAACTCTCATCTCCGACTTTTTCCTGGAAAGTTGAAATCAAGGTGGTCTGGACCTTTTATTGTCAAAACTGTGTTTCCACATGGAGCGGTGGAGATTTTTCAGAATGATACGGGCCAAACATTCAAGGTAAATGGTCAGCGATTGAAGTATTACTATGGGGACACGGAAAACCGGGAAGTGGTTAGTGCCGTTTTATTGTCAACTTGATCGAAGTACTCTACGTCAAGCTAATGACGTAAAAGAAGTGCTTCTTGGGAGGCAACCCAAGATTTGTGACTATAGGAACCCTTAGAAGTTTGTAACCTATCCAAAACCACAAAAAAATTAGAAAAATTTGGGCAGGAAAAACATTTTTCCAGAGACCTGTTGGGCGCCCGCTCAGGAAAGCTGGGCGGCCGCTCAGGAGGCTGGGCGGCCGCTCAGGACCCAACTGCTGGAATTTTTTTTGCTTTATAAAAAAATCCAAAAAAAATCAGAAAAATAAAAAAAATACAAAATACAAACCCACAACCCAAGATTTCTTTTACTCAACCCACATTTTATCTCCCACAAACCCCACTCCTACTCAAATTTTAACCCTAATTCCTACCCTATATACACACAACTCATCCATATACACTCCTATATACTTTCAACTTCAAAACTCTCTCCTACACTCAAAACATAACTCTTAAACACTTTTTCTCAGTTTCAATGGAACCCAAGAGATTCCGAACAATTGATAGCAGCAGCACCGTTCCAACTGCTGATTCTTCGAGGGGAACTGCTGCGAGACCTCATTTGTGGATAGGGCTGTTCAGGAGGAGTATACTCGGCTTCTGACTAAGCCGATTCTGAAGGAGAGGGGATTTTTACCATCGGGGAGGGATGGTGAGTTGTTACCGATGATTGCTGAAAAAGGGTGGATTTCTTTTTGTGTGTCGTCGGAGGCGGTTCCAATGAGTGTAGTTCGCGAGTTTTTGCGAACGTCAAGGCTGAAAAGAATGGGTTTACTGTTGTTCGTGGGATTACAGTTGATTATCAGCCCGCGACGATTCGTCGTGTGATTGGACAGCGAGAAATTTTATATTGATTTTTACAATTCTTATTTTGCTGGACTTCTGAGACGGCTGGTTCTTGTGGGCTTCTATATAAGTAGTTTTCAGAGACGTTTCATATAATTGTGGTATCAATCAAGGAGCAAGGAGAGAAGGAAAAAGACCGTTTTAGCACATCGCAACGAAGAAGAGGAAGCATACGTTTTCTTGTGATTCTTTTATTCATTGTACCAGCGGAAGCTAGTTTTCTTTACTTTGATCCTTATTACTCTTGTGACGTACTCTGGTTTTAATAAGTATTTTTATTAGTTTATCTTGTGTGTTATTATCATGTTTTCATATGAACCCATGGTGACGATGAGTTCTATCATGGGCTAATCGTGATCATGGGGTCGTAACAGATTTACTATGGATTTCTTTAGTTAGTTGTTAAATTCCTTAGTGTGTGATGATTGTATGACATCTAGCATAGGTTGCGCTTATTCGTCTTATGTGCGTCACGAACATATAAGATAGGCTGTTAATCTCTTGTGAAGCGACGGTGGATCTTGAGGTTTAGAACTTGCCATTCTAGCATAGGTTCATGTGTATGTATGCATGATTAGTGGGTAACTCTAACCGTTTTACTTGCCCTGTGTAATTATTAAGAATAACTTGTGCTTAAATCGTTATGTTGTCAAATTCTGTAGACATATAGGGTCTCAACATAATTGATGCCTATTCAACTTCTATCTTAATTATGGATGTTTGGTAGAATGGTATTAGTACAACGAAAGTTGGCTTTTATCAGTTTCGTGTTGTTCGATTAATATCATCATCGTTTCATGCTAAGGGTAATAACGATAACTATTGAAGGAAGTAGTAATAAAGTTATGATTTCATGTGTGTTTAATATTGTTAAATCAAGTGTCAATTAAGTGTTTAATTCTCGTAGTTAATTGTAGTTAATAATTAGTTAATCAGATTTAAGTGTTATTGTCTTGACATTGAGAAGTAATCATACATTGGTGAGTAAGTGTTAATTGAACATAATTAGTCTGAGTCTCTGTGGGAACAAACTAGAATTTATTATATATTACTTGCGAACATGTATACTTTCATGAATATTAGCGCGTGTTTTGTGCCTAACAATACTACACAGCTACAACAAATCAATCTAAGATATGTATTATCTAAAACTAAATGAAACTGATACATATCTTAAACTGAATAGATAAAGTCTTATAACTCAGATGTAAAGAATATCTGATCCACATTATAAGAAACAGAACAAATCCTCTAATGTTGAATGTCTTCAAATACTGATGACATCCAAATGCTGATGATATGCCAAATCTTGATGATACATCAGATCCTGATGAGACCCGAACAACCAGATCCTGAGCTTTTTCTGATCATTGAGAATTCAATATGTAACATAGATAAGTTTTTTTTGTAGTGCGGGGGGATAGAAAGTAGGGTAAGGATATATTCTTTCTCTTTATTAGAACCGATACTGCACTTTACTTAGCCGAGTCAGTCACATTTATTAAAGAAGAGAAGCTTGTATTAGAGTGTGCTGGTTTAATGACTAGAGGATCAAAGAAGCATGAGCATCTAGTAATTTTATCAATAGTAGGGACAGAACCACACTGCAGGTAGAAAAAAGCATAAGAAATAGAATAAGTATACTAGAGAGCTGGATAGAAACTAAATTACTTTTTCACGGAAAGGCACCAACAAAGGAGCTGCTCCAATTTTCTGGTTATTAGGGCAGTGAAATGGGCATCTCCAGGTCTCAATCGGCATATCGAGGTCTAAATTTAGGTGAAAAGCCCCCCTCTGTTCAATGGCCAATCTGAGTACACTCTGGATGTCCAGAAGGTCCACTCTCTAGTCGAAAGCTGAGCAAGTCAGGACGAGTAGAAGTATTTGAAGGTCCCTCGGGAATCGAATCCTACCCTTTTTGTATGTTAGCTAAAAACAGCCCAGATGGGACGAGACTAGTCCGGTTAATAGATACTAAATGATACCTTCTTTTATTCAGTATTCTCCACCCTTTAATTAGATGTTGAGGCAAGGCCCATCTCCATATCGGTCGGCATCCTTCTCTCGAGGGGGTGGGCTCCTGGAGCAAACTACTCATTGATGTGTTGCCCTAACCCAAGGAAGAGCACTTGGTGAGGAGCATTATTTTGAGGTAGGGAAAGCGTGGTTGACAAACCACGTCGAGAAGGCGGCTGGAGTGCTATCAAACTAGGTTATCATCTATTCCTTCTTGTTGACAATAGCCCTTAGCAACCAATCAAGCTTTGTTCCTGACTACTATGCCATCTTCATCTATCTTATTTCTGTATACCCATTTGGTGTCAATAGAATTTTTGTCTTTAAGTTTGGGTACCAGCTTCCATACCTTAGTTTAGCTCTTCCTGCATAGCTAAACCCAATCAGGATCCAACAAAGCTTCTTCTACCTTCTTTGTTTCTTCTTGAGATAGGAAGTTGCTGTACAAACATTCTTCTTGAGTTTCTTTTCTAGTCTGCACTCTTGAATTTGCATCACCAATAATAAGTTCAAATGGATGATCTCTAGTCCATTTTCTTTGTTGAGGTAGATTAGCTCTAGATGAAGAGGCCTCATAGTTGTCTTGATGTGTGAATGAGTTTTGATTAGAAGAAACTCCCCCTGAGTTTGTGGATCTTTGGCTAGAAGTTGGGGTCCTTCTAAGTGTGATCTGTATTGACTTTCAACTCCTATTGATGTCTCAACGGATGTTGATCTTTTCCTTTTGACGGATGATGCAGTTTGTCTATCGACGGATGATGCACTTTATCTCTCGACGGATGTTGGATTATGTGCTTCATTTATTGCTGACTTTTCTGAATTATCCTTAGAGATTATTTCTTGATCACTTTCATCTTCACTATCATCACATATTATCTCAACATTGTCAAATTTGAGGCTTTCATGGAAACCTTCATCTTGCAGTCCTTCAATCTTCTTATCATCAAATAAAACATGTACAGATTCCATAACAATGTTGGTTCTGAGATTGTATACTCTGTATGCTTTTCCAACTGCATACCCAACAAAAATTCCTTCATATGCTTTGGCCTCAAACTTTCCATGTTGCTCAGCTTGATTCCTTAGAATATAGCATTTGCATCCAAAGACATGAAGAAAGTTTAGTGTTGGCTTCAGGTTCTTGAATAATTGATAGGGAGTCATTTATTTTGCTTGATTGACCAAAGAAATATTTTGAGTATAGCATGCAGTATTTACAGCTTCTGCTCAAAAGTATGTTGGTAACTTTGATTCTTCTAGCATTGTTCTTGCAGCTTCAATAAGAGATTTGTACTTTCTTTTCACCACTCCATTTTGTTGTGGAGTTCTGGCTGCTGAAAATTCATGCATGATTCCATTTTCTACACAAAACAACCTCATAACATAATTCTTGAACTCAGTTCCATTGTCACTCCTGATTCTTCTAACCTTGAGATCAGGATGATTGTTGACTTGTCTTATATGATTGATAATGATTTCACTAGCTTCATCGATTTGAGAAAATATGTCCAAGTGAACTTTGAGAAATCATCAACAATCACTAGGCAGTATCTTTTCTTTGAGATTGACAACACATTGACTGGTCCAAACAAATCCATATGCAGTAGTTGTGAAGGTTCTTCAATTATAGATTCAAGCTTCTTTTGAATGATGCCTTGATCTGTTTTCCTTTCTGACAGGCATCACACAGTCCATCCTTTGAGAACTCAACTTGAAGAATACCTCTTACAAGATCTTTCCTGACTAATTCATAGTCTTGAAGTTCAGATGGGACAGTTTCTTGTGCCATATCCAACTTTCATCTTGACTTGCTTTTCTGAAGAGATAAATAATAGAATTTGCACTTGATGAGTTGAAGTCAACTAGATACACATTTCCTTTTTTCACTCCAGTGAGAACCACATTGTTGTTCTTCTATTCTGTAACAACACAGGCTTCAGAATTGAATGTTACTGAGTTGCCCTTATCACAAAGTTGGCTGACACTCAAAAGATTATGTTCGAGTCCATCCATGACAACAACTTCTTCAATGATGACATTGTATTTTGAAATCAAGCCATATCCCACAGTATACCCTTTGTTGTCATCTCCAAAAGTGATACTTGGGCCAGCTCTTTTCTTGAACTTAGTGAGCAGGATAGAATCTCCAGTCATGTGCCTTGAGAAACCACTATCCAAATACTAAAGATTAATTATGTTTCCCTGCACACATCAAAATCAAATCAAGTTGATTTTGGTACCCAAGTGCGTGCACTGTTAGCCTTCTTTTTGGGTTTCTTAGGCTTTTCTTCAATTGACTTAGGTGACGGAGAATCAACCTTAGTTATTAGATTAGGGCTTTGAAACCCATTTATATTTGCAGAACTATCATACATAAGTTAATTAACATGAAATGGTATACTTTGTGCAAACATGTTATTCCAATAAGTCATGCTAAATGGCATTTGAGGCATGTTAAATGCAACATAGTAAGGATTTTGGGCAAATGGCATATCAGCAAATTATGCATTCAGATTTTGTGCAGGCATAACAGGAATAACATTTAAAGGTAATGTAGGCATGTTGGGAAATGAAGGGGTGTAGACATGGATGCATGCATAACAGATTTGTAATTAACAGACAAGTGATTAACACTATAATACTTAACACAGATTTTTCTAGAAGCATATTTGTCAGGTGTGTAGTTGTTATGTTTGTTAATACCCACTTTTCCATTTCTATTATTTTTCCTTTTAAATTATGTCTTAAACTTAATTTTCTCCAATCTATCATTTAGTTGCTTCAGTGATAGATGCCCCACATTGACTCTTTTATTCTCCTTGATTTGACTTGTTTCTCCAGTAACAAAGTTCTTGGAAATTGATCCATATTTTTCATTTAGCTTAGATAACTTGACTTTGCTAACTGGCTTTCTTTCACTCGACGGATGTGGTTCATTGTATTTCGACGGATAAATATTTTTATCTTTCGACGGATAATCTTCATTATCCGTTGAATCCACATCCGTTGAAATTCCTTCTTCCAAACTAGGATCCAGTTTCTCTTTACTTTTTTTCCAGGTTTCGTCACAGAAAGACTCTATACCTTGAACCTTGGTAATTTGAGTATGGACATCTCTAGATGATTTCCAAGCCTTAATTACCTCATATTCTCGTTCAAGTTACTTTCTTAAAATCTCCTCTTTCTTTAAGGATTCAGTTAGTTCTCCCTTAACAATTCTACACTCTAATTCCAGTTTTTCAAACTCAATAAATTGAATTTCTAACACAGTGTTTCTTTCACTTATAAACAAATTATTCTCTTTAATTTTTGTATTTTCCTTAGTGAGAGATTTGAGTGTAACGCACAAGTGATTTTGGGCAAATGGCATATCAGCAAATTGTGCATTCAAATTTTGTGCAGGCATAACAGGAATAACATTCAAAGGTAATGTAGGCATGTTGGGAAATGAAGGGGGTGCAGACATGGATGCATGCATAACAGATTTGTAATTAACAGACAAGTGATTAACACTACAATACTTAACACAGATTTTTCTAGAAGCATATTTGTCAGGTGTGTAGTTGTTATGTTTGTTAATACCCACTTTTCCATTTCTATTATTTTTCCTTTTAAATTATGTCTTAAACTTAATTTTCTCCAATCTATCATTTAGTTGCTTCAGTGATAGATGCCCCACATTAACTCTTTTATTCTCCTTGATTTGACTTGTTTCTCCAGTAACAAAGTTCTTGGAAACTGATCCATATTTTTCATTTAGCTTAGCTAGCTTGACTTTGCTAACTAGTTTTCTTTCACTCGACGGATGTGGTTCATTGTATTTCGACGGATAAATATTTTTATCTTTCGACGGATAATCTTCATTATCCGTTGAGTCCACATCCGTTGAAATTCCTTCTTCCAAACTAGGATCCAGTTTCTCTTTACTCTTTTTCCAGGCTTCCTCACAGAAAGACTCTATACCTTGAACTTTAGTAATTTGAGTATGGACATCTCTAGATGATTTCCAAGCCTTAATTACCTCATATTCTCGTTCAAGTTACTTTCTTAAAATCTCCTCTTTCTTTAAGGATTCAGTTAGTTCTCCCTTAGCAATTCTACACTCTACTTCCAGTTTTTCAAACTCAATAAATTGAATTTCTAACATAGTGTTTCTTTCACTTATAAACAAATTATTCTCTTTAATTTTTGTGTTTTCCTTAGTGAGAGATTTGAGTGTAACGCACAAGTGATATAATTTTATAGACATGTTATTTATAGCATCATTGTACTCATCTTAGAAAGGTGTGTTAGATTAGTAGTGATTACCTAATTGCTTGAAGAACTAACTTCTGCTTCATCTGATTTGGCCATTAGAGCTAGATTAACATAGCTTGTTTCTTCGTATTCATCCACTCCATCAGCTGCCCAGTCATTATATTGAGTCAAGAAAGCCCTTTCCTTTTGTTTGAGCAATTCAAAACATTTATTTTTGTAATCCACAGGCTCAAACTTCTTTCTTTCAGAATCAGGCTTTCTGCATTCACTAGCAAAATGACCACTCAAGCCACATTTGAAACATTTGAATTTGGATTTATCCACCATGTTTATATTTGGCTTGGCTGCTCCAAAATTCTTTTTGAATCTGATCTTGGCAAACCATCTTGACACGAAAGCTAGATGTTCATCTATGTCTTCCATTTCATCCTGACTCAGATGGTCTTCATGCTCAGCCACTAGCCCTTTTCCTTTGCCTTCACAAACCGTGGAGTTTGGTGTAGATTCCACAACTTCAACCTTCATCTCTTTCATTCTCTCTTGTTCATGTACAAAAGCTATAGATCCTCCCTTCTTTCTTCCTTTCTCTATTTGCTCATCTTGTTCCATTTCAAGCTCATAAGTCTTTAGAATTCCATACAGTCTCTCAAAAGTAAATTCCTTATAATCTTGAGAATTTCTGAGAGAGACAGTCATAGGCTTCCACTCTTTTGGTAGAGATCTAAGGAATTTCAAGTTTGAATCTTTTGTTTGATAGATTCTTCCATACAGTTTTAGTACATTTAGTAGTTTTTGAAATCTACTACAGATGTCACTTAGAGATTCATCGTCTTTACGATGAAAGTGCTCATACTGCTGCATTTGAAGTTGTATTTTGTTTTCCCTCACTTGCTGACTTCCATCACAATGATTTGAATTGTATCCCAAATATCTTTAGCAGTCTTGCAGTTGATAACATTGTCAAACATATCTCCATCAAGACCATTAAACAAAATGTTCATAGCCTTCTTGCCTTTGTGTACTTGCTCAATATCTTCATCTGTCCATTCTACTTGTGGCTTTGGAACAGTTTGCTCATCGCCTACAGCTCCTTCAGTATCTGTAGCAGCTTTTCTAGGAACACGAGGGCCTTTATCAATACAATCAACATATCTTTCATCTTGAGAGAGAAGATGCAGGTGCATTTTCACCTTCCAATGGTGATAGTTTTCTTTATCCAAGAACGGGATCTTTACTCCAACATCCTTCATGCTCATGTTGTTAGTTGCTTTGATCTTTAAACTCTTAGTATGTCAAGAACTTGCTCTGATACT
Source organism: Apium graveolens (assembly GCF_009905375.1). NCBI lineage: Eukaryota > Viridiplantae > Streptophyta > Magnoliopsida > Apiales > Apiaceae > Apium > Apium graveolens. The sequence goes on from NC_133651.1 coordinate 131,023,779, forward strand.
AATTGTTATTCCCAAACAATCTAACAACTAGAATTATAGAAGGGGGTTGAATGTAATTCTTGGTTTCTTTTCGATTTTAAGAACTTCTCACAAATATAAATATATCAGTGTTTGAGTATTCCAAAGTGCGGAATGAAAATATAGATGTATTCAAACAGAAAGTAATTAAACACTAGGATTAAAAACTTTTTGGTGGATTCAATTTATCCACCAGAGATATATATTGATGAGAACTCTATGATGCAAAAAATGCACACGCCTGCTTACAAGTGTGAAGTACTTGGAACAGAGAAATTCTTAACAGATACAGCTTTTTCTATTTCTCGGTTCTTGTTCACTTGCTTAATTTTGAACTTGCTACTCTTAGTTTATATATTACCAAGTTACATGATAAAGAGACAAACTAATAAGACAAAAATATCTTAGTCTATTTTCATGCTGCTCCATTTCTCCATCCATCATCTTTGAATATCTTCAAGTTAGCATGGAAGTGTAAATGCTTCTTTGTTCTCTAAAACCTGTTAATAGGTTGCCACATTCCATTTGCATACAATCAACCCATGCAACTGTCAAGTTACTATCAACTGCTTTTTAAATTTGATCATCCATTGAAACTCTGTTGGATCATCCGTTGAGACTTTGCCGAATCATCCGTTGAGAGTCTGGTTCATCATCCGTTGAGACTCTAGTTGATCATCCGTTGAAACCTTGTGGGACATCCATTGAGAGCATCTTTATAGCAGTTAACTCTATTTCACTTATTCAAGGTTACAAGGCATCTAATATTTATAATTAGCCAACCTATCTTGAATATCAATCTAGTAGTCAACATGACTTTGAATATCCTACAACTTCTAGTTCTCTAAGGCATTAAAATATGCATAAATGTGCTTCCAAAACTTATTTAAACATAAGCTACTCTCTTAACGGATGACTAATAAAATTATACGTTCAGAGCTACAAAAATCACTTGATTAAATCTACTAAGGTGTTTTTGTAGCATATCATCAAGTCTACAACATATTCCTAACAAAGGATGCAAGAGTGATTCACACCCAACAACTTTGAAGATATCCATGACACCAATCTTATTCAGTAACTTGATATCACAAAATTGTTCCTTCAAGATCGACTTTGCAAACGCCTTGGAACCTCCTGGTTTGAAATGAGATGGTGAAGATTCACGAAAAACATAACTTGAAATCTCTAGAGCGTCATTAGACAATCATTGTCACTTCAGATTTTTATGTCCAGATGCAGGAGAGGTTTTTTCTTGAGCAGTCTTGGATCTAGTAAAAGGTTTCTTCATTGTCAATGAGAATAGTGAGAATGAAAGAGAAAGAGAATATGAAGAGGTAATATGATAACGATGGAGAAATATAAATAAAAGAAAGAGAAAGGGGTTTTTAAAGAGAAGGCAGGTGGAGAGATCTAAGTGAGAAGTAGTGAAACTGGGATGATGTACTTGAATGTGAAATGATGTACACGAAGTACGAGAAAGAAAAGGAAGTGATAAGTTATATCAACTGATCAATACTAGAAAAAAAGCCTTTAGACATCGGTTCTGGACCTATGTCTTTTTAAAAAGGAATCGATGTCTTTGCATGTGATGTTAAAATTGGGTTCCTTTTACATCGATTCTAGACCAATGTCTAATAACGAAATAGACATCGGTTTGTCCGTGGTTCTAATTTATTTTCTTCAAACATTGGCATAACTATGATTTGAATATTGCAATAAAATGAGATTTCTATTAGTTTAAACCTACTAAAAATAAAACAAAATGAGATCTTAACATCGGTTTTTGGGTTCAACTAATGTATATTTATACATTTAACATCACTCGTTTTTTTAACTGATGTACTATCTCACAATGTACATCGATTCTCACAACCTTCTCACACATATAACGCGGAAAAAACAGACTGGATAACAAGAAAAAGAAAATAAAAGGATAAAATAAAATGAATACAACTAATATAAAATAATATATGAGAATAAATTTGAGCAAACAAGTTACAATATACTTCACAGAATATCACCATAGCAATATCACAAACAACACATACCAAATTCTCGACGTATCAAACAAAAATGTTTTTCAGCCAAAGATTTAGTAAAAATATCATTATGTTATTTCTCGGTAGAAATATAAACAAGCTCAATATTACCCTTAGAAACATTATCTCACAGAAAATGATGACGAATATCAATATGCTTAATACAAAAATGCATGACAGGAATATTTATGGCAGATTTATTGTCACAATAAATATGGATATTAGATTAAGAAGTAATTTCTGCAATGTTAGTTGCATCCACAAGATCTGAGCACAGAAACTAACAGCTGCTATGTATTCTCCTTCAGCAGTGGAGAGAGCTAGAGATGTTTGCTTTTTACTTTGCCAGGAAACCAAATAATCACCTAAAAATTCACAAGCACCACTTGTACTTTTCTATCAACCTGTGACCCTGCATAGTCATCATTTGAAAAGCTAATTAAGTCAAAGAAAGAAGAGCTAGGATACAATAATCCTAGGTCACTCATACCTTTTAAATATTTAGAAATATGTTTAATAGCATTCAAATGAGATTCTTTAGGTTGAGACTGAAAATGAATACATAAGAATACACTATACATGATGTCTAGACGAGAGGCGATTAAATATAAAAGTGATCCGATCATACCTCGAAATTTAGTGACATCTACTGGTGTACCTTGTTCATCTTTAGTGAGCTTAACTGAAGTACTTATAGTTGTAGCCTTAGAAATAACATTCTCAAGTGCAAACTTTTTGAGCAGATCATTAATAAACTTGCTTTCATATATAAAAATACATGCAGCAGACGGATTAATTTGCAAACCAATAAACTTGAAGTTCACCCATTAACTCATATCAAATTTTAAATGCATGCAGTCAGAAAACCACTTACACAAAAATTCATTAGTAGATCCAAATACAATATCATCTAAATAAACTTGAACTAACAGAAAATGATCATGTTTATGAAATGTAAAGAGAGTTGGATCGAGTGTATCGCGATTAAAAGCACTATCTACTAAGAATTGACTGAGACGCTCATACCAGCATCGAGGAGACTATCTCAATACATAAACTGGTTTCTTGTGCTTGTAAACATAGTGCAGATATGTTTCATGAACAAAACCTGGAGGCTGCTTCACGTAGACTTCTTCGTTGAGATAGCCATTTAGAAATGCGCTATTGACGTCCATTTGATAAAGCTTGAACTTTTTGTGAGCTATAAAAGCCTTTAGAATACGAATAGCTTCTAGATGAACTACAGGAACATAAGTCTCATCGTAGTTGATTCCTTATTGTTGATTATAGCCTTGAGCTGCCAAACGAGCTTTATTTCGAATAATGTTGCCATCTTCATCCTTTTTTCATGAAAACCCAACGAGTACCAATGACTTTGGCATCTTTAAGAGGTGGGATGAGTTCCTAGACTTGACATCTTTTGAATTGGTTCAATTCTTCCTGCATAGCCACTGAATAGTGTTCATCTGCAACAGCCTCTTGAGTATTTTTTGGTCCGAACTCAGCAACAAAAGCACATAAATTTTAAAGTTTGCTTTTTGTTGAGATTCCTTGATCCAAATATGTCAGAAGATTATCGGAAGGATGATTCTTCACTATCCTGGAAGAATTTTGAAGATTAATATTACTCATTTTTCTACATTTGAATTAATAACCTGGAAATGAATAAGAGTTGTCTCATTTGAATGAGACCGTCTCATTTTAGCTTGTGAAGATTTATCAAGTGAAGAAGTAGTGAAATCACTTGAATGTTGTTCAGGAGTCCCTGGAGAACCAGAAGAATGATCTAAGGCATGAGGAGCATCTGGAAAATGGCCAGAAGATTGAGATGATGTAGGAGAATCTTGACTGCCCGATTTTTCTGAATGAGACTAACTCTTTTAAGAAAGAGGCTATCTCATTTGAGAATGAGATGGTAGATCAACATCTTCTTCAATTTGAGAGATGTTAAGAGTAGATTAATTGAAGGCAATATTGATAGATTTTTTCACCTTGTTCTTGAGAGAATTATAGACATGATAAGCCTTGTTGATTATAGAATATTCCAAGAAAATTCCTTTTGTCGATCTTGGATCGAACTTACCTCGATTATTCTGAGTATCTAAGAAAAAATAATGTGAACTAAATACTCAAAAATAACTAATGTTAGGAGTCTTTTTATTAATCAATTCATAAGAAGTTTTAATTAAAATAGGATGAATAAGTACTCTTTTTAAAACACAACAGGAAGTGTTTACCACTTCTACCCAAAATTTACGTGGAAGCTTACATTCATGAAGTAGAGTCGAGTAGTTTCCTATAAAGTCCTGTTTTTCCGTTCAACTACTCCGTTCTGTTGAGGAGTTGTTGAGAATTGGCTAAGTCAAAGATCAGGATTTATGTCATAAACTGGATATGATCAACTGTTGTAATATGATTATCCGTTGAAAGCTTCAATATCATCCCTTGACAATTGATTAGTCATCCATTTATATATATAAATGATTATCCGTTGAAGCTAAAGCACTTATCCATTCATCAAAGCTATCCGTTGAAGAATGACTTGGATGATAAGTCATGACTGCGAGATAAATCAGAAGGTGCTTATTTATAGGATCATAGTTGATTTAGATATGTAAAGTATTAGAGTTATATTATCACATATCTTGTAATTGACAGAGGACTGATTTGTAGATGTGTAGTATATAAACATAGAATAGGTTATCACAATAAGAACAGAGTGATAGATCACAACTCGAGTATTTGTGTAACCTCGCAGCTCTTAGAATATTATTTTTAAGAAAGTTCTGTAACAGTTTATTAAGGATCAATACAAACTGTTATTTGATTCATCTGTTCTTACTTTACATTCATAAACATCAATTTGTTAAGTAATTGTATCCAACCCCCTTAAACAATTACTTTACTGGGCAACAAGTGGTATCAAAGCGGTCAAATTAACTGTTAATTTAAAAAGGTCAGGATGTTTGAAAGTAAGTATGAAAGCATGAAGATTCCCATCATGAAAAAATCTGATTACTCCACATGGAGAGTAAAGATGTTGATGTTCCTTGAAGTTATTAATGATGCGTATGTTGATATCATCAAAACAGGACCTCCATATCCTATGGAAACTATGGCTATGTCTGCAGATGCTCCTGAACACTATACAATAAAGGAAATCAAAGTGGTTAGACATTGAAAAAGTTTTTATGCTTAAAGATGCTAAAGTTCGGAATATTTTGCACAACAGTTTGGACAATGTGATGTCACACAGATTTATTGCCTGCAAGACTGCAAAGGAAATCTGGGATGCCTTGGAAACATAGTTTTAAGGTACGATGGCAATAATGAAGAACAGAAGAGCTATTCTTGTGCAAGAATATGAGAAATTTGATGCCAAAGCCGATGAGTCAATTACTGACATATATGATAGATTTTTGACACTGCTGAATGATCTATCATTGGTTGGAAAAATATATGAAAGGGAAGACTCAAACACCAAATTTATGAGATCTCTTCCAGAAGATTGGATACAGGGGCCTCAATAATCAATCATCAATATGATCTTGATTCTCTGATATTGGATGAAGTATATGGGATGCTGAAGACTCAAGACTTGGAGATCCAACAAAGGATGAATAGAAAAGGTCAAAAGATGAAGGATGTGGCTCTTAATGCTGAGACTCATAAAGGCAAGGAAAAGTTAATTGAGAGGTCAAGAAGAAATAACATTGTGGAAGAATCAGACACTGATGATACATCAGATCCTGATACATATACTGACGAAGATTCTAAAATCGATATGGATGATCCCCAAGTGATTGAGATGGATGAAATGCTAGTGAAAGGATTCAGAAGGATGAGGTTTGGAAAACCACAGAGGAAAGGTGGTTTCAACAGAAGGTTCTCTAGTCAAGGAAAAGATAGGTTCAGAAGGAGTGATGGTTAGAACAATAAGGAAAACAAGTTTGATAAGACCAAGGTGACATGTTACAACTGTAATGAAAGGGGATATCTGGAAAGTGAGTGCCCCAAGACAACTGGAAAAGCTTTGGTTACATCAAAATCCAACAGAGACTTTTGGATGGATTTATCACAAATTGACAATGATGATGAATGCTATGCACTCATGGCAGCTCATGAAGAGAATGCCTCAGGAACCGATAAGGTACCTTCAGTTGTATTTCCTGTTAATATTGATAATGTGATAATTTGATTGCTGATAATAAGAGGCTTACAGAAAGAAATGAGTTCCTAGAAGCTGAGTTAGTATGCATGAATGAACATGAAAAAGCATGTAAGAAATCAAAACATAATGAAACCCAGATAAACATCAGGTATGCTAGATTAGAGAAAGTCTTAGAACAGGAAAGATAAGTGTTTAAGACCAAGGTGACCTGCTACAACTGTAATGAAATGGGACATCTGGCTAGTGAGTTCCCCAAAACAACTGGAAAAGCTTTAGTCACAACAAACTCCAATAGAGACTGGATGGATTCATCAGGAACGGATAATGATGATGAATGTTATGCACTTATGGCAGCTCATGGAGAGAATGCCTCAGGAACTGATAAGGTACCTTCAATTGTATTTCCTGTTGATATTGATAATTTATCTGAACTGAAAACTCTTACACTCTTTGCATGTTACTTTTAAAATTAAGACTATTGAATATGATAGTTTGATTGCTGATAATCAGAGGCTTAAAAAAGAAATGATTTCTTAGAAGCTGAGTTAGTTTGCATGAATGAACATGAAAAAACATGTAAGAAAGCACAACATAATGAAACTCAAATAAACATCAGGTATGCTAGACCAGAGAAAGTTCTAGAATAGGAAAGAGAGGTGTTTAAAACTTGGATGACCTCGGGAAAGAAAGTTCATGATTTCATCAGTGATATGAACTGGAAAGAATGTCTAGGTTATAACAAATTTGATGATAGGAATATCAATAAATCCATTAATAACACTACTCCAGTTAAATTTGTTTGAACTGATGAAAGAGGAGTTGATTTAGTCTATGAATTTGGTTCTACCTCTAAGAACAATGCTGCAGAAAAAGCTGAACCTAGAGTCCCTGCTAAAATAAAAGAAGATCCTAAAATTAAAGACAAGAAAGGTAAAAATATAGGACTTCTCTCTAAGAGTCAGTTGGACAAGAAGATATGTGGGATAACGTCTAAGGCTCCCAAATTTAGGTCTAAGAGAGGTAGAAATAGAAAAAAAGGAATAAAAAAGCAAACAATTATAAATACATTCATAATGCACCTAAGAAAGCTTGTTTTAATTGTGGTAATATTAATCATATTGTGATTGATTGTAGGAAGCCTAAAAGAAAACTCTCTAAAAATCCTGAATCTGACATTAGTGGTAGATCAGTATTATACAAACCACAAAATCCTTGTTCTCATTGTGGTAGCAAATGCCATTCTATTTACACTTGTAAGGATTATCATAGTGTGTATCACAACAATTATGATCCTTTGCTAGAATTCAAGAAAATTATTGTTTTAAATAGAACTGCTAAACGGAATGTGCATACATCTTATAGAGTTAAAAATGGCAAGACAAATCCTGATGGAGTAAATCTTGATGGACCAAATCCTGACAAAATGCCTGCCAATGTAAAAATGCATAAGGTGTCAAAAAGAACCCAACAAGTGTAGGTTCTCCAAAATTATGAATGATTTCCATATTTCTGATTACAGGGAAACAAGAAGAATGTGTTTGTCTTGGACAATGGTTGTTCATCACATATGACTGGAAATAAATCCATGTTGTTAAAATATGAGGAGAAGGTTGGCCCAATGGTTTCCTATGGAGATGATAATGTAGGAAAAACACTGGGATATGGCGATATTTGTGGCACCCCAAAATCCGGGGACATGGATCTAGGAGGCTACGCCATCTTGAATCCTGTATAATACTTATCTTGTACCACAATATATAAATACTCACACCTTTACGACCCCACACTTATCAACGCGCACACACTTATAGGTTATTATCTTGGAAACGAACCATTCATTACTATAGTATATCAATCCACAAGGTAATAATTATTATAGTCCCAAAAGTGATTAAGTCTTACCGCAGAAATAACCTTTAAGTAAGGTTAGTCCATCGGCCAAATATATGTTTCTTATTTATTATCTTACATAAGTCATACTTGTAAATAAGCCGGACTAAAAACAACTGAAAACCAATCCAACTTATTCGGTCTACATGAGGTACAACACCAAACATCCTACGGAATAGTTGGTCGTTTCCTACCTGTTTCCTGGCTGTGAGTCTCATGATAGGCATCTTGATTCACTGTTGTGTTGTGTCAATTTAAGAATTCAAGTGTGAGCTATAATGCCCAGCATAATAATGTATAGTATGAAATGACGGTATGATAAACTCAAATAGAATTCCATATATGATAAATATGTTTTATTCAAAAATAGTTTTCCTCGGTGATACACACCTTCTTTCGAAAATAATTCTTTAGTGGATTTATTCTCCTGCGAATAAATTAATGGTAAACCCAGCACCTAGGCTTGGATTACGGTATTGCATCACAATTCCAATTGGAAGAATTTAGGACATTCACTAGAGCCCCCGAGATACGATGATCAGTCATAAAATGGTAATAATAACATTTTCTACATGTAGGTGGACGATTCCCTTTTGTTATCGGTGATACCGTATTCGGGCCTTTTCTATGTACATGCCTCTCAGGTACACACTTCGCGTCTATCCCTCTCAAGATACATTTTTGCGTCCATCCCTCTCAGGTAGGCATACTACACATGTTCATCGGTATATAAGATACCTTCTCATGTGATAGTAAATTAGTAGTCTCCCCAGTCCACGAAGTACTAGAATAATTCTCCTATATTAAATGAATAATCGAAATAATATCCATTATTCGAGTAATTAAATATAGTTGAGGGAATACGATCCTTAGAAATCATTTTAATAAAAGTTCGAGGTATTTAATGTTTCACAAGTGGACATCGAATCCCTTAGAATAAAATAAGTGCGGACTTTAATCGTCCAAAACATCTCTGGAATGATTCTTGGGTTTTCACGTTAAAAATCTGACCGACTCTCGGTCTTATAATCATTCATCACGCTCACGGTGGCGTTAAAATATTCTACTACATATATACATCGTAACACAATCGTTATTGTTATTCCCAGTGGGCTAACAATGAGAATTACAGAATGGGGGTTGAATGTAAATCTCAAAACTTTTTCAAGTTTTGAGTAGTTTCTAAGGGTAAGTGTTTAAGTGAACAAATGTGTGTGAATTGCTTGAAGATGATACAGACAGATATATATTCAAACACAAATGTAAAGAACACAAAGAACTTAAAAACTTTTCTGGTGGATTTGTTGTTCCACCAGAGATGTGTTATTTCAGAAAATCTGTGATTCAAAGAATTAAATCACAGCTGCTTCCTAGTACAAACTAGATGATTTTCTCTCTGGATATTTCTAAACAGCTCAGGAAAATTCTTATCTAATTACTAGCTGCTACTTGGTTTATATATCACCAAGTTTACAAGTGAAGACAGAACTGTAAAATACAATTAAAAAGATTCTTCACATGTTTCTTCTTCATTTCTCTATCCAATGCAATCTAGGATAATCTGTGAATCTTTGAATACTTCCTTGTTTGCATCAGAATGGAAATGCTGTATTTTCTTGATTCCTCCTAGAGGCTTCCACATTCCAATTTGTCTCTGTCAACCCATGTGCCTCTGTCAGCTTGTGAATTGTCACTATCAACTGCTAATGAACTAAGCATCCGTTGAAGCTTTCATCCGTTGATGCCTTATCCGTTGAGGCTTTATCCGTTGAAGCTTTATCCATTGATGTATTATCAGTTGAAGTCTTTATCCGTTGAAGCGCTTATCCATTGATGGATATTATCCGTTGAAGCATTAGAGACATCCGTTGAAGCTTTGTTTCTTATCCGTTGAAGGTCTTCAATATCTGTTGATACTTCTTCACTTATACAAAATTACAAGGCATGAAATATTTACAATTAGCCCTCCTATTTGCATATCGATTAGTAGTCAACATGACTAATAATTCCCTATAACATCTAAGAATTACAACTTAAATCCAGAGAATGAAATGTGCTACAATACTAAACTTATTGCTAAGTAAAGCTACTCCTTCAACGGATAGCCAAGATGGTCTTATCCGTTGAGGCTACAAACCCTAGATTTCTACTTAAGTGTTTTGTTTAACTTATCATCAAACTAATACACATATTCCTAACAATCTCCCCCTATTTATGTCTACTAGAACTGTAGGCATAAATTTGGGTTTAGCTTGATGATAACAAAACACTTGACAAATATATAGACTGTAATAAAGCAGAAATTCAAAAGTGCTACAAAAATGTGTATGCTGAGATGGAATTGAAGAATTACATTGTTTCCAAGGGTGCTCCTTTAGCCTGAGCAGATTAGTTTTTTTTCCTTTGATTCCTTGTTTTCTTTCCTAGCCTCCTGTCATTCTCCTCTATTTGAATTTGAAGTTGTCTGTAGAATTCAGCTTCATCTTCTTCATTGATGTCTAACTTAGATTGCATATCCTTGAGAGTTTCATTACTGGCAATCTTGAGTTGATCTTCAATTCTGAAAAATCTTCTGACTCCTTTATTGTCTCTGAACTCCATCAACCAATGAGGTGATTTGTGAATTATAATTCCTCTTTCTTGAATGAGTAATGTTCTAGGCAAAGCATTGGGCTCCCTCCAAGTTTTCCTTATGTTGGCAATCTTGTTGAGAATCTCAGTCTTAGCAGTCCTGGTAAAGCCAGAATCTCTTTTTGGCTGAGTAGACTCTAATCAAGGTAGATTAGCCTTCATTCAGAATTCTGTAAAGAGGCCAGGTTCTTTCCCCATCTCCTTTGTATTTGAACACTAGTCTTTCTGGTAGCTGTCTGTAGGCAGCTATTCCCCTTACTTCCTCCAGCTCATCCAGATAGAGTTCAATGTCTGAAAATTCTTTTATGTCACAGATGTGAACATAATCATCCTTAGAGGCTTGAGGCTTAGGCTTAGGCTTCTGTGTGAATTTGATTGAGGCTTTAGAGGGTGTTGATTTGATTCTTCTTTTCTTCTTCTTTGATGGTGGAGAAGAGGTTAGGAAGGTGGGCAATTTGATGGTGTCCCAATCAATTAGTTCCTCCTTGGGAATGATTGTTTCACCATGAATATTCATGAAGGGGTCAGGCACAATGGGTTTAGGAATAGAGGGTAGTGGTTTTGATATTGATTGGGTTTCTTCAGTCTCATCTACCATCTTTCTCTTTGCATTGACCTTCTTTCTGTTCCCTTTCTGCCATTCTTCTCTTCCCTTACTTCTTTCCTCCATATCAGTATCAACCATGTCCCCCATAGCTTCATCTTCACTTTTGTCTTCAATTTCTTTCTGTTCTTCAGCCTGACTTGACTTTAGCTGTTTTTAAGCTTTGCTTGTGCTCTTTTGTCAGCCTTTAGCTGTTTGGCTTCTTCCTTCAACCTTCTGGTTTCTTCCCTCTTGGCTATTGAGAATTTGGGATGTCCTTGCAACACACATATGCTCTTTCCCTCTCTGAAGATAATAGCCATGTTCCTCCTTACAGCCACATCCATGGTCTCTTTGAGCTTTGTGATACTTCTACCCAAAAGCTTGTCCTCATCAGCCTTTGGAAGAGGAAAATCCACTTCTTTCAGAGGATTCTTTGTAGAGTCCTTATTAGATCTGTTGTTGGGCTTGAGAACCATAGGTTTCAGATCCTTGGAAGAAGTCTCTCCAACCTTATTCCTCCCTACTAGCTTGAGCTCCATAATAATTGATTCCACTTTTGTGCTATGCTTCACATATTGTGATTGAGAAGTTGTAGAACCAAAAATTTATTGCATCTTTTCATCAATCTTCTTCCTTTGCTCTTTGACTTGTAATTCAGCTGCTGCTATCTGGATTAGATCAATTCCATCAAGCTTTCCTTTGATTTGAACAATTGGAGAAGTGGTGATGGCAGGAACTAGCACTTGAGAAATTTGAACTGTTGTTAATGGCTCTCCTTCCCCTTCCCCTTTATTCTTCCCCTTTTTGTTATCATCAAGGGTAGGGGTCAAGCCTTGTGCTTTTTCCAGCTGCATGAGTAGATTTGTTTGAGTTTGTTGATTCTGAAAAATAGTGACCATAGAATCTTCAATGATCTGAACTCTGGTTTCCAATCTGGCCAGTCTCTTGTCAGTATCAGATTCTTTCCTCAGTCTCCCCAACAAATCTTGCACAGTACCATAAGGTATGACTGAATCCAACTTCTCAGCATTGTAGGATTTCAAATCAGCAATGTCCTGTTTGAGCTCATCCACACTTAGATTCTGTTTGAAATGCTGCAACTGCAAGAGATGCAGAGATTTCGGATGAGCTTGAAGAATTGCCTTGGTACCAGCATATGTAGTCTCCTGAAGGGACTTCTGAATTGTCATGACTAGTCTAACCAGAGTGACACCAAACTCTCCTGGTGTTGATGCTTTTTCCCATGCCCATTCAGGAAGATCAGGAACAGAACTTGGGCCTGCTACTCCCCCTAAGTTCATGCTCTCATCCAAAGAATCAGAGTTATCATCATTAGAATTTACTCCAAATTCTTCAGATGGCTCACCAGCTTGAGAAGGCAGCTTGTTAACAGCAGCTTTGTCTCTGAGAAGAGATTCTGAAGTGTGTATAATGTTTAATGTCTGTTCTGCCTCCACATTGCCCTGAGCAGCCAATAATTGATAGGCTGAAACAGGATGAGTAAAAGTGTCAGCATCCAAGGAAATGTTATCAATTACAGCTTTGTAATGTTGCTGAAATTGTCTTTCCTTTTCTGCATCATCCACTTTCATTGACTCACTAGCAATGGCTGGATCCACCCTTATAGCTTATGTACCTGCCTTTCTCTCATTTTCTCTCTTTTCTTGCATCAGGGGCTCCCCCTGGCTCACACACACCCTCACCCTCACCTTCTAAGGTGGCACTCCCCTCACTCACTCATGCTGGAAGAAATAGCATGCATATGGTGACTCTCAACCTCTCCTTTTGCCTGGGAGCAACCCAGCCTCTCACTCAAAAGATCACTCCCTTCCCTCAAACCTAAAAGTGATTGTACAGTGACCATGTCCTCTACAGTTGGAGTTGTTTCTGTTAAGTGTGTAGAGACCATCAACGGATAGGGAGTATCCGTTGAAGTGGAAACTGATGGTATCAACGGATAACTGCTGTTAAGCTTATCCATTGAAGAACAACCACTTGTCAACGGATGAGAGATATCCGTTGAAGAAGGAAAAGATGTAGATATAGAAAGTGACATAATTATTGAATCTGTGTGAATTGATTTTAAGTGAGGTGACACAGATTCTTCAAATACATCTGAAAGAATTGGCTGATGATCCAACAAATCATCTAAAAGATGATGATCATCAGGTTTTGAGTGGGGCTCTTCCCTGAGTTTTAATGAGGGAGAATCAGGAATTGATGTGAATATCATAATACATCCAGAGAGGGTGATGGAGAGTTTGATGATTGGTGTGTTTCTATTATGAGAGAATGGGGTTGTGACTCCACATTTGCTGGAATCACATCAAGCTGAATTTGTGAAGGCACAGATACAGGTGGATGTATCTGTGCTGTGTGTGCCCCTTGTGTGGAAACTAGGGTCTTGGCCTTCTTCTTCCTTGAAAAGGCTTTAATTGGTGAATGTGTGGCTTCAGTGTCCCTCCCTCTTTTGTTTTGTGTCCCTGGTTGGGGACTATTTTCAATAGTTACATCCTTTTGGGAGGATGCAACTAGGGATGTGTTAGACTCCTTTTGAACCACCACAGTCTTTTGAGAGACTGTGGCTTGGCTGGCTTGAGTACCACTCACCTCTCTCACCTTATCCTGGGGGGTTTCTTGATGTTCACCCCTCCCCTCACCACTCACACCCTGTTCACTCCCTTCAGGGTTTATGGTAGTTGTTACAACTATTGTCTTTTGAGAAACAACAGAGGTAGTTTTCTTTGACTTGAGTTTTGAAACTTTAGTTTTGGTGGCTTTGGTAGGAACCTGTTTGGACAAAGACACAAATTTCATGGCCACACTAGAAGACAAAGAAACAATGGGGTTAGAGATAGTAGGAGTTATAGAAGTGTTTACCTCACTTACCTGTGGTGCATTCATGATTGGCAAATATACCAATGGCACCTGGCTGTTGAGGTTCATTCTTAAAAGGTCTGCAAGGACCCTTTTCTCTTGTGCCCAGCATTTGAGTTTATTATTCTCATTTGATATAACCAATCCTTCAGCAACATGGTTAGCCAATAACATAAAGAATCTAGCATAGTAGATGTTATGTGGTCTATTAGCTTTGTTACCTAATCTGGAACCTAATTCTAGCATGACACAGTTGCTAAAATTAAAGTACCTATCAGAAACTAGCATATAAAGCATATTAACAAGAGATGAAATTATGGCATCAAAATTGCTAATCTTCCCAGAGAAAACCTTAATAAAGGCATCTCCAAGAAAACTCCATTCTTTCCTAAGGCCTTTCCTTCTAATGCTACCTAAACTAGCAGAATCAAAAGCATAGCCTATGGAATCTAACATAGCAGATACATCTTTATCAGTGTGTGATGTCATGACATTATTCTCAGGCAACTTAAAACAAGACTGTATATCATCACAGTTAATGCAATAATCCTTACCTTTGAGAGAGAAGGCAATAGTCATATCTGTGGAGTTGAACTCTGCAGTTGTCCAAATCTCCTCAATCACCTCACAGTAGATGGTTGGGGCTTCCAGGATTGCATAGCTCAGTTTGCAGTGTTTGATGAAGTCCATCATCTTGTGATAATCAGAATGGGCTTCATTCTTTTCAACCAAGGCTACGAAATTATTTTTTTCATAAACAAATCCTGTTTGAGACATAATTTTGACTACTGGTGCCATTGTTGTGAGTAGAGGTTGCAGAGAAAAACTTGAGAATTTTGGGAGAGATGGAGAATGAAAATTGCAAGAAAGCGTAAAGTGAAAATAAGATTTCAATGGGTTTTTATACTTTCTTGAATTAAAACGTAAATAAAATGATACTTTTAAGTAAATTACAGTCGTTCAAGAATAAATAAAACTGTAGAAATTCTAAACTGCCTTTAAAACAAATATATACAACAGTGTATATCTGTATCAACGGTTAAGTAAAGAAATCAACGGCTGTGACTTACTGAAAGTAATTGATGTGACACTTCAACGGATAAGGTAAATAGTTATCCGTTGATGATCAACACTATTTTATCCGTTGAGGGATAAAATTACCAGAAATGTATTTGTCTTTCAACGGATAATGAACATCCGTTGATAGAACATTTTTGGCTTTCAACGGATAGAGAATATCCGTTGATAAGATAAGTTTTGCTAAAAAGCCAACTTTGTTCTTGCAGCAAATTCATTTCAGGCTTCAATGCAGATTATATAGAGGACATAAATTTATGAATAATTAAGCATACCTAGCTCACTTACTAATCTTGTGAATGTTGATTCATCAAGTGGCTTGGTAAATATGTCTGCAATCTGCTTTTCACTTGGAATAAAATGAAGTTCCACTGTACCTTTCATCACATGTTCCCTAATGAAATGATACTTGATATCAATGTGCTTGGTTCTTGAGTGCTGCACTGGATTTTCAGTAATGGCAATGGCACTTGTGTTGTCACAGAATATTGGAATTTTGTCAACAGTCAAACCATAGTCAAATAGTTGATTCCTCATCCATAGTATATGTGCACAGCAACTACCAACAGCAATGTACTCAGCTTCAGCTGTTGATGTAGAAACAGAGTTTTGCTTCTTGCTGAACCATGACACAAGCTTGTTCCCTAGAAATTGACAGGTGCCAGTTGTGCTTTTCTTGTCTATTTTACAGCCTGCATAATCTGCATCCGAGTAGCCAATTAGATCAAAACCAGACTCTCTAGGGTACCAAATTCCTAGATTTGGAGTCCCTTTGAGATATCTGAAGATTCTTTTAATAGCCACTAAGTGAGATTGTTTAGGGTCAGCTTGAAATCTAGCACAGAGACATGTAGAAAACATTATATCAGGTCTACTAGCAGTTAAATATAAAAGTGAGCCAACCATGCCTCTATAACTTGAAATATCCACAGACTTTTCAGCCTTGTTTAATTCAAGCTTGGTGGCAGTGGCCATGGGAGTTTTTGCAGATGAACAATCCATTAAGTCAAACTTCTTTAAAAGATCATAAATGTATTTAGTTTGACTAATGAAAATTCCATCACTAACTTGTTTAACTTGTAAACCAAGAAAATAAGTTAGCTCTCCCATCATGCTCATTTCATATTTACTTTGCATTAACTTAGCAAACTTTTTACAAAGCTTATCATCTGTAGATCCAAATATAATATCATCTACATAAATTTGAACAAGTATTTTAGAGCCATTAACATTTCTAAAGAAGAGAGTTTTGTCAACAGTACCTCTTGTAAAGTGATTATCCAGAAGGAATTTTGACAAAGTCTCATACCAGGCTCTAGGTGTTTACTTTAGTCCATAGAGTGCTTTCAACAGATAATACACATAGTCTGGAAAGTTTGGATTTTCAAATCCTGGAGGTTGGCTTACATAAACTTCTTCCTCCAATTCCCCATTTAGAAATGCACTCTTGACATCCATTTGATAGACTTTGAAATTGGCATGGGCTGCATAGGCTAGAAAGATTCTGATGGCCTCAAGTCTGGCAACTGGAGCAAATGTTTCATCAAAATCTATCCCTTCTTGTTGAGAATAGCCTTTAGCAACCAATCTGGCTTTATTCCTTATGACAATGCCATTTTCATCCATCTTGTTTCTGAATACCCATTTTGTGTCAATAGAACTCTTGTTCTTTGGCTTGGGTACCAGCTTCCATACTTTGTTCCTTTCAAATTGGTTTAGCTCCTCTTGCATTGCTAAAATCTAATCTGGATCCAATAGAGCTTCTTCCACTCTCTTAGGTTCCTCCTGTGATAGAAAGCTACTATACAGACATTCATCTTGAGTAGCCCTTCTAGTTTGCACTTTAGATGTAGCATCACCAATGATCAGTTCAAAAGGGTGATTCTTGGTCCATTTCTTTTGAGGTGGTAGATTAGCTCTAGATGAGGTTGCCTCAGTATTGTCATGATGTGAGATAGAATGTTGATTGGTTGAAACTCCCCCTGAGTTGCTGATCCTTTGAAAGGAATTGGGAGCTCTATCAACTGATGAAGTGAATTGATTATCCGTTGATAGACTGTGATCAACAGATGCTTCATTATGAACTTCAACGGATGATGCACTTTGTCTTTCAATGGATGCAGCATTGCTTCTTTCAACGGAAGCTGAATTATGACTTTCAACGGATGCAGCATTCTGTGCATTATCCAAAGGCAGATTCTGAATTCTTCTTGAGATGCCTTCTTCATCATTCTCATCTTCACTATCATCACAATATTTCTCAATGTTGTAAAATTTGAGTCCTTCATGATGTCCCTCATCTGTTAGTCCATCAATCTTTTTATCATCAAACACAACATGCACAGATTCCATGAAAATGTTGGTTCTTAGATTGTAGACCCTATAAGATTTTCCAGCAGAATAACCAAAAAATATTCCTTCATCAGCCTTTGCATCAAACTTCCCTTTGTGATCAGATTGATTCCTTAAGATGTAACATTTGCAACCAAAGACATGCAGAAAGTTTAAAGTTGGTTTTCTTCTCTTGAATAGTTGATAGGGAGTCATGCCTTTTGCCTGATTGATTAGAGAAATATTCTGAGTGTAACATGCACAGTTAACAGCCTCATCCCAAAAGTAAGTTGGGAGTTTTGACTCTTCAAGCATTGTCCTTGCAGCTTCAATTAGTGATCTGTTCTTCCTTTCCACCACACCATTTTGTTGTGGAGTCCTTGGAGCTGAGAACTCATGCATGATCCCATTTTCTTCACAGAACAACTTCATGTTTGAATTCTTGAACTCAGTTCCATTGTCACTCCTAATATTCCTTACTTTGAAATCAGGATAATTGTTGACTTGCTTGATATGATTGATAATGATTTCACTAGCTTCATCCTTTGATCCAAGAAAATAGACCCATGAAAACTTTGAGAAATCATCTACAATCACTAGGCAATATCTTTTCCTTGAAATTGACAATACATTGACTGGTCCAAAAAGATCCATGTGTAGCAGTTGTAATGGTTCATCAATTGCAGATTCAAGCTTCTTACTGAATGATACTTTCTTTTGCTTTCCTTTCTGACAAGCATCACACAGTCCATCCCTTGTGAATTCCACTAGAGGCATTCCTCTAACTAAGTCCTTTTTGACTAGATCATTCATTGTCTTGAAATTCAAATGGGATAGCTTCTTGTGCCATAGCCAACTTTCAACTGCACTTGCTTTGCTGAAAAGACAAGTAATGGATTCTGCATCTGTAGAGTTGAAGTCAGCTAGGTACACATTTCCTTTTCTAACTCCAGTTAGAACCACTTTATTGTCCTTCTTACTTGTGACAATACAGGCTTCAGAATTGAAGGAAACAGTATTCCCTCTGTCACATAGTTGACTGATGCTCAATAAGTTGTGTTTGAGACCATCAACCAATGCAACTTCATCAATGATGACATTTTCTTTTGAAATCAAACCATATCCCATCGTGAATCCTTTGTTGTTATCTCCAAAGGTTATGCTAGGGCCAACTCTCTCCTTAAACTCTGTGAGCAGGGTGAAATCTCCTGTCATGTGTCTTGAACAACCACTGTCCAAGTACCATAGATTCCTTCTTTTTCCCTGCACACAACAAGATCAATCAAGTTGATTTTGGTACCCAAGTTTCCTTGGGTCCAGCCTTGTTAGTCTTTTTCTTAGACTTCATTCCTCCTGCATCTTTTGACTTAGGTAACATTGGGTCAACCTTGATCTCAGATGTGGTTGGTTGAAGTGTAGGGTTAGTCACAGAATCATTTAGCACATTTGATTGAATTTGATAAGGCATGGACTGTGCAAACATGTTATTCCACATAGGCATATTATATGGCATTTGAGGCATACTAAATGCAGTAAAATAAGGATTATTAATATATGGCATGGTTGCAAAATGTGCATGGGGATTCTGATGAGACATAACAGGCATAACATACAGAGGTGACATAGACATGTTAGGCATGGAGGGATTTGAAGGCATGTGAGCATTTTTAACAGATTTGCAATTATCAGATAGGTGATTAACACTTTTACAATGCACATATCTTTTTCTAGGAGCATACCTATCGGGTGTATAATTGTTATGTTTATTAATCCCTATCTTCCCATTTCTTTTAGATTTTCTTTTAATTTCCTTCTTATCCTCAACCAACTTAAGCCTATTTTTCAGCTGATCCAAAGTCATGTGTCCTATATTCACCTTACTGGCATCTTTGGATGTGCTAGCTCCTTCTTTGACAAAGTTCTTGAGAGTTGAATCATTCTTCTTATTAAGGTTTTTATTTTTAAAATTACTTGCCTGTTTTAATTGATGAGCCTTCAATGGATGCTCCTTTTCTTCCTTCAACGGATAACTTTCATCATCCATTGATTCGACATCCGTTGACAATTCATCAATTAATTCTAACTCCTTTTTGTTCTTCTTCCAGGCATCCTCACAGAATGATTCAATTCCCTGAACCTTGGCAATTTGAACACTAACATCCCTAGATGTTTTCCAGGCCTTGATTACCTCTTGCTCACTTTCTAACTTTTTAGAAAGAATTTCTACTTTCTTAACAGCTTCTTCTAGTTCACTCTCA